>NC_134358.1:74398627-75026127 GCF_048569485.1 Anomaloglossus baeobatrachus | reverse complement strand
TAAAAAACCGCGACACCTTCCCTTTAAGTGCTTAAAACATCATGAACGCCAACTTTGGCCCTGCCGCTACACTTAACCTTACCAGTCTGCGCATGCATGATGCAATTATTTTTTTTTCTCAGACCACTCGGTCCAAGCACAAAATCGAACATGTGCACTTCCTCATTGGATAACATTGGTCCGAGTGCGATCCAATATTTTGTTGGATCACACTTGGACCAAAAATACGGTTGTCTACACAAGCTATTAGGCTGCGACATCATAGTTGTAAATATGGTTACCTGGTTAGGGGCCCACTCAGAAGTTTCGCCCCCTCTGAGCCGAACCCCTAGCTACACCTCTGAGGTGAGGGGCTTGTGTCAGGTTAGCATAATGATATGCCTTCAGCTGATCAGGCCCCTACTTCTCCTGTTAGGAGTGAAACTGCCACCGGCAAAGTAAAGCAGCACATGTTTTCAGGCCTGGGGGCCCCCTACCGCTCAGGGCCCCTGTGCGACTGCACGTGCTGCACATGCAGTATGTCCGCCAGTGTATAGATGAGAGGAGCCATGTACTGCAGGAGGAGGCTGTATATAGATGAGAAGAGACATGTACTGCAGGATGGGGCTGTATATAGATGAGAGGAGCTATGTACTGCAGGATCGGGCTGTATATAGATGAAAGGAGCCATGTACTTCAGGATGGGGCTGTATATACATGAGAGAAGCCATGTACTGCAGGATGGGGCTGTATATAGATGAGAGTAGCCATGTACTACAGGAGTAGGCTGTATATAGCTGAGAGGAGCCATGTACAGTACTGCAGGATGAATCTGTATATAGATGAGAGGAGCCATGTACAGTACTGCAGGATGAATCTGTATATAGATGAGAGGATCCATGTACTGCAAGATGTATATAACAGGATAAGAGAAGAGATGTACTGTGTAAATGTCGCGGGCGGGGAGGAGGGTGTTAGCACTGCGCTCACCCCACTGCTCGGGTCCAGCTGCTGCTGCTCTGTGGTGGCTCGAGCGGTGGGCCGGATCCCGGGGGTCTCGAGCGGCGCTCCTCGCCCGTGAGTGAAAGGGGTGGTTGGGAGTGGGGATTGTTTATTGTCCGTGACGCCACCCACGGTTGTGGTGATTTGTTGACACCACCGCTGCTCTGTATAGGGATCCCGGGAGTGATGGTATGGAGCAGCTAGATGTTAGTCCTCCCCTCCGTGGGTAGGGGGTTGGTTGTCCCGGGGCCCAGTGATGAGGTGGGAGATGCAGGGCTTGGTGGGCGCAGGGACGCGGGGGCAGCGCTGTGCCTTGCGGCACTGTGGTACTCACTCAGCCTGAGACGATGACACAGTTCTCGGTAAAACACACGGCTGGAAAGACGGTTCCCACGGACGGCTGCACTTGCTTTTCCCCAGTAGTTGACGGTGACGGTCCCTTTTCCTGCACCTGAGATGATGATGGTTGCGATGGGATCCCACCGGTAACCCGCTCCCCGGCTTGGATATGGGCCGGAGGAGCCCTACTTTGCCCGCAGGCGCTGGCCCTGAGAAACTAGTGCCCTGGCGGTGGCGGTGTCTCTCTGTTACGGTTGGACTGTTGCCTTCAATCGGGACTTGGTTGTTGGGAGACAGTCGTCCCCTTCACTGACGGATTTGGCAAATTATGGCGACTCCTAGCCTTGCCGGGATCCGAAAGGCCCCTGCCCTGGTGCTGACTGTTCTTCGTATACTGCTCCAGACCGCCGGGTCACCACCCGTCCGCGGTCCTTCCAGCAACCTCCGAGCAGTCCCCCTGCAGACTATCACCGCCGTCTGCTGACCTTGCTGTCACTGTCCGGGGCACACACCCGGACCAACTTCAGGCCCTACAAACTGTTCCTTTTCTATCACCACTCTTACTGTCCTCCTTTACCACTTCACTGTTTACTCCTTCACTTCCCTAGCTTAACTCTACTCTAGCCCTCAGCTAGACTTCAACTGCCTGGTTTTCCCACCTCCAGAGCTGTGAACTCCTCGGTGGGCGGAGCCAACCGCCTGGCCCACCCCCTGGTGTGAACACCAGCTCCTGGAGGAAGGCAACAAGGATTTTTGGTTAGCCTTGATGTTCCTAACTGGGGTGTAGGGTGTGGTGGGGTTATGACCTGTGACCCCTGGCTTGCCCAGGGCGTCACATAAACCATGACCGCAGGACCAAAAATCACCAAAAGGAGACTTGTTGTGAGACTCTACACCCATAATATAGTTTATTGGCGAGTGCCATTTATTTTTATATATATATATATTTTATTGTACAAGGCTGTATAACACAAGACACGGGCACTATTACATCTCCAGGGGTCTCTCCCGGATTTCTAAAAATTTCTTAGTTTTTATTTAGTTCCACATCTGTCACTGAATTTTCCCAGAATCCTTAGTGGCTGATCCTCCGGCTTTAGAGCTGTGAATTCAGGGGAACCATTGATCGCACATTTGCTTTTTATAGCAATAAGTCCTCTGCTTTGTAGCTAGATACGAAAACTGAACACTGACATCTGTGCGCCGCAGTCACGGATGGTTCAGATGATACTAATGACCGGGCCCTGAATGGAATGTTCATGTCTGTTCTCATTGTGGTGACATCAGAGGTTTCTAGCATCATGAAATATGCAGATTCCATCCAACGTTATATAATATGCAAATTCCATCTGACCACACTCGTTAAGTAAATAAAGGTGACTCGCCTGTCTATGTCATCACGATCACACTCGTTAAGTAAATAAAGGTGACTCGCCTGTCTATGTCATCACGATCACACTCGTTAAGTAAATAAAGGTGACTCGCCTGTCTATGTCATCACGATCACACTCGTTAAGTAAATACGCTTAACTATGTCATCACTTTGTGATGTCACAATGATCAAAGGCTCTAAACAATCCGCTCCTGGGAGGTTTACAGCCATTTCTCACTTTTTTCTATAGAGACAGGACGATATAATATAGAGATAAGAACGCTACATTTTCATCAGAATGGAAAAAGAGTCGATGGAGGACGACCTAGGACCACGAGCATCAGGCGAGCTGGTGACGTATACCACCCACCTCCTCTGTATCTGCTGATGTCATGTAGCCCTTTGGTGGCGTTTAATCAAGGCTGGTGTGTTTCTATACCAACCTTCATGAAGCGCTCATTGGAGTAAGATGCACCAAATTCATTTCCTCTTAATGAATTTGACTCATCTTTTAAAGGGAATCTGTCAGGAGGTTTTTGCTGCGTAATCTGCATAATTTATGGGTAGATATCCTGATTTCAATGATGTGTCACTTACTGTGCTGCTTAGTGTAGTTTTGATAAAATCACTGTGTAATCAGCAGGAGGTTATCACTACAGGACTACTTGGCATGCTGAAGGTAGTCCAGCATATTCATGAGCTTTGTATAACTGCTACATCTGCAGCAGAGAAAACATTGACAGCAAACAGGCTCAGTAAGTGACACATCGCTGGATTCAGGGTCTCTTGTGACTTCTCCCTGTATCTTCAGCTCCTTGGGAGACTTATGTACAGGGTGCAGTGTAAAATATGCAAAACAATTAGCGTTTTTTTTATGAGATTTCTGGTGATAAGTCCTGTGAAAAACTCTGTGTAAATATTTTATTTCCGAATTTTAATTCAGGTTTGTAAAAGGGGTTTTCCAGGCTTGAGGGTAAAAGTCTGCAGTTGCTCTAGGTGTCAGCACCTGAACGCATGTATGCAAGTCACATACTTGTGGTGACGACTGCCAGCTACTGGCACAGGCGAACCCTCACAGCGCACAGTACAGTTCCCTGTAAGGATTCAAAAGTCTGTTAACCTCAAGCCTGGACATCCCCTTTAAGACAAAAGTTACATTTTATTATATATTATATATATTAAAATGATGGTTTCCTACTGGAAATCCATTTCATTAAAGTTAAATAGTTATCCTTGTAAACTTTTCTGGTGCAAACAGCTTGAGGAATGAACTCCTTAGGGTGCGTGCCCACGATCAGTGTTGGCAGCGTTTTGGATGCAGCATGCTTCAGCTTTGTCCAAAACGCTGCGTTGTACAGTACAAGCACAGTGAATGGAATGTCTAGGAATCCCAGGCCCACCGTGTGCGGCCTGCAGCAAATACTGACCTGTGCTGCGGCTTTCCTGAGCTGCAGCATGTCGATTGTTTGCTGCGGAGTAGCAAATGTCCTCCGTAGGGAGAACACAAGCAAGAGACCACAGCGCCCAGAACCCTGAATGTAGGCACGGGCCACTGCGGTCTCCTGCATTCTCCTACAGAAGAGATTCTCTGGTCCCCTGGTCCGGACTCGCTTATATACCCTTATGTTATTACAGTACAACAGGTGTATATATTATACAATCTGCTGACTAAAAATGGGTGATGTCACCTATCTAAACCAAGAAAACATAATACTAATTGAGGAGCCAAAAATAAGATGATTTTTTATATTTTATTCCGTTACCTTGTTGGATTTTGTCTCCTGGTAATAGTATATTATATACCTAAATAGGTATTGTTATATGTGAATTTCTATTAGTAACACTGAGTGACTGAAACCTCCACGTTTCAAAAGTGGACGCGATGTCACAACTGCGGTGGTTGAGCGTGACCTGTACGCACTGTCACACCTGCAGCGGTCGAGTGGGACCTTGTCACGATCACTGTGGAGTTAGTAGAGTCCGCGCCGGTGGTGCTCTTAATAGCTGATTTTAGGAACAGGTATTGCTATATGTGAATTTTTATTAGGAACACTGGATGACTGACATCTCAACGTTTCAAAAGTGGACGCGATGTCACAACTGCGGTGGTTGAGCGTGACCTGTACGCAATGTCACACCTGCGGCGGTCGAGTGGGACCTTGTCACGATCACTGTGGAGTTAGTAGAGTCCGCGCCGGTGGTGCTCTGAATAGCTGATTTTAGGAACAGGTATTGCTATATGTGAATTTCTATTAGTAACACTGAGTGACTGAAACCTCCACGTTTCAAAATTGGACGCGGGGTAACAACTGCAGTGGTCGAGTGGGACCTGGACGCACTGTCACACCTGCGGCGGTCGAGTGGGACCTTGTCATGATCACTGTGGAGTTAGTAGAGTCCGCGCCGGTGGTGCTCTGAATAGCTGATTTTAGGAACAGGTATTGCTATATGTGAATTTCTATTAGGCCGGTTTCACACATCCGGCTTTTCGCCGGTTTACCGGATCCGGCGCTCTCCCATACAGTGACTACAGTACAGTGACAGCGCAACAAGCGCCGGTCACATGCTGTCATGTGACCGGCGCATGTGACCCGGAAGTTACAGCGCTGTCACTGTACTGTATTGTCTGTACGGGAGAGCGCCGGATCCGGTAAACCGGCGAAAAGCCGGATGTGTGAAACCGGCCTTAGTAACACTGAGTGACCGAAACCTCCACGTTTCAAAAGTGGACGCGGGGTCACAACTGCGGTGGTTGAGCGTGACCTGTACGCACTGTCACACCTGCGGAGGCCGAGTGAGACCTTGTCACGATCACTGTGGAGTTAGTAGAGTCCGCGCCGGTGGTGCTCTGAATAGCTGATTTTAGGAACAGGTATTGCTATATGTGAATTTCTATTAGTAACACGGAGTGACTGAAATCTCCACGTTTCAAAAGTGGACGCAGTGTCACAACTGCGGTGGTTGAGCGTGACCTGTACGCACTGTCACACCTGCGGCGGTCGAGTGGGACCTTGTCACGATCACTGTGGAGTTAGTAGAGTCTGTGCCGGTGGTGCTCTGAATAGCTGATTTTAGGAACAGGTATTGTTATATGTGAATTTTTATTAGTAACACTGAGTGACTGAAACCTCCACGTTTCAAAAGTGGACGCGGGGTCACAACTGCGGTGGTCGAGTGGGACCTGGACGCACTGTCACACCTGCGGCGGTCGAGTGGGACCTTGTCACGATCACTGTGGAGTTAGTAGAGTCCGCGCCGGTGGTGCTCTGAATAGCTGATTTTAGGAACAGGTATTGTTATATGTGAATTTCTATTAGTAACACTGGGTGACTGAAACCTCCACGTTTCAAAAGTGGACGCGATGTCACAACTGCGGTGGTTGAGCGTGACCTGTACGCAATGTCACACCTGCGGCGGTCGAGTGGGACCTTGTCACGATCACTGTGGAGTTAGTAGAGTCCGCGCCGGTGGTGCTCTGAATAGCTGATATTAGGAACAGGTATTGCTGTATGTGAATTTCTATTAGTAACACTGAGTGACTGAAACCTCCACGTTTCAAAAGTGGACGCGGGGTCACAACTGCGGTGGTCGAGTGGGACCTGGACGCACTGTCACACCTGCGGCGGTCGAGTGGGACCTTGTCACGATCACTGTGGAGTTAGTAGAGTCCGCGCCGGTGGTGCTCTGAATAGCTGATTTTAGGAACAGGTATTGCTATATGTGAATTTCTATTAGTAACACTGGATGACTGAAATCTCCACGTTTCAAAAGTGGACGCGGGGTCACAACTGCGGTGGTTGAGCGTGACCTGTACGCACTGTCACACCTGCGGCGGTCGAGTGGGACCTTGTCACGATCACTGTGGAGTTAGTAGAGTCCGCGCCGGTGGTGCTCTGAATAGCTGATTTTAGGAACAGGTATTGTTATATGTGAATTTCTATTAGTAACACTGGGTGACTGAAACCTCCACGTTTCAAAAGTGGACGCGATGTCACAACTGCGGTGGTTGAGCGTGACCTGTACGCAATGTTACACCTGCGGCGGTCGAGTGGGACCTTGTCACGATCACTGTGGAGTTAGTAGAGTCCGCGCCGGTGGTGCTCTGAATAGCTGATATTAGGAACAGGTATTGCTGTATGTGAATTTCTATTAGTAACACTGAGTGACTGAAACCTCCACGTTTCAAAAGTGGACGCGGGGTCACAACTGCGGTGGTCGAGTGGGACCTGGACGCACTGTCACACCTGCGGCGGTCGAGTGGGACCTTGTCACGATCACTGTGGAGTTAGTAGAGTCCGCGCCGGTGGTGCTCTGAATAGCTGATATTAGGAACAGGTATTGCTGTATGTGAATTTCTATTAGTAACACTGAGTGACTGAAACCTCCACGTTTCAAAAGTGGACGCGATGTCACAACTGCGGTGGTTGAGCGTGACCTGTACGCAATGTCACACCTGCGGCGGTCGAGTGGGACCTTGTCACGATCACTGTGGAATTAGTAAAGTCCGCGCCGGTGGTGCTCTGAATAGCTGATTTTAGGAACAGGTATTGTTATATGTGAATTTCTATTAGTAACACTGGGTGACTGAAACCTCCACGTTTCAAAAGTGGACGCGATGTCACAACTGCGGTGGTTGAGCGTGACCAGTACGCAATGTCACACCTGCGGCGGTCGAGTGGGACCTTGTCACGATCACTGTGGAGTTAGTAGAGTCCGCGCCGGTGGTGCTCTGAATAGCTGATTTTAGGAACAGGTATTGCTATATGTGAATTTCTATTAGTAACACTGGGTGACTGAAACCTCCACGTTTCAAAAGTGGACGCGGGGTCACAACTGCGGTGGTCGAGTGGGACCTGGACGCACTGTCACACCTGCGGCGGTCGAGTGGGACCTTGTCACGATCACTGTGGAGTTAGTAGAGTCCGCACCGGTGGTGCTCTGAATAGCTGATTTTAGGAACAGGTATTGCTATATGTGAATTTCTATTAGTAACACTGGGTGACTGAAATCTCCACGTTTCAAAAGTGGACGCAGTGTCACAACTGCGGTGGTTGAGCGTGACCTGTACGCACTGTCACACCTGCGGCGGTCGAGTGGGACCTTGTCACGATCACTGTGGAGTTAGTAGAGTCCGCGCCGGTGGTGCTCTGAATAGCTGATTTTTGGAACAGGTATTGCTATATGTGAATTTCTATTAGTAACACTGGGTGACTGAAATCTCCACGTTTCAAAAGTGGACGCAGTGTCACAACTGCGGTGGTTGAGCGTGACCTGTACGCACTGTCACACCTGCGGCGGTCGAGTGGGACCTTGTCACGATCACTGTGGAGTTAGTAGAGTCCGCGCCGGTGGTGCTCTGAATAGCTGATTTTTGGAACAGGTATTGCTATATGTGAATTTCTATTAGTAACACTGAGTGACTGAAACCTCCACGTTTCAAAAGTGGACGCGGGGTCACAACTGCGGTGGTCGAGTGGGACCTGGACGCACTGTCACACCTGCGGCGGTCGAGTGGGACCTTGTCACGATCACTGTGGAGTTAGTAGAGTCCGCGCCGGTGGTGCTCTGAATAGCTGATTTTAGGAACAGGTATTGTTATATGTGAATTTCTATTAGTAACACTGGGTGACTGAAACCTCCACGTTTCAAAAGTGGACGTGGTGTCACAACTGCGGTGGTTGAGCGTGACCTGTACGCACTGTCACACCTGCGGCGGTCGAGTGGGACCTTGTCACGATCACTGTGGAGTTAGTAGAGTCCGCGCCGGTGGTGCTCTGAATAGCTGATTTTAGGAACAGGTATTGTTATATGTGAATTTCTATTAGTAACACTGAGTGACTGAAACCTCCACGTTTCAAAAGTGGACGCGGTGTCACACCTGCGGTGGTCGAGTGGGACCTGGACGCACTGTCACACCTGTGGCGGTCGAGTGGGACCTTGTCACGATCACTGTGGAGTTAGTAAAGTCCGCGCCGGTGGTGCTCTGAATAGCTGATTTTTGGAACAGGTATTGCTATATGTGAATTTCTATTAGTAACACTGAGTGACTGAAACCTCCACGTTTCAAAAGTGGACGCGGGGTCACAACTGCGGTGGTCGAGTGGGACCTGGACGCACTGTCACACCTGCGGCGGTCGAATGGGACCTTGTCACGATCACTGTGGAGTTAGTAGAGTCCGCGCCGGTGGTGCTCTGAATAGCTGATTTTAGGAACAGGTATTGCTATATGTGAATTTCTATTAGTAACACTGGGTGACTGAAACCTCCACGTTTCAAAAGTGGACGCAGTGTCACAACTGCGGTGGTTGAGCGTGACCTGTACGCACTGTCACACCTGCGGCGGTCGAGTGGGACCTTGTCACGATCACTGTGGAGTTAGTAGAGTCCGCGCCGGTGGTGCTCTGAATAGCTGATTTTAGAAACAGGTATTGCTATATGTGAATTTTTATTAGTATCACTGAGTGACTGAAACCTCCACGTTTCAAAAGTGGACGCGGTGTCACAACTGCGGTGGTTGAGCGTGACCTGTACGCACTGTCACACCTGCGGCGGTCGAGTGAGACCTTGTCACGATCACTGTGGAGTTAGTAGAGTCTGCGCCGGTGGTGCTCTGAATAGCTGATTTTAGAAACAGGTATTGCTATATGTGAATTTTTATTAGTAACACTGAGTGACTGAAACCTCCACGTTTCAAAAGTGGACGCGGGGTCACAACTGCGGTGGTTGAGCGTGACCTGTACGCAATGTCACACCTGCGGCGGTCGAATGGGACCTTGTCACGATCACTGTGGAGTTAGTAGAGTCCGCGCCGGTGGTGCTCTGAATAGCTGATTTTAGGAACAGGTATTGCTATATGTGAATTTCTATTAGTAACACTGAGTGACTGAAACCTCCTCGTTTCAAAAGTGGACGCGGGGTCACATCTGCGGTGGTCGAGTGGGACCTGGACGCACTGTCACACCTGCGGCGGTCGAGTGAGACCTTGTCACGATCACTGTGGAGTTAGTAGAGTCCGCGCCGGTGGTGCTCTGAATAGCTGATTTTAGGAACAGGTATTGCTATATGTGAATTTCTATTAGTAACACTGGGTGACTGAAACCTCCACGTTTCAAAAGTGGACGCGATGTCACAACTGCGGTGGTTGAGCGTGACCTGTACGCAATGTCACACCTGCGGCGGTCGAGTGGGACCTTGTCACGATCACTGTGGAGTTAGTAGAGTCTGTGCCGGTGGTGCTCTGAATAGCTGATTTGTGGAACAGGTATTGCTATATGTGAATTTCTATTAGTATTACTGAGTGACTGAAACCTCCACGTTTCAAAAGTGGACGCAGGGTCACAACTGCGGTGGTCGAGTGGGACCTGGACGCACTGTCACACCTGCGGCGGTCGAGTGGGACCTTGTCACGATCACTGTGGAGTTAGTAGAGTCCGCGCCGTTGGTGCTCTGAATAGCTGATTTTAGGAACGGGTATTGTTATATGTGAATTTTTATTAGTAACACTGAGTGACTGAAACCTCCACGTTTCAAAAGTGGACGCGGTGTCACAACTGCGGTGGTCGAGTGGGACCTGGACGCACTGTCACACCTGCGGCGGTCGAGTGGGACCTTGTCACGATCACTGTGGAGTTAGTAGAGTCCGCGCCGGTGGTGCTCTGAATAGCTGATTTTAGGAACAGGTATTGCTATATGTGAATTTCTATTAGTAACACTGAGTGACTGAAACCTCCACGTTTCAAAAGTGGACGCGGGGTCACATCTGCGGTGGTCGAGTGGGACCTGGACGCACTGTCACACCTGCGGCGGTCGAGTGAGACCTTGTCACGATCACTGTGGAGTTAGTAGAGTCCGCGCCGGTGGTGCTCTGAATAGCTGATTTTAGGAACAGGTATTGCTATATGTGAATTTCTATTAGTAACACTGGGTGACTGAAACCTCCACGTTTCAAAAGTGGACGCGATGTCACAACTGCGGTGGTTGAGCGTGACCTGTACGCAATGTCACACCTGCGGCGGTCGAGTGGGACCTTGTCACGATCACTGTGGAGTTAGTAGAGTCTGTGCCGGTGGTGCTCTGAATAGCTGATTTTTGGAACAGGTATTGCTATATGTGAATTTCTATTAGTATTACTGAGTGACTGAAACCTCCACGTTTCAAAAGTGGACACAGGGTCACAACTGCGGTGGTCGAGTGGGACCTGGACGCACTGTCACACCTGCGGCGGTCGAGTGGGACCTTGTCACGATCACTGTGGAGTTAGTAGAGTCCGCGCCGTTGGTGCTCTGAATAGCTGATTTTAGGAACGGGTATTGTTATATGTGAATTTTTATTAGTAACACTGAGTGACTGAAACCTCCACGTTTCAAAAGTGGACGCGGTGTCACAACTGCGGTGGTCGAGTGGGACCTGGACGCACTGTCACACCTGCGGCGGTCGAGTGGGACCTTGTCACGATCACTGTGGAGTTAGTAGAGTCCGCGCCGGTGGTGCTCTGAATAGCTGATTTTAGGAACAGGTATTGCTATATGTGAATTTCTATTAGTAACACTGAGTGACTGAAACCTCCACGTTTCAAAAGTGGACGCGGGGTCACATCTGCGGTGGTCGAGTGGGACCTGGACGCACTGTCACACCTATGGCGGTCGAGTGGGACCTTGTCACGATCACTGTGGAGTTAGTAGAGTCCGCGCCGGTGGTGCTCTGAATAGCTGATTTTAGGAACAGGTATTGCTATATGTGAATTTCTATTAGTAACACTGGATGACTGAAATCTCCACGTTTCAAAAGTGGACGCGGGGTCATTACTGCGGTGGTTGAGCGTGACCTGTACGCAATGTCACACCTGCGGCGGTCGAGTGAGACCTTGTCACGATCACTGTGGAGTTAGTAGAGTCCGCGCCGGTGGTGCTCTGACTAGCTGATTTTAGGAACGGGTATTGTTATATGTGAATTTTTATTAGTAACACTGAGTGACTGAAACCTCCACGTTTCAAAAGTGGACGCGGGGTCACAACTGCTGTGGTCGAGTGGGACCTGGACGCACTGTCACACCTGCGTCGGTCGAGTGGGACCTTGTCACGATCACTGTGGAGTTAGTAGAGTCCGCGCCGGTGGTGCTTTGAATAGCTGATTTTAGGAACTGGAACGTCTCTGGATATAAAGAGGCGGTGTCGTTGGACTTAGGGGTACTTCACACACAGCGAGATCGCTACTGAGATCGCTGCTGAGTCACGTTTTTTGTGACCTCATTAGCGATCTCGCTGTGTGTGACACTGAGCAGCGATCTGGCCCCTGCTGTGAGATCGCTGCTCGTTACACACAGCCCTGGTTCGTTTTTTTATTGTTGCTCTCCCGCTGATAAGCACACATCGCTGTGTGTGACAGCGAGAGAGCAACAATCCTGAATGTGCAGGGAGCAGGAGTCGGCGTCTGACAGCCTGCGGTAAGCTGTAACCAAGGTAAACATCGGGTAACCAAGGTGGTTACCCGATATTTACCTTCGTTACCAGCCTCCGCAGCTCTCACGCCGCCAGTGCCGGCTCCTGCTCCCTGCACACGCTAAGTTAAGCGGTGTGCGCTGGTAACTAAGGTAAACATCGTGTAACCATACCCGATGTTTACCTTAGTTACCTGTGTCCGCAGCTTCCAGACGCCGGCTCCGTGCAAGCGCAGCGTCGCTTGCACGTCGCTGCTGGCTGGGGGCTGGTCACTGGTCGCTGGTGAGATCTGCCTGTTTGACAGCTCACCAGCGACCATGTAGCGATGCAGCAGCGATCCTGACCAGGTCAGATCGCTGGTCGGATCGCTGCTGCGTCGCTAAAGTGTGACGGTACCCTTAATCTTAGCACTTCAGGTCTAGGAGTGCGAGGGAACTTTTATCTCATTTTGTCTTGTATATTGTCCTTGTCTGTTGCTGGAGACATTGTCTTAATTACTGAAGGGAATTACCCTTGAGTGTTATTATCAACAGATATGGTATATCTTATACTAAATTGCAAGGTACCAGATTAAAATATTTCACAAGTTCTAATATTATATTGGCTAAGTGTCTGCATGTCAGTTATAACATATTGTGTTATGATTGGAGAGGAGCGAACTTGAACTGTAAAGTTCAGGGATCATACCAGACACTGGGTGTTCAGGGCTCGAACTCCAACACAGAGTTTTAAAAAAAACTCTGTCCGAATTTGAATGCTGTTAGTTTGCTAATAAAGTTTGTTGAAAGGCTGCAGTGCAACCAATTAACAAACTTTATTGCATGAGGAAGATTGCTGTGAAGAAAAATTAATAAATTTAAAAAAAAAATGGAGCGGGCTCCCCCTATGTTTATAACTAGCCAAGGCAAAGCAGACAGCGGGGAGTTCGTATTATCAGGCTGGTAAGGTCCATGGTTATTTGGCCCTTCCCAGCCTAAAATAGCAGCCCCCAGCCTAAAATAGCAGCCCCCAGTCACCTCAGAAGTGGCACATGCATTAGATGCAGCCATTCTGGTGCTTTCCCTGGCTTTTCTTGATTGCCCTTGTGTTGTGGCAATCTGTTTAATACTTTTGCAGTTGATGTCAGCTTTGAATTGACAGCTGGCATCAACCCCGGGGGGTTAGTAATGGAGAGGTGTCTATCAGACATCTCCATTACTTCCCCGGCTGAAAGAAAAATGTTCATGGATAGCATATGTGCTTTTTGTGAATAATAGAATATTGCAGGTTATTGTTACTAGATTTTGTTATATGGGACGTTGATCCAGGGAACTAGTCTGATTGTCGTATGTGGAGTCGGGAAGGAATTTTTCCCCTAATAGGGAGCAATTAGCATCTGCCTCATGGGGTTTTTGCCTTCCTCTGGATCAACACATTAGCTTTTAGGCTGAACTTGATGGACTTAAGTCTTTCAACCTTAAAGCTATGAAACTGTCTTTGTATTGAGGCTCAAGGGTGTAGGCCGGGGTTTCTTTGGGACCAGCATTAATGGAGTGTTTTGCTCCAAGTCTATCCCAGGAAGCCTTTTTGAACTGACGTCCTTAGACAGATCCCAACATTTAGGGGGGAAAAAAAGCTTTAGTTAGTTAAAGGCGTTTTCCCATGAGCAAACTTAATTTTAACATAAATTTTAATCAAATCTTGGAATAATAATAATTTCCATAATTGTATGTAATTAAAAAAAATTTTTCCTGTGCAGAGATAATCTTATATATGTGCCCCTGCTACTGTAATGGCCGTGTCTGACCGTACAGGGACATGGTCTGATCATACTCCTAGGCAGGGGAGGACTTGATCGTAAATTATTCTCTCTTTGAGGTAAACATTTTTAAAAGCAAGTAGGGAAATGTTTTACGTCACAAAAAGAATCAGTTGGGATCCTGTTTAATTGATTAAGTTTAACTTTATTCATGGGAAAACCCCTTTAAGGGTGAATTAAAAGCAAAGCCACAGAAAGATTTAGGGTTTTTTCTTGCTATATTGAACTTATGAGCTTTCAGGGAATTTTAATTCCTTTTTCTGTGGCTTTGCATTTAATTTTAGGTAGGGACTCGCAAGATAATGAGGACCCTTGACGTGGGTTGCGAGCTTGTATATTTTGGCCAAAATATTGACCCATGCCACATACATTTATTATATATTTTTGCACGTTATATCTCTTTATGAATGATGCAGCCAAGCCCATCTATGTTGGCCTTGTAAACTAGGGTGTCTGTGATGGTGGGGTGCACTGATAGTGTTGGGCAGCCCGCCTAATGTAATACTATGGGTGTCACTAATAGGCTGTAAGCCAGGCACTGCCCTATACAGGCCTTATCTGTGTGCAATCTTAATACTGAGCAATCACCCCTCCATAATTTGGCAGGTTGTGAGTGGTTGTCTCATCAGCATTAGATTCGGTAACCTGGGCAGATGAATATCTTTGCCCGTTTTTTGCTATATTAAACTTATGAAATTTTGGGAAATTTTAATTTTTCTGTGGCTTTGCTCATAATTTTAGTATACGGACTCAAAAAATAATGAGGACGTTGGGTTCTGAGCTTGCGTATTTTGGCCAAAATATTAACCAATACCTCATTTATTTATCATATTTTAATGTACATGATTCTTGATTTCAGCCAATCCCATCTATGTTGGTCTTGTAAACTAGGGTGTCTGTCCCGGTGGAGTGCAATGATAGAGCATACCTCCCAACTTTTGAAGAAAGGAAAGAGAGACAAAGTGAGTGGCGCGCTACACGCGCCGCTGCAAATTTTAGCCACACCTCTAGCCACACCCATGTGGCAGTAAGGGTCATTCAGCAGTTGCCTCAGACTGTTCTTTCATAGTCATAGCAGCCAAAATGTTCTTCCTTTTGTATGTGTCACTATACGACATATTGCTTATGTCTGTCTATAAGGCCGTGTTCACACGTTGCATAAATTCTGGGGGGGGGGGTTTCTGCTGCTCTCCGCACCAAACTACACAGTCCATTTTTGCTGCATTTTGTATGCTTTTTCTCCATTATTTATCTAATATATAAAGCTGTGTGTGTGTGTGTGTGTGTGTTTGTGTGTGTGTGTGTGTGTATGTATGTATGTATGTATGTCCGGGATTGGCATCTGCACCGTCGCAGCTACAGCCACAAAATTTTCCACACTCACACTTCTGGACCTCGAGAGTGTCATAAGCTATGTTGTGAGGCGAAATTTTAACCCCGCGCGTTCCAATTTACCAATCAATTTTGCCCCTATCTACATAATGGGAAAAAGTGAAACGAAAAGTGTATCCGCACTGTCGCTTTTACAATCACGAAATTTTGCACAGATACCTCATGTGACCCAGGGAACGTCGTAGGAAAATGTAACCCCGCGCTTTACAGTTACTCTCCAAAAAACATGGCTCCATTAAAGTAAATGGAGCCTGGAACTGCAGGTTATTAGTAGGAGCTGTGATTGGTTGCTATAGGAACAAAAGACATTCATAGTATAAGAAGCTTATATGTGAGGTAATAAGATGTCGGTGGGGAAACAGACAGACAGATAGAGACAGACAGAGACGGAAGGGGAATGAGACGGACGGGGAATGAGACGGACGGGGAATGAGACGGAAGGGGAATGAGACGGACGGGGAATGAGACGGACGGGGAATGAGACGGACGGGGAATGAGACGGACGGGGAATGAGACGGACGGGGAATGAGACGGACGGGGAATGAGACGGACGGGGAATGAGACGGACGGGGAATGAGACGGACGGGGAAGGAGACGGACGGGGAAGGAGACGGACGGGGAAGGAGACGGACGGGGAAGGAGACGGACGGGGAAGGAGACGGACGGGGAAGGAGACGGACGGGGAAGGAGACGGACGGGGAAGGAGACGGACGGGGAAGGAGACAGACGGGGAAGGAGACAGACGGGGAAGGAGACAGACGGGGAAGGAGACAGCTGGGGAAAGAGACGGACGGGGCACATTACTTGGCCCATTTAGTTAATTCTGTGTGGAATATCTGTGGTGTTGAAATATATGTTGTGAAATGCTTCTATTAGCTTAGTTTTTGCCTTTTAATAATTACATTTTTATCTATTTGTTTTGTGGTTTTTGTGTGCAGAATACATTTTTGTTAATACATTCTATTTTGTTAACAACAATTATTAACCCAGGTGAAGCCGGATAGTATAGCTAGTTATTATTAATAATAATAATTATTATAAATAATAATAATAATAATAGCAACAATAACACCTGCAGAAAAAACGCAGCATTTTTTCTACTCTATTTACTGATCCCCATAAATAATCTGATCGCTGTCTTGTTTGGGTCGTTACAATTACAGAGACACCAAATATGTCCATTTTATTTGCTGATTTGTGATGTTTATTATTTTATAAAAAAGTGTAATAAAATTACATTATTCTATTTTTTTTAATTATTTTAGTAATTTTATTAGAAGAAAAGAAAAATCTCTTTTCTTTCTCCCTCTAGAATACAGAACATAGAGATGCTGCTCTGTACAATGGAGCTCTGTATCCTGTGTGATCAGCTTGTAATCAGAGGCTGCATTGTAAGTTCATCTATATAAAATCCTCCCTCTTACATCATCGTTCCTTGTGGTTCACCAGCTAAGGGCTGCTGGACACATGTTTGAAAATTACTGGTTTGAATCCAAGGTGGTGAAAATAAAGAAAAATTTTTTATATCTATTTGTATTTTTTTCCTCATTTCTTCATTTCTTTATAGTAGTTTTATGGGAACAAATGAATCTGACTCTTTCCGTCACCTACAAAGAGATGCAATATCTATCTATCTAAATCCATCCATTCATCCATCCATCCATCCATCCATCCTTTTAGCTGAATGATCTGCTTCTTTTTCTCTACTGCACTACAGAGGTCAAGATTACCAAATCTTCCTATGATTTTCAATAGAGGCAGTAGCTCAGTGGTAGAGCTGCTGCCTATGGACAATAAGTTCACGAGTTTGAGTCCCGGCTGTCCTGACAACCCAGAGCAGATGCAAATCGGAACGGTCTCACAGAATCCAGGACGGTTGTGAGGTATGATAGAGTGCTGGGTACGTTGTCTGTCCCGGTGGAGTGCAATGATAGAGTGCTGGGAAGTCCATTTGATCTAATAGTAGGGGCTTCAGTAATAGGCTGTAAGCCAGGTGCACCTGTACCGCGCTGCAACCGCCGAGCCGCTCGGGTCCGGGCTCACGTGTGTCAGTGGCTTGAGCGCCTCCGGCGGACCCGGGGGTCACATCGCTCTGGAAGGGAGTAGTGGCGGTGCACGCAGGGGTTGTGGGGTGGTTGTTTTTGGGAAAGTTCGTGACGCCACCCACGGGTTGTGGTGATGGTGGACACCACCGCTGCGGTAAAGGTACGGGGAATCCCGGGAGCGGTGTAGGGGCGCAGCTAGGTGTTGACCCCTCCGTGGGTAGGGGATGTTGGTCCCGGGGCCTGGTAGTGAAGGCCGGGGTGCAGGGGCAGGGTTGCGGTGTAGCGCGGTGCGGTGCCTGATGGCACTGGTGTACTCACGATTAAACCACACAGAGTCTCTGGTAAACCAAACGGGGTGACGAACGGGGCCCGCAGCCGGCTGCAGTTTCTCCAGATAGGTTGGTAATGTCCGCCTTTCTCCTGCACCTTTATGTGATTTTGGCTACCGTGCCTGGGCACTGGCAGCCCGCTCCCCGGCGTGTATGTGTTGTAGGAGCCCGTTTGCCCGCAGACGCTGGCCCTTGGATCTCTAGCCTATGGCGGTGGCTACTATCCGGATGGGTTGGGCTGTTGCCTTCAATCGGGACTTAGGTGGGAATGAACCTCTGAGGTCCAGACCGCAATCAGTTGATTTGACTATGGTGGTGGCTTATAGCCTAGTCCGGGGTCTGAGTACCCTGCCTGGTGCTCCGGTATCCAGTTAGCTCCCCGGTTCGGTTCCGGCGGGCCACTACCCTGTCCCGGTCCCTTACGGTTCCGCTGGTCGTATTCCTGGTCTCCTGCAGGCGGCCACTACCGTCTGCCTGTCTGACTGATCTGGGGTCCTAGGCTCCAACCCAGGCCCCACACAGAGCTGAGCTCCTCACTCTCCAAACTCTAAACTTCAACTCCCTCTACCCAATCTACTTGTGTTTTCCTGCCTCAGGCCAGCAGACTCCTCGGTGGGCGTGTCTTTCCACCTGACTCCGCCCACCTGGTGTGCCTGTCTGACTCTGAGGGAGGCAATCACGTCTTTTGGTTGATTGATGGTACCTTACTGGGGTGGGGGTGTATGTGGTGAGTGTAGGGACCTGTGACCCCTGGGTGTCCAGGGTGTCACACACTGTGCACTAAATTACCAGTCTCGTATACACGCATAATTAATGCCTGTGCAATTTTAATACTGAGCAATCACCCCCTCCATGAATTGGTAGGATGTGAGTGGTTGTCTCATCAGTATTTTGCCCCTGTGCTGCCTTCATCTATATCAAGGAGAGCCACTGTATCCTGTTAGTGCATCAGTTTCTGTGACCTGGGCAGATAAATACTGTTGCCTTTTCGTTTGCTATATTTAACTTATTGTTGAATCAACCACTAGCCTCAAGCTCGCTCCTCCGGCCAGCAGCTACTCTGTAGATGCAACCCATTGCCTGTGGTAAGTCTCTATCCCTGTATAGGGGTGTAAAAGTGAAGGTCAGGGTTCCTTTGGAATCTGTAGGATAGAGTGGCTAGTGTAAAGTCTGTCCTAGGAAGCCTTTTTGAGCCGACGGCCTCAGACAGGTCCTAACACAAGACTCGCAGTAGACAGTTTTTTCATTTAGGGTTGATTCAGCCACTCTAGTCTCAAGCTCGCTTTTCCAGCCAGCAGTTAGTCTGTAGATGCAGCTCTGGACCTGTGGTACGTCGCAGTACCGTAGCAGAGGGGTGTGGGCAGGGGCGGACACAGACTGCAGGGGGCCCCTGTGCAAGAGATCTTTTTGGGCCTCCCCCTTCCTCCCTCATACCACAACAAAAGGATGTAAACATATAGGTTCTACTGTTTTTTCCTAGTTGACGACACAACTATCAAATCTAAACAATAAATAAGCTCCATATTTACCATCTGACTATAACACAGCACAGTCCTGCCACCCTTCTATCTGCTGCAGTTTCAGCGGTGTCTCAAATGCTTCTATTTACATTGGAGATGGCACAAACTGGATACCCTGTGTGTTTTGCAGCTTGTCAGTGGTAAACGGCACAAGAGTCTGAAACCAGTGATTGTCTGCAGCGGTCACATGAGGCACCTGGAATGTGATGTCTGCAGCCACTGTAAACTGAAGCATCAGGGAATGCACCACTAGAGCTGTCAGGTGCAAGAAAGATGAGGATTATAGTTTAATAAAGGGATTGTCCAGAGAAAGGTCATTGCCTGGAGGCCAGATTCTGTAAAAATAACAAAATAAATTGTACTCACCTGCTGTCACCTCCTGGATCCAGCGCAGGCCGCCCTGTGCTCTGTGCCAGCAATAATTATGTCACCGTTCTATGGGACACAGGATCGCTGCAGCTTGTGATACCTGCAGTTTAAGTCTCCTGACCGCTGAAGCTGATCACAAACTGCAGCGGTCCTGTGTCTGGTAGAGCGGTGACATAAGTAATGCTGCACAGACCACAGGACAGCCGGTGCAGGATCCAGGACGTGACAGCAGGGGTGAATAATTTATTTTGTTAGTTTTAAAACATGTAACCCCCATTGGATCTTTTTGCCAGATAGTTTCTTTACAGTGCATGTATTATTTCTCACACCTCCTTTAAAGGAAACCTGACAGCTGATACCCATGACCCTGGAATTGTAGATTCCGGCCAAAATTAAGCACCCACACCCCTTTTCCAATTTCGCCTTATCCGCTAATAACCACTCAGACGCCAATTTAACTTTTGGATAATTTTGGCCATAGCAGCCATTTATTAAACAAATACATAACATGTAAAAATTTGCATTGTGGTAAGGTCCTTGAAGCTAAAACCCTGGTGATTCACATAACCAAGCCATATAACCAAATTGCTCCCAGCCGTTACCCACACTGGCTCAGGAGCACCAAAGTGTAAGGGTTATTCCTTCATTAACCACCAAAAACACCCACGGGGGCCCCGACATACCCCGTCGGGATCCCCCAAAAATCACCAGGTGACCAACCATTCTGCCAATGAGGGGATCCATACCCGGATGGGTTCCCCGAACCAATTTAGAACCAACTTCAAGGACCCACCAATAAACCTGCCACAACGAGGGCACCTTGATAACCTTCAAGTGCCTGAGACCCCCCGCAATAGCAAATCTCGCTCAATACCTCCCTGCAATCCAAGGGCCCACAATCAATCCCTACTGCATTCAAATGTACCCCATCCGCCTACCAAAATCCGTCATCCTCCCGCTCCAGCTCAAAATGCCGAGCTGCAAATCCCACGTTGCAGCCCACAATTTTTTGAGATAACCCTATTAACCTTCACCCGCACCTCATTCAGCTTCTCCACAGACCATGCTTTCCGCCCAAACCCTTCTTGGAACCATGTCCCACCACACAATTGTCACTCCTGGAAAAGACACCCATAACCGCAACAAGTCATGCTTAATATCTTTATCAAAATGTGAAAAAGCCGCTCACCCAAATAAGTTCCTTGACGCGTAAAACCAAAATGTCAGGGGGCCTGCCCAAATGGGCATACTTATGCACCCCCTGCAACACCGTATTCTACCCCATACCCCTGATCCCAAGCCATCCGACATGAGCCCTATCCCTCTGACTAAACTAGCTGTCTCCTGTTTCTTCTCGTATCTGCTCTCTGTGCTCCCCAATACACATTAAAATGGCCCAGGATCCAGACCAGGCAAGAAAAAGGGGGGGGGTCTGGAAAACAAAGCACTAACAAAAATACCAAGTAGCTCCAATACAAACACAAAGAATGACACCCCCCCCATGCCCCCTCTATCAGAACCAGTCTTCCGATCAATTGCCCATGAAAACCATTGCGAACCCACGACTTACAACGCTGAGACTTCCATCAACCAATCTGTTTAACTGTCTCGGCAGGGAGACCACACTCAGAGGTTTCCATCGCCGCCCCAATACGAAAAGAATGCAACGCAAACATCACCGAAACTAGCCCCAATGATCTCAAACATGCCCAAAAAACACTAATGAACTAATATCTGGACAAAAAGACCCGTCCTCGAGACATAACAATGAGCCATCCTGACTCGGGTAGACCTTTGCAAAGCTCAAAACGTACTGCCAATGGCACATGCCTGATGCCGTAACTTTCCCTAAACGAACCCGCCTGCCTGCCCCCACTTGATCCGTTTTTGATTTCTGGATCCAAAATTCGATCCCCATGCTCCAAAATTAGGACGTCACTATTACCCAAGCCCCCCGGGGCACGTCATACTGGGAAATACCAATTCGCCAATACGCAAAGCCCCGAAAAACCGCCAACAAAAAGCCAACCGCAACAATGATACCTCAATGCCGATGTACAAACTACTCGCAATTCCCTACCCACACATTCCAATAAGCTAAATAACACAGGCCGTCTACCATCACGCGGCCTACGGCCCCTATGCGAACCCTTCCATGCCTAAACTGCCCAACAAATTGTCAAATCCTGTACACCTCGCAACCAGAAATCGAATGCCAAAACTGCAATCAAATGACTCAACTTCGTGGAAGACCAACCTGTTATCGCCACTTCCCCCAATTTTGCCAGGAACAGTCCTAACTGGGAATCCTCAATTAGCATGCAACCACCCAACCACTACTCCCAGAGAACCCATGTGGCCTGATACGCCACCCACGTGGTACCAGCCAAACAGCCCGAATCAGTAGTCTTGCTGCTTGAAGACCACGCTCCAAAGCTGCGCAGGGGACTACAAGCTGCTGCCGTCCGCCTCTACCGCAAAATCCCGGAAACAATCTCACTGAAAACAAGAGAGGAAATCCGCTATTAGGCTCTCTATACCTGTTACCTGAGCTGCTGTGACACGTATTAATTTCCAAACAAAGACCAGCTGCCGCAACACCAGAACAACTTGTGGGAGAATATGCCGAGCCGTTATTAATCGCCAGCACCACCCCCATATTGTCACAGTTGAACCGGATCTACTTATTCGACAACTGGTCCCTCCCCAAATGAAGTGCGACCATCATTGGAAAAATTTCCAACAGCGACACATTCCTTGTCAACTCCTCCGCCATCCAACTTTCTGGTCACCAATCCGCACATCACTGACCCTGAAAAAAGGCCCCGAAACCTGAGTCACCCGCAGCATCTGTAAGCAATTCCAATTTGAAATTATCCACTACCTCATCCTTAAGCAACGAACGACCATTGTCCTGCTCCCCAAAAACTTTCCCCAAACCAACAAGTCCGCTCTATGTTCCGCCGACAAACGTATGTAGGGGTGAAGAGCAAGCACTACAGCTGTAGCGCAAGCTAGCCGACGTGAAAACTCGGCCCATTGACATTACCCGACATGCAAAATTAAATTTCCCCCAATAGTGATTGAACCTCCTTTAATTGTAATTTCCTAACCCGGCATGCCCTTGCTACCTCAACCTTAAGCGTGGCAACCTGTCGTCAGGAAGCCGAACCTCCCAAATCACTGAGTCAATTACAATGGCCAGAAAACAAATACAGGTATTTGGCCCAACAGTTTTTCCCCAGGTGCCAAAGGCACCCCAAAGCCTCTCGCTATCCATTCCATTGCTGGTGCCTGTGCCGAAACAGCCAATCCCACACACCAAAAATTCATCCCGGTAAGGTACCAGTGATGCCAAACCAGAAACATCACGCCCCACCCATTCTAAAAAAGAACTAAAGGTTTCAACAATTGTACACGATACTGCACAACTCATTGGCAAGCAGGGGTCTCCAAAATAATCTCCCTTCCAAAAACAACCCAATAACCGAACACATTGTGGATGAACCGGTAAGAGCCGGAAAGCTGCCTCAATATCTGTCTATTGCCATCAACACACCCCTCCCACAACTTTTTACCCACTTGTAGCCTCATCAAATGACGTATACACCACCTAACGAAGCTCAGCCAGTATACCATCATTCGCTGACCTACCCCTGGGATGAGACAAATGGTGGATTAGCCGAACTTTACCTGGCTCCTCCTTGGGCCCCACCCCGAATGGCGAAACCACAAAATTAGAAAAAGGTAGGAGGGTGACTAACTATGCCCCCCATTCTCCCCAACGCCACCTCCTTTCCTAACTTTCCACCTACCACCGCCACATGTTGATACGCCGAGAGAGATTCCTGGTTGTCCCTGGAACTTCAAAAACAGGGGAAGGAATCCTGAAACCCTCCCCAAAACCCAACCTCCAACTTCAGCTTTGTCCCTATCAGGATCCCTATTTAGGTACGGAAGCATCGCAACTAAGCTCACCGGTGTCTGACCCTTGGACACCCCATGGGATGCTTCGTTACAGTGGGTGCAGAGGTGTCCAAACAACGGCAAGTGGCACCGAACTTGCATTCCCCCTCATTAACTTACCAACACGAACCTGACTTCTAGGACCCTGTCTGTCCGTACTGACCACTGACACCCCAGCTTTCTGACCGGCCGGGGAACCCGGCCCCGCCCTGAAATGACTGCCCATATCTGGCTGCCGCCATCACCCGCAACCACAAACCTATATCCTTCTGATCCCATCTTATGGATGGACGGCAGCCATCCTCTGATGACACTGCTCGTCATAACGGATCCAGGTCTACCCCCCATCAATCCTATAGGCCTCACCAATCGAGCCCATATAGCAAAACAAATGAAAACAATTCTCTGGCGCCTTTTCGCCAATTACTCTTGCCCAAACTGCAACGCCTGCAACCAATTAGCATATGTCTGAAAAGTCAAGTGCCAGCGCCACTTCTCCACATCTACCTTCTTGCTATCGTCTTTTCCCCTTTTTCAAAATAAATTTTGCCACCTCCTTACTCTTTTCTGTTTGAACTGCCACTAATACTGGGGAAGAGATACTCCCAACTGTGGACTCACTAGCCGCAATGACGGACGAATTAACCCAAGCCGCCACTGGCGCCGGGGTTTCCCTGGCCCCCAATCTGTGCCCCCAACTGGCGAACGCAACTTAAATTCTGACAACTCCCCACTTAACGCATTCCCCTTAACACCCGCTGGCACCCCCAATCCTAACCCCAGCTGACCTGTCACCCCCCCTTACTGTGTACCTGACCAGCATGTAAAGACAAACAAAACATAGAATCATACTCACCAAGCTGCACAAGGGTAGAGACCCCGCCAGCCGGACCTCCTGCATCCTGACGTCCCTCCGATCTAGCTTGACTTGGCTCCTCCCCTCTGACTCCGCTCCACTGGCTCTTGCAGCCGCACAGCCCGAGGCCCCAGAGGCCGCACATCCTGGACCCGTCGATCAGTGGCGCCGACAAAAGAGAGGGAGCTGCATATTCTCTTCAGGGTTCTCCGAGCGCAGCCCCCCCCCGCCCCCGCTCCATGTGGCTCCTCTTCCAGACAGGGCCTCAGTAGCCTCAGGCCCTGAATGCCAGGCCCGATGTGTTGCCGACCGCCGCCGCCAGGCTTCGCCCACTTCACAGGGATCCTTCTGATGCATCGATGCTGCAGGGAGGAGGGGCTCAGGGCGCTCGGCAGGTACATCACCAGAGCGCCCCGCCGCACCGCTGACGTCACTCGCCGACAAGGCGGCAGCAGGCCCCGCCCCCAACTCCAGCGCAGGTCTGCCAACCGCCGCTGGGCCCAGCCGCCCGTTAGAATTCCTCACAGGCCGGGGCCTGCTGGACCTCGCAGCTCGCGGCGTCCGGCCTGGAGGGTCCCCGGAGGGGCTTCTGCGGCGACGCTGGGCCATGGGAGTCAGGTCAGGTGACCGCCTCTCTGCCGGTCCAGACCTCCGGGGGCGCCGCTGTCGCAGGGGTGCAGTCCCTGCCCCCCCCCGGACTCCCACCGAAGATCCTTGCTACCAGGCTCTGCAGCCACCTGGGGGGATGGTCCCAGCAGCAGCTCTCAGCCGCTCCAGGAGCTGATCCACGGAGTCCATAGCAGGTACAGGGATGGGGACTCTCACTGGTGTCCCAGAGCGGGAAAAGTGCCGTTCCTCCCCCAGCTTCACCTTTTAACTGTACCCTGACTTACTCCCCCTCCCCTACCCGTGACACCATGACCTCCACTCCAATCAGTGTCATGCTGGCCTCCACACATGCCCGGGGGGAGGGGGGGTCAGTGCTCCGGCCATTCTTGAGCCGTGGGCAGCGTATGCCAGGGAGTGGCTGTATGATCACAGCCAGGTATGTGTGATCCTGACAGCTGATACCCATGAGCCGTGGGCAGCGTATGCCAGGCAGTGGCTGTATGATCACAGCCAGGCATGTGTGATCCTGACAGCTGATACCCATGAGCCGTGGGCAGCGTATGCCAGGGAGTGGCTGTATGATCACAGCCAGGCATGTGTGATCCTGACAGCTGATACCCATGAGCCGTGGGCAGCCTGTACCAGGCAGTGGCTGTATGATCATAGCCAGGTATGTGTGATCCTGACAGCTGATACCCATGAGCCGTGGGCAGCCTGTACCAGGCAGTGGCTGTATGATCATAGCCAGGTATGTGTGATCCTGACAGCTGATACCCATGAGCCGTGGGCAGCCTGTACCAGGCAGTGGCTGTATGATCATACCCAGGTATGTGTGATCCTGACAGCTGATACCCATGAGCCGTGGGCAGCGTATGCCAGGGAGTGGCTGTATGATCACAGCCAGGCATGTGTGATCCTGACAGCTGATACCCATGAGCCGTGGGCAGCCTGTACCAGGCAGTGGCTGTATGATCATAGCCAGGTATGTGTGACCCTGACAGCTGATACCCATGAGCCGTGGGCAGCCTGTACCAGGCAGTGGCTGTATGATCATAGCCAGGTATGTGTGACCCTGACAGCTGATACCCATGAGCCGTGGGCAGCCTGTACCAGGCAGTGGCTGTATGATCATAACCAGGTATGTGTGATCCTGACAGCTGATACCCATGAGCCGTGGGCAGCGTATGCCAGGCAGTGGCTGTATGATCACAGCCAGGCATGTGTGATCCTGACAGCTGATACCCATGAGCCGTGGGCAGCGTATGCCAGGGAGTGGCTGTATGATCATTACCAGGTATGTGTGATCCTGACAGCTGATACCCATGAGCCGTGGGCAGCCTGTACCAGGCAGTGGCTGTATGATCATAGCCAGGTATGTGTGACCCTGACAGCTGATACCCATGAGCCGTGGGCAGCCTGTACCAGGCAGTGGCTGTATGATCATAACCAGGTATGTGTGATCCTGACAGCTGATACCCATGAGCCGTGGGCAGCGTATGCCAGGCAGTGGCTGTATGATCACAGCCAGGCATGTGTGATCCTGACAGCTGATACCCATGAGCCGTGGGCAGCGTATGCCAGGGAGTGGCTGTATGATCATTACCAGGTATGTGTGATCCTGACAGCTGATACCCATGAGCCGTGGGCAACCTGTACCAGGCAGTGGCTGTATGATCATAGCCAGGTGTGTGACCCTATAATGCTGCGGAGATTCAGAGAAAAACATTAATAGTTGTCAGGGACTGAGCCACATGATATACTAGTCAGACAGATGTGAGGTCTGATACAGACTGCTCGATCCACTGATGACATGTATCTGCTGTCAGGTTCCTTGTAAGCAGTGCTCTATACCACAGGAGGGTACAGAAGAGAAACAGAGGAAATACAACAAAAAACAGCTGCACCATAAACACCATTAAAGAAGGTCTCACTAATTTGTTTACTGATGGAATATGTGTATATGCATGTAGTGTCATAATATACTCACCTACCGCCGCGCTCTCTGGTGACCAGCGCTGTTCTGCTCCTTTTCTCACTGATGTCACCGCCCTCCAGTATTTCCAGTGTCCAGCACTGTTCTGCTCCTCTTCTCACTGATGTCACCACCCTCCAGTATTTCCAGTGTCCAGCGCCGTTCTGCTCCTTTTCTCACTGATATCACCACCCTCCAGTATTTCCAGTGTCCAGCGCTGTTCTGCTCCTCTTCTCAGTGACGTCCCCGCCCTCCAGTATCTGCGGGTTACACTGCTCTGCAGGTCCTGAAATACAATGTAAGTCTATGGAGTATCAGAGGCTCTATAGGCTTTAACTGTAAAAGACTTCTGGCTCAGAGTGTAGTGTGACCCGAGATACCGGAGAGTGGTGACTGCACTCAGGAAAGTAGAAGAACGGCATTAGGTGAATATATAAATACACTCACACTACATTACATGCACAGACATACTCCATCAATAAAAAAGTGAGTAGGAGACTTCTATATATGAATGTATTCACCTATATGGTCACATGCAACCACCACATCCGGCCTTTCTCACACTTGTAATGGAGCTGAAATAATATGAGCATATAGGTGAATATGACCCGCCCCAGGGCCGTGGGGTACTCGGTTCCGGGTGTTGGTTAATGAGATTATGTCACGGGGGCCTGTGCCCGGTTCCGTGGCCCTGGTGGTCGCTGAAAGTCAATAAATAATAAAAAAAAATAAAATAAATAAAAAAAAATAATATAGAAAAAAAATAAATAAATAAATAAAAGTATTTCGTGACGCCACCTACGGTTCCAGTATGGTTACTGGGGCTGCAGGTCAGAGCTCTGGGGTGATGGTTAGGCAGCCAGTTGTTTACGCTTCCTGTAGGTGAAGCGGGGTCCCCAGGGCAGTTTTTGTAGTACACAGATATGGCGGTTTTTCTTCACAGCCTTTTCAACTGTCACTTTAGTGCAGCAGCCTATGGCTCCTCAGATGAAGAAATAAAGTGTGTCACACCAATTCATTAACTCTGACCAGATTTTACTTGCAGGTGTTAAAAAGGGGTTCAGTTTCTGATGTTACAGTTTTTGGTGATCTGGGAACAGTTCAGGATCTCTGCACCAGGTCAGTTGTGTGGCCTCCCTGTTGCGCTATGTTTCTCCTTGGTACTAGGCTGCCTGTAGCTATACCTTGTCCCTCTCTCACTGTCTTCACCTGTATGGCAGGCGGCGGGAGCTTCTCTAAGGGGCACTGCTGTACTCACTGCGATCCCTAAGCTCTGTGTAGCGGCTTTGCCTTCAGGTGCTGCTGCGGCCAGGAGATCTGCAGTCTCCCTGGCCTCCGGTCTTTATTGCTGGGCAGATTAGATCCCTCACAATCTCGGACGCCGGTGTCCGATAATCAGCGCTGTTCCTTGGGGATGAACAGGTCTGGCTCCACCTCCCCGGTCACTCCTCTTTTGCCTCACTCTTGATCCCTCAGGCGGTCACACAGTTACTTGTGCGGGGTAAGCACTGCCCTCTCCATTTTGATGTCTCCCCTCACTCTCTGCTCGCACAGTCTCCTTTTCTCCAACTGTCAACTGTCTCTCTGACTCCGCCTCCAAACCTGGCTTTAAAGGGGACCTCACCTGAACTCTACTTGTAGAGCTCCCCCTCCAGGCTTGGAGTGGAAATGTTGTATGTGGGATTACCTGATGTGGAGATCCTTCCCTGCCCAGGTACAGGTATATTTGTGGCAATTGAACCCTGGGGTGCCACATTCCCCCTTAGTTAAATTCAGTACTCCTGGACTGGAAACGCAAACTTATAAACATTAGCAACAATAAAGAGTAGTACAAAGTCTTAAAAAAATAAAAATTACAAAAACCAATAAAACAGAAAAATGCAGTCCTTCCGCTGCAAAATGTGAGTATGGTATATATAAGAACGTTTTTGACCACTACCAGTTCTGTGGTCCATTGGTCCATAAAAGTTCAAGAAGATGCAAAAGTTCATGCAAAAAGTCCTGCAGGCTCAACACGCTTGACGGTTACGGATTTACTTAGTTGCAATAAACAAATAAATAAAATATTTTTACATTTTACTAACTACTACACTTTCTATTTAATATTCTTCTATATAACGGGACGGGGGCTGACCAAAGTTGCTACGGTTAGACCTACGTAATGCCTGTGTCACAACTGGTCGGTGCAGTGTACTGGTACCTAGTGCTGGTGCTATGCGTGCACTATCTACTAGTCTGCATGAGGATCTACGCAATATTGGCATGCGTGAATGTTGTCTTAGTCTTACCATAGGACTGGCAGTATCCCCAATAGCAGGGTTCTCTGGTTCTACTGCGACAGGTAGTTCTTCTGAAACGTTGACCGGTTCTTCCAGTCTTTCTGGGACTTCTACTGGTTGAGCGCCAGTCAATAATGGTATAATTATGGCTCCATTGTACTGAGGCCAACTTTCAGGAAAATCACCAAGTACTGTTCTTATCATCTTCTCTTTCTTTTCCTCTTTAGGTTGAGGTATACAGGGGATTACTTCTTTTTGCTTCCACTCTTCAGGACATTTTTTAAGGTGGTCTCTAGAAACTGCCGCTGACGTTTTTCCCTTATCCTTGCTGATTAAGCAGATTTTCTTGTTGTCAAATTTAGAGGGCAATACTGTGTATGGTTCTGCTTCCCACTGGTCATCAAGCTTATGGGTCTTTCTTTTTCTTTTTAGAACCATCTCTCCAGGTATTAAAGGAGCAGCTGGTGCATTCTTGTTATAATCTTTCTCTTGCCTTTCTCTAATTTGGTCTAGGCTTCTTTCTACGCACTCCTGTACCTTTTTGTACTGCTCTTGGCGCTTAGTGTCCCAATCAGCTTCAGGTGAACTGATTTCAGGAACAACAATTCCCATTTCTAAGTCAACTGGTAACTTCCCGGGTCTTGCTCTCATCAAGTATGCTGGCGTGCAATTGGTGGAACTCACAGGGATGTTGTTGTACATGTCCACTAAATCAGGCAACTTCTCTGGCCACATGCTTCTTTCTTCTAAGGGCAAGGTTTTTAACAGGTCTATAACAACCTGGTTCATTTTCTCACACATGCCGTTTGTCTGTGGGTGATTCGGTGTGGTTCGGATTTTCTTACATCCATACAGGTTGCAAAACTCCTGGAACACTTCAGCTTCGAATGCAGAACCTTGATCCGTCAACACCTGCTCCGGGTAGCCATGTGGTCTGGAGAAGTAGGCTTGAAAGGTTCTCGCTGCGGTTCTTGCTGTCAAGTCCTTTACAGGTACTACCACCAGAAACCGGGAATAGTGGTCCACCATAGTGAGGGCATACGTATAACCGGATCTACTGGGTGTCAATTTCACATGGTCCAAGGCTACAAGTTCCAGCGGCTGCTTGGTGACAATTGGTTGTAGTGGAGCTCTTTGACTGTCACGATCCTTTCTTCTCAGGTTGCATGGGCCACAGTTTCGGCACCAGTTCTCAATGGTAGTTCTCATGCCAACCCAATAGAATCTGTGGCGTAACAGTACCTCAAGCTTCTTCCACCCGAAGTGTCCTGCTCCATCATGGTACACCTCCAGCACCATCTGAACATCTCTCTTCGGTACCACTATTTGCCACACCCTCTCATAGGTTCGGGGGTTGATGTAATGTCTGCATAGCCTACCCCTGTAGATGAACACTCTTCTCTTTTCCTTCCACAGGTGCTGCGCTTCCGGTGGGGCATCTGGGCTAAGACTTGAGTCTCTTTGGATTATTAGCTCTTTAACTAGGCGAACAGCCGGATCGCTGTCTTGCGTTTCCTCCCACCTGTGGTAAGGTAACGGGTTCAGCGTGGCCTCTTGGCGTTTGCCTTTAACACCTTGGTTACACTGGGATGCACTGTTGCGGTGAAAAGCTGGCAGCTCTATCTCTTCTAGCTCATCCGAGTCTTCTCCTGCATCTGGTAAATGGGGCATTCTCGACAATGCATCAGCGTTAGCGTTTTTGCGGCCTGCCCGATATTTGATGGTGAAGTCATAGTTTGATAACTGGGCCATCCATCGCTGCTCTAGTGCACCTAGTTTTGCGGAGTCCAAGTGAGTAAGCGGGTTGTTATCCGTAAATATGGTAAACTTCACAGATGCCAGGTAGTGCTTGAATCGTTCAGTGACGGCCCAGACTAAGGCCAGGAATTCCAGCTTGAACGAACTGTAGTTTTCTGGGTTTCTCTCAGTAGGACGGAGCTTCCTGCTTGCAAAGGCAATTACACGTTCTTTGCCATTCTGCACCTGCGACAGCACAGCTCCCAATCCCACATTACTGGCATCTGTGTACAGCACGAATGGAAGATTATAATCAGGGTAGGCCAGCATTTCCTCACCGGTCAGGGCCCACTTCATGTGCTTGAAGGAGTCTTCTTCTTTCTCACCTCATTCAAATGGAGGGCCGGAAGTCTTGCCCTTTTTGGTCTGGCCTAGCAGGAGATCTTGCAAAGGCGCCGCTATTTTCGTGAAGTCCTTTATGAACCTCCTGTAGTATCCTACCAGCCCCAAGAACTGACGCACCTCTTTGACGGTTGTTGGTTTTGGCCAGTCTCTGATAGCAGTGACCTTTTCAGGGTCTGGTGCCACACCATCCGCACTGACCACATGCCCAAGATACTGAACCTTCGGCTTCAGCAAATGGCATTTTGAAGGCTTTAGTTTCATACCAAACTTTGACAATGCTTCAAACACCTCGGCCAGGTGCTCCAGATGTTCCTCATACGTCTTGGAATACACGATGACATCATCAAGATATATCAGTACAGTCTCGAAGTTTCGGTGCCCGAGGCAACACTCCATCAGCCTTTGGAACATGCCGGGTGCATTGCAGAGTTCAAACGGCATGCTGTTGAACTCACACAGACCCATCGGCGTCGTGAATGCGGTCTTCTCTCGATCTTCTTCTGCCATGGAAACCTGCCAATACCCACTGGTAAGATCTAAGGTGGAAAAGAAATTAGCAGCTTTCAGTGCAGCAAGTGATTCCTCAATGCGGGGCAACGGATAAGCATCCTTGTGTGTTATGCGGTTTATCTGCCTATAGTCAACGCACATCCTCATTGTGCCATCTTTCTTTCTTACCAGGACAAGTGGGGCTGACCAGGGGCTACAACTATCTCTAATAACCCCAGCTTCCTTCATTTCCCGTAACATATCTTTAGCACACTGATAGTGAGCTGGTAGTATAGGCCTGTATCTCTCTTTTATAGGTGGATGGTCTCCCGTGGGTATGCGATGGTGTACCCCTTTTATCCGCCCAAAGTCTAATGGATGCTTACTAAAGACCCGTTCATATTCCTTCACCACCCGATAAACTCCGTGCCTTTGGTAAGAAGGGGTGGAATCAGTGCCGACATGCAGCTTCTGACACCAGTCTTCCAGCTGTCCCTTGGATCTGTTGTCCTCCGCCTGGTCGGACGGGGTCAAGGGTTCCACTGCCTGAATTGAGTTGTTGTTGACAGTGAACAACTTGGCAACAGTAGCATATCTGGGTAGCTTGACCTCTTCCTCTCCACAGTTTAAAACTCGTACAGGTACCCTCCCTTTGCGTACATCAACTATCCCCCTGGCTGTCAGGACTATGGGCCTACTATCTGAGTACATGGGCTCTACCATTGCCTGGTAATCCTGCCCTCTGAGGCCTATAGCTGCCCGACACCAAATCATCACTTCACTTCTTGGGGGTAACACAATGGGGAATGGGTCGCTTACCCGTACACTGCCGATTTCTCCACCAGACAACTCTACCTGTTGTCTCTGCAGAAGGGCTTTCATTTCTTTCTGTAGGACCCTCTGCTGCCCGATGCTGGCAGTTTCTGCAACCTGCTGGAGCAAGAAAAGAACTTCTCCTAGACAATTTTCAACAACATTAGTACCTAATATCATTGTTGGATTTCTTTCACGACAATCAGTATCCACCACAATAAGTCCTTGGCCCTTTAGCTCCTCCCTCCCCACCTTTATCGTGACCTCCTTGTACCCTACTTGTGATACCGGCTGTCCATTAGCAGCATATATAGTAAGGTCTGGGTCTGGGCGAGTGAGCTCAGAATCGGCCCAAAATCTTTTGTAAAGGATATGCGGGATCGTCGTCACCTGTGAGCCAGTGTCCAATAAAGCAAGTGTGGGAATGCCATCTAGCACGATAGATAGGAATGGTCGTCCTCCCACATATCTATCGCGCCAGTTCGATGGGCCTGGTTGTTTTATTCCTGGTGGTCGGCCCGCTGCCCCAGGAGTCGCTGGTTTAAAGGACATGACCTGGCAAAGTGGCCCGCCTCGTTACAACGGCGGCAGATAGGTTGTCCTGACGAGTCGTAGCGGTCGTTGGGTCTTCCTCTGGGCGGTGGGTTCCTCCTTCCTCGCATCCACGGGATGTCCTCAGGGCTGTCAGCCAACTGGATCCTCTCCGACGACCGTGGTTTCTGCTGGAGTTGCATGGCCTTTAGGAGCATGGCCACATCTTTTGTCAGCTGCTGTACCTGGGAACGCAAGTCATCAGAGGCACCAGGTATTACAGCCTGTCCATTGATTTCTGCTGGAGTTAAGGAAAGGGACGCCACCTCTGAGGGAGAGGTGATGGCTTGCCGCGGTTGAGGTGCGGGGTCTGTAGTCACAGGGACTCGCAGTGCTCTAATGGCCCGGTTCTTCAGAGTTACAAAGTCTAGACTCGGATGCTCCATGACCCATAGACGCAGCTGTGTTTGATGAATTGGTGAATGTAGCCCCTCAAGAAACTGTTCAATTAACATTTTGTCTTCCTCTCGTGCACTTTCAGGGTCTACCTGCTTTACAGCCCGCAGTGCCTCCTGAAGGTTCAATGCATAATCCCGTATGCTATCCTGCGGTCTTTGTTTGCAGTTGTAAAACCTCATTCTTAAGCTGGTGTCACACACAGCGACAACGACAACGACGTCGCTGCTACGTCACCATTTTCTGTGACGTTGCAGCGACGTCCCGTCGCTGTCGCTGTGTGTGACATCCAGCAACGACCTGGCCCCTGCTGTGAGGTCGCCGGTCGTTGCTGAATGTCCAGCTTCATTTTTTGGTCGTCACTCTCCCGCTGTGACACACACATCGCTGTGTGTGACAGCGAGAGAGCGACGAAATGAAGCGAGCAGGAGCCGGCACTGGCAGCTGCGGTAAGCTGTAACCAGCGTAAACATCGGGTAACCAAGGGAAGACCTTTCCCTGGTTACCCGATGTTTACGCTGGTTACCAGCCTCCGCCGCTCTTGCTGCCAGTGCCGGCTCCTGCACTGTGACATGTGGCTGCAGTATGCATCGGGTAATTAACCCGATGTATACTGTAGCAAGGAGAGCAAGGAGCCAGCGCTAAGCAGTGCGCGCGGCTCCCTGCTCTCTGAACTGTGACATGTAGCTGCAGCACACATCGGGTTAATTAACCCGATGTGTGCTGCAGGAGAGCAAGGAGCCAGCGCTAAGCGCGGCTCCCTGCTCTCTGAACTGTGACATGTAGCTGCAGCACACATCGGGTTAATTAACCCGATGTGTGCTGCAGGAGAGCAAGGAGCCAGCGCTAAGCGCGACTCCCTGCTCTCTGAACATGTAGTACAGCGACGTTATGATCGCTGCTTCTGCTGTGTTTGACAGCTAAGCAGCGATCATAACAGCGACTTACAAGGTCGCTGTTACGTCACAGAAAATGGTGACGTAACAGCGACGTCGTTGTCGCTGTCGTTTAGTGTGAACCCAGCTTTAGCTCAGCTACAGTGCGAGTTTCAAATGCAGCTTTTAAATTAGCAAATATCTGGGTTATTGTCCTTTTATCTGTATTCAGCCAGGATTTAACCTCTCGCTCTGCTGCACCCGTCAGTTGCCCCAGCAAAACAGACACTTTTTGCTTGTCAGTCATAGAGTATATTTCCAGGAAATTGCACATCTTTTCTCTAAATTCAGCTATGGTATTGGGTTCCCCAGCATATTGCGGTAACCATGCCGCCCCTGGGACATACGGAAGAGCAAGCGGCATGATCGGGGCTACACCTTCAGGTGCTGCAGCTGCTCCAGCGGCATCAGCATCACCTTGCATCTCCATCCTCACTGTGGCGCAGTTAGTTTTTCAAATGCTCAAAATGGCGGCAAAGTTCAGTTATTATTAAACAGTTTTCAAGGCACACGTTACCCAGGGTTACTGGGCCTTGTCCAGATCCTGTTCGTGACGCCAAAAGCTGACCCGCCCCAGGGCCGTGGGGTACTCGGTTCCGGGTGTTGGTTAATGGGATTATGTCACGGGGGCCTGTGCCCGGTTCCGTGGCCCTGGTGGTCGCTGAAAGTCAATAAATAATAAAAAAAAATAAATAAAATAAATAAAAAAAAATAATAAAGAAAAAAAATAAATAAATAAAAGTATTTCGTGACGCCACCTACGGTTCCAGTTTGGTTACTGGGGCTGCAGGTCAGACCTCTGGGGTGATGGTTAGGCAGCCAGTTGTTTACGCTTCCCGTAGGTGAAGCGGGGTCCCCAGGGCAGTTTTTGTAGTACACAGATATGGCGGTTTTTCTTCACAGCCTTTTCAACTGTCACTTTAGTGCAGCAGCCTATGGCTCCTCAGATGAAGAAATAAAGTGCGTCACACCAATTCATTAACTCTGACCAGATTTTACTTGCAGGTGTTAAAAAGGGGTTCAGTTTCTGATGTTACAGTTTTTGGTGATCTGGGAACAGTTCAGGATCTCTGCACCAGGTCAGTTGTGTGGCCTCCCTGCTGCGCTATGTTTCTCCTTGGTACTAGGCTGCCCGTAGCTATACCTTGTCCCTCTCTCACTGTCTTCACCTGTATGGCAGGCGGCGGGAGCTTCTCTAAGGGGCACTGCTGTACTCACTGCGATCCCTAAGCTCTGTGTAGCGGCTTTGCCTTCAGGTGCTGCTGCGGCCAGGAGATCTGCAGTCTCCCTGGCCTCCGGTCTTTATTGCTGGGCAGATTAGATCCCTCACAATCTCGGACGCCGGTGTCCGATAATCAGCGCTGTTCCTTGGGGATGAACAGGTCTGGCTCCACCTCCCCGGTCACTCCTCTTTTGCCTCACTCTTGATCCCTCAGGCGGTCACACAGTTACTTGTGCGGGGTAAGCACTGCCCTCTCCATTTTGATGTCTCCCCTCACTCTCTGCTCGCACAGTCTCCTTTTCTCCAACTGTCAACTGTCTCTCTGACTCCGCCTCCAAACCTGGCTTTAAAGGGGACCTCACCTGAACTCTACTTGTAGAGCTCCCCCTCCAGGCTTGGAGTGGAAATGTTGTATGTGGGATTACCAGATGTGGAGATCCTTCCCTGCCCAGGTACAGGTATATTTGTGGCAACTGAACCCTGGGGTGCCACAAATACAAGGATGTATACAGATAAATACACATACAACATATACACATATGTGCAAAAATACATAGACAGGACATATACAAACATATTAGACAGATAGATTATTATTATTATTATTTATTTATAGAGCACCATTGATTCCATGGTGCTGTACATGAGAAGGGGGTTACATACAGAACACATATACAAGTTACAGTAGACAGACTAGTACAGAGGGAAGAGGGCCCTGCCCTTGCAGGCTTACATTCTAGAGGATTTTGGGGAGGAGACAGTAGGTGGGGTGTAGGTCGGGCGGCAGCTCCGCACGGTGGTCGGGCGGCAGCTCCGCACGGTGGTCGGGCGGCAGCTCCGCACGGTGGAGATGAATGGAGATGAATGGGTAGATAGATAATAGATAGATAGAGGATAGATAGAGGGATAGAGGGACAGATAGAGAGATAAATAGAGGGATAGATAGAGGGATAGATAGATAATGGATAGCTAGATAGAGGGATAGATAAATAATGGATAGATAGATGATCACACATTACAAATTGACTCACCCTCTCTGCAGATGGCACTTGGGGCCCAGTTCTTCTGTGGAGCCGGCTCTTCCATCTTCTCTGTGGTGCAGCCTCTTCATCTCCTCCTGAGGCCCGACTGCTGTTCTTGAAATATTTCCAGTGCAGGAGGGGGAGAGCAGCTCAGGAATGAGGGGGGCAGGGAGCCAAGTTTGTATACAGAGGCCCCTGCTGTGCTGGAGAAGGAGCTGGTGGGCGGAGCCTCCTCTCTGTCTCTGAGAAATTACGTCATCCTCTGCGCGGCTGGCAGCTTCTGCAGAGGTGATGAATCATCACTCCTCCAGGCCCTAACAGGTGAGGCAGTAGCGTAGCTAGCAGGAGGGGGGGGGCGGAGGGGGCAGTTTCCCCGGGCCCCGCGCTCAGTGGGTGCCCACTAGGAGTTTATGAGCTGTCAGTGCTGCAGGGGCAGAGCAGAAACTCTTGCCCAGATGACGACAATACATACTAGTGGTGCTGCCAGTACCTGCGATGATGTCATGCCCATGTAACCGAGTGGGAGGCGCCACAGTTGCCGGTCAGAAAACAAGCATCAGGAGTTACTGATTCCTGAAGGAGATGGGAATGCGTGGTTGCAGGGTGAGTGCATATGAGGGGTGCAGATTGTGACAAAATGGTGTGAAGGGTGCAGGGTGTTTGAGAAAGGGGTAAGTTGGTGTATAGGCTGTGTGACACAGGGATGCAGACAGGGTCAGCTCCAGGATTTTGTGGGCCCCAAGTGAAGAAGTCTCAGTGGGCCCCATCCACATATAGACACACACATACAGATACATACACATACAGGCATACGTACATATATACTCGTATGCCGGATTATAAAACGCACTTTTCCTTCCAAAAATTTGGGAGGAAAATGAGGGGTGCGTCGTAAAATCTGAATGTAGCTTACCGGGGGTGGAGAGGGGTCACAGGAGGCATGGGAGATGCTATGCGGTGTGCTGCTAGCGCTGCTCTGTGCGTCAGGCAGCACGGCTCTGCACTGTGCAGCTCGCTCTGCATTGTGCGGCGCAGCAGGGCTCAGGTCTGTGCAGCTCGCTTTGCTCTGTACGACGCGGCTCTGTGTGGCTCTGCTCTTTATGGCTCTGCTTTGTGCGGGGCGGCTTTGCTCTGTGTGGCTCTGCTTGTGTTTTAATGTTTATGTGTTTTATACCTTTTTTCTACAGTTAACAAAAATAAAACCGGTGATGGACGGGCAGCCCGCGGACGGTCTGCATTTTACTAAGGGGGAAATGTGGCGCCCTGGACAAGCCAGGTCATCACAGGTACTACAGCAACACACCCCACAACCCGGCTAGGCAAAGTCAGACAAAAATCCTTGTTGCCTCCCTCCAGGGGCTGATGTCCACACCAGGGGGCGGAGCCAGGCGGTTGGCCCCGCCCGCCAAGGAGTACACAGTCCTGGAGGCGGGAAAGGAAGTTAGTGTAGTTGGAGTGAGGGAAAGAGAAAGGAGAGAGTGAAGTAGTAGTGGAGCAGACTGACCGTGTCTGGGTACGTGGCCCGGGCACATACAGCAAGGTTGGCAGACGGTGGTGACCGTCTGCAGGAGAGGCCAATTGACGTAAACCGTAAGGACCGGGGACGGGCGGTGGCCCGCCGGTACCGGACCGGGGAGCGAAGAGAAGCCAGCACCATTCGGCAGGGCTTATGGACCCCGACCAGGCTGGGAGTTGCCGTAAAACCAGTCAAATCCGTTAGCGAAGGGAACCTCCTGGGTTTCCCTGCAGCAAAGACCCGATTGAAGGCAACCGCTCAAACCGTGAAGGGAAATACAGTCACCGCCAAGGCTACAGTTCCCAGGGCCAGAGCCTGCGGGCAAAAGGGGCTCCCTCAGCATCCATCCAAGCTGGGGAGCGGGTTACCGGTGGGAAGCCATCAGAACCATAAACATCCTACAGGTACAGGGAAAGGCAGTCACCGCCAACCTACCGGGAGTAAAGCCACCGCAGCCGTCTGTGGGACCCGTCCATCCAGCCGTTTGTTTTACCGGAGACTTTGCATTCATCATTGGCTGAGTGAGTACTACCGTGCCGTGCGGCACCGCGCTGCCCCCGCGACCCTGCACCTCACCAAACCCCGCCACCCATCTTCCATTCACCCTCACCGGGCCCCGGGACAACCAACCCCTACCCACGGAGGGGGGAAAACAACATCCAAGCTGCTCCCTGTCATCGCTACCGGGATCCCCGTCCAGAGCAGCGGTGGTGTCACAACCTCACCACAACCGTGGGTGGCGTCACGGACAATACCCTCCAAAACCCCAAAACCTTCCCCCTTTTCACTCACGGGCGAGGAGCGCCGCTCGAGTCTCCGGATCCGGCCCACCGCTCGAGCCACCGAGCAGCAAGCAAAGCAGCCCCGAGCTGGACCCGAGCGTGGTGAGCGCAGCGTCCCCTCCCCGCCTGCGAAATATACAGATTGGCCTGAGCACTTGTATACATCATTCTAGAATGCTACATTTAAGAGCCAGCTCTCACTATCGGAGCATTCCCATCGGTACAATATGACATAGTGGGGACCACCTTTGGGTATCCCAACACTCTGGATAATGTAGGGAGAAAAATCAGGAAACCGCAACACAGCACTAGAAGTGAAGAGGGCTCTGCAGGGGGCTGGGCATACTGCGCCCTTTCCTGGAGAATAATGGTGGGACTGGATGACAAAACTCCATCAATTAGAGAGTGAATGTGCTAGCATAGTGCATTAATCATTAATATAATGGGTATCACTGATTTAAAAAAAAGCTGGTACAACCAATCAATTTTGTCAGGATACACAGTCTTCCTAACTGCACACTGGAAATCTATCAATCATACTTTGAAAAATATGTCATTGGGCTGAAATCCCTGCAGTGACTCAGAGGAAGCAATCAGGACATCAGTCACACTGAAGTCCAACCGGGTGTATTGTTTTCTTTTGTTTGACCACGTTCATCAATAAGACGTGTTACCTCACAATGCTGAAGTTGGTTTCTTATTCGTCCAGTTTCTTATTCGGGGCTGAAGTTGGTTTCTTATTCGTCAGTTTCTTATTCGACAATTTAGTATTTTCGAGTTTTTACAGGTTTCTCAACAAAAATAACACATCACAATAATAAAATAAAATGCACTGATGTGCCCTAATATAAAACACTTAAAATCAGCTGAGAAAATTATAAAACTGGCAATAAAATGGGCATCAAAGTAGGCACCGAGTTATATAAGTGAAAGGGTAAATGGCTTTTGGCCACTGATCTAACACCAAAATTGCATATCTAGTGACGCCCCTAATCAAACTCAAGTGACTCAAGGCTGGCCCAAAGGGATTCTGGGCATCAAAACAGACATCAAAGTTGGCACACGGCATATTTTCACAGATTTGAATAAGTAACTGGTGTTTTTGAGGGGTTAAATGGCTTTGGGCCACTGATCTCACCCTATATTTACATACCTAGTGATGCCACACATCAAATTCAGATCACACCAGCCTGACCCAAATGGGTTGTGGGCATCAGAACTGGCATCAAAGTGGGCAAATGGCCAGTTTGCAAAGATTTAGTAACTGGTGTTTTTGAGGGGTTAAATGGCTTTGGGCCACTGATATCTCGACATAAATACATATCCAGTGATGCCCCACATCAAATTCATGTCACTTCAGCGTGGTCCAAATGAACTCTGGGCAGGACCGGCTCCAGGGTTTTGTGGGCCCTGGGCAAAGTGTGCCGCCCCCGTGTCAGCAGCCGGGCTGCTCGGATCCGGATCCGCAGTGGCTCGAGGAGCGTCCGGATCCGGGGATCGTGCGGCCACTCAAATAAAGGGGGTTATTTACAAGGGAAGTTGTAGAGTTTTTGACACCACCCGTGGTGTGTGGTAATGTGGAGTACCACCGCTGCAGTTGGGAGTACCTGGGGGTGATGGAGTGGGGCAGCCGGATGTTAGAACCCTCCACGGGTAGGGGGGATGCCCCGGGACTCTGTGATGGTGTTTGGGGGGTGCCGTGGGGAGCGAAGAGGGACACTTTTGTACTCACATAGTCCATAAAGCTGACACCGACAACTGGGTAAACCAAAGTTCTGGACACCGCTGCCGCTGAGGGGAGCTAATTTGAGTCCCGTCCCCAATGGTGTTGCCTGATGATCTGTGACCTTCTCCCTGGCACTTAGTTTACTTTTTGGTTGGCTCCGGTAGCATAAAACTAATCGGGTCCCTCTCCCCAGTGTGGCTAACTGGGGGAGCTTGCTCCCAGGGTTCACGCTTGGGATTTCTCGACCGTTTTTGTGGAAAGTCCTATCCCCCTCGTTGCGCTAGTACCCCGATTTTGGAGCAGGTGGAGAGCGGATCTTGAAGGCTCCGTTCTCATAGGGTAAATTGTCAGGTTGCCTGAAGCTACTCCCTGACCTAGCGTCCACGTACCCCGTCGTTCCCTGGTCCCAGCCCGGTGATGGTAAAAGGCCGCCGGCTGTCCTCCTGAACAGTTCCTTGTCCCTTGTCACGATCCCCTGCGACCGGAGGTCCAGCTCCTACTAGGCCCAGACCACCGTCTGCCACCTAGTCACTTCCAAGGAGCCCGGCTCCTGACCTCCTCAACCTTCACTCTCAAACTCCATTCACTGACTGACCTACTCCTGACACTCCTGACCTCCGCTTACCAACCCCCCAGGTGGGCGACCCTATTCCACTCAGGCCGTCCACTGGTGTGTCTGGTGGGTGTGGTGCAGAGTGTATCTATGACTTTAACACTAGAATTACTGGACTCGTGACACCTATATAGAAATACATGGTGCAAAGTAGTCAAAATGACTACCTCAGTAGTTCTAGTGTTAAATGGTTGTTGTAGGCAACACCGTGTAGTTGGGGACCCATAACCAAGGAGGAGGTTGATATTGCACAGAAGGGCAGATTGCACAATAACCTGTGACGACCTGATAGGCCAGGGCGTTACAAAAGTGTCTCAGTGGGTCCCATCCACACATACACAGATACATACACATACAGGCATATGTACACATACATATTTAGGCTATGTGCGCACTAGAAATGTGAAGTTTCTCAAGAAAATTTCTTGAGAAACTTCTGGGAGTGGAAGATTTCCGGACCTCCGGAAAAAATCCATGGATTTCCCGCGGATTAGCCGCGATTTTCCCGCAGGTTGTTCCCTGCGGATTTTTCAGGCTGTACTGCAGAAATCCGCAGGTACCTGCGGAAAAGAATTGACATGCTCATTTTCTCAAGAAATTTTCTCAAGAAAATCTTCTCAAGGAAATTTCTTGAGAAAAATCCGCAGCGTGCGCACAGCTATTTTTTTTCTCATAGGATTTGCTGGGAAATGTCTGCACAAAGATTGCAGACATTTCTCAAGAAATTTCCGCAGCAAATTCACGGGTAAATCCGCGGGTAAAACGGCCTAGTGCGCACATAGCCTTAAAGAGAAATTCACAAAAACACATACAAATAGACATAAATCTAGAAACAGTCATATACACTGACATACTGTACATAGATACACATCATACATGCACACACAGACACATTAGAGATATTTCTAAAATTGGGAAGCCGGAAACAGCCCCATTCACATTCCCTACTTGTCTCCATCCAGCTCTTCATGGGCATGTGTCTGTGCCACGCTGACTGGTGGCAGTCACTAACAGACATAGCTGCACATAGAGCACACTGACACTGCTGTATATACATCAAAAGAGAGGCTGGGGACATACACAGGGGCGTAACTACCGCGGTCGCAGGGGTCGCGATTGCGACCGGGCCCGCAGGTTAGGGGCCCGCGCTGCAGATCAGCAGCAGCTCCTGTCAGTGAGAGGAGCTGGGCTGTTCCTGCATTTTCAGTAGCAGCGGCCGGGCAGCGTGAGCTCTGCCCCCTCCAGTCTCTGCATGTGATTACACTGTGGTGCCGGCCTCTGCAGGAGACATATCAGGTGAGGGCAGCATTGCGGTCTGACCGGCATGTTTGTGAGGCAGCACTCCGTACTTCTCAGTCCCAGCAGCTCAGGCATGGCAGTATAATATATACTCTGCCTCCCTTCCATCGCTCTGAGCAGTCACTGACAGCGTCTGATCGTTTATGTACTGATGTGCGACCATGTGGAGAGGGGTGAGCTGTATATATGGCAGGAAAGTTTATCTGACCTTCTTTACATTCTGTTATCTTAATGTAAACCGTTCAGGTGCTGCTTTGGACACTTTGAGATTTGGTGGTGGCGGGAGGGAGGTGGGATGAGGCTGATCAGGTGATTGGGGCCAGCCCACAGAATCAGTCACAATGTGAGCAGTGGGGAAGTGCTTGCAGCAGTTTGATGAAAGCAGCACAGCCAGGTCCTGTATCTAAATCCAGCTAAATTACTGTGCACTGCTAATTAATTGATAAAAGCAAGGAAAAATGATCTCAGCAAAGTCTGAGAATCCTGACTTGCTGTGCCCACGCTGTTTCTTGCAGTTTTTGTTGCTGAAAAAAAGAAGCAGCGTGTCAGTTGTTTCTGTATTTTCCCTGCTTTTTCACCAATTGACTTCAATGGAGTCAGTGAAAAATGCAGGAAAAAACGCATGTGTATTTCCCACATTGAATTTGCGTGTGTTGACGACACTGGGGCTCCCTGCAGCCATTTCCTTATCTCAGTCTTTACTGCAGGACATTGCTTCTGGGAAGTCTGGTGATATCACAAGGTGAATCGAGTTCATGCCTACGGATCACCGGGGTGTCCTGCAGATCCACCGCCATGAACTCAGTTCACCTTGTGATGTCACCAGGGTTTCCTGCACCTAGGCCTTGTGGTCTTTACCACGGGACCTTGTTGCAGGGAACTCTGGTGACGTAGGTGCCCTGGTTTGGGGGGCGATCCATGCCTCAGTAAACCGGGGTCATCAGGGTGATGACCCAGGGTTGCCATGGCAGTGATCGGGTCCCTGTGATTGCACTACAGGGACCTGATCGCCAGGGAGGGTAAGCGATGCCTCTCCCTGCCTTCTGAATGCAGCAATTGCATTGATTGCAGCATTTAGAGGGTTCAACTGCCGAGAGCGGCGCGGGTACTCCTCCTGGCAGCGAGAGCCAGGACCTGGCGACCGCGGGGGTACAGCGCTTGAACCCCTATGATCGCCATGACTAAAAAACGCTCAAAAAGAGGTAGGTGAAAAAAACACACAATAAAAAATGCTCGGTTTTTTTCAGTTGCTTTTTTTCGTTCCAAACATGCGTTTTTATGTGCAGATTTTCTGCACATAAAAACGCAAAGTGGGCACATAGCCTGAAGTAGATTTGATGCAGTATGTCCTGGGAGGGTGCTTTATCTTTACAATACGTGAGCTGACTTCAGCAATCAATAGTTGGTGGATGGAGTGAGGAAAGCAGGTAGGGGAGTAACAATCACAAACGTAGAGATTGTTACCAGGCCCAAAGGTACAGGGCACACAGTGGCTGGCAGCTGACGTTCATACCATAACTGGGGGCAGCGCATGGTAGTATGGTCATGCTCTATAGCATGCACTCTGATGTCAGCTGCAGGCCACTCCGCACTCGCTACAGAGGACACTTGGTGATGTGGGAGCAGAGGCAAGATGAGTAGAATTTTTTTTAAATTATTTATATTTTTTTAATTATTCATTAGAGACAGTGCCAGACCATATATACCAGGATGGGGGACATATATACCAGGATGAGGAACATATACTATATATCAGGATGGGAGACATATTAGGATGGGCCCAGGATGTGCAACATTTTTACTAGGATCGGCCCAGGATTGGATAAATATATACCAGCATGGGGACATTATATACCATGTATACCAGGATGGGGAACATGTATACCAGGATGGGGACATATATACCAGTATGGGGGACATATGTACCAGGATTGGGAACATTACTGCATAATGAAGGGGGGAAGGGGCAATTAATATGCCTTTATAGGATTTAGAACGCTACAGGTGCCCATTCATCTGACCAACGTCCGGAGGGGGGCCCAGGTCCAACTTTCGCACCGGGGCCCATCGCACTCTAGTTACGCCACTGGACATACACATTACTGTGGGGCACACATATTACTGAGGAAAGGGGTAGACAGCAATGGAGGGGTATACAGCTTAAGAGTAGGGTATACAGCTTTAAAGGGAGGCAATGGCTCTGGGGTGGGGCCTGGGGGGGACAAACAGCTCTGAGGTGGGGGTGACATGCAGCTCTGGGGGTATACAGTTCTGAGGTGGGGGGGTGACATACAACTCTGGGAATATACAGCACTGGGGTGGGGCGGCATACAGCAGCGGGGTGGAGGGGACATACAACTCTGGGGTTATAGTAGTATGCAACCCCCATATTCCACCATATAGTGTTATGACGCCCCCATAATTCTCCCTATAGTATTATGTCGCCTCCGTGTAGTATTATGCAGCCCCCATATTGCACTACAGCCACCATATTGCACTATGCAGCACCCATATTGCACTATGCAGCCCCCATATTGCACTATGCAGCCCCCATATTGCACTATGCAGCCCCCATATTGCACTATGCAGCCCCGATATGGCACTATATAGCCCCCATATGGCACTATACAGCCCCCATTTGGCACTATGCAACCCCCATATGGCACTATGCAACTTGCGGGAAAAGAAGGCACAAGGACGAAGCTGAGTGAGAGACGGAGTACCTTGGGATAGCACCGTTCCCACTCCAACCTCAGATGCATCGACTTCTACAATAAACGGACGCATAAGGTCAGGCTGAACCAGAATTGGGTCTGAGGAAAAACAGTCTTTTAATTTTGAGAAGGCATGGATTGCCTCTGGCTTCCAATTACCACATCAGCCCCCTTTTTAGTCAAATTGGTGAGGGGTTTGGCAATTTTGGAAAAATCTCTAATAAATTTGCGATAATAATTAGCAAACCCAAGGAAACGCTGCAAGGCTTTCAGAGACTCGGGTTGCACCCCCTCCTTAATCGATTGAAGCTTAGAGGGATCCATGCGGAAGCCTTCTGCAGACAAAATATAACCTAGGAAATTAACCTCTGCCTCAAAAAAAATACATTTCTCATATTTAGCAAATAGGGAGTTCTCCCTGAGTCTTTGGAGCACAGTGCGAACATGTTGTACATGTGACGTAGCATCAGGAGAATAAATCAGAATGTCATCCAGATAGACCACCACATACTGACCACAGATATCTCTGAAAATGTCATTGACAAAGTTCTGAAAGACAGCCGGCGCATTACTTAACCCAAAAGGCATTACCAGGTACTCATAGTGTCCCTCTGGAATATTAAATTCTGTTTTCCACTCATCTCCTTCTCTGATGCGGATTAGGTTATATGCACCCCTGAGATCCAGCTTGGTGAACCACCGGGCTCCTATGAGCTGGTTAAAAAGATCAGGGATGAGTGGCAGAGGGTACTGATTCTTTACAGTAATAGCATTCAGTTCACTGTAGTCAATACAAGGTCTAAGGCCACCGTCTTTTTTATCAACGAAAAAGAGTCCAGCGCCGACTGGTGACCTCGATGGTCTGATTAACTCCTTCTGCAGACTGTCTGCTATATAATCTTTCATGGCCTGACGCTCCGGACCTGAAAGATTATAAATTTTACCCTTGGGGAGTCGGGAATTAGGGACCAAATCTATGGGGCAGTCATAATCTCTGTGTGGAGGTAATTTTTCAGAGCCAGAAACAGAAAACACATCAGCAAAATCCCTGAATACATGAGGTATGAAGATAGGTTCAGCTCTAGTCATGTTAATAGATAAAGACATACACGTCTCCTGACACTCAGGGCTCCAGCGCACAATCTCACCCTGGTGCCAGTCTATGACCGGGTTATGTTTGCGCAGCCATGGCATGCCCAATACCACTGCAGACATCAGATTCTCAAGAACAAAAAATGACACAGATTCTACATGCAGAGCACCAACAAGCATGGAGATCTCTGTAGTTACAAAGTTAACCACACCCTGAGTGAGAGGGGTATTATCAATTGCAGAGATTTTAATGGGAGCATTCAATCTTAGCAAAGGCAAACCCAGCTCTTTTGCGACAATAATGTCTATAAAATTAGCTGCAGAGCCACAATCAATAAAGGCCTGCAGCCATACAGATTTTCCCTGGTGAGACAATAGGACAGGTAATATTAACCTCATATCGTCTGCAGAGAGTACCTGAGCACCTGAGTGAAAATCCTGGGGCTCACTGAGGTGCTGCTGCTGCTCCTTTGGAAGCGATTGCCTCGGAGATCCAGGCTCTCCACGATTGGCTCCACAACGTGATCTTCTCCCTTGAAGTTTACGGGACTCTGGACATGCTGAGGTAGGCGCTGAAGGGACTTGAACCTGAGCAGACTTGAGCTCTTGCACTTGCTGTGCAAGTCCCTGAACAAGGCCAGATAGGGTGTGCACCTGGTTTAACACAATATAGAGAGAATCCAGTTTTTTTTTTGTGTGTGCTAGATGGGCCAGAGAAAATGTAACGCCTGCCTGTATCCACAGACTCAGACGGGCTGTAATGGGCAGGCTAGAGGAAAGCCACTCGCCAAGCAGGACCCCCAGAACCCTGAAGCCCTTTAACCCCTATACAGGGATTTGGAATTACACAGGGCCCTGGAGATCACTACCTGTTGAAGGCTGCAGTCTGAGAGAGTAGTCGTCAGGCAGGGTCAAACCAGGAGTTGCGGAACAGGGACAGAATCGGCAGGCAAATACATAATCAGAAACAAGCAGAGGTCAAAACCGGATCGGGCAGAGAGGTACAAAAACAGCAGGCAGGAAGGTAGTCAGGAAAGAAGCGGTAATCAGCACACGAAATCACAGGACGAAACAGGAGCCAGAATTCTCAGAACTATCTCTGGCAGAGGTCAGCAGACAAAAGGGGAATTAAAAAGGGTGTGGTGTCTTCCCATAGGCTGTAGTTGAATAATGGTACCTCAGCTGGGAGACACACGCCACCTACAGTCAGCCAGTGGCACTGAAGATCCCCAGGAAACCAAAACCAGTGGATGAACGGAGCCTACGCCCACCAGCGCCGCTGGCATCGACTCCTCTCCCATCACCAGCACCATCCACGGCAGGAACATGGCATCGCCTGGCGATCGGAGCAGAAGTCGATGGAGCGGACTCCGGTGGTGACATAACACACATAGCATTAGGCATCCTTATGTAGTATACAACCCGCATATAGGACAATGCAGATCCAGATAGCATTAGGCATCCTCAGGTAGTATACAGCCCCCATATAACACAGTGCAGACCCAGATAGCATTAGGCACCTGTGATGGTGTGATATTGTGTGTTATGTACCATTTTGTGTGGGTTAATGTTTAGGCGTGGTTCACTGTCCATTGTTTGTATTGCTTGTGTGTACATTGTATTGTTTGCAGGGTTACAACTCCTAGAAGAGCTTCTGTCCTTAGGTGTGGTGGGAGGGGGCCTGAATCCACCTACTGTAAACTCTCTGCTTACCTGGGGGATTTGGCAGTCTGTTTGAGAACTTGAAGAGAGAAGGACGAAGATTAATCCTCTGGGCTGAAGGTGACACCCCTGAGAGACTGTGAGAATCCCCGATTTCCCTGGAAAAGGACTGCTGGAGGATTGTGACTTATCCCCAGGACATTTATCGCTTATTGGATTATATTCATATTTCTGGACTAATTTTACCCTCTGTATGGTGGATTATGTTATGGACCATTCGATTTGCTTGGAATAAAGGCTTATTGGATTGTACAGCCATCTCTCCCTCTGCTGATTGTGTGATAATGGAAAAGGACCCTGTCACAGCACCCTCTTGTAGTATACAGCCCCCATAGTTGTCAGGCCACAGTGATTAATACATACTCACTTTTCCTCATTTCCCTGCTGCTCCGGTCTCTTCAGCAGGCGTGCAGTGTTGACGTCACCACGCTGCACTGCTGAGCTGTCAGAGCCGACAGATACAGCGGAAGAATGGTAAGAGAGGGAGCGCGCCGCTACATCTCATCATTCATTGCTTTCAATTGTATTGGCAATTGTCCTGCCACTGCGAGTGGGCCCCCCGATAGCCCAGGGCCCCGGCATTTGACCGGGCTTGCCAAGTGCTGACGCCGGCCCTGGTTCTGGGCATCAGAACTGGCATCAAAGTCAACTAACTCCAGTCTGTCTTAAATGAGTGGGATATTGTGAAGATTTTGACTTGTGCAGGTTTGTACAAAATTATGACGGGGCTTTTGATGCACCAAAGTGAATGAGAATGTTTGTATTTATGGTGAGATATGAGTGGCCCAAAGCCATTTAACCCCTCAAAAACACCAGTTACTTATTCAAATCTGTGAAAACTGGCCATTTGCCCCAATTAATGCCAGGTAGGATGTCCAGAACCTGTTTGGGCCAGGCTGGAGTGATCTGTATTTGATGTATGGCATCACTAGGTATGTAAATATGGGGTGAGATCAGTGGCCCAAAACCATTTAACCCCTCAAAATCACCAGTTACTTATTCAAATCTGTCAAAACTGGCCATTTGCCCACTTTGATGCCAGTTCTGATGCCTAGAACCTGTTTGGACCAGGCTGGAGTGATCTGAATTTGATGTATGGCATCACTAGGTATGTAAGTGGGGTGTGACATCAGTGGCCCAAATACATTTAATCCCTCAAAATCACCAGTTACGTATTCATATCTGTGAAAACTGGGGTTTTGCCTACTTTGATGCCAGTTCTGATGCCTAGAACCTGTTTGGGCCAGGCTGGAGTGATCTGAATGTTATGTGGGGCATCACTAGGTATGTAAATGTGGTGTGAGATCAGTGGCCCAAAGCCATTTAACCCCTCAAAAACATCAGTTACTTGTTCAAATCTGAAAACTGGCCATTTGCCCACTTTGATGCCAGTTTTGATACCCACAACCTGTTTGGCCCAGGCTGGAGGGATCTGAATGTTATGTGCGGCATCACTAGGTATGTAAATATGGTGTGAGAACAGTGGCCCAAAACCATTTAACCCCTCAAAATCACCAGTTACTTATTCAAATCTGTGAAAACTGTGGTTTTGCCCACTTTGATGCCAGTCCCGATGCCCAGAACCCCTTTGGGCCAGGCTGCAGTGATCTGAATTTGATGTATGGTATCACTAGGTATGTAAATGTGGTGTGAGATCAGTGGCCCAAAACCATTTAATCCTTCAAAAACACCAGTTACTTATTCAAATCTGTGAAAACTGGGGTTTTGCCCACTTTGATGCCAGTTGTGATGCCCAGAACCCATTTGGGTCAGGCTGGTGTGATCTGAATTTGATGTGAGGCATCACTAGGTATGTAAATGTGGTGTGAGATCAGTGGCCCAAAGCCATTTAATCCCTCAAAAATACCAGTTACTTATTCAAATCTCTGAAAATTGGCTGTGTGCCCACTTTGATGCCAGTTCTGATGCCCAGAACCCCTTTGGGTGAAGCTGGAGTCACTTGAATTTGATTAGAGGTGTTACTAGATATGCAATTGTTGTGTTTGATCAGTGGCCCAAAGCCACTTAACCCTTTCACTTACATACTTCGGTGCCCACTTTGATGCCCATTTTGTTTCCAGTTTTCTAATTTTCGTAGCTGATTTTAAGTGTATTTATATTAGGGCACATCAGTGCATTGTATTTTATTATTGTGATGTGTTATTTTTGTTGAGAAACTATGTAAAAAACCTGAAAAAACTAAATTGCCGAATAAGAAACAGACGAATAAGAAACCAACTTCAGCCCCGAATAAGAAACTGGACGAATAAGAAACCAACTTCAGCATCGTCTTTAAGGTTGTATGTATCTGGTATGCACGACGTATACAGATGTAGGTTATGCTACTTTTGGCCATATTCATTAAAGAAAGTTTGTTTGGCTAAATTAATTCATTGTGCCTGAAGCGCGTGTACAGTGAGATCTGTCAGCCATTGCGCCTGATGCGTATGTACATATTGAGATCTGTCAGCCATTGTGCCTTATGCGACAATATAATAATTATTCTGTATTTGCTATTAATTATGAATTTGTGTGTAACAGGAAAAATTTTTGTAAAATAAGAAAAATCCTATACATACTAGAGTCAAAAGACAAAAGAGGTTTCCAAGAAAAATCGTGTTTTATTGTGGTACGTTCAAAAAAACTTCAAAACTGACGTCTCAGCAACATGCTTTCATCAAAGTTATTTTATCTGTATATACAAGAAATATAAATATTACAAATATTATAATGAGGAAAAACCTACCCATACGTAATTGTGACGGGGTATGCGGCAGAGCAGTAAGGCGGGCTTTGCACACTGCGACATCGCAGCCCGATGCTGCGATGCCGAGTGCGATAGTGCCCGCCCCCGTCGCAGCAGCGATATGTGGTGATAGCTGGCGTAGCGAAAATTATCGCTACGCCAGCTTCACACACACACTCACCTGCCGTGCGACGTCCCTGTGGCCGGCGGCCCGCCTCCTTGTTAAGGGGGCGGGTCGTGCGGCGTCACTGTGACGTCACACGGCAGGCGGCCAATCGGAGCGGAGGGGCGGAGATGAGCAGGATGTGAACATCCTGCCCATCTCTTTCCTTCCGCATATCCTACGGAAGCCGCAGTGAGGCCGGTAGGAGACGTTCCTCGCTCCTGCGGCTTCACACACAGCGATGTGTGCTGCCGCAGGAGCGAGGAACAACATCGGACCGTCGCGTCAGCGTAATCATGGATTACGCCGACGCTGCACCGATGATACGATAACGACGCTTTTGCGCTCGTTAATCGTATCATCTAGACTTTACACACTGCGATGTCGCATGCGATGCCGGAAGTGCGTCATTTTCAATTTGACCCCACCGACATCGCACCTGCGATGTCGCAGTGTGCAAAGCCCGCCTAAGGGACGCTAGGCCAAGGAACAATCCAAAGGGCTTTATTGGAACCACAAAGATAAAGCACCAAACATAAATATAAATTCTTAAAGTCTGCAAGGAGTCCACAACAAAACAAAAGATCCAGGGGCACCTCCCGGTATTCCAACGCCAAGGAAAATATGGAAATGGTCATTATATGAGTTCCTTGAGTCCAACAGGGTGAGAGGAGCAGTATACAAGGGACAGTGTGAGGGCACAGTATGAAAGGAGCAGTATACAGTCATATGAAAAAGTTTAGGTACCCCTATTAATGTTAACCTGTTTTCTTTATAACAAATTGGGTTTTTGCAACAGCTATTTCAGTTTCATATATCTAATAACTGATGGACTCAGTAATATTTCTGGATTGAAATGAGGTTTATTGTACTAACATAAAATGTGCAATCCGCATTTAAACAAAATTTGACCGGTGCAAAAGTATGGGCACCCTTATCAATTTCTTGATTTGAATACTCCTAACTACTTTTTACTGACTTACTAAAGCACTAAATTGGTTTTGGATACACCAGCCTATGAAGTTCAAAGCTCAATGAGGTTACAATCATGAGAAAAGGTATTTAAGGTGGCCACTTGCAAGTTGTTCTCCTATTTGAATCTCCTATGAAGAGTGGCATCATGGGCTCCTCAAAACAACTCTCAAATGATCTGAAAACAAAGATTATTCAACATAGTTGTTCAGGGGAAGGATACAAAAAGTTGTCTCAGAGATTTAATCTGTCAGTTTCCACTGTGAGGAACATACTAAGGAAATGGAAGAACACAGGTACAGTTCTTGTTAAGCCCAGAAGTGGCAGGCCAAGAAAAATATCAGAAAGGCAGAGAAGAAGAATGGTGAGAACAGTCAAGGACAATCCACAGACCACCTCCAAAGACCTGCAGCATCATGTTGCTGCAGATGGTGTCAATGTGCACCGGTCAACAATACAGCGCACGTTGCACAAGGAGAAGCTGTATGGGAGAGTGATGCGAAAGAAGCCATTTCTGCAAGCACGCCACAAACAGAGTCGCCTGAGGTATGCAAAAGCACATTTGGACAAGACAGTAACATTTTGGAAGAAGGTCCTGTGGACTGATGAAACAAAGATTGAGTTGTTTGGTCATACAAAAAGGCGTTATGCATGGAGGCAAAAAAACACAGCATTCCAAGAAAAGCACTTGCTACCCACAGTAAAATTTGGTGGAGGTTCCATCATGCCTTGGGGCTGTGTGGCCAATGCCGGCACTGGGAATCTTGTTAAAGTTGAGGGTCACATGGATTCAACTCAGTATCAGCAGATTCTTGACAATAATGTGCAAGAATCAGTGACGAAGTTGAAGTTACGCAGGGGACGGATATTTCAGCAAGACAATGATCCAAAACACCGCTCCAAATCTACTCAGGCATTCATGCAGAGGAACAATTACAATGTTCTGGAATGGCCATCCCAGTCCCCAGACCTGAATATCATTGAAAATCTGTGGGATGATTTGAAGCGTGCTGTCCATGCTTGGCGACCATCAAACTTAACTGAACTGGAATTGTTTTGTAAACAGGAATGGTCAAATATACCTTCATCCAGGATCCAGGAACTCATTAAAAGCTACAGGAAGCGACTAGAGGCTGTTATTTTTGCAAAAGGAGGATCTACAAAATATTAATGTAACTTTTATGTTGAGGTGCCCATACTTTTGCACCGGTCAAATTTTGTTTAAATGCGGATTGCACATTTTCTGTTCGTACAATAAACCTCATTTTAATCCAGAAATATTACTCAGTCCATCAGTTATTAGATATATGAAACTGCAATAGCTGTTGCAAAAACCCAAATTGTTATAAAGAAAAAAGGTTAACATTAATAGGGGTGCCCAAACTTTTTTATATGACTGTATGAGGGACAGTGTGAGGGCACAGTATGAGAGGAGCAGTATACAAGAAATAGTGTGAGGGCATAGTATGAGAGGATCAGTATACGAGGGACAGTGTGAGGGCACAGTATGAGAGGAGCAGTATACGAGGGACAATGTGAGGGCACAGTATGAGAGGAGCAGTATACGAGGGACAGTGTGAGGGCACAGAATGAGAGGAGCAGTATACGAGGGACAGTGTGAGGGCACAGAATGAGAGGAGCAGTATACGAGGGACAGTGTGAGGGCACAGTATGAGAGGAGCAGTATACGAGGGACAATGTGAGGGCACAGTATGAGAGGAGCAGTATACGAGGGACAATGTGAGGGCACAGTATGAGAGGAGCAGTATACGAGGGACAATGTGAGGGCACAGTATGAGAGGAGCAGTATACGAGGGACAATGTGAGGGCACAGAATGAGAGGAGCAGTATACGAGGGACAGTGTGAGGGCACAGTATGAGAGGAGCAGTATACGAGGGACAATGTGAGGGCACAGTATGAGAGGAGCAGTATACGAGGGACAATGTGAGGGCACAGTATGAAAGGAGCAGTATACGAGGGACAATGTGAGGGCACAGTATGAAAGGAGTAGTATACGAGGGACAATGTGAGGGCACAGTATGAGAGGAGCAGTACACGAGGGACAATGAGGGCACATTGTGAAGGCTGTACGGTGTGAAAAGACAGCAGAGTATAGAGAGGGGATACTGTGGTAAGGGGCATGGAAGGTGTGGACAATGTGGAGGCCATTGTTCAGATCACAGGTACATTATTTTGTATGGAAAGTGTATAGGACATGGTTAATGAGGGGGGATGGTTTTATAGATATTTTTCATAAAGAAACAGTGTGACGGCCATAATTCATGGTGGAGGGATGGTGCACTGGTTGTAGTATATGAGAGGCACAATGTGGAGGCCATGTGTCATTAGAGGGACAGTGTTGGGGTCACTTTTTGGTCAGGGAGTAAAGTAGGGAAAATATTTTTTCAGGTGCACAGTGTAAGGGTTATTATGTGCACAGTATGTGCGGATATTATTTATTTAGATGTAATAATGACACTCATTTTTTAGGGCATTGTGTTGGGATATGTTGTGGAAGACCAGAGAAAATGGAAGTCTGCGGAAAGAAGCTATGTACGTCCAAAGTCATCATGTCGTCTGGATCAGATGAAGAAGAATGGGATGAGACAAAACCAATCAGATAAGAAGTCGCCAATACGGTACCTGGATCTAAGGGAGCATTTATACTGGACAATTGCTGCATTTAAAGGGAATCTGTCACCAGGTTTTTGCTCTTATCTGAGAGCAGCATTATGTAGAGACAGAGACCCTGATTCCAGAAATCACTTACTGAGCTGTTTGCTGTCAATTTGATAAAATCAATGTTTTCTCTGCTGCAGATCTAGCAGTTATACAGAGCTCATGTATATGCTGGACTACCTGCAGCACGCCAAGTAGTCCTCTAATGATAATCTACTGCTGATTAATCAGTAATTTTCTCAAAACTGAACTGAGCAGGTCAGTAAGTGACACCGCTGAAATCAGGATCTCTGCCCCTACATTATGTTGGTCTCAGATTAGAGGGCAAAAACCTGGTGACAGATTCCCTTTAAATGATAGTCGACCGTTTGGTTATATGAAGCAGATTGGCAGCTCTTTAATGGCCTGTGACTGCAGCCTTGAGAATCCTCATAGCATGCACACAGTGCACTGTCATGGTTTTCCAGTGCCGGTGGTGAGAACGGCCGTCATGTGAGCACAAGAGTGCGATTGGCATACTTCTAGCCTCATCTGCATGAGGCTTTAGTCTGACTTATTGGTAGGGTACATGATCAATTTAAAGGGAAGGTATCGCCAAAAAAAAAAAAATAATAATAACTGAAAAAATGTAAAGTAATGTTTAAATGTTTTGTTTTAAATATTTTTTTTTTTTTTTAATTGTGCAAAATATAAAAAAAAAATAAAAAGTTTGATATTTTCCACTGTTAAACACTAGGGGGAGCAGCTTCTGAAATCCTACTGAATTTCCACTGTATAAAAAGCTCAGATTACAGCCTCCAGTAAAGTGGGCGGAGTCTGCTCTCCTGTGTGGGATGGCACGCCTCCCCCCTCCTAATGTGAGTGTTTACAACAGATAACAGAGAATGACATGTAAGGACACAATGCACAGCCATTTTCCTGGTGACCAGAAATGTCTAAAGTGTCACCAAGCACGCAGCCTCATCAACCTGACGTGTGAACAGGCATAACTGAACATGACATATAATACAAAAAAAGACAGTTTGCGCTCTGATAATGCTAAAGTATGGAAACCATGAATGTGTGAACATGGACCTGCATTACTGCTAAGGAAAATCTAAGAAAAATGAGATATTTAGCATATAGAAACGTCCGTTTGTATATCTGCCCAGTTGCCCCTTCACGGCATATCTCGTAACTGGGTACCTAACGCTATTCTGAAGCCTCTCTCTGGGTTAAAAACCTCCCGTGTATGGGCACGTAGGAACCTGCTATATAGAATGAGATTACCAGTGGCAACTGGGGGAGGGGTGCACGGTCAGAAGGTATGACCCTCTTGATATAGACAAAAAAGACTGCCTGCACTCAGCCTCATCGACCTGACGTGTGAACAGGCGCATACCGTACTTTTCGGACCATAAGATGCACTTTTTTTCCTCCAAATTTGGGAGGAAAGTGTGGGGTGCGTCTTATGGTGTGAAGCTGCGGGGTAGGGAGCTGTGGGGAGGCAGGGAGGGTCGCTGCTGCAGGAAGCCCGCGCTGGAGAAACCACGTGTGCCCGCTGCTTAAAGTAAGTGAATATTCATTAGCTGCTCCCCGCCCACCTCTCTCTGCAGTCAGCGGGTGTGAGGAGCAGCAAATCAATAGTTTAATGTAAACAGCGGTCACATGTGGGTTCTCCAGCCCCTGGCTTCCTGCAGCGGCTGGGGAGACTGTGTGTCCGCTGTGAAGGAGGCAGGAGCAGGGAGCCGCTGCTGTCATGTCTGGCCCGGAGGAAGTGCAGATCACTGCAATGTCCGGGCCAGAGCACGGCATACCTTCACAGCACAGCCCGCAGTCTCTGTGCTGAGGGCTCAAATTACTTTCACTTTGCTCCTGCTGCCTTTACACTAGAAACAGTCTTCCATAGCTGACAAGTGATGTAATGCAGAGGGGTGAACCAGAGCAGTGTAACGGGGTGCCAGGGGTGCCTCCGGGGTTGTAGTCGTGGCCCTTGCTATCAGGCTTACCCCTGGTTCCGCCGTCACTTTGGGGACAGGAGATGTCATGGTGGGGCAGAGTGTGGTGGTGCACATGTTGTCCGACGTACAAACACTCTTCAGGCGTGATTCCGTGAAACCAGAAGGCATTTTATTGTTCACAACTTCTTCACACACACACGGCAGTAAAAGATGATGTTACACTTCTTTAGCTGGGGAAAGCCTGCCCTGACGTCTCCTCCAGTGGGGATGTGCCCGGCTACTCTGCTTCACCTGGCTCCCACTTATGGCTACCAACAGCCCGGACCCACACCGGGACTGCTTCGCACTATGAGGTTCCGCCCGTTCCTTTTCTCTCCGGCTTCCCTGTTCTTTCAGCTCCCACACTCTGCCCCTGCGCTGCTTCTTCTCTCCCGTCCCGGACACAACTGCCTTCTCATCTCACACTTTCCTCAACAACACTTCTCCTCCCTCCCCTTGCTTCTGCCGGCTCCTCCTCTCCACTGTGGTGACAGCCGTCCCACCCGGCCACTAGGGGAACCCACTAAAACAATATAATAATAATAAAAACATTTTTATTAATAACAACATTCCGGGTGGACTATGCTTCTTTGTAAGGGGTCTGCCCACCCCTTACATACCTCCCCTCTTTAAGCCTGAGCCTCCCGGCAAGGCATAAATCTAAAACTACACATAAAAGAAACAACATCATTTCAATGAAACTGCAAGCAAGTTCACCTTTGTGCAACCGCAAGGGGCGCACCAGTCCGGCGCCCGGAGTTCCTCCTGGAAGCTCCCGGTCTTAGTCGTGCCCGGAGGCCGTTGGCAGGCACTCCCGGTCTTAGTGGAGTTTCTGCCCGGAGGCTTTTGCAGCACTCCCGGTCTTAGATGTTAAACGGCAGGAACACAACTCGAGAAAAACTTTTTCTTCTTAACGACGCGGAGGGAGCCCCTGGCTCAGTCCAGCAGTAGACTCTCTCTCCGGGATCAGCAACTTGAACGGTTCCAAACAGCACACTTTTTCCGGCTCAAAACAACACCGGTGTTTAACAAAAACAGGCCCGCTATCTTCCGGTCTTGAAAAGTCACTCCGGGTGGTAGGCCCGTTGCCATTCGGCTCGTTGGGCCTTCACATAGTCCAATAAGGACTGCCCGGGCAACCGGCGCAGCGTCCGGAAGGGCTCGTAACTGCCGGTGGGCTCGTAGTTGGCAGGTTGCTCCGCGGTCTCAGTCGCCGGCTTTGTTCCTTCTATCCCCGACGGGGGTGAGGGGGTCGCGGCACGGGACGGCTGGGGACTGCCCATGACAATTACCGGATGCATGGTTATGTTTTGGTTAATGGCCAGCACCGCCGGGGTTCCCTTCTCCGGGTCAGCGGTCGGTCCGGGTAGGACTTCCGGGGCTACGGCCATGGTGCGTCTCGGGTGGGAGAGCTCGGCTAGTACCGGTCTGTGCTGCGACCGCCGCCGGTACTGGCATTCCTTCCACTCCAGTTCTTGCTGCCATTGAGCAGCCTCTTGCGTAGTAGGCATCCGGGTGACTCCGACTGCAAAGAGGCCTCGGCATCCCACCTCTCGCATAAACCGTACCTTTTCTCCGGGATTCAAAGTGTGCAGACTTTGCGGCAGGCCTTCGATGTCCAGGTTCACTCTATTATAGAAATAGTGATCGCCGTTTTCCTCATCTTCTATAAAGCCATACCCCTCCTTCTGATTAAATTTTACCACCGTTCCTGTGGTACACTGCTGCTCGAACTCCGCACTCCGGGGACCAGCCATCATTTCTCGGGCCACAGTCTCGGCCAGCAGCCTCTCCTGCACCGGGTCCGGTTCTGGAGACGGGGACTTGCGTTGAGGCAGGGGTGACGGCTGTACCGGGTCCCAAAAGAAGCCCCAATTGTCCCTCTCCAGCTTCCGGGCGTGTGCTTCTTCCGGAGCCGGAACTGGAACGGGTGTCGAGGGCCCCACCGCGGCTGGCGGGGATGTCTCCAGGTATGGGGTTCCCAAGAGCCGGTTCCCCGATGGCAGCTGAGCGGTGTACGTCGCTCTGACCTCGGTCGTGGTCTCTCCGGTCACCGCGTCCCACGTTGTAACCCAGGTCACTTTGGTGGCCCGTCCCGGTCCTCCGGGTACAGCCGGCAAATGAGAGAGAAATCCCTCCGCAGACGCAGCCGCAATCTGCTTCTGGTGGCGTCGGTCCAGACCAGGCGCGACCACCGTAGCTTGTTGTCCCTCGGGGTTCTCCATTTTGCCTGCAGTACGAGTCACTAGTAAAGGCGTCAGGGTCGGTGGAGAAGCTGGAGGAAGTGGAGGCGGGCTTACTTTTCCCGCTCTTGGGCATACTCCACCCCCAGTCTCACACATCAGGTCGACCCCTCCGCGGCGGTAATTCTTTTTCCTTGGAACACCGCCCATTTCACATATCTTCATCTGTGCCCTGGGACCAGCACCTCCCCTCTTTGGGCGGAGTACTCCGAACTTCTTTTTCGGCACCGGCCAGCCCCAGGCTCTTCTTTTGGCGCCAATTTTTCGCGCGCTTTCCATGTCCTTGAAGACGACGGCCATCTTGCCGCCATCTTGTGCCTGGTCCAACGCCTCAGGCACTACTTCTTCTTCCCACCAAGGGATCGGGACTCTTCTCCAATAATCCGGATCCTGTGCCCTAGGCACCACTTGGTCTCCGTCTTCTTGGGTCGGGACCCCTTGCATAGAATCCGGATCCTGCCGACTACGCCACATGTAACGGGGTGCCAGGGGTGCCTCCGGGGTTGTAGTCGTGGCCCTTGCTATCAGGCTTACCCCTGGTTCCGCCGTCACTTTGGGGACAGGAGATGTCATGGTGGGGCAGAGTGTGGTGGTGCACATGTTGTCCGACGTACAAACACTCTTCAGGCGTGATTCCGTGAAACCAGAAGGCATTTTATTGTTCACAACTTCTTCACACACACGGCAGTAAAAGATGATGTTACACTTCTTTAGCTGGGGAAAGCCTGCCCTGACGTCTCCTCCAGTGGGGATGTGCCCGGCTACTCTGCTTCACCTGGCTCCCACTTATGGCTACCCACAGCCCGGACCCACACCGGGACTGCTTCGCACTATGAGGTTCCGCCCGCTCCTTTTCTCTCAGGCTTCCCTGTTCTTTCAGCTCCCACACTCTGCCCCTGCTCTGCTTCTTCTCTCCCGTCCCGGACACAACTGCCTTCTCATCTCACACTTTCCTCAACAACACTTCTCCTCCCTCCCCTTGCTTCTGCCGGCTCCTCCTCTCCACTGTGGTGACAGCCGTCCCACCCGGCCACTAGGGGAACCCACTAAAACAATATAATAATAATAAAAACATTTTTATTAATAACAACATTCCGGGTGGACTATGCTTCTTTGTAAGGGGTCTGCCCACACCTTACAGCAGCACAGTGCCCTGCCTCTTCATTACATCACTGCAGGTCCTTGAGATATGGGAAACTTTGTTTGTAATGCCAGGACCAAACTGAAGCATGGTGAGCAGCACATCAGTAAAAGCAAGGCAATAAATAATATAGTATATAAAGGCATTACTGTACACCTGGATGGGGTTGGATCATATATATATATATATATATATATATATATATATATATATATATACACACACACACTATATAACACACACACACACTATATAACTATATACACACACACAGTATATAACTCTATATACACACACACACACACACACACACAATAGAGGACTTACCACCAGTCCATATCCTCTTTAACTCTTCCAACTCCCACAGTTTACAAGACCTGTGGTGACATCAGGGTCACATGATTGATCACTTGATTGTAATGCAACCAAAGGTCTGGAAGTAGTCTCCACATCATATGCTAAACTAATAATGCTATTATTAGTGTTATCAATTCATCACCTGTGTCTAAAGCCCGCTTTATACGCTTCAATATATCTCACAATCCGTCGTTGAGGTCAAGTTGTAAGTGACGCACATCCGGCATAGTTTGTGAGGTATCTGCGTGTGACACCTAAGTGCGATCAGGATTGAACGCAAAACCGTTGATCGCAAACACATCGTATCTTTGTCTAGAATTGAACGTTTTGTTGCACGAACCTAGTCAATTGTAACGTGTGACATCCCTCATACGATTTTGATGTCTGAGGCTATGTGCGCAGGTGTGCGCTCTGCACCGCAGCTTAAAAAAGGTCCGCTTCAGAGCGCAGCTGAAAAGCTGCGTTCTGAAGCGCCTCACAATGTCTGTCATTCACTAATCTCTGTCAGTCGGTCACTATCTCTGTCTCTCTCTCTGTCCATGTCAGTCTATCCCTCTCTCTCATACTCACTGATCCCCGATCCCCGGCGCGGCACTGCACGGCATTCACACTGCTCCGGCGGCTTTTACTATTTTGAAAAAGCCGGACGCTCATTAAACAATCTCGTATTCCCTGCTTTCCCCGCCCACCGGCGCCTATGATTGGTTGCAGTGAGACACGCCCCCACGCTGAGTGACAGGTATCTCACTGCACCCAATCACAGCAGCCAGTGGGCGTGTCTATACTGTGCAGTGAAATAAATAATTAAATAATTTAAAAAAACGGCGTGCGGTTCCCCCCCAATTTTAAAACCAGCCAGATAAAGCCATACGGCTGAAGGCTGGTATTCTCAGGATGGGGAGCTCCACGTTATGGGGAGCCCCCCAGCCTAACAATATCAGCCAACAGCCGCCCAGAATTGCCGCATACATTATATGCGACAGTTCTGGGACTGTACCCGGCTCTTCCCGATTTGCCCTGGTGCGTTGGCAAATCGGGGTAATAAGGAGTTATTGGCAGCCCATGGCTGCCACTAAATCCTAGATTAATCATGTCAGGCGTCTCCCCGAGATACCTTTCATGATTAATCTGTAAGTTACAGTAAATAAACACACACACCCAAAAAATCCTATATTAGAAATAAAAAACACAAACATATACCCTGGTTCACCACTTTAATAAGCCCGAAAAAGCCCTCCATGTCCGGCGTAATCCATGGACCTCCAGCATCGCTTCCAGCTCTGCTGCATGGAGGTGACCGGAGCTGCAGCAGACACCGCCGCTCCTGTCACCTCCACGCAGCAACTGAAGACAGCCGCGCGATCAGCTGAGCTGTCACTGAGGTTACCCGCTGTCACTGGATACAGCGGTGGCCGCGGGTAACCTCAGTGACAGCTCAGCTGATCGCGCGGGTGTCTTCATTAGCTGCGTGGAGGTGACAGGAGCGGCGGTGTCTGCTGCAGCTCCGGTCACCTCCATGCAGCAGAGCTGGAAGCGACGCTGGAGGTCCGTGGATTACGCCGGACATGGAGGGCTTTTTCGGGCTTATTAAAGTGGAGAACCAGGGTATATGTTTGTGTTTTTTATTTCTAATAAAGGATTTTTTCGGGTGTGTATGTTTATTTACTGTCACTTACAGATTAATCATGGAAGGTATCTCGGGGAGACGCCTGACATGATTAATCTAGGAGTTATTGGCAGCTATGGGCTGACAATAACTCCTTATTACCCCGATTTGCCAACGCACCAGGGCAAATCGGGAAGAGCCAGGTACAGTCCCAGAACTGTCGCATATAATGTATGCGGCAATTCTGGGCGGCTGTTGGCTGATATTTTTAGGCTGGGGGGCTCCCCATAATGTGGAGCTCCCCATCCTGAGAATACCAGCCTTCAGCCGTATGGCTTTATCTGGCTGGTTTTAAAATTGGGGGGGACTGCACGCCATTTTTAACTATTTAATTATTTATTTCACTGCACAGTATAGACACGCCCACCGGCTGCTGTGATTGGGTGCAGTGAGACACCTGTCACTCAGCGTGGCGGCGTGTCTCACTGCAACCAATCATAGGCGCCGGTGGGTGGGGAAAGCAGGGAATACGAGATTGTTTAATGGGCGGCCGGCTTTTTCAAAATAGTAAAAGCCGCCGGAGCAGTGTGAACGCAGTGCAGCGCCGCGTCGGGGATCGGGGAACAGTGAGTATGAGAGAGGGCTGCTCAATTCAGTTACTCAGGAGTTTAGCGGTCACTGGTGAGTCCTTCACTGGTGACCGCTAATCAGGACGCGACACAGACAGAGCCGCAGCATGACAATGAAGTCGGGTGAAGTTAACCCGAGTTCATTCTGATCGTGCGGCTCTTTCTGTGTCTGCTGTCATCTGCCATTCAGCTCTGCTACATGGCTGTCTGTGTCTGCTGTCAGCGACCATGTAGCAGAGCTGAATGGCAGATGACATAGTAAAAACGCATCCCTACACATTACACATGCTTGTCAAGTCAATAAATAAAAAAAAAAAAAAAGGTGCCCAATGCATACGTCACAGAACACATGATCTAAAGGAGTACACAGAAAATTGATCAATTTAACACAGACTACTAACGCACGTGTGACAGCAAATGAACGACCTACGTGCAATCTCATTAGATCCTGTATGCAACCTGGGCGTGTCACATCGCAAATGCGATTGTACAACTAATTGCAACGTGTAAAGCAGGCTTTACTCACTCTGGGAATAAGCTGCTGCAGGAGATTTTTCTGATAAGGCCGGGGTCACACTTGTGTGTGACTCATGCGAGTATCGGATCGCACCACCCGGACACACACACAGACACACACACAAACACACACATTTTTTTTTTATTTTTTTACTTGATTTTTTTTTTTTTTTTAAGTTTCATAACTTGGGCAGCTGCACACATGATTTTACTAAATATAAGTCATTAAAAAATGTCACTAGCAACTCCTAATAACAGTGTAAAAACGTTTGCCTCATGGGGCCGTGAAATTCCTAGTGGCAGCCCTGTGGCTGCATCCTGCGAGTGCAATTGACATTTGACCCTTATTGGCTGATGGCTGTTTTGGTGAGTTTTTTTTATTTTTTTTCCCTGAATGTATGTCCTTTGCAGTGAATTATTTTGAATATAGTGGAGGTGTGCCGCACCTGTGCTAGCAGTCGAGCTGCTCGGATCCAGGTTCTCAGTGGCTCGAGGGTCTCCGGACAAGGGATTTTATAGAGTTCGTAACGCCACCCGTGGTATGTGGTAATTAGGCGTACCACTGCTGCAGTTGGGAGTACCCAGGGATGATGGAATGGGGCAGCCATGTGTTGTGACCTTCCACGGGTAGGGGGGTTACCCCGGGGCTCGGTGATCGAAGGGGAGTGCCGTTGGATGCAAGGGGGTCACTGTGGTACTCACTCAGTCCATTAAGCTGACACTGGCAACTGGTCAAATAAGTCTCTGGACATTGCTGCTGCTGAGGGGAGCTTAGTTCGGGTCCCGTCTCCAATGGTGCTGCCTGGTGATCCGTGACCTGCCTCCTGGCACTATGTTTACTTCTTTGGTTGTCCCGGTACTGTGAAACTTGACGGGTCCCGATCCCCACTCTGGCTAAGTGTGGGAGCTTACTCTCAGGGATCACGCTTGGGATTTTCTGGACCGTTTTGAATTGTAAAGTCCTATCCCCCTCGTTGCGCTAATTCCCCGATTTTGGAGCAGGTTGGAGTGGATCTTGAAGACTCCATTCTCCTCGGGTAAATTATCGGGTTGCCTGAAGCTACTCCCCGACCCAGGGTCCACGTACCCCGTCGTGACTTGGTCCCAGCCCGGTGATGGTGCAAGGTCGCCGGCTGTCCTCCTCGACAGATCCGTGCCCCTTGACACGATCCCCTGTGACCGGGGGCCTAGCTCCTCTAGGCCCAGACCACCGTCTGCCACCTAGATTGCTTCCCAGGAGCCCCGCTCCTGACCTCTTCTCACTTTCACTTCTCAGACCCAACTCTCTCCTCTTGACACTCTTGACCTCCCCTCTCCAACTCCCCCAGGTGGGCGACTCTATTCCACTCAAGCCGTCCACTGGTGTGTTTGGTGGGTGTGGTTCAGGGTGTTTCTAGGGTTTGAGTAGCTGATGTAGGCAACACCATGTAGTTAGGGACCCTAAACCAAGAAGGAGGTGGATACTGCACCGGAGGGCAGATTGTGCAATACCCTGTGACGACCCGATAGTCCAGGGGCATCACATTCCCCCTTGGTTAAACGTAGCTCGTCCTCAGGCTACAGGACATCAGAGGGGTTTTTTTTCCCAAAACTGTAGAAATAGAAAAAGGAGAACATTTGTTTATTTACAGGTTTCATCCCACATTAGGTAGGCTTTGCACTTGAACGTTACGGTAATTTTTGAGTTCATCAAATCAACAATGGAACGCTACCGGTTACGTTAGTAGCGGAGGCACAACCTGCTCTGTTGCAGCCTCTTCCTACAACAGTCCAGTCCCAATGTCCTGGATCCCATTAACCCGCCACCCAAACAACCTGACCCGCTGCATACCTATTCGTGGGTCCGTGACCAGGTTAAGGTCTCGGGTGTTGCAAAAGACGACTCTGGTGGGCACAGGAGGTGCAACTATTTACAATACACAAGTCTGTGTTGGTCACAACCAGTACCGTGACCATGGTCCATTTTTACTAATAAACATTGGTGCATAATATAAATAACGGGGTCCATGCACTTGGTGCACACACTATATTAACTTCTTCTTAATCAGGTGACTTTCTCTATTGATTTAAACCTGGTTGATTAAAACTCTGTTGTTTCATAACATTACTCTATATGGATAATAACAAACTTTGTAAAACAATAAAAGAAAACACAGATACCTAACAGTTTACATTTGCATATTACTAGTACCATCAACATTCTTCCCTATATCTCCGTGGGGGCTGACCAAAGTTAACCCAGGTCGACATTCTCATCTCTAGACCCTCTTCCCCCACTTGTGACATGGTAATGCTTTCTACAGGTTCCTCGCCCTCAGTTATAGGTGTAGCTGGTAGGACTCTACATGTGCGTGGCAAGGGTACAGGTGCTATTCTACAGTATATGCTGAAGTGGGTGCAGTGTCAGTAAGCCTTTCCTGTTCTGGTTCTTCCACGGGTTGTGGCAATGTTAACACAGGGACTATTACTGCTCCATTCTGCATAGGTCAATCTCCTGGAAAGTCACCTAGAATGGTACGGATCATTTTCTTCCTTCCTTCCTTCCTTCCTTCCGCCACTTGAGGTTGGGGATGAGGCCCATCTGCTACTCTTAAAGGCTGTGGACATTTTTTTAAATGGTTTCGGGAGACAGTAGCCGTGGTCCTTCCCTGGTCCTTGCTGATTAGGCAGGTCTTTTGGTTGTCGAAGGTGGATGGTTGTACCACATATGGCTCCTTTTCCCATTGATCATCCAATTTGTGCAGCTTTCTCTTCCTCTTCAGCACGATCTCACCTGGTGAGAAAGGGGTTGCTTTTGCCTGCTGGTAAAGTTCCTCTTGCCGTTCTCTGTTTTGATTCAAATTCTCGTCAACACACTTTTAAATCTGTTTATACTGGATCTGGCGTGAGTCCCAATCCACCCCAGGCAAGTAGGTTTCAGGTAACTCAACCTCCATCTCCAAGTCCACTGGGAGTTTTCCAGGTCTGGCTCTCATTAGGTAAGCTGGGGTGCATTTAGTGGATCCCACCGGAATGTTGTTATAGATGTCCACAAGGTCTGGTAGCTTTTCAGGCCACTGGTTACGCTCTTCAAGGGGAAGAGTCCTCAGCAGATTGACCACTAGATGGCTCATCTTTTCGCACATCCCATTTGTCTGTGCATGATAGGGTGTGGTGTGTATCTTCTTGCACCTGTACAAGCTACAGAAGTCCTGGAAGATTTCAGCCTCAAATGCCAGACCTTGGTCGGTAAGGACTCGATCGGGATATCCATGCGGCCTAAAAAAGTGCGTTTGGAATGCCTTTGCCGCTGTGCTGGCAGTCAAATCTTTAACAGGTACCACCGCCAGAAACCGAGAGTAGTGGTCTACCATCGTGAGTGCGTACGTATACCTACTCCTGCTGGGGGTTAACTTGACATGATCCAAGGCCACAATCTCTAGGGGATGTTGGTGACTATTGGCTGGAGTGGTGCTCGCTGACTGGTGCCATCTTGCCTCCTCATAGCACAGGGACCGCAATTCCTACACCAGGCCTCGATGGAGTCTCTCATCTCCCGATCCAATAGAAGCAACTCCTCAATAACATCTCCAACTTTTTCCATCCAAAGTGCCCGGCTCCATCATGGTACGCTTCCAGCACCACCGGGACATACGCCCGAGGTATCACAATCTGGCAGATTCTCTCATGGGTCTTGGGGTTGGTTAAGCTTCGGCACAGTTTGCCTTGGTGGAGAAAAAGCAGATGTAATGCTGCCACCAGGGGGAGCCAGAGCTCTGCAGCAGACAACACTACACAGAGCAATGAGAACCAGGAAGGAAATGCACAGCGTTCTCATGCACTGCCTAATCAGCACAGCTGAGAGGCAGAACTGCAGTTTATGTAAGGAATAGTCAGACAGGCTGGGTCAAACACCGTACAGGCAGAAGCAGGACCGGAGGAGCGAGCAGAAGCGAAGTCAAAGTCAGGCTAAGGTCAGTACCGGAGGAAGCAACCGAGTGGGGAAATAGGAGGGGGGACACAGGACAGGAGGGACGACCAGGGGACGGAACACAGACAAGGGCACGGGGGCACAGGAACAGACAGATCAGGATATCACTCACAGGATCAGCAATCACAGGCAAAGCAGAGCTAAGCTTATAGCCGGCGCTGGTTCACTGGAAGTGTCAGCTTTTAAGGCATCCAGGGGCCGGAAGTGAGGCCCGAAAGAAGGCTCCGCCCCCTAGCCATGTGGATAGGGAGGCGAATCATGACAGCAGACTTCTGTCCTGCCACAGTTTTATGGCTTCTTCTGGGGCGCCCGGCTCAAGATGGGCACCATCTCCAGCCAGCAATGCTTTAACTAATCTGATTGCAGGGTCCCCATCCTGGGCCTCGTGCCAACCGTGATGGGGCAATGGATCACAGGTCATTTCTTGCTGATGGGTACATGGTCGAGACCGTTCCATGTGAGTGGGCCGATGGAACGCAGGCAATTCAATCTCTTCCAGGTCATCCTCATCCCTTTCATCATCAAACAGATGGGGCATCCTAGACAGTGCATCAGGGTTAGTGTCTTGTGGCCAGCCCTATACTTTATGACGAAATCCTAGTTCACCAACCTTGCGGCCCAGCGTTGTTCCAATGCTCCTAGCTTCGCCGTATGAAGGTGAGTCAACGGGTTATTGTCCATCTACACTGTAAACTTCACGGCAGCATGGTAGTGCTTAACCCCTTAACGACCGCGGGCCGTAAAATTACGTCCTAAATGACATAATGTTACTGCCCGCGGTCCTCCGGCGGCAGCATGCCGCGATCGGCACACATCTCAGCTGATTTTCACAGCTGAGATGTGTGCCTGCTAGGCACGAGCAGAATCGTTATCTGCTCGTGCCGATTAACCCCTTATATGGTGCTGTCAATACATGACAGCGCCATTATAAGCGCGATTGCGGTAATGTTTTCCTTACCGCCCGATACCGGAAGTCACGTGACGCGATCACGTGACTCCCGATAGTTGTCATGGTAGCACAGGGTCATGTGATGACTCCTGTACTACACCTGACTTGGTTTCACTTTCGCTGTGCCCGGGGCACAGCAAAAGAGAAACACAGCGTATCTGCTGTTTACAGCCTTGTAGCTGTGATCAGCAGATACTGCAGAGCGATCGGAATGCTGATCGCAATAACCCCCTAGGGGGACTAGTAAAATAAAAAAAAAAGTTAAAAAAAGTTTTAAAAAATTAAAAAAAACAAAAAAACCTAAAAGTTCAAATCACCCCCCATTCGCCCCATTGAAAATTAAAGGGTTAAAAAATAAAAAATATACACATATTTGGTATCGCCGTGTTCAGAAACGCCCGATCTATCAAAATATAAAATCAATGAATCTGATCAGTAAACGGCGTAGCGGCAAAAAAATTCCAAACGCCAAAACGATGTTTTTTTTGTCGCCACAACTTTTGCGCAAAATGCAATAAGAGGCGATCAAAACGTAGCATCTGCGCAAAAATGGTACTGTTAAAAACGTCAGCTCGAGACGCAAAAAATAAGCCGTCATTGAGCCATAGATCCCGAAAAATGAGAACGCTACGGGTCACGGAATATGGCGTAAAACGTGCGGCACTTTTTTCGGACAAACTTCCGATTTTTTTTTAACCCCTTATATAAAAGTAAACCTATACATGTTTGGTGTCTACGAACTCGCACTGACCTGAGGCATCACACCCACACATCAGTTTTACCATATAGTGAACACAGTGAATAAAATATCTCAAAAACCATAGTGCTATCTCACTTTTTTTGCAATTTTTCAGCATTTGGAATTTTTTTGCCATTTTCTAGTACACTATATGGTAAAACTGATGGTTTCATTTAAAAGTACAGCTCGTTCCGCAAAAAATGAGCCCTCACATGACCATATTGACTGAAAAATAAAAACGTTACGTCTCTCAGAAAAAGAATGGCGAAAAAAAAACGGAAAGCAAAAAATCGGCCGGTCGTGAAGGGGTTAAACCTTTCCATCACAGCCCATACAAGTGCCAGAAACTCCAGTTTGAAAGAACTATAGTTCTCTGGGTTCCTCTCTGTTGGCCTTAGTTTCAGGCTAGCATAGGCTATCACCTTCTCCTTGCCCTTCTGCACCTGTCACAGGACAGCTCCCAGCCCCACATTACTGATATCCGTATAGAGTACAAACGGGAGACCGTAGTCGGGATACGCCAGAATTTCATCCCCCGTCAGGACGGACTTCATCTGCTCAAAGGAATCTTCTTCTTCCTTGCCCCATTGGAACGGAGGGCCAGAGGACTTGCTGTGCACGGGTTGTCCCACCAGAAGGTCTTGCAAGGGGGCCGCCATCTGCATGTAATCCTTGACAAACCTCCGATAGTACCCCATCAGGCCCAAGAACTGCCGCACCTCTCTGACGGTGCTGGGCCTCGGTCAGTTCTGGATAGCTGTGATTTTCTCTGGATCCGATGCCACACCTTCAGCACTGACCACATGTCCCAGGTACTGTACCTTCGGCTGCAGCAGGTGGCACTTGGATTGCTTGAGCTTCATCCCATACAGTGCCTCAAATACGTCCGCGAAGTGTTCCAGGTGCGCCTCGTACGTCTTGGAGTATACAATGACGTCGTCCAGATACAGCAAGACTATCTCAAAATTGCAGTGGCCCAAGCAGCACTCCATGAGTCTCAGGAACGTCCCCGGTGCGTTGCACAGCCCGAATGGCATGCTATTTAATTCACATAGTCCCATCGGGGTAGCAAATGCAGTTTTCTCACGGTCCTCTTCAGCAACAGCCACCAGCCATCTGCTAGTGAGATCAAGGGTAGAAAAGTAAGTAGCAGATTTCAGGTCAGCCAACGATTCCTCAATGCGGAGCAAGGGGTAGGCATCTTTGTGCGTGATTTTATTGATTTGTTGGCTTGCGACCGGAGCAGCCCCTGCGGCATCTGCATCGCCCTGGTCTGGTGGAGGTAACGCTGCGACACTTCCATCGTCCGCTGCGGACATCTTTCACCTTCCCCCTTGGTTTTCGCCCACCACTGACTTTGGTGCTGTGGCCCTCTGGGAACTTCCGGTTCCGGGCTGACTCTCAGGATGAAGGGCGGGGCTTTGGCTTGGCGCGCTTTCGATGGAGAAGACGGCATTTTGGTGCCAAAAGATGGCATTTGGTGGATGTGGTGCAGAGTGTATCTAGGATTTGATTTGCTGATGTAGGCAACACCATGTAGTTAGGGACCCTAAACCAAGAAGGAGGTGGATACTGCACGGGAGGGAAGATTTTGCAATACCCTGTGATGACTCGATAGTCCAGGGGCGTCACATCGTAAGCGTTGAGGATCCTTGACGTTTGGGTTACAGGCTTACGTATTTTGGCTAAAATATGTACCAATACCTCGCATTAAGTATCATTTTATATAATTTTGTATTGCATAATTTTCTGCAGGATGCAGCCCGGCCCTTTATGTCTATCCTGTGTGTCGATGCACTTATATAGTGCTGGCCAGCCCACCTGATCTAATAGTATAGTTTTTTTTTTTTGTTTTTTTTTCTGAATGTGAACACAGCTCCGCCCCTTTCGGCCATGTTTTTTCCATCTCCTATATAAGAAAGTCCTTAGTTACCCCTCTCCACCCACAGCAGTTTTTAATTGCAATGAGATGACACACAGTTAGGGTCACAGAGCTAGGGACCCCAATATAGAGATGTACCTTGACGAGGTTTTGGGGCTCAGTTACATTGATCAATGCGATTGCTAAATATCTCCTTTTCCTAATATTCATGGCAGGTATGCAATTCATTATTCACATGTTCAAGTTAGCAAGTAGCATTTTTCATTGTATTTTTCAATATTTGTCCATATGCTTGAGGCATTATACTATTATCCAAGTTTGATGTGCAGCCTTATCCGTATATAGTATGTAATTTTTGGCTTGCACTCATAATATATATATTAGTGCTCACTTCAGTTATCCTATTCAGTTATATGTAGTTTTTTTTTTTCTGAATGTGAACACAGCTCCGCCCCTTTCGGCCATGTTTTTTCCATCTCCTATATAAGAAAGTCCTTAGTTACTGTTCTGTCCCCACTTAAAGGCGATGGAAGGCGCGTAGTTGTGAGAGGTTGTGAGAGTCTTACCTTCGTTTTTCCTATAGGTAGGGCAGACAGGACCAGAGCACTTCAGAGTGACACATGCACAAGCTGAGATGTAACAATGGTGGTTTATTTTCTCCAAAGGTTAGGACATGCAGAGTGCAGTAATCCAAGTACCTGGCATTGAAATCTTCCAGTGATGCTTGCCTCTGTAGCTACTACGTGTGGTCAGAAGACTTTGCTTCTAGCAGCTCCAATAAGAGATGTTGCTCTCACAAAAGTTCTGGCTGGAATGAAAATCCCAGGAAGTGATGCAAGAGGGTCATCAGACACTCCCATGGGCTGGGCAAAAGAAACAGAGGAGCCGAAAGGTCTGACCAGTAGATGGCAGCAGAGACAAGCATGAAAAACATCAAATAACAGTTTTAACTAAGACAAATAGAAACAGCACACTCCCCGTCTGAAATTCACTTTGGGGATTTCACTATTGAGTCCATAATACAACCTGAAAGGAAAGGCATGTTAAATGCAAAAACAAGCTCAATTGAGTCCAAAACAAGAAGGATGGCTCAAAGTTCAGGTCCGGTAGCGTTCATCCTGTAGGGTCGCTCTCTATGGGCAAAAGCAGAACAAGTTCGTGGATTGGCCTTGCAAAGGTCTTCGTCTCACCTTTCCTGATGACCTTTAGCTCCACCTTCCGAACATTGCCGTCCTGACTAGGCAGTATCCTAGTAATTAGTCCCATAGGCCAGTCAGTCCTTTCTGTGGTCTGATCTTTCATGAGGACTAGGTCTCCTTCCTTGAGGTTCGGCTTGGGATGTCGCCACTTCTTTCTTCCTTGAAGAATGGTGAGGTATTCCTTCCTCCATCGGTTCCAGAAGTAGTCAGCCAAGTATTGAACCCGTTTCCAGTGTTTTTGATAAGTGTTCGCGTGGGTGAACTCTCCGCTGGGCATTACCACGTTGTCAGTTTTTTGGGTAATGAGAATAGTAGGAGTTAATATGGTTGGTGTTTCTGGATCCATGGTCACCGACACAAGGGGTCTTGAATTGATAATGACTGAGACTTCAGCTAAAAGAGTGACTAGAGTCTCATGTGTGAGTCTTGAGGAATTGACGTCCATTAGCATGGAGTTCAAGATGTTGCGTGAAATTCCGATCATCCTCTCCCAGGAGCCTCCCATGTGAGAACTGTGAGGGGGATTGAAGATCCAGGTGCAACCTTTCTCTGCCAGCTGATCTTGGATAGGTTTGGTGTCGATGTTCAGTTCTCTACATGCACCGACGAAGTTGCTTCCACGGTCAGACCTCAGCTGTTTCACTGGTCCTCTGATGGCAAGGAACCTCCTCAAGGCGTTGATTAGGCTGGAGGTATCCATGGACTCTAACACCTCAATGTGAACGGCTCGAACACTCATGCAGGTGAATAACACAGCCCACCGCTTGCTGTTTGCTTGGCCTCCGCGAGTTCTGCGTGTGGACACCATCCATGGTCCGAAAACGTCTAGGCCCACGTAGGTGAAAGGTGGCTCTGTGGAAAGTCTGTCTGTAGGCAAGTCAGCCATTTGCTGGTACAGTTGTTTTCCTCTCGCTTTACGACAGTGCACACAATCGTGTAGTATTTGTGCTACACGTCTCTTCATTCCAATAATCCAGAGGCCTGCAGACCGTAAAGCACCTTCTGTAATTTGCCTGCCTTGGTGTTCAGTCTTTTCATGGTGGTGTCGGATCAGCAAGACTGTAACATGGTGTTTGTTGGGAATGATGAGAGGATTTTGTTCTGCAACTCCAAGATGAGCCTGATTTAAACGACCACCAACTCTCAGTAAGCCGAAACTGTCGATGACTGGGTTTAAATTGGCGAGAGGACTTCTTAATGGAATCTGCTGTTTGTTGTATAAACACTTCCATTCTATGGCGAATTCACTCTGTTGGAGGTGGCGTATTATGAGGGACTCGCTATGGGAGATGTCCTCAGCAGAAAGGGGTTTCTGGCAGACATGCCAGCGATGACAGTCTTTGGTTTTAAGGTCAGTACGACAGCATCTGGCGATATGCACTAACCTAGCGACAGTCCTGACGAGCCTCATCCAGCTGGAGAAACGTTCAAAACGTTGGCAACCGAAGTTGGAAGTTTTTTCTGCACTGGTGGCCAGGGTATTGACTTCAGCTCGGACATCTGGATCGTTGTCTGGATCTAGGATGCTGAAGGCTTCCTGGACACCTTCTTCTGACTGTCTCAGCAGGAACTCTGGACCTGTAAGCCAAGAAGAGTTAGCAAAAGAACTTATAGACATAGGTCTAGTTGCGTGATCTGCTGGATTCAGTTCGGCTGGTACAGGTTCTGCTAGGTTGTTGCGGACTTCCTTGTCCATAAAGGCGACGCTGTGTTCTCTCATTTCAGGCTTGCTGTTCATGGAACGCTGAAGAGAGTTAAATCTGGTCTGAGCTTGAGCTCGGTTGTTTGGGAGTCTTACCCTGGTAGATCGGAAGGGTAATGGAGAGACCCAATGGTTGGTTTTGTCTTTAGAAAACTCACAGTCCATTATTCCGATGAATTCTCTGTCCTCTACTGACAAGGCTACTTTATCGTCGTCCTTGGTTGTGAGAAAGACTGATCTTCCCAAGTTGTCGATATGCAGAGAAGAAGCGATGTCAGGTAGCTGTATTGTGTCTGGAGACTTCTCTTTCACTTCATAGTGATGAGGACATGGCTTTAAGCAGGTTGTGTGCCCATCTCCATGCACATAAGTCTTGTAGGAATCAATTTCTGATCGATCAACGCACACATTTCCTATGACTACCCATCCCAAGTCCAGTCTCTGGGCGTATGGGCGTATGGTGCATAGTCAGGCCCATTACACTGCTGTCGCACCTTGTGTGCCGAGCAGGAGTAGAATCTCTGCGTTATTGTCCAGAGGTGGGATAACACTAGCGAGGTGTCTTAGGTGTGGTTGATGAAATGCAGCTTCTGGGGTAGGAATTTCATTCCTGTGGCTGGGTATTTGGTCACATTCAACGAGCGTTGGTAGAGGTATTTCAGTCTTCCCATTGATAGGAGAAGCAATGAATCCCTGGGCTCTTCTGCCGCTAGTCTCAATGCGACCTGAGCAGGTGTTCAAGGTGTAGGGTTCTGATGGTCCATTAATTCCGAAGGCTTCAAAGAATTTGGTTCCTGCTAGGGACCGGTTGCTTTGGTCGTCTATGATGGCATACACCTTCATTGCCTTTTCTGGATGTCCCTCAGGATAAACCTTGATGAGGCATATTCGGGCACAACATTTCTGTGTTTGGCCCTCTCCACATACCTCTGAGCATGAGCAGGAGACGGCTGTGGTGGTGTCAGTCTGATTCTTGGGCTCCCCGCCATGACTTGGAGTGGGAGTGGTGGTGACTGCAGCCGGTGTGTCTCTAGCTAGCTGGGTTGGGTGCATGGCTGAAACGTGTTTTTCACTTTGACACTCCTCGCACTTGACAATGGATTTACAGTCCTTGGCCATGTGTTCAAGTGATGCGCAGCATTTGAAACAGATCCCAAGCTCTGTGAGGACTTTCTTGCGCTCCTGTAGGGTTTTAGATCTAAACCCTCTGCACTTGTTCAGTGAATGCGGTTTTTTATGGATGGGACATTCTTGATTGAAAGACTTATCTCGTGATGAGATGGTGTTCTGTTTATCTGTGCGTGCTGCAGGTGATGGTAGCTCAGTCTTCCTGACACTCACAGTGTTCTTAATGTCTCTGCGTTTGTGTATGGCACCTTCATACCTTGATGATGATGATGTTGCAGCTGCCGAAGTGTTGAACTCTAGGAAGTCGAGGCTGGGGTCGTTCCTCATCTGGGCCTGCTCGTCGATGAACTTGCAGAACTGAATAAATGGGGGAAAAGTGACGTCATGCACTCTTTTGTACCTTGAGACTGACGTTGCCCATTTCTCCTGCAGACTGTATGGCAGCTTCACCACGATTGGGTTCACTCCATGGGCTGTATCCAGGTAGCACAGCCCAGACAGACGAGGGTCTCTTTTGGCGAGCTCCAGCTCCATGAGCAGATCACTTAGGTCTTGAAGCTTGTGGACTTCTTTAAGGTTGATCTTTGGGATGTCCTGCAGTCTCTTGAATAGGGCTTTCTCTATTGCTTCTGCGCTGCCAAAGGTGCGTTCCAGTCTCTGCCATGCAGCAGCGAGACCTGCTTCTGCTTGTCCCACATAGACGGTTCTGAGGCTCTTGATACGGTTTGTAGAGCCTGGGCCCAACCACTTGATCAGGAGGTCGAGCTCCTGTTCCGCAGTGAAGTTGAGATTTGCGATGGCTGCCTTGAAAGTTGCTTTCCAGGCCCTGTAGCTCTCAGCACGATCATCGAATTTCGTGAGACTAGTGTTGATTAGCTCTCTGCTCACCATGAACCTGGCAAACTCAGACATATCTGATTTCTCACCACTTGTTGCCACGACGACTCGTGATGCCCCTGGGGCGTATGGGCTGCCTGGCATGAATGGATGAGATGTTCCCGGGTAAAATGACGTTGCTGCAGGGTTGAGCTGTGGTTTAGCCTCTGTAGATTCTGATGACCGCTGCTTGAGCTGTGGAAGTGGGTCAGGAAACACTTGGTTGCCATCTTGCTGTGGTGGCTGTGTTTGAGAGGGCACCTCTTGGTGACTGTTATTAATTTGCTTGGGTGCTTTAGGTGGCACTGGCACTGGTAGAGGTAAGTTGGAGGTTTCGGTGTTGTCGGCTTGGACGGCACTGCAAACCGGGGTTGCTACAGGTAACTGATTCAGTACATAGTCTCTTGTGCGATCAACTGGATTGTCTGCTTCCAGTGGTGGCGAGTCAGCTGGATCAGGACCTTGGATCAATGCTTGCTCAAGTAGTCTCACTTTAGCTAGCGCAACTTCCTCTTCCATCTGTGACTGAAGAATCTTTATCCGAGCCTCCGCTTCTGCCCTTTTGGCTTCCGCTTTAGCGGCTTCTGCTTTTGCAAGGGCTTCTGTTTCTACTTCTCTTTCTGTGAAGGAACGTCTCACCTTGGATTCCTCTGCTCTTATGCGGGCCTCTAGTATCCTGTCGCTCAGGGCGGAGCTTCTTGAAGATGATGACCCGGATGACCGAGAGGAACGTCTAGATGAGGTTGATCGGTGTGATCTGGTTTCTTGCTGGTGAGAGATACGGTGTTCTGCCTTGTCTATGGCATTTTGCACCTTGGCGTCTCTTTCCTTGTCCACCTCTTCTGCCTTGCTCAGGTCTGAAAGCGCTTCATCAATTTTAGAGTCTTTTAGAAAGGTAGTGTACCTTGTTGACAGTCTCTTGTATCTTTCATGAGCTGTGTTCAGCCGTTCTAGAGCGGCTTGTAAGCATGTGGCATCACCTGATGAGGATTCAAGTCTTGACATGTAATAGGTGACTCGTTCCCACTGTTCTTCCAGGTGTTCACATAGCTCATCTTTCATAGTGTGATAGTTTTCAGCGGCCTTTATCGTGGGTTTGGAAGAGCGCTTCGGTCGGACAACTTAGTCTGCTGAAAGCGTGGGATCTGCCTCCTGGGCTTCATAATGGACAGTATCAGATTGTATTCGCTCTGTTTCAGCAGTGGGGAACTGTCCGAGGTCTTTTTCGGCCATTTTTATATAAGGTGTACTGTCTCTTTAAGAAACTTGACTTTTGAATAGGGGTCCAAAAATCGTTGTGCAGCTCTGCAAGGACTCCCTGATGAGATTCCCAAGGTGTCTTTAGTAAAACTTGGGGTTCGCAGTGCAGCGATGTGCAGTAGTGAGGTATAACGTACTGCAAGTCTATAGAAGGAGTATAGCAAGAGAGAAACAGCAGGTGCATAAACTGTCCCTTTACAATGCAAGCAGAGGTGATATAGGACGTGGCAGATGGGAGAGCTTCCCCTTAGGCTTGTCCAGGCATGCACTGTGCAGGCAGACTAGTGCACAAGGCTTGTTGCTAGGCAGATTACAGGGGAAGTTACAGGGTTCTTAGGGATCTGTAGCCGGGGTATTGAGCTCTTAAGCAGTCTTCTGACTATTCTGTCCCCACTTAAAGGCGATGGAAGGCGCGTAGTTGTGAGAGGTTGTGAGAGTCATACCTTCATTTTTCCTATAGGTAGGGCAGACAGGACCAGAGCACTTCAGAGTGACACATGCACAAGCTGAGATGAAACAATGGTGGTTTATTTTCTCCAAAGGTTAGGACATGCAGAGTGCAGTAATCCACGTACCTGGCATTGAAATCTTCCAGTGATGCTTGCCTCTGAAGCTACTACGTGTGGTCAGAAGACTTTGCTTCTAGCAGCTCCAATAAGAGATGTTGCTCTCACAAAAGTTCTGGCTGGAATGAAAAAGCCAGGAAGTGATGCAAGAGGGTCATCAGACACTCCCATGGGCTGGGCAAAAGAAACAGAGGAGCCGAAAGGTCTGACCAGTAGATGGCAGCAGAGACAAGCATGAAAAACATCAAATAACAGTTTTAACTAAGATAAATAGAAACAGCACAGTTACCCCTCTCCACCCACAGCAGTTTTTAATTGCAATGAGATGACACACAGTTAGGGTCACAGAGCTAGGGACCCCAATATAGAGATGTACCTTGACGAGGTTTTGGTGCTCAGTTACATTGATCAATGCGATTGCTAAATATCTCCTTTTCCTAATATTCATGGCAGGTATGCAATTCATTATTCACATGTTCAAGTTAGCAAGTAGCATTTTTCATTGTATTTTTCAATATTTGTCCATATGCTTGAGGCATTATACTATTATCCAAGTTTGATGTGCAGCCTTATCCGTATATAATATGATCTAATAGTATGGGCGTCATCAATAGGCTGTAAGCCAGACACTGTGCATCAGATGGACCTGTGTGACTGAAGTCCTATGTAAACCTCTTTAGTGTGCATGTTTAATACCAGCAACCACCCCCTCCATGAGTTGGTAGGCTGTGCGTGGTTGTCTCATCATTATTCTGCACCTGTGTTAACCCCACCTTTATCGTAGCAGGCCGCTTGAATCCTGCACGTGCATTTGCCATTTGACCGTTGTTGGCTGGTGGCTTTTTTTGGTGAGTTTTTTTTTATTTTTTTTTCTGATTTTATGTCCTTTGCGGTGAATTATTTCACCAGAACAGGATCAATGCTTAGGAGACAAGATGGAATATGACAGTTTGGAACATTATAGTTGGGTCCATTTAATGGTAAAACCTTAGTTAGAAGGTGGTGGCTCAGTTTCCAAATTGATACGATCATGGATGGTACCAACTTCCTACAGCAGCTGACTATACGCTGAGCTCTGTCTGGTCACTTTGGCCACCTCTACCGGCCATACGGTGAGGAGTACGTTACTACGATGTCTCATCCACCTCCTAATTAGTCTTGTGACCTCTGTTAGAAACATATTTGTCACACTCAAGACTAAATTCCTGTCTTGGAAATCCCTTCACATGATATTGGAAAAAATCAAGCTCTGATGTGAATATGAGGCAAATCTGGGCACATGATGGGGCCCATGGGGCTTGATGGGCATACTGGGAAAACATGATCTATTCTAGTCAGGCTGAGACAGGAGGCCCGCGGGGAATCTGCCGCATGTGTCAGTAGTGGTACTACAGGAATAGCTTCATTACTCAATCACAAAATAATGCAGGTTTTACAGAAGTTTTCTAGTTCTAGGAAATGTTTCCAGAGTTGCTTCTATGAAAAATGGGATTTATAAAAAAAGATAATTGAATTTAATATTGAAAATGATCATTTTTAGTACCATAAACAAAACAATTCTGGTTAAAGGGGGACACCGTCACAGCGGGGAACAACTGCCCCTGATGTAGTTTCTCTTAAAGAAACAGTTTTAGGACATATTGTTAGAACTGATTCTATTACAAAACAATTACTGTATATACAGTTCTGCATGTTCCAATGACTCCTCTGAAGTCAATTACAATTAGAAAATCCATTGCATACTACAGTATATATGAAGAGTTTTCTAGAAAGAATATCTCCATGCACACTGAGTTTTATTCCTTTCAGTATTGTTTACAACCTGAGGAATATGGGAGTACAATATGGGAGTACAATATGGGGGTGGAGGGGTCTATGCTCAGAAATACATGACCTAAAAAGGATAATTAAACAAGTTATGATCCTGGAATACCTCTCCTGAGAAGCTGCCTTCGGACTAAAGACTATTGGACTAATGGACGTAGAGCGCAGTCCATGGCTCTAAGGGATGCTGGTGTCGCGGGCGGAGGAGGGGACGCCGCGCTCTGCCACTGCTCGCGTCCGGCTGCCGCTGCGGCTGCTGCGGCCTGCTGCTGATGCTGCTCGGTGGCTCGAGCGATGGGCCAGATCCCGGGGACTCGAGCGGCGCTCCTCGCCCATGAGTGAAAGGGGATTGGACTTTGGGATAGATTATTGTCCGTGACGCCACCCACGGTTGTGGTGATTTGTTGACACCACCGCTGCTCTGTATGGGGATCCCGGGAGTGATGGTATGGAGCAGCTAGATGTTAGTCCTCCCCTCCGTGGGTAGGGGGTTGGTTGTCCCGGGGCCCAGTGATGAGGTGGGTGATGCAGGGCTTGGTGGGGTGCAGGGACGCGGGGGCAGCTCTGTGCCTTGCGGCACTGTGGTACTCACTCAGCCTGAGACGATGACACAGTTCTCGGTAAAACACACGGCTGGAAAGACGGTTCCCACGGACGGCTGCACTTGCTTTCCCCAGTAGTTGACGGTGACGGTCCCTTTTTCCTGCACCTAAGATGATGATGGTTTCGATGGGTTCCCATCGGTAACCCGCTCCCCGGCTTGGATATGGGCCGGAGGAGCCCTACTTTGCCCGCAGGCGCTGGCCCTGAGAAACTGGTGCCCTGGCGGTGGCGGTGTCTCCCTGTAACGGTTGGACTGTTGCCTTCAATCGGAACTTGCTTGTTGGGAGACCCAGAGGTCCCCTTCACTAACGGATTTGTCAAATTCACGGCGACTCCTAGCCTTGCTGGGATCCGAAAGGCCCCTGCCACTGGTGCTGACTGCTCTTCGTATACCGCTCCGGTACCGCCGGGCCACCACCCGTCCGCGGTCCTTCCAGCAACCTCCAAGCAGTCACCCCTGCAGACAGTCACCACCGTCTGCTGACCTTGCTGTCTCAGTCCGGGGCACACACCCGGACCAGCTTCAGGCTTTCTTAACTGTTCCTTTTTCTGTCACTACTCTCACTGTCCTCCTTTACCACTTCCTTCTACTTCACTCCTCTAAACTCATCTCTTCACTCCTTCACTTCCCTAGCTGTTCTGCCTGGTTCTTCCCGCCTCCAGGGCTGTGAACTCCTCGGTGGGCGGAGCCAACCGCCTGGCCCACCCCCTGGTGTGGACATCAGCCCCTGGAGGAAGGCAACAAGGATTTTTGGTTAGCCTTGGTGTTCCTAACTGGGGTGTAGGGTGTGGTGGTGTTATGACCTGTGACCCCTGGCTTGCCCAGGGCGTCACATTCCCCCTTAGCAAAATGCAGACCGTCCGCGGGCTGCCCGTCCAACACCGGTTTTATTTTCTGAAAATATATAAAAGGTAAAACGGTAAACATAACAATTTATGACATCATCCCACATCGGGAGGTTCAGTACTTAAACGTTGCAAACGGTAACATTAAAACGGTTGCGACTGCCGCTCTCTCCCACCCAAGTAACCTGGCCCTGATGCTGCCCCTAAAACCCAGGCAGCACCCCTTGACCCCAGTCCAGCACAAGTTACCCGAGCGGGATCTGTCCTTCCCCTCCAGAGGGTAGCCACCGGTTCCTGTGGTGGCTGGGCCCCAGTCTGCTCTACTGCGGGCCCTTCCCTCCAACCTGCCTCTCCGGAGGCGGTTACAGTAGCTGCAACAACAGATTTATATACAACCCACTTAACGTTTGTGGTTGCCCTGCAAGTTCATGGGCTTGTCCATAGAAGTTTCTATGCAAACAACTTTTTGAAGGGTCCCCACGGGGACAACGGTGCCGGCAACGGCCGGTTTCCAATCACAGTTAATCAGGTGAAACTTCGGTTCCATTTACTTATCATTTTTCATCTTTTTCAAACTTTTAACACACATACTTTCTTCACACTGGTGGTCCCTACGGGGACAACTTATAGGCGGAGGACCGCCGGTTTAGCAGTCCATCCTCAATCGCGGGGCTCTAGTGCCACCTTCACATGGTGCACCGCTGTGGACCCCGATGGTAGCTCGCTGCGGGTCATCTTCCTCCATATTCATGCGGGCATGCACATCCGCTCTACACCCCTCTCGGGCATCGATCTCCCTGCGCAGCTGCTGTTGCCGCCGCTCCCAGCCGGGAGCACTTTCTGTTTGCTCCGGTTCCGCGTGTGCGGGGGACGGGCCCAGCCACAGTCCCTCCGTGTCGGCTACGACCGGCACCTTCAGTAATGAGGGACCCCGCTGTGACATGGCCTGCTCTGCCTCCTGGCAGCTGCATCCCCGCCGTGCCTCCGGTGCATCTTTGCTGACGGCTTCAGCCTTCGGCTTCCTCCATGGAAGCGGATCAGGGCGGTCACGAGCTTCTGCTGCAGGTCGGTCCGCCGGGGCTGATTGGCAGGGTACCGCTACCGGTGGTGGTGGTAGTGGGCCTAGTGGCGGGGCAGCAGCAGCCAACACGGGTAGCGGGGGAGGTAGCAGGGCGAGCGGGTATGGACCGGGTCCCTCAGCCGCGATGACCGACCCACTAGGGGCACAGGGGCGTGGGTCACTTACCCTCCCTTCCAAGACTCCCTCCACCTCGCGTCTCCGTATGGCCGCCACCACTTCCGCCATGTCGGCCTCCCACTCCTCCAGGAGGAGCTGCATGCGGACCTGCAGGCGGCTGCTTAGCTGGACGGTCCAGACTTCCACCCACGCTGCGGGGCCAGGCGCGGGGACCACGGTGTTGTCAGTCGGACTCAGCATCTTTAGCAGCGGCCCCTTCCAGGAACCAGTCAATGGCCGCAGGGTCCTGGCGTCCCTGCTTCTATAGCCGCGGCTACATGCGACCAGTCGCCATTTCGTCCCCCTTAGCCTCTTTCCGGCCCCTCCTCTATCGGGGCGGGGTTTTGGCCTTCGTGCGTCTACTACTCGAGAAGACGCTCGAGCGGGAACTTTTCGCGCCAAAGATGGCGACTTCTGAAATTTTCCGGCCGGATACCTCCGGCGGTCACAAGGCGCACCTCTACCCAACGGCAGAGCGGTAAGATCCTGTTCGTGACGCCAAGTTGTCGCGGGCGGAGGAGGGGACGCCGCGCTCTCCCACTGCTCGGGTCCGGCTGCCGCTGCGGCTGCTGCGGCCTGCTGCTGCTGCTCGGTGGCTCGAGCGATGGGCCGGATCCCGGGGACTCGAGCGGCGCTCCTCGCCCGTGAGTGAAAGGGGATTGGACTTTGGGATAGTTTATTGTCCGTGACGCCACCCACGGTTGTGGTGATTTGTTGACACCACCGCTGCTCTGTATGGGGATCCTGGGAGTGATGGTATGGAGCAGCTAGATGTTAGTCTTCCCCTCCGTGGGTAGGGGGTTGGTTGTCCCGGGCCCAGTGATGAGGTGGGTGATGCAGGGCTTGGTGGGGTGCAGGGATGCGGGGGCAGCTCTGTGCCTTGCGGCACTGTGGTACTCACTCAGCCTGAGACGATGACACAGTTCTCGGTAAAACACACGGCTGGAAAGACGGTTCCCACGGACGGCTGCACTTGCTTTCCCCAGTAGTTGACGGTGACTGTCCCTTTTTCCTGCACCTAAGATGATGATGGGTTCGATGGGTTCCCACCGGTAACCCGCTCCCCGGCTTGGATATGGGCCGGAGGAGCCCTACTTTGCCCGCAGGCGCTGGCCCTGAGAAACTGGTGCCCTGGCGGTGGCGGTGTCTCCCTGTAACGGTTGGACTGTTGCCTTCAATCGGGACTTGCTTGTTGGGAGACCCAGAGGTCCCCTTCACTAACGGATTTGTCAAATTCACGGCGACTCCTAGCCTTGCTGGGATCCGAAAGGCCCCTGCCACTGGTGCTGACTGCTCTTCGTATACCGCTCCGGTACCGCCGGGCCACCACCCGTCCGCGGTCCTTCCAGCAACCTCCAAGCAGTCACCCCTGCAGACAGTCACCGCCGTCTGCTGACCTTGCTGTCTCAGTCCGGGGCACACACCTGGACCAGCTTCAGGCTTTCTTAACTGTTCCTTTTTCTGTCACTACTCTCACTGTCCTCCTTTACCACTTCCTTCTACTTCACTCCTCTAAACTCATCTCTTCACTCCTTCACTTCCCTAGCTGTTCTGCCTGGTTCTTCCCGCCTCCAGGGCTGTGAACTCCTCGGTGGGCGGAGCCAACCGCCTGGCCCACCCCCTGGTGTGGACATCAGCCCCTGGAGGAAGGCAACAAGGATTTTTGGTTAGCCTTGGTGTTCCTAACTGGGGTGTAGGGTGTGGTGGTGTTATGACCTGTGACCCCTGGCTTGCCCAGGGCGTCACATTCCCCCTTAGCAAAATGCAGACCGTCCGCGGCTGCCCGTCCAACACCGGTTTTATTTTCTGAAAATATATAAAAGGTAAAACGGTAAACATAACAATTTATGACATCATCCCACATCGGGAGGTTCAGTACTTAAACGTTGCAAACGGTAACATTAAAACGGTTGCGGCTGCCACTCTCTCCCACCCAAGTAACCTGGCCCTGATGCTGCCCCTAAAACCCAGGCAGCACCCCTTGACCCCAGTCCAGCACAAGTTACCCGAGCGGGATCTGTCCTTCCCCTCCAGAGGGTAGCCACCGGTTCCTGTGGTGGCTGGGCCCCAGCCTGCTCTACTGCGGGCCCTCCCTCCAACCTGCCTCTCCGGAGGCGGTTACAGTAGCTGCAACAACAGATTTATATACAACCCACTTAACGTTTGTGGTTGACCTGCAAGTTCATGGGTTTGTCCATAGAAGTTTCTATGCAAACAACTTTTTGAAGGGTCCCCACGGGGACAACGGTGCCGGCAACGGCCGGTTTCCAATCACAGTTAATCAGGTGAAACTTCGGTTTCATTTACTTATCATTTTTCATCTTTTTCAAACTTTTAACACACATACTTTCTTCACACTGGTGGTCCCTACGGGGACAACTTTTAGGCGGAGGACCGCCGGCTTAGCAGTCCATCCTCAATCGCGGGGCTCTAGTGCCACCTTCACATGGTGCACCGCTGTGGACCCCGATGGTAGCTCGCTGCGGGTCATCTTCCTCCATATTCATGCGGGCATGCACATCCGCTCTACACCCCTCTCGGGCATCGATCTCCCTGCGCAGCTGCTGTTGCCGCCGCTCCCAGCCGGGAGCACTTTCTGTTTGCTCCGGTTCCGCGGGTGCGGGGGACGGGCCCAGCCACAGTCCCTCCGTGTCGGCTACGACCGGCACCTTCAGTAATGAGGGACCCCGCTGTGACATGGCCTGCTCTGCCTCCTGGCAGCTGCATCCCCGCCGTGCCTCCGGTGCATCTTTGCTGACGGCTTCAGCCTTCGGCTTCCTCCATGGAAGCGGATCAGGGCGGTCACGAGCTTCTGCTGCAGGTCGGTCCGCCGGGGCGGATTGGCAGGGTACCGCTACCGGTGGTGGTGGTAGCGGGCCTAGTGGCGGGGCAGCAGCAGCCAACACGGGTAGCGGGGGAGGTAGCAGGGCGAGCGGGTATGGACCGGGTCCCTCAGCCGCGATGACCGACCCACTAGGGGCACAGGGGCGTGGGTCACTTACCCTCCCTTCCAAGACTCCCTCCACCTCGCGTCTCCGTATGGCCACCACCACTTCCGCCATGTCGGCCTCCCACTCGTCCAGGAGGAGCTGCATGCGGACCTGCAGGCGGCTGCTTAGCTGGACGGTCCGGACTTCCACCCACGCTGCGGGGCCAGGCGCGGGGACCACGGTGTTGTCGGTCGGACTCAGCATCTTTAGCAGCGGCCCCTTCCAGGAACCAGTCAATGGCCGCAGGGTCCTGGCGTCCCTGCTTCTATAGCCGCGGCTACATGCGACCAGTCGCCATTTCGTCCCCCTTAGCCTCTTTCCGACCCCTCCTCTATCGGGGCGGGGTTTTGGCCTTCGTGCCTCTACTACTCGAGAAGACGCTCGAGCGGGAACTTTTCGCGCCAAAGATGGCGACTTCTGAAATTTTCCGGCCGGATACCTCCGGCGGTCACAAGGCGCACCTCTACCCAACGGCAGAGCGGTAAGATCCTGTTCGTGACGCCAAGTTGTCGCGGGCGGAGGAGGGGACGCCGCGCTCTCCCACTGCTCGGGTCCGGCTGCCGCTGCGGCTGCTGCGGCCTGCTGCTGCTGCTGCTCGGTGGCTCGAGCGATGGGCCGGATCCCGGGGACTCGAGCGGCGCTCCTCGCCCGTGAGTGAAAGGGGATTGGACTTTGGGATAGTTTATTGTCCGTGACTGCACCCACGGTTGTGGTGATTTGTTGACACCACCGCTGCTCTGTATGGGGATCCCGGGAGTGATGGTATGGAGCAGCTAGATGTTAGTCCTCCCCTCCGTGGGTAGGGGGTTGGTTGTCCCGGGGCCCAGTGATGAAGTGGGTGATGCAGGGCTTGGTGGGGTGCAGGGACGCGGGGGCAGCTCTGTGCCTTGCGGCACTGTGGTACTCACTCAGCCTGAGACGATGACACAGTTCTCGGTAAAACACACGGCTGGAAAGACGGTTCCCACGGATGGCTGCACTTGCTTTCCCCAGTAGTTGACGGTGACTGTCCCTTTTTCCTGCACCTAAGATGATGATGGGTTCGATGGGTTCCCACCGGTAACCCGCTCCCCGGCTTGGATATGGGCCGGAGGAGCCCTACTTTGCCCGCAGGCGCTGGCCCTGAGAAACTGGTGCCCTGGCGGTGGCGGTGTCTCCCTGTAACGGTTGGACTGTTGCCTTCAATCGGGACTTGCTTGTTGGGAGACCCAGAGGTCCCCTTCACTAACGGATTTGTCAAATTCACGGCGACTCCTAGCCTTGCTGGGATCCGAAAGGCCCCTGCCACTGGTGCTGACTGCTCTTCGTATACCGCTCCGGTACCGCCGGGCCACCACCCGTCCGCGGTCCTTCCAGCAACCTCCAAGCAGTCACCCCTGCAGACAGTCACCGCCGTCTGCTGACCTTGCTGTCTCAGTCCGGGGCACACACCCGGACCAGCTTCAGGCTTTCTTAACTGTTCCTTTTTCTGTCACTACTCTCACTGTCCTCCTTTACCACTTCCTTCTACTTCACTCCTCTAAACTCATCTCTTCACTCCTTCACTTCCCTAGCTGTTCTGCCTGGTTCTTCCCGCCTCCAGGGCTGTGAACTCCTCGGTGGGCGGAGCCAACCGCCTGGCCCACCCCCTGGTGTGGACATCAGCCCCTGGAGGAAGGCAACAAGGATTTTTGGTTAGCCTTGGTGTTCTTAACTGGGGTGTAGGGTGTGGTGGTGTTATGACCTGTGACCCCTGGCTTGCCCAGGGCGTCACACTGGCTACTTCCAGCACGTAGCGCTGGTTACGTCAATCTCATTGTTGTGTTTTATTGGATATTTTCTTGCTTGTCAGTGGAAGGTACACCGAAGGCCAGGCATGAGATTGGTAATTACAGTAAAGCAATCATTCCATTGCTCTCGTAGTGTCACAGGGGCCTCAATTAAGCTATTATTCTCCCATCCACTGCTCCCTTTGTATGGATTATAGACCAAGTAAAGCTTTCACCACAGGGGGTCTTACATGCGGTCCCAGGTAAGGATCTCGGCCTCAGGAAAACACCTCCACCAAAGCACTGTTAGCATCGAGGCGGTGTTTCCCGGGGGCAAGGTTCAAACTCAGGGAATGGCTTGGGGTACTTAGGACACTGACAAGGAGATGGTGAGGTTGTTGTTGGCTAAAGCTGGATACATGTACTATGGTCGTGATATCCGTCATCTGGAGGATCATAAGCTTTGACTGCAGACCATTCCGGCAGCAGATACAAAAGTTATGGGTCAGCCAAAAGTTAGGAGACAGTGGGTATCACCTGGTATGAGGGCAGCAGAACTACTGGTCCCGGTTAGGGTTCTCGTAGACTGGGTCATCTCATTTCTATGGCTATCTACCCGGAGTTGCTGTAAGACCGGGGACGGAAAAACAAAACTAATTACATCGCTAGCCTGCCTTGGTGATTAATACAACCCACAACCTCAGATTTTTACATTTCTTATAAATAATTAAATAAATAAAATATGGAAATATCTGTCCCATGTGATGAGCATTATCTTAATTCAAATTAAAGAGGTTGTCCGCTTCTGAACAATCCCTTATTAATGAGTCAGTGGAATTGAAACAATTAAAAAAAAACAAAAAAACAAACAAAAACAATCTAAACTCCCCTACCAGGCAATCAAGGATTTTTTTTTTATACTCAGCGTTGCATCTCCAACACATCCCATAGCACCATCATCTATCATGGGCATCGTATGCATGCTGCAGCCAGTCAATGGCTACTGATCAGCTGCAGCGTTCACTTTCCACCTGAAACTATTTTCTCTTGGACAAAATATAAACGTTAAAAATAAAAGGAACCCCCAGTTGTGTCGACATTTTTTGACACTTGTAGCGTTTTATTTTCACTCAGTGCAGCTGTGTGTTTGTTTTTTTGTGAGACAAAGTGACATTTTTATTGATACTATTTTGGGGTAAATAAGACATTTTTATCACTTCTTGCTTAATTGTTTTTGCAGTGTTGCAGGGACAAAAAAACCAACATAATTCTGCAAAGTTTTTTTTATATTTTTTCTCAATAAGATATGCACCAATCGGATTAATAAATTTTATATTTAGATCTGACTATTTTTTTGTGTGGGGAGATATTAAATACAGCAATTTTTTAAATTGATTTTTGTATTTCTTTATATTTTTAATCGGGGGAACAATAATTGACTCAAAAACCCTCTCTATTTTTTAATTTTTTCATATGTTTAAAAACAATTATTTTTTCTATTTTACTCTATTTTTCATCCTCTTAGTGCACTTAAACCTGTGACCAACCAATTACTTGTACTATAAATGCAGCTGTCAGACACTTATAGTGGCATATAACAGGATAACAGTCATGGGTGGAGCTCAGCTCCCCTTGTGGCTGTTAGAGGCAGATGGTGGCTGACAAGCTCAGCCATTATCTGCAGTGTAAGATTTGGGTTATCAAAGACAGCGAGCCAGCATTGGATGTATTAGTAAGTCCAATGTAATTAAGAGGTTAAACACATAAAACTTCATTTTAATTTCAACATACCCTTAGACTCCCTGTGTGTATTTACCCTTGGGACCTGTCATTCTGAATATGTTCTTAGGAGTGAAGGTAATAATTCTGTATAGAATCTTTGAAGGTTTTTTGGGGGATTTCAATATTGATCATCTATCTATGGGTAATAACCATTGATGAAAACAATGCACCACAGTTATCAGAACTGTTCTAGTAGCAAAACTGGCCTTTTCCTCCATGGCACCCAGAGTGCAGCTTTCATTTTTTTCATGACCATTTAAAGAGTATCTTTTATCAGTTTCAGTAGGTTAAATGCAGTTTTTATTTTTACATATTTTATCCTTCCCTCACCTTGTGCTATAGCTTTGATATTGATCTGTGAGGTTTCATTGTCCAGGAACATCACTCTCGGTGTACCTTGCTGCATTTATATTTTTACATTAGCTTGTACAGTTTAGTTTATGATAGGTCCAATTGGTTGCTACCAGAGATTTGTGTTTGGGGGCGTGTACTTCTTCCCCTGCATGAGGCTGACCAATCATAAGCAGGCAGCAACATACAGAAGGAATAAAAAGAACATGCTCTCCTCTCCTTCCTGATCTCTGCTGAGACTGTGTAGGGCAGGGTTGAGGAACCTTTTTCTGCTAAGGGCAATTTGGATATATATACCATAATTCTTGGGCCAAACAAAATTAGCAACTTAAAAATTAGGCTGCCATATTTGATTAAACATATAATTATGTGATGGTTGGAACTGCTTCTTTTTGATGAGCCATGTGATATTAGTTGGTATTGATGATGTTGCAGCTGCTATATCAGGTTTGTATTGGTTAGTCTAGAGTGGAGTTGACTCTTTGCGATGATGAGTTTTTTAAAGAATTGATTGCTGCAGTAAGTTGTTCTGAACACAGATGCATATTACACTGCATGTCTCCTCAAAGTGGGAAATCCATCACTGCTCACATAACATTTATAGAACTCAAGCAATGGGAGGGCTGCAGTATACCTCACAGGAGTCATCGACTGCTGTATACATCACATAGGATACATTGAGACTGCTGTATATGCATCATATAGGATACACTGAGACTGCTGTATATACATCACATAGGATACATTGAGACTGCTGTATATACATCACATAGGATACATTGAGACTGCTGAATACATCATATAGGATACACTGAGACTGCTGTATATACATCACATAGGATACATTGAGACTGCTGTATATACATCATGTCATACAATGAAACTGCTGTATACATCCCATAGGATACACTGATACATGGACATGGACAATCCAGTGAACTGTTAAAGGAATATGGTCGAATGTGTGAGCTGTGAATTCCAGGAGGCTGAGTTACCGAGGAGGTTGAACAGGTGAGCTGAGGAGGCCTAGTTACTGAGGAGGTCGAATGTTTGAGCTGGGAAGGCCAGGAGGCCAAGTTACTGGAGAGGTAAAACGTGTGCGCTAAGGAGGCCAGGAAGACTATTTGAGGTACAGTGTACTCAAGACAGCTAAAGGCCAGGAGGTCCCTATGAAGGTAGCTACACTCTCTGAGAAATGAAGGTAGCTGGTGTGGTTATCACTGAGCCTGCCTTCTTTGTGCTGCTGCATTCGCGCACCTGTGTATAATTTATTTATTTAATCATATGAACGTATATCTTACCATCATATAAAAATAAACACCAGACAATAGACAGTGATTGAAAAATATCAAAAGGATAAAAATCAAATTTGAATATCAAGATTTTCTATATATGCAATAGCGTTATCATTTACAATATAGAAATCCTTCTTGTCACCATGGTAGGATCTCAGGGGGCACTCCTCAACAATGTGCTGGATAGTTTGACGATCTGCTCCACAGTCACAGGTCGGAGAGTCATATTTTCCCCACTTATACATAAAATCTGCACAGACGCCAAAGTTTGTTCTGATACGATTTAGAGTAACCCATGTTTTCCTTGGTAGATTGAAGCCTGGTGGAGGGTTTTGTAAATTAGGGAACATTTGGGCATCACCTTCTACTACATTGATCCAAAGTTCTCGCCATTTCTCCTCTAAATTGAAGTTTTGTTCATGCAAGGTGATTGCAGTTCGGATGGGTGGATGTCTTGATTTCAATCGTTGTATTGTAACATCTCTGATATTTTGGTGTATTGGAAGTTTTTCATTATTCACTACTTTAGTGTACTCTTTAAGTAGGAGCTTTTGTCTTCTTAGATTTGCGGGTGCGATATGACCCAGCACAGGTAACCAGTGAACAGGTGTAGGTCTAATAGCACCAGATATTATACGCAAAGAGTTGTTCAGCTGAGTGTCAATTAAGTTTACATGACAGCTATTTAACCATGCTGGAGCACAGTATTCTGCAGCAGAGTACACCAGGGCAAGAGTAGATGTTCTCAAAACAGATGTTGCCGAGCCCCATGAGGATCCACAAAGTTTCTGAATAATATTATTACGTGCTTTCAGTTTCTGTGCCAATTTATCCAGATGGGATTTAAAAGTTAGACTTCCATCAAGGGTTACACCTAAGTACTTAGGATTGAAATTGTATTTAACAGATTGGCCTTCAAATTGTACTTTAAGTTCAGTCTTGGCACTTGCATTGTGTAAATGAAAGCAACAAACTTCCGTTTTTGATGGGTTAGGTTTTAATCTCCATTGTCGGAAGTACTTTCCCATTACACTAAGATCTTTTGTAAGAACGTCCTCTGCTTCCTCCATTGTTTTGCTTACCATAGCAAGTGCCCAGTCATCGGCATATCCAAATTTCCGTGACACTGTTTTAGGAATATCAGCTAGGTACAGGGCAAACAGGAGAGGTGCCAGCACTGATCCCTGGGCCAGTCCGTTGTTTAAAGATTTCTTACAACTGGTTGAATCACCCATAATAAGATGAAAAGTTCGATTTGCAATCATATTGTTCAAGAGGTACATCATTTTCTTACATGGAATCACCTTCAGAAATTTATATAAAAGTCCTTCCCTCCACACAGTATCATATGCGCAGAGAGATCGATAAACGCCACTGAAACTTTCTTGTTCTTCTGGAATTCAGCTTCAATGAGAGTTGTCAAAGCTAAGACTTGGTCACTACAGTTTCGAGCAGGTCTGAAGCCGGCTTGCTCTATAGGTATTGAGTCGAAAATCTTTAGACTGATCTTGTTATATATTAAGCGTTCTAAGAGCTTCTATAAGCAACTCAACAAGGCAATAGGTCTATAGCTTGATGGATTATCTTCAGGCTTCCCAGGTTTTAACAATGCAATTATTTTGGCATGTTTTAATTTACTAGGGACTTGAGCATTCTCCATAATATCTAAGAAGAACTTTGCCATCCATTTTTTCGCATAAGGTCCACAGTTTTTGAGAAATTCAGGATGGATCCCATCAGAGCCGGGAGCTTTGTTAATTTTAGTTTCAGCTAGGGCAATTTCAATGTCACAGGTTGTAAAAGCACGTGAGTATTCTTCAGATGGTGCCACTGATGATTTTAGTAGCTTAAACTTACTTTTAACTTCTATGGTGTGAGCTCGGTCTTTTGGGCTTCTTGATATGTTTACAATATGTGCTGCAATTTGATTTGAAGTTATAGAATTCGTTTTGTGCTTTACTTTACGATTTCCTTCTAGTTTTCTTAAAAGAGACCATGCTTTTCTGCTGGACCTTTTAAAGTCCAAATTCTCAACTGTTTCCATCCATTTAATACAACGTGCTGCATTCAGTTTGTTCAACAATTCCTCACCAATTTCCCCATCTTCACTCTCAAGAAATTGTCTGTACAGTTGTTCACATTCATCAGACCATCCTGGGATATATTCTTTGCGAAAGCCACGTGGTATTGATTTCTTTGCAGCTGTAATAACTGCTTTACAAAACCGTTCATAGTTTTTGCTGATTGGAGGTATCCAGCCGATACACTTATCAAGGTGATCTGCAAACTTCTTCCAGTTGGCTTTGGCAAGGTTCCATCGAGGACGCGGATACGACGTTACAAGAGGAACAGATACTCCAATGGTGATGATGACAGGGCGATGCTGGCTACGAGGGAAATGTTTGACAACACATCGAGATGTAGACAAAGGTTGATTGTTTCTATTGCGTGAGACAAAACATAAGTCAGGATTGTATCCTCTCTGCCAGGCTGCTGACTGGAAAGTTGGAAAGTCCTTTGCATCAAAAACGAGGAATATATTATGCGCTTCAGACCAGTTTACCAGATACTCGCCATTGTCATCGTTGCTAGCATATTGCCAAAGCTCGTGGTGGCTATTAAAATCTCCTATGTATACAGTAGGGTGTGGGTGAACATGAATGACTTCTGTGGGCCATTGTACTGCAGGAGGCTTGTAAATATTAACAATTGTGATATCGCCAACTTTGCTCACAACTTCATGGATGTCATTTTCAACAGATGTAGATACAAGCATTGCGTTTTCAATGTTACTTTTCACATATGTGGCTACACCGTAATGAGAGTCATATGTAGCACCAATTAGATCAAAGCCATAGATGGAGCCACGAACTAGGAGTTGATCTTCATTTTCAACATGCGTTTCCTGAAGAACAAGTACATCTATTTTGTTATCAGTGTGGAGGAAAACACATTTTAGGCGGCTGATACCTTCAATATTAATTTGGCAGATATTCACCATGGGTCCAAGATCTTTCATTTGAGGAGTGACATTTGTGAAAATACCATTATATTTTTTAGGCATTGTCAAAGTTGTTCCTTTGTTCCTCTGTTGATTATCAGGTATGAGGTAAGATATACTGACCAGGAAATCTAGATATAATTTGATTGTTTGGTCATCAAGATTATTAGTCCTTTAGCGTTACCCAGGGTGCACCACGTGGAGGCGGACTAACATTGCACCTGTGTATAATATCATCACAAGACAACCATTGGCAGACAATAAAGCCCACTAATACAGTCTGGAAAAACATGATCCATCCATATCAAGTTGGGATGGTTAGCCCAAACAAACTCATTTATCCATGTGCCCACATACACCTGAAGGCTACACTGTGTGATGATCTGTTGTGTATGCCCTAAAGGAACGCCATGGATTTCTATCAGTGCACTGTAATTGGGGAAATCTACTGCAAAATCCGCATGTTAAAATAATTATTTCCTATATAGGATGAGCTTTGATACTATATTCTATTAATGTTTACTTGTTCTTGTAAAATCCTAAGCTTTATGAAAATATAAATTCGTTGAGTAACTCTGCATCATGGACTTAAAATATCCGGTGAAAACTTAGTGTTTATTTACTTTTCCATGGAAACTGAAACTCAATCGTCCCAGTAAAAACATTGTTAATCTGGTGTATAAAGAGATCAGTCCCAAACAAACACAGAAGGAAGCTTTCTTATGACTGCAGGAGTTTTATAAATTTCCATGAATGTGAAATAGAGGAGATGAGATGTACTAAAGTTTGTGCACAAAACCTGTCATCAGGATTATGCATGTTAAAATAAAGATATGGCCATAATGGCGCTGTTATATTGATTCAATAGATACAGTACCTTCAGTGAAGAAATCCATATCCTGGTTGTTGTTTGAAATACCACCCCTCTGGAGTGGTGCTTTAAATCTAAGTCCCCTGCCACCGGTCTTATATTCACCCTCCGGCATCTTCACTTTTTTCGGCATCGCTCCGGTCCCGCGGCAGCATCTTGTGACTGGCTGGAAATCAGAAGTTACATCACAAGCTGTCAATACAAGTCTATGAGGGCCAGAATGAGGCTCTGATAGACTTGTATTGAGTTGTGACTACTAGAGCACTGCATGAAACACTGGAGCTACCTACCATCAGGTCACAAACTGGAAAAGACCAACCGGCGAAGCAATGATAACAGATCAAGACGCAAAGAGGGTGAGTATAAGACCGGGGGGCAGGGACTTAGATTTAAAGTTCAGCATTCACCAGGATTTTCCTATATAACCAACAGCCAGTGCTATACAGGCTCTATCAGGCTGATTCTATACATACCTTTAGTTGTTAGCTAGGATGTATAGTTTTTGAATCACAAGCAAAGTAAAGGTTGTAAAATGGAATGGTGTTTTAATTACTAAATGTTTGCCTTTCTTAAGCTTTTGGTGCACTGGGGCAGGACTGTGGATTGGGTCTTCGACTCTGCTCCTTCTGCTGCCTCTGGTGTGTATCTGTTTCTTGTTTTAAAATTTGCACCTGCACCATCCTAGCTGTGGGCGGCGCTTGCGCATATTGATCATCTGGCAGTCTTCAGGAAAATGGCACCACTGGTGGCACATGTACAGATTTAGGCGGGCTTTACACGCTGAGACATCGCTAGCAATTGCTAGCGATGTCGAGCGCGATAGCACCCGCCCCCGTCGCACATGCGATATGTGGTGATTGCTGCCGTAGAGAACATCATCGCTACGGCAGCTTCACACGCACATACCTGGTCGGCGACGTCACTGTGACCGCCGAACAATATCTCCTTCAATGGGGAGGTGCGTTCGGCGTCACAGCGACGTCACCACGACGTCACTAAGCGGCCAGCCAATAGAAGCGGAGGGGCGGAGATTGGTGGGACATAACATCCCACCCACCTCCTTCCTTCCGCATTGTCGGTTGAGGCAGGTAAGGAGAAGTTCGTCGTTTCGGCGGTGTCACACATAGCGATGTGTGGTGCTGCAGGAACGACAAACAACATCGTACCGGCAGCAGCAGCGATATTATGAAAAGGAGCGACGTGTTACCGATCAACGATTTTTGACATTTTGCGATCGGTGATCGTCGCTCCTAGGGTTTACACGCCGGATGTGCGTAACTAACGACGTGACCCCAACAATATATCGTTATTGATGTCGCAACGTGTAAAGCCCGCCTTAGACCTTTACTCAATAACAAGCCGAGATCTCAATCTGCATAAGCACCACCCGCGACTAGAATTTGAAACAGGAGGAAGATACAGAAAGCAGAGACAGGGGAGCGGCCGGGGCAGAGTCAAAGACCCTACCCACAGTCCCACCCTACTTTTAGCTAACGAATATAGAGTGAGCCTGTTAATCGTAGATCAGTGACATCGTTGAGAAGGAGAGAAGAACAACGCTGGATCTCGGAGAGATCAGTGGTAGGTGAGTATATTAATACACCCACATTACATTATAGGCATATACTGTATACATACATTTAGGTAAAAAAATATAGATAGGAGTACTTCTTTCAAATAGGTTGTCTATATATAGGAAACAATCGGAAATTGAAAGCAATGGCCAACTTTTCCTATTTTCCATCATACTACGTTACAGACATCCCCCTCCTCTTCTTTCCTTGTTCATTATCAACAGCTTTGTTAGATATTTTTGTATTAAAATTTAATTTGATGTTTCATACCTACCAACATTTATAATCTCTAATCACAAAGCATTAAAGAAAGATAACCACGACTATCCTAACTCATTTCATTTTTTATTCATCAAACATGCTATTATGTGCCATACTCTTATTATAGTAATGCAGATTTTTTTTTTACATAGATCACTTCTCCTCCCCAGGCTTACTATGTTAATACTACAATGTCCATCATGCATTACAGTAGCCTGAGAGCCAGCACTTAGGACACCCCCTATTTTCCAACTAAATTTAATACCATAGAAACTGTCATGACAAATATATTGTCATGAGATACCAAGTGTCAGAATGGCCCCGGGTAGGTACTAGCCCATCTGACAATTGCCAAATGAGCAATACAGCCCTGCCACTGTGTTTGTTATAGAAATTTTGGCACTTTTCAGCTGTCCATGACAGTGATTGGATTACCTAAACCCTTAGCTTTTGAAATGCGGATTGCAACACTTCACTAGCAAAATTGTCAGCCCCTGCTTTTACTGCTGAATGAAAATCAGCCCAGCTTGTGTGAGGCAGTCTAATTGTTTCTTCAGGAAGCATGCTCAGGCAAGCTGTCATTCACTCATCTATATGTTGCTGTCACATTCCTGCCCTTGAAGATACCAATGGCTCTGTGTAGTGTAATATGAATAATGTCTTGCTTCTATTGTAAATAATGTTATGGGAACTGTGATGATAATGTATGTATTGCAATGTGTTCCAATGTAATGTATAGTGTAATTTGTGATTTTATATATATATATATATATATATATATATATAAATAAATATATATATATATATATATATATATATATATATATATATATATATATATATATATATATATATACTGTTGATAATGTGTAATGTGAAGTTTGACATACCACTTGTGTTACTGGACCATAGGGTAAACAACAGTTAACTGTTGGGACTAGCCCACAATGGGAGGAGCTAGTTGATAGGGAAAGAGACAGTTCATTCTTAAACTCAACTCAACTGACTCTTCCAGAATGAATTTAAAATCTAATAAGAGACAGTTACAGATGGATAGTCTGTAGGTCATGAGGTCGCATACAGTGGGAAGCTTGTGGCAGAATCGAGAAGAAAGAAGACTGGAGAGGGGACAGCATGAGCCTTGAGCATTGACTAAAACACAGAGTGCGAACAACGATGGAATGAGAGACCAATCTAGCATGCAATGGCCCAAGACAAGGGGCAAAAGCACAGGACTCTAGTGGCCAGGCCCATTAGCCGTCAAGGTAACAGATTTATACTAACTGGCGTGTAACTGTAGTCGGCTTATCTGAGTGGATTCTCCCCAAACGTCTGAGAGTGCAAAGCACTACATTGACCATGGTGATGGGACCCCACCCCTGTAAGGAGACTAGACGTGTAGCCTCTGCAAGGGAACGTGACCATCATGAGTTGTGCTGTAATGCTGAGCTACGTTGTGCTGGAACGCAGAGGACCAGTTAGATTATCAGCAACCAAGTGTGATCTAAGGCTGTGTCTGTATATGCCTTTTATAACTGAAATGTGCTGGAAGACATGTGCCTGCTATCTTGAGTGTATCGTTGTTGCAGAGAATGAACTGTCGAGTAAAGAATTATTGTTTGAAACAAACTTTTGATCTGCTTGTGAGTACGAGGCATCGTTGGGTCCTATTCAGTCAAAGACAGCCCACATTACAAAAGTCCACACACCCAGCCAAGGCCAGCCTTTCAAGGTAGTGTGCCAGGTTGTCCGGAGTCAATCCCTCGCCCAAGGCTACCACCCAGCTACACTACATCTACTACATCTACATAAATGCAATGCTGTTAATAACATAAACATTTCCTTTAACAAAATGGTTATATTTACTATAATATACCACCATATTAAACCACTCCATTGCCAACAAGATCAAAACTACAAAAAAATTTGAGCTTCCGGCTCCAAGATAAACAAGATTTTTATTGAAAACTACACATAAACAATAACACATATAGATAGAAAAAGGGGAATAAAGAGAGATGCAAGGATGAGACTTGTAACCACAGTCAGTGGTGGCAAGGCTGAGACTGCAAAGATATATGTAAAGAGGGTCCAGAGGCAAGCGAAAATAACACAAATCACTCCTTAATGTGTGCCAGCACAGAGCGGAATACAGAAGTATACAGTGCGAGTGCTCACTCCATGACTCATCCATCTGGATAGTGCCCACAAGCAGCGCACCCACCACAGGACCCCCCGACGCGCGTTTCGCAAATAAATTGTAACACTTCTTCAGTGAGATTGCTGGCAGAGATAGGCAAATCAATTGATAGTAGGTCAGCACTGTGGCAAAACATACACAAAATAAACTAATACAAAAAAAATTTATATAAAAAACGTTTAAAAAATATGAAAGTTTAAATCACCCCTTTTTCCCAATTCAAAAATAAACATTAAACATATTTGTTATTGCAGAAACCATCTTTGAAAATGTAAAATTCATTAATTTGTACATAAAGTTCAATAAAAAGACAAAAAAAAGAGACACTAGAATTGATGTTTTTCAGTCACTGCACTCGCCCCAAAAAATGCAAAACAAAGCGTCCAAAACATCACATGTATGGCCTTTCTAAAAAAAAAAAATGCCTCCAATAAAATGGAGACATAAACCAATTTTTTTTACGATGTCCAGATTATTTATATCTACTAAAATATAAAAGTAAAAGTAACAAATTTGGTGGTGCCGTAACAGTACTGAACTGAAAACATTGTTGAGTAGTGTCATTTTTCCTGCACAATGTTGTAAAGGCAATAACCAAAAAGCAGTGGTGGAATTGCCATTTTTTCCACAATGTCAACCCACGTGGAACTTATTCTTATATTTCATTAATTTTTAAAGTAAAGTTAACTATGTAATTAAAAATTACAACTCGTCCTTTAAAAAACAAGTCCTCATACAGCTACAGTTAGGTCCAGAAATATTTGGACAGTGACACAAGTTTTGTTATTTTAGCTGTTTACAAAAACATGTTCAGAAATACAATTATATATATAATATGGGCTGAAAGTGCACACTCCCAGCTGCAATATGAGAGTTTTCACATCCAAATCGGAGAAAGGGTTTAGGAATCATAGCTCTGTAATGCATAGCCTCCTCTTTTTCAAGGGACCAAAAGTAATTGGACAAGGGACTCTAAGGGCTGCAATTAACTCTGAAGGCGTCTCCCTCGTTAACCTGTAATCAATGAAGTAGTTAAAAGGTCTGGGGTTGATTACAGGTGTGTGGTTTTGCATTTGGAAGCTGTTGCTGTGACCAGACAACATGCGGTCTAAGGAACTCTCAATTGAGGTGAAGCAGAACATCCTGAGGCTGAAAAAAAAGAAAAAATCCATCAGAGAGATAGCAGACATGCTTGGAGTAGCAAAATCAACAGTCGAGTACATTCTGAGAAAAAAGGAATTGACTGGTGAGCTTGGGAACTCAAAAAGGCCTGGGCGTCCACGGATGACAACAGTGGTGGATGATCGCCGCATACTTTCTTTGGTGAAGAAGAACCCGTTCACAACACTCTCAGTGAAGTAGGTGTATCTGTCTCTAAGTCAACAGTAAAGAGAAGACTCCATGAAAGTAAATACAAAGGGTTCACATCTAGATGCAAACCATTCATCAATTCCAAAAATAGACAGGCCAGAGTTAAATTTGCTGAAAAACACCTCATGAAGCCAGCTCAGTTCTGGAAAAGTATTCTATGGACAGATGAGACAAAGATCAACCTGTACCAGAATGATGGGAAGAAAAAAGTTTGGAGAAGAAAGGGAACGGCACATGATCCAAGGCACACCACATCCTCTGTAAAACATGGTGGAGGCAACGTGATGGCATGGGCATGCATGGCTTTCAATGGCACTGGGTCACTTGTGTTTATTGATGACATAACAGCAGACAAGAGTAGCCGGATGAATTCTAAAGTGTACCGGGATATACTTTCAGCCCAGATTCAGCCAAATGCCGCAAAGTTGATCGGACGGCACTTCATAGTACAGATGGACAATAACCCCAAGCATACAGCCAAAGTTACCCAGGAGTTCATGAGTGCAAAAAAGTGGAACATTCTGCAATGGCCAAGTCAATCACCAGATCTTAACCCAATTGAGCATGCATTTCACTTGCTCAAATCCAGACTTAAGATGGAAAGACCCACAAACAAGCAAGACCTGAAGGCTGCGGCTGTAAAGGCCTGGCAAAGCATTAAGAAGGAGGAAACCCAGCGTTTGGTGATGTCCATGGGTTCCAGACTTAAGGCAGTGATTGCCTCCAAAGGATTCGCAACAAAATATTGAAAATAAAAATATTTTGTTTGGGTTTGGTTTATTTGTCCAATTACTTTTGACCTCCTAAAATGTGGAGTGTTTGTAAAGAAATGTGTACAATTCCTACAATTTCTATCAGATATTTTTGTTCAAACCTTCAAATTAAACGTTACAATCTGCACTTGAATTCTGTTGTAGAGGTTTCATTTCAAATCCAATGTGGTGGCATGCAGAGCCCAACTCGCGAAAATTGTGTCACTGTCCAAATATTTCTGGACCTAACTGTATGTCAATGGAAAAATTAAAAAATGAAAAAGTTATGGCCGGGTCAAGAACAACAGTTAATGATAAATCTGCTCCCATGTTTGTGTTCGCGTTGCAGACAATATGTTTTCAGCTTCCAACCATTTCCAAAAAAGCAGAAAAAAAATTACAGAAATAGCATTTTCCATAAACGACTGATGACATTTCTGACATATAGAACACGGCTGTTTTTAATTATCTCAGGGCAAGTGTCAAGGGCTCAACTAGGGATGTTCATATCTCCAGAGATTTAGTTCTCTTATACATTAATCAATTGGTAATTTGAGAATAAATTAACAACAATAATTCCCACTTGAGTTGGGAAATTTAAAATGTGAATTTCTCAGACAACAAGAAAATGACACAGAGGGGTCATTTGTAAAAAATGTCATTGGAAAAATTTAAAACATGTGCTATGGAAAGTATGGCAAATGTATGAAGAATATGTTATACATGTGACCAGAACTTTAACACTGGAAAGTAAAGATGAGGGAATCGATTCAATGTATATCAAATTGAAGTAAAATCGCATGAAATATACAGTTCACGGCAAATCTCCTCATTTCAATTTATGTGAGTCGACAAAAAAATGGCCATTGACTTTTTTCACAATGCAGAAGATTGCATCAGCCATAGAATGACTGATATGACCTCAGGTGCAACCACAACTAATTGTCACAAATAGTTTGGGATAGCGGGTAACCGGGGCTCCTAAGCTGACTCTCAAGTTAGATATATATAATATGTGATATGATATATGATAAGATATACCATCCCTGTTCTCAGGCATACTCTTAATGGTGGAGAGGTCTGAGTCTCCTTTTTGGCCCTGCTTCGGATCGGACCTGATTTAATTCCCCCTCCCCTTTCCCAAGGTAGGGGCGTGACATGAGTGTGTTGAAACCACAGAAAAAGACAGGAAAAACCAAAATTGTCACATAGCACCCACAAATACAAGATACGACAATAAGAGATTTAGCTCCTTCTGGTCACATGGGTATGACCTCACCACAGGTCCTGCAAGTCAAAGTAAATCAATTGTATAATACTTATGGCAGTTCTAACAGGGGGAGGGGATAACTCTGAATACCCCCCCTCAGATATTATCTGATCCTCAGCTGCTCTCACTCAAGAAGCTGATAAGCTTTACTTTCTTGGAATTCAAAACCTAAACATCTGAGCTGACCACTAAAGGTATGTATAGAATCAACCTGATAGTGCTAGTATAGCACTGGCTTTAGCTTATATACAAAAATCCTAAGCTGTCTCTAAAGTTAGGTATACAGTGTATATATATATATATATATATATATATATATATATATATGATATGTGATATGATATATGATAGGATATGCTATCCCTATTCTCAGGGATACTCCAAATGGGGGAGAGGCCTGAGTCTCCTTCTTGGCCCTGCTTCGGATCGGACCTGAACTAATTCCCTTTAAGTTATAAAATGTGTTTACTTAACCCCAGTACCAGAGAACGGATCTTTGGACCCCTGTGGTAGCCAGGAGCAGGCTACATGGTAAGCGGTATGGGAAATGTTGTCGATACTTATTGTTTGTGTGAGGTTGGTGATAAAATATTTATTGCTGGTAAAGTTTCCCTCGGAGTGTTCGGCCAGCGATGGCCGAGGTTAAAAGAAGGAGAGATGTAAGGGAGTCTAGGGCTCTGCCACCCCCTCAGAGGTATCAGTGTAAGACAGAAATGCTGTGCTTGCTTATCATAGGCGACTATACTGAGGTTTTGCACTTCTTGTGGAACCTTTTTTCTGAAGGGGAAAATGTTGTTTTTTATAAATAAATATAAAATTCTCCAAAAATCCAGACATTTAGCTGTGAATGTCTATCTGATAAAGTGTGCCTGTTAAAAGATATATTTGTTGTTCTTGCACACCTACTATTCCATATCCATCTTGACTCGCAACTTCGTAAATCCATGTAACCATGTGAGCTGAACAATTAACACCCCATATAATAGGAGCACATAATAATTGTGACTACTAACAGTTATATCTTATTGGAATATAATGTTATAAAGTCTGATATAATCTAATAATCTGTAAATAAAATGACAATCTCTATTATTACTCATATCTATGATTTGTAACCTTTTAAACTGCATCTATAAATAACTTTTCATTTTAGTTTCTCATTGTATAATGGATATAAAATAAATATTTTTGTCTTTCTTGTTAAATAATTTAGAAATTATTAAAAGCAGATGTCGAGTAAGAAAGCTCATTCAGATTTTGTCTAATAGTAGATGTTGGGTCTCGATGGTGTGCCTCTGCGAGAAGGACGATTTGTGCTATTGTATTTTTGTTGTATACAGTGTGTCCACCCATATCCTGTCCACCACTATTAACTTGAGAACGGCGGCAGCTATAGGCATAGAAGTGGTGTCTAGGTATAGTAAAATATCCATGCGCTACGCAATGAAACCACCTATAGCACCACCTGGTGGAAAACAACAGAGTTAGCATTTTTATCTCAAAAACGGAACGAGATAGAGAAAAAAAGTGAATTTAAAAATTGTAGGGCATCATCAATTCAATACTAATCGACACCTTGCATACAGAAATGCTATGATTAGAACGAGAAAAACTCACAAAGCTGCGGACGTGAAGCGACACCTCATGGAGACCTTCCTACAAGTCATTGGGTACAGTGGCTGCGTGGAGTGGCCTCCACGCTGACCTGACCTATCCCCTTTGGACTTCTTTCTGAGGTCACATCAAACAGCAGGTGTATGCGACCCCTCCACCAACATTGCAGGACCTAAGACAACATATTACAGATGTTTGTGCAAACGTGTCACCTACCATATTGCACAACGTACAGCAAGATACAGTATGCTGTCCAGAGTCCAGATGTGCACTGCAGCTGACGGTGGCCACTTTGAGCATGTGCGTGACCAGCATTCAATGTTTTGGGGGGGTCATGGGTTTGATATCATAGCATTTCTGTATGCAAGGTGTCGATTCGTATTGAATTGATAATGCCCTACAATTTCTTAGGCGGGCTTTGCACACTACGACATCGCAGGTGCGATGTCGGTGGGGTCAAATCGAAAGTGACGCACATCCGGCGTCACTTGCGATGTCGTAGTGTGTAAATCCTAGATGATACGATGAACGAGCGCAAAATCGTCGTCATCGTATCATCGCTGCAGCCTCCGACATTTCCATAATGCCGGGGGAGCGACATGTACGATGTAGTTCCTCGTTCCTGCGGCCGCACACATCGCTGTGTGAGAAGCCGCAGGAGCGAGGAACTTCACCTTACCTGCCTCCCGGCTGCAATGAGAAGGACGGAGGTGGGCGGGATGTTTACATCCTGCTCATCTCCGCCCCTCCACTTCAATTGGCCGCCTGCCGTGTGACGTCACTGTGACGCCGCACGACCCGCCCCCTAAGGAAGGAGGCGGGTCGCCGGCCAGAGGGACGTCGCACGGCAGGTATATGCGTGTAAAGCTGCCGTAGCGATAATAATCGCTACGGCAGCTTTCACTAGATATCGAACGTGCGACGGGGGCGGGACTATCGCTGCAGCATCGGTAACACATTGTTACCGATGTCGCAGCGTGCAAAGCCCGCCTTACTTCACTTTTTTTCTCTATCTCGTTCCGTTTTCGAGATAAAAATGCTAACTCCGTTGTTTTCCACCAGGTGGTGCTATAGATGGTATCACTGCATAGCGCATGGCTACTTTACTATACCTAGACACCACTTCTATGCCTATAGCTGCCGCCGTTCTCAAGTTAATGGTGGTGGACAGGATATGGGTGGACACACTGTATATGAAATGTTTAGATTTATTTTTCTTAACGGGGCTATCCTATTATTAAATATTCAATTTCTCTGCTACGCTACAAGCAAAACATAATTTTTATTTGTAAACATTTCCCTAAAAAATGGATTTGTGTTAACACTAGTGATGAGCGAGTACTAAAAAGCTCGGGTGCTCGAAGCTCGGGCCGAGCCTCCCAAGATACTCGTGTACTCGGCCCGAGCAACGAGCCCAATGTTATCCTATGGGAGACCCGAGTATTTTTGTGAAATGACCTCCCGGCAGCATGGAGAAAACCTAAAAATGTCACAAAAGTCTCAGAAGAGTGCTCAAATGACATGGCAACAGCATGGGGAAGACCCCTTGAAGCATTTATCACTCAAAAGTCACAGCTGTGAACAATTTTGTCCGCGTTTTACGCCATTTTTACGGACTCACCAGAAAACCTTCCAAAATGACCCCAAAATGATTTTTCATGGCGGAAATGTTAAGGGCACATACCCAATAGTGAGATAGAGCTGGTGTATGTTACTTTTTGAGATCAATACATGAAAGATTTTACGTGAAAACATTGTGTGGCACTCCGATGTCCCTGAGAAGAGACGTACATGAAGGCCTCTTGAGTCTAATGTGCCCATTTTGAGGAAGTGAGTCTTTGTAGTATTTTCCTTTGCCAGGGCAGTCCTAAATTGTGAGGTTCACCAATGCCCCTGCATACAGACGTGCATGAGGGCCTGTAAACCTGAAGTGCCCATTGGAAGGAAGTGGGTGTATTATAGTATAGCCCTTAGGCAGGGAAGCCAAACATTGGGAGGCTCCACGTTGTCCCTGGATAGAGACGTGCATGAAGGCCTGTAAACCTGAAGTGCCCATTGGAAGGAAGTGGGTGTATTATAGTATAGCCCTTAGGCAGGGAAGCCAAACATTGGGAGGCTCCACGTTGTCCCTGGATAGAGACGTGCATGAAGGCCTGTAAACCTGAAGTGCCCATTGGAAGGAAGTGGGTGTATTATAGTATAGCCCTTAGGCAGGGAAGCCAAACATTGGGAGGCTCTACGTTGTCCCTGGATAGAGACCTGTTAGGTTCTTAGTGCCTCCGTGCTTGCATTTAAAAACCGCACGTGTGTGCCTGTTGGTGGCAGCTTTCCGCTGCATTTGTGTGAGTTTTGCACAAACTTGGATATAACACACAAGTCTAGTGAATACACATCAGCACAGCATTGCAAAATGCGCAAGGGCGTTGTCAACGAACAAGGAAGTGGACGTGATGGTGGTGCAGGCAGACACCGAGGTTGTGTGCAAGCTCTAATTTCGCCACAACAAAGGGCCACATCTAGTCGCTCGCACGTCCTGTCCCAAATTCTTGGGGACCGCAGCAGTACACCCCTCTTGAACCAAGACCAGTGTCAACAGGTTGTTAGTTGGATAGCGGATAATGCTTCCAGTCAGATTGGCACCACCACAAACACTCTGTCTTCCACACGGTCAAGTGTCAGTAGCCGTGATACTGCACCGCACATTTCAGAACCTGATCCTCCTTCCTACCACCAGGCCGAGTACACGTCCACGGACATTACTGATCCCACACTTGGACACTCGGAATAGCTGTTCGTTCACGTTTCCATTCACAAATTCTGGCCTCTCGCCAGCTCCTGTTGAAGTGGGCCATGACGAGATTGTATGTACAGATGCACAAATATTTGAGCAGCCACGTTCTCACGAAGTTGGCAACGTGTCTCAACAAGGGGTGGCCGATGATGAGACACAATTGTCAGGAAGTCAGGAGGAGGAGCAGGGTGCGGAAGAGGAAGACGACGTGGTGGATGATCCAGTAACTGACCCAACCTGGCAGGAGGATATGCAGAGCGAGGACAGCAGTGCACAGGGGGAGGGAGGCGTAGCATCACAACAGGCAGTAAGAAGCAGAGTGGTGGCCCCAGGCAGACGTCAGTCAACTGTTCCCCGGAACAACACGACACAAGGTGCCTGTACAAATGTTAGGTCTTCCCGAGTCTGGCTGTAATACTATTGTATGTATTGAGGATTTCGATTGCGTTAGGGCAATGACAACCAGAGACGAGTTCTTGGTGCAAGACATTTATAATATGCAACCAGCAAATATGTACATAAACGGAACAAAAACACAGTAGAACATAAATACAGGAAATACCTTCCAGGGACTGAGCGAAAGGGAATTCCCGGTACCGCGCACCGGACTCCCCCAGGGAGACCACCAACAGCAAACCCCTATACAGGGACTGTCTGGCAATCACCCCAGAAGCCCTAAATGCGCAGCAGCCGGGACACAAAAGGGCAATAGGTAAGTCGAAAAATGTCTGTACGTGATGTGAGTCCAGAGTGGTATTAAACGGAAGGAACCGGGCAGAAGTTCCGACCAAAGACGGCAAACGGAGTCCAGGTACAGCTAGATGATACCAGATGAAGTCCAGAGTCGGTGTCGGTTGTTTTCCAAGAGGATCCGAATAACAATCAGGAACCAAAAGCAGCAGGGCAGGAGCACACAGGAAGCAGTATACTCAGGCACTGGACTAAGCTTTAGGGGCGGCTTTTAAACAGATGGACAGGAAGTAGGGCAACATAACAGAAAACTCCATGTTAACAAAGGGCAAGCTCTTTCAAAAGAAAACTGGAAAACCAGGAACTCTGACACTGGCAGTTTTTTAAGTTGGCTCCAGATGATTCTAAAAAGGCCATTTGCAACACCTGCCATGCCAGCATCAGCAGGGGTACCAAAACTAGCAGCCTGACCACCACCAGCATGATCAGGCACATGTCAGCCAAGCACCCGACTTTGTGGGAAGTACAACAGAGTCGAGGAGCAGTGCTTGCTGATGTCACTGCTACGTCTTCGCTGGTTGTGCATGCGAGCCAATCCCCTGTCCATGCTGCCTGCGAACAAGCCTCCTCCACTCCTGCACCTGCAGTTGCCTACGCAGAAAGAACACCATCATCAAGCACGTCCTTGTCCCAGCGCAACGTTCAGTTATCCATTCAGCAAACCTTTGAGCGCAGGCGCAAATACACTGCCAACACCCCACATGCCACAGTTCTAAATGCTAACATTTCGCGACTGCTTGCGCTGGAAATGTTGCCTTTTAGGCTGGTTGAGACAGAAGCATTCCGCGAACTGATGGTGGCAGCTGTCCCACGTTACTCGGTCCACAGCCGCCACTATTTCTCCCTGTGTGCCGTCCCCGCATTGCATAACTAACCACGTGTCACAAAACATCACACGTGCCCGGAACAACGCTGTTTCAGCCAAAGTCCACCTAACCACAGACACGTGGACAAGTGCATGTGGGCAAGGCCGCTACATCTCGTTGACGTCACACTGGGTTAATATTGTGCAAGCTGGGACCCAGTCTGAGCGAGGGACGGAATACGTCCTTCACACACCAAGTTTTGCAGGCCCTACCTCAGTCAGGGTTTCACACACACTCTACAGCTCCGGAATGTCATGCTCCTCAGCCTCCTCCTCCTCCTGCGCATCCTGATCCACTTTACCCTCCACACCAGTCCCAAGCTGTAAGTGTCGCTGGCGGAGGAGGGGACGGTGCGCTCTCCCACTGCTCGGGTCCGGCTGACGCAGCTCTACGGCTGCTGCTGCTCGTTGGCTCGAGCGATGGCCGGATCCCGGGGACTCGAGCGGCGCTACTCGCCCGTGAGTGAAAAGGGGTGGTTTGGGTTTTGGGGATATTGTCCGTGACGACACCCACGGTTGTGGTGATTGTGTGGACACCACCGCTGCTCTGGACGGGGATCCCGGGAGCCTGTGACAGGGAGCAGCTTTGTTGTTATTTCTCCCCTACGTGGGTAGGGGGGTTGGTTGTCCCGGGGCCTGGTGATGGGGTAGAGATGGATGACAGGCGGGTTGCGGGGCCTGATGAAGTGCATGGTCGCAGGGGCAGCGCTGTGCCGCACGGCACGGAGGTACTCACTCAGCCCAATGATGATGACACAGTTCAGGGTAAAACAAGTGGCTGGATGGACAGGTCACTCGGACGGCTGCGGTTGTTCCTCCCTGCAGGTTAGTGATGACTGTCTCTCCCTGCACCGAAGTTAAGTGTTGGTAGTGATGGTTTCCCAACGGTAACCCGCTCCCTGACCTGGATATGGGCCGGAGGAGCCCCTTTTGCCCACAGGCGCTGGCCCTGGGAGACGGTTGCCCTTGCCGGTGGCTGTGTCTCCCCTTCACGGTTGTACGGTTGCCTTCTATCTGGACTTGGCTGTTTGGAAACCCTGAGGTCCCCTTCAATAACGGATTTGGCAAATTCACGGCGACACCAAGCCTTGCCGGGATCCGAAAGTCCTCTGCCAATGGTGCTGGCTTCGCTTTGTATACCGGTCCGGTACGGCCGGGTCACCACCCGTCCACGGTCCTTACGGCAGACTCCAATCGGCCTCCACTGCAGACGGTCACCACATCCTGCCAACCTTGCTGTCCTGTCCAGGCCACACACCCGGACCAACTTCAGGCTCTTTGCTGTCACTTTTCTCCTCTCTACTACTTTCCTCCTTCCACTTCCTTAGCTTAACTCTCACTGCCTGTGTTTTCCCTCCTCCTCGGTGGGTGGAGACCAACCGCCTGGCTCCACACCCTGGTGTGGACAACAGCCCCTGGGGAAGGCAACAAGGATTTTGTGTTTTGACTATGATATGCCTGCAGGGAGTGTGGGGTGTTTAAGTGTTGTGCTCTGTGGCCCCTGGCTTGTCCAGGGCGACACAGAAGCACTGCAGCACTGCCTCGGCGAAGCGGCAACAGGCAGTGCTGAAGCTAATCTGCATAGGTGACAAACCCCACAATGCAGAAGAGGTGTGGACAGCTCTGAAACAGCAGGCAGATCACTGGCTCACAACTCTGAACCTAAAGCCAGGAAAGGTGGTGTGTGACAATGGCCGGAACCTGGTGGCGGCTTTGAGGCGAGGCCAGCTGACACATGTTCCATGCTTGGCCCATGTGCTCAACCTCGAGGTTCAGCGGTTTCTAAAGTCATAGTCAGAGCTGTCTGATCTGCTGGTAAAAGTTCGCCGCCTGTCTGCACATTTTCGAAAGTCACCTACTGCTTCAGCCGGCCTTGCCGCCTTAAGACGCCGTTTGCATCTTCCGGCACACAGACTGGTGTGTGATGTCCCCACGCGTTGGAATTCAACTCTGCACATGTTGGTCAGGATATGTGAGCAGAAGAGGGCAGTTGTTGAGTACCTGCATCACCTAAGCCGTCGGGAAATGGGTCAAACTCCACACATAACACCTGAGGAGTGGAGATGGATGTCCGACCTATGCACCATCCGCCAAAACTTTGAGGACTACAACAAGATGGTGAGCGGCGATGACGACATTATTAGCGTCACCATACCGCTTCTCTGCCTTCTAAAATGGTCTCTGCTCAGAAAACAAACATGATGCATTGCAGGCGGAGCGCGATGAGTTTCAGCAAGAAACAGTAGTGGGTGTGGGTGATGATAACACACAGCCCAGCCTCGTCTCATCACAACGTGCAGTGGAGGACTATGACGAGGAGGAGGATGAAGACATGGAGCAACTCTCTGGCCAAATTGAGGATATGACATGCAGTCATATCCTCGGTTCAGCGTGGCTGGCCAGAGGACAGGGTAGATGATGAGGAGGAGGAGGACAGCATGTTCAGTCATCGTGTCGGTCAGGATACTGAAGTGATGGCTGTTAAGAGTCTGGCACACATGGCTGACTTTATGGTAAGCTGCCTGTCTCGTGACCCTCGCGTTAAGAACATCTTGGCCGACAATCATTACTGGTTGGTAACACTGTTAGACCCACGCTAAAAGGAGAACTTTATGTCTCTTATTCCCGAGGCGGAGAGGTCAGGCAAAATGCAGCAGTTCCAGAAGGCCATAGTCACGGAAGTAGGCAAAGCATTCCCCTCACAAAACGCTAGCGGCATAGGTCATGAATCAGTGGACAACCGAGGCGTACAGCCGAGAGAGGCACAAGTCCAATCCGCCAGAGGTAGGGGAACAGTCTTTAAGATGTGTGACAGTTTTCTCAGCCCCTCACGTACCACAGCCCCTGAGGTGCGGGGTAGTGCCACAAGAAATCCTAAGTTTGCCCAGATGCTGAAGGAGTACCTTGCAGATCGAACAACTGTACTCCGACATTCCTCTGTGCCTTACAATTATTGGGTATCCAAGCTGGACACGTGGCATGAATTGGCTCTCTACGCCTTGGAAGGCCTGGCCTGCCCTGCTGCTAGCGTTTTGTCAGAGCGTGTTTTTAGTGCCGCAGGTGGAATCATTACAGATAAACGCACCCGCCTGTCAACTGAAAATGCTGACAAGCTGACTCTGATCAAGATGAACAAGGGTTGGATTGGGCCAGACTTCACCACACCACCAGCAAATGAGAGCGGAATTTAAAGTTTGCCATGTACCTCCACTCACCCATGGGTACACACTTCTGGAGTTTGGCTAATCGCTGGACTGCTCCTCCTTCTCCTCATGCGCCACCATGATGATGACCGTTACAAATTGCAATACTTAGGCCTTTGTTTCAGGTATACCCCCAGTGGTAAATTTTTTCGCCCATTCTTTGCAGAATGGACATTACAACGACAGGAGACCCACTCCTTTGCAATGGGAACAATGTTTTGAGGCCCTCATGCACGTCTCTATCCAGGGACAACGTGGAGCCTGACGCTGCCACCGACTGCCACACACGTGCTGTTTTTAAATGCAAGCACGGACGCAATAAGAACCTAACTGGTTTTTAGGAGCGACAATTACTGAGAAGTCTGACACTATCAGACACTGCTGACTGACGTGTATTATACACTAGACTTGTGCGTTATATAATAGTTTGTGCAAAACGCGCACCTGTACCCTGCCACCGACTGCCACACACGTGCTGTTTTTAAATGCAAGCACGGACGCAATAAGAACCTAACTGGTTTTTAGGAGCGACAATTACTGAGAAGTCTGACACTATCAGACACTGCTGACTGACGTGTATTATACACTAGACTTGTGCGTTATATAATAGTTTGTGCAAAACGCGCACCTGTACCCTGCCACCGACTGCCACACACGTGCTGTTTTTAAATGCAAGCACGGACGCAATAAGAACCTAACTGGTTTTTAGGAGCGACAATTACTGAGAAGTCTGACACTATCAGACACTGCTGACTGACGTGTATTATACACTAGACTTGTGCGTTATATAATAGTTTGTGCAAAACGCGCACCTGTACCCTGCCACCGACTGCCACACACGTGCTGTTTTTAAATGCAAGCACGGACGCAATAAGAACCTAACTGGTTTTTAGGAGCGACAATTACTGAGAAGTCTGACACTATCAGACACTGCTGACTGACGTGTATTATACACTAGACTTGTGCGTTATATAATAGTTTGTGCAAAACGCGCACCTGTACCCTGCCACCGACTGCCACACACGTGCTGTTTTTAAATGCAAGCACGGACGCAATAAGAACCTAACTGGTTTTTAGGAGCGACAATTACTGAGAAGTCTGACACTATCAGACACTGCTGACTGACGTGTATTATACACTAGACTTGTGCGTTATATAATAGTTTGTGCAAAACGCGCACCTGTACCCTGCCACCGACTGCCACACACGTGCTGTTTTTAAATGCAAGCACGGACGCAATAAGAACCTAACTGGTTTTTAGGAGCGACAATTACTGAGAAGTCTGACACTATCAGACACTGCTGACTGACGTGTATTATACACTAGACTTGTGCGTTATATAATAGTTTGTGCAAAACGCGCACCTGTACCCTGCCACCGACTGCCACACACGTGCTGTTTTTAAATGCAAGCACGGACGCAATAAGAACCTAACTGGTTTTTAGGAGCGACAATTACTGAGAAGTCTGACACTATCAGACACTGCTGACTGACGTGTATTATACACTAGACTTGTGCGTTATATAATAGTTTGTGCAAAACGCGCACCTGTACCCTGCCACCGACTGCCACACACGTGCTGTTTTTAAATGCAAGCACGGACGCAATAAGAACCTAACTGGTTTTTAGGAGCGACAATTACTGAGAAGTCTGACACTATCAGACACTGCTGACTGACGTGTATTATACACTAGACTTGTGCGTTATATAATAGTTTGTGCAAAACGCGCACCTGTACCCTGCCACCGACTGCCACACACGTGCTGTTTTTAAATGCAAGCACGGACGCAATAAGAACCTAACTGGTTTTTAGGAGCGACAATTACTGAGAAGTCTGACACTATCAGACACTGCTGACTGACGTGTATTATACACTAGACTTGTGCGTTATATAATAGTTTGTGCAAAACGCGCACCTGTACCCTGCCACCGACTGCCACACACGTGCTGTTTTTAAATGCAAGCACGGACGCAATAAGAACCTAACTGGTTTTTAGGAGCGACAATTACTGAGAAGTCTGACACTATCTGGACTGTTTTACACTGTGTACACCAGCCCCAGATATGATGAAGGCTGGTATACGGTCACCACTAGGAATGGCTATATATACCCTGCCTGCCTGCCTGTATACTGCTACAATAGTCCTGACAAGGACTCTTCTGGTCACTAGCCTGTATTCCGACCTGGCTATACCCTGCCTGTATATAGCAACAATAGTCCTGAGAAGGACTCTGCTACTGTACTCCGACCTGGCTATACCCTGCCTGCCTGTATACAACTAGAATAGTCCTGAGAAGGACTTCTGGTCACACTGTTTGCAGCCCTGCTCCGGAACTAACTATAAAGGGCCGCAAAGCTTTCCCTGAATCAGCGACACTCTCCCTACACTCACTGTCAGAATAGCTGTGAGCAGAGCACAGCGCGCCGGCCTATATAAAGGCTCGGTGACGCTGTGCAGGCCGGCCAATCACTGCAATTCCACAACTAACAGGGCTGTGGCATTGCAGTGGTCTGCCAGCCAATCCCTGCATGAGGGCTGGCTCTCAAAAGAGCGCCAACATGCAGAAATGAAGACCACGAGTAAAGCACGAGTATCGCGAGATTACTCGGTCCCCGCCGAGCAGCCCGAGTACAGTGATACTCGTGCGAGTACCGAGTAGTGACAAGCATGCTCGCTCATCACTAGTTAACACATTTCTGTCACCTTTTTTTTGATAATCTGCAAACTGGTGTTCTTTTGATTCCCTATGTGCAGGCCAATAAGAATCAAAGCTCGAAAAGTGACTTCTTTTCACCAGCATTACACATTAGATGGACCTTCGGAGAGCAAATCATAGAAAGACCAGAGGGCACCATATCTATTTATGATGGCACTAACTAGACACAGTAGCTTTTCTAGTGGATGGTTTCAGTTGAAAAAATATTATTTGTTTGTGGTATCTAACCAAGTAACGTTAAAAAATCCCTATGACATTTACAGAAAGAGCACATTTGTCATTTATTGTTTTTGCCTATTGTATACCTATATGATCTGTTTTTTTATGTCATTTTTGGTGTTATATTAAGAATACAGTATATCTGCATAGGTTGGAGATGAAGTGTCTGTGAGACGCAATAATCAATGGCATGCAATCACTGTTCAGTTATTACAAGCAAAATCCCCTTTGTGATATCTCAATCCTGATCCTTTTATCGGGGGAGTTGGAGGGGAACATTTGCGTCGCCCTACTCATCATCACAGAAAGGAAGTAGCAAGTAACCTTAGGCTCTAACCAAATCTATCTCTTAGTGGTTCACCTAATTCTGACTTGGTTCTATTACAAATGTTCACTTAGCCGTTCCACTATGGTAATCTCTCGGTACCATAAGACAAAGCTGGAAATGACGGTCTGTCTCACTTGAAATGTCTGTCCTTCCATCTCCTTTGTTTGATATTCTGGCTTCGGTACTTGACCGAGTGGTCAGGCCCTCTTCTGATGATGATGTTCGGTGTTCAGGTTCCTCGGCAATGGAATTGGGTATTTGGTCTTCGTATTCCTCAGCTGACTGTGGGACGTATGCCTTTTTGTTCTCAGCACACTTCCAGATGTTTCCACTGCAGACGACATGGGCCCAGTTTGTGGTGTGTTTGTTCTTTACTCAAGTAGAATTAGCGCCAACTCCACCTACCTGCTGTTGGTTCGGCCTTTTATATTTCGTAACTATCCCACAGTTGTCAGCTGACCTGGCGCTCTATGTTAATCCTTCCTTCGAGTAAACACACTCTTCCCAAACTGGTTCCGGTTTGCTCTGGTTTACCTAGGTAAGGATGGTTGACCTCGAGGAGATCAATATCCAACGACGTGGAGACACCATCACGTGTTTCTCAACGCAGTGACACTAGAACAAGGCCCCCTGGGAAAATATGCAAAACAGGAATGCCGCGGAGACACTATCACATGATTCTCAACACTGGCAGGAAACTAGCCAGGTCTTTCACCGGGAAGGAACAACCACGGGAAGGGTGAATGGTGTCTCCGCAGCATTCCTGTTTTGCATATTTTCCCGGGGGGTTTGTTCTAGTGTCACTGTGTTGAGAAACATGTGATGGTGTCTCCGTGATGTTGGATGTTGATCTCCCCGAGGTCAACCATCCTTACCTATGTAGTCTTCTACTAGGCATTGCTCCCACTAGCCAGTTTCCTACTCTACACTGATGAGGGGCAAATACCCTGAAACAGCTGTCTGTGGATGGATACCATGTTTTGGTATAGGCGATTTCCTTGACTGGAGACTGCTCTTCCCTTGGTTGTTCCTTCCCGGTGAAAGACCTGGCTAGTTTCCTGCCAGCGTTGAGAAACATGTGATGGTGTCTCAGCGGCATTCCTGTTTTGCTCTGGTTTACCGGCAGAGTGGGATTTAAGCCTACAAATGCTGTGGAGTATGGAATATGAATATCTTCTATTGGCTACCCCTTTACAGAACCATATGGCGGATTAAAAAAAATGAAATGGAATACTCAGGGGGAATAAAATAACAGCAAATGCTGGTAACTCTTGTCCTGGTGACAGGTCCTCTTTAAAGGATTATTTTAAGCTGCATTTTCGGACATTACCCTTTGATAGGAACATGAAGATCAATTAATAAACTATGTTTTCCATCCGCAGTATTTAATCTTGAATCAGGTCCTTATGATACAGTGTAATGCTTTAATAACCTTTTCTCTAGATATTTTCTAAAAGAAAAAAAAAACGATCTGGGAAAGCTCCAAGGAACGAGATGAGCAGACGAGGCAGATACTTGCCTGAGGCACTTCATTAAGATGTGTGTTCACATTATCCTTTCATCATGGATTGTATGGAAAGATTTCAATAACAGATCTTGAACTTTCCACTGAAGCCACTGTACAGTGGATATACTGGGTTATTATGGAATATTCAATTATTACAAATATGCCAGAGAAAAGCTGTAAAACGCCAAGTCAAGACTTAATATTTACTTCCAGAACACTCACAGATTGTAAAAGACTTCCTCTGTATTACAGCGGTTACATACTTTAATGTGGTTACAGAATTCATGGAAAAATGCATAAGATTCTCCACTGGATATAGAACGGGCCTTTAAAGTGATGTTAGAAGAGCAGTTTGGCCTCAGATCAAAGAAAAATGGGAATGGAGAATATACATTATGCTATAAGGATTGACCTACTCGCTTGCCCCCTTTGTAGGATATCATGTGGCAAGGCTTCATAAAGTAGGTGACACTCCACTGATGTGCAAGTGCATGGCCATTGGCCAATACTATCCAGCCGTTGTCTGGTCCCATACGTTTTCTTCATTGTCTTTTTAGAAGATGAGCAGAAGAAGAGAACATTTTTTTTCTATACTTGGCTGAATCCCCGAAGGCATGGGGTCTGACTAGAGCTTAACTTCAAAGGGGTTTTCTATGACTGAAATATTGATTGCCATTCTGAAGAATTTGCCATTAAAGGGAATCATTAGGGCCATTAAATAAATCACACTGATGTGTGGAGTAGTAACACACAAGATCAAGCAAACCTTCATGGCCACAAAAGAATATTTCATCTCAGAGAAAGTCAACTCTCCAATTGCACCTAGAGTGGGACGATTCCTGTCTAGTACGTGCATCGATCCGAACAATTATTTCTCCTCTCCCCCATGTGCTTGATTGACATCTGTTCAGTCCTGCGATGTCACTGTCATCAGCAGGGCTGAATAAATGTCAATCAAACACACAGGGGATGTGCTAAACAGGGAGGATTGAATCACAGTTGGCCTGAAGTCTCATATTTGGTGTTCTTTACAGGAGCACAGAAGACTTTTCAGCAGTCTCATAAACATTACAGACAGTATTACAATGTGTAATGCTGCGTCCATGCTCTCCTCCTCCTGCAGGGACGCGTTATCACTCTACGCCATGGCTGGCTCCTTCGACCCTGCCCGGCTTCTCCTCCTCCTGCCTCTAGGGAGTGCGTGCACACTGCTTCCCCTCTCTTAAAGGGCCAGGGTACCACCCCTAGAAAGTGCCTTTCAGCCTATCGCTGAGAGGCACTGGGTATTTAAGGCAAGCTCCCACTAGGGGAGTTGCCTGTTCAACACTATCAGTTTAGTCAGTTTTGTTCTGTCTAGTCAGTTGTCTGTTCACCCTGTCTGTCTGGTCCCGTCCTGTCCTGCCTGGTTCCAGTCCTGTCCTGCTCGTACCTGGCTACCAGTCCGTCATGCCTATTGGAACCTAATTCCTGTCCTGTCCCTGCCCGTACCTGGCTTCCAGGCCGTGCTGCCTGTTGGCACCTGGTTCCAGTCCTGTCCATACCTGGCTACCAGCCCGTTCTGCCTGTTGGCACCTGGTTCCAGTCCTATCCTGCCTGTACCTGGCTACCAGCCCCAACCTGTCTGTTGGCACCTGGTTCCAGTCCTGTTCTGCCCGTACCTGGCTACCAGCCCATTGCAGAAAGTCTTAGAGTCCACAAGCCTAAACAGCAACATTTCTAGGGCAAGAAGTCAGGATATGCAAACACGTAGCACCCTGTGTACATTCTCCATCTCTAACTGGTCCACATACAAAGCTTCCTCTTTAATTGTGAGCAGCGAGTGTTTGAATAGACACAGAAGCGAGATGGTTCCACTGATTATGGTATTATCGCCACTCACCATCTTGATTGATTCTTCAAAGTTTTCAGTTGAGTGAGGGCCTCCTGAAGACCCTACAAAATTTATGAGTGAGGGCCACCTGGTGGCCCTCTAAAACTTTGTAGCAAGAACTGCATGAAGGCCCTGTTTATATGATGTAGGAGTACAAGAAAAATAATGAACCATATACCATTTTTGAGTGGGAGGGGATGCATGAGAATACACCAGAAAAAAAGTACACCTAACCCTTGCCCTGGGAACTTACCATGTGTGGGTGCTCTGGTAAACAGCTGTCCACCTTTTTCCTGTCATGCATCTGGATTCAAACCCTTGATTCTGCGCACTGTGGATTGGTTCTCTGTCTGCCGGACCAAAGTAGATTTACCTCTTCTTTTGGTGTTTAGTTCCTGTTATTCGTGCTTTGGTTTCATTAGGGTAACAGGTATAATAATTTACTCATTTACCTGCCCAATCACCTTTCAGGTGCAGCTTTATATTTGGGTTTAAAGGGCCGGCAGCCAGCAAGACATGGCTGCTGCCAATGCACTGTGGTCCCCGTGAATTTGCCTGCCCGGGGGTTGCAGAAAATGCAATCAGCCTGCCGGCCAGAAGTTCCTCACCCCTGCCCTAAGGGGTGGAGGAGGTGGTTTTAAGCGGGCTTTACACGCTGCGACATCGCTAGCCGATGCTAGCGATGGCGAGCGTGATAGCACCCGCCCCTATCGTTATGCCGATATGTGGAGATCGCTGCCGTAGCGAACATTATCACTACGGCAGTGTCACACGTACTTACCTGCTCGGCGACGTCACTGTGACTGGCGATCCGCCTCCTTTCTAAGGGGGCGGTTCGCTCGGCGTCACAGCGACGTCACTAAGCGGCCACCCAATCAAAGCGGAGGGGCGGAGATGAGCGGGACGAACATCCCGCCCACCTTCTTCCTTCCTCATTGCTGGCGTGTGACAATTAAGGAGAGGTTCCTCGTTCCTGCGGCGTCACACGTAGCGATGTGTGCTACCGCAGGGACGAGGATCAACTTCGCCCCAGCGACAGCAGCGATAATTGGGAATGGACCCCCATGTCAACGAGGAGCAATTTTGGACGTTTTTGAAACGATCCAAAATTGCTCCTAGGAGTCACACACAACGAGATCGCTACAGAGGCCGGATGTGCGTCACAAAATCCGAGACCCCAACGAGATCGCTGTAGCAATCTCGTAGCGTGTAAAGCCAACCTTACTCTCTAGTTAAATTTGACTTATATACAAGTCATTATAATGTTTCCTAACATTTTTCTTGTAAAACTATGTCAATCCATAAAAGTGGCGTATTACTCTGATAACATTGTTCCTATCAGCAACCTGGGAGTCACCGATGTGTCTAGGCATCTTCCCCACTTCCCCATGCTGTTCTCAACCAGGTTTGCACATTTTTGTCTATTAAGTAGGACCCTTTTGTTTTCTAAATTAATTGTTCCATGCAACCAGAGGTGGGTGAGGTGTACTCGGGCCGCTTATTTGCCAGGTCCTTTCACGGCAATCCTAAATGGGAGAATGGGGACTTAGAAACCCATTTATTTGGAATACAAGACATTATGACATGTATGTAAATTAAATAAACTTTAGGGGGACCTGTGGAGCGCTGCTTAGCATCAAGACACTGCAATTTTTTTTTATTTTTTATTTTTTTAAATAAAGGAGTTAAGTGACAACAAATCATCATGTCGTGTAGCAATCATCACGGATGAGAATATCTCCTCCACAGTCACTAGATTGTGTCCAAGCAAAGCACTGAGTAATAGTTGGCATGAAATCTAAAGGATTGGAGTGTATATGTTATGAGAGCCAAAATCTGAGAAGACTGCTCATCATAAGAGTGCTGCCATTCTAATGACACAAAGAGTCGGGGTAAAGAAAAAAAAAGAATAGCTTTCGCTTTCATGCACATGACCGTATTATGGAGGTGTCCTATTTTTGGACTGAGCACCTGCAAAGCCTGATGCAATTTATAGGCCCTACTATATCGGTGTATATGGGTGTACACTGACTTAACCCTTTAAGGAGCTGGCCATTTTTACTTTTTCTGCATTATTCTTTTTCCTCCCATTGTCATTAAGGTTTTAAACAATAGGTCATTTTCTGATGACACATTCACTTTAAAAAGAAGCATAACAACTGATCTCAGGGGTCCAGAAAAGTCCATAATAGTGTATAAGATGGAGATTGATGAAATAAACAATTCAGGGACCCCAACCAATTTCCATTATTGAGCCTGAATATTTCTGGTATGATGTTCTGGGTGAGCTAACATGTGTGTACTTAAAGAGAACCAGCCAGCAGGATTTTCATATATAAAGTAAAGCCAGTGCTATACTGGTGCTATGATGCTGAATGTAAGCGTAGCTTTTGTTCAGAGATTGGATGTTTTATTTCAGAAATATGGGCAAGTAAAGTCCCAGCAATGTACTGTTATTTGATTGACAGGTGCAACAGGGGAGGGAATATGGGTTGGGTCTTCCTATCTATTCCCGCCCGTGTCTGTCTGCCTGCGCCAGAATTAACGTCTATCAGGGCGACAGAGGAAGGAAGCAGGGGTGGGATTCAAATTTTTAACAACAGGTTCTATGTAAACCCTGCCTGGTTGAAAACTACACCCATTTTGTAACCACACCCATTTTGTTAGCCACACCCATTTACATGCACTTTCCTGAACCAAAAAAATCCAAATAGTTTAAAGTAAAATCTCTTTCCCCTTCTTCGCTTCCTATACCTTCACTCTCCTGTCCAGCAGCAGTTGTTCCAGTCACTGTCAGTCAGATTGTATTAAACGGTTTTTCTACAATTTTTTAAAAATTATTACTAAAAGAGCCCTGCTAAAATTGGAACAGACGACCTTCCCCATACAGACCTCATCCCATGTGGTCTCTTTCACCTGCAGATCCCATCTCATGTGGCTCCTTTCCCCCTACCGATCCCATCCCATGTGGCTCCTTTCCCCCTACAAATCCCATCCCATGTGGCTCCTTTCCCCCTACAAATCCCATCCCATTATGGCCTCTTTCCCCTTCAGATCCCTTCCCATTATGGCCTTTTCCCCATGCAGATCCCATCATGGCTTCTTTTCCCTGCAGATTTTATCCCATGTACTCCTTTTCTCCTGCAGATCCTGTCCCATATGGCTCCTTTTCCCATATAGTTCCCATCTAATGCAGCCTACTCTCCCCATATAGTTCCCATCTTATGTTGCCTACTCTCCCCATATAACTTCTATCTTATGTGGCCTCCTCTCCCCATATAGCTCCCATCTTATGTGGCCTCCTCTCCCCATATAGCTCCTATCTTATGTGGCCTACTCTACCCATATAACTTCCATCTTATGTGGCCTCCTCTCCCCATATAGCTCCCATCTTATGTGGCCTCCTCTCCCCATATAGCTCCTATCTTATGTGGCCTCCTCTCCCCATATAGCTCCCATCTTATGTGGCCTCCTCTTCCCATATAGCTCCCATCTTATGTGGCTTCCTCTTCCCATATAGCTCCCATCTTATGTGGCCTCCTCTTCCCATATAGCTCCCATCTTATGTGGCCTCCTCTCTCCATATAGTTCCATTCTATGCAGCCTCCTCTCCCATATAGCTCCCATCTTATGTGGACTCCTCTCCCCACATAGTTCCCATCTATGCAGCCTCCTCTCCTCATATAGCTCCCATCTTATGCGGCCCCTCTCCCCATATAGCACCCATCTTATGTGGCCTCCTCTCCCCATATAGCTCCCATCTTATGCGGCCCCTCTCCCCATATAGCTCCCATCTATTCAGCCTCCTCTCCCCATATAGCTCCCATCTTATGTGGCCTCCTCTCCCCATATAGCTCCCATCTTATGCGGCCCCTCTCCCCATATAGTTCCCATCTATGCGGCCTCCTCTCCCCATATAGCTTCCATCTTATGCGGCTCCTCTCCCTGTATCTTTGGCTCACTGAGTGCTTACCTGCTCCAAGCACCGGCGGCCTCTCCTCTGTCTTCCATCCTCCGCGGCACTCTCTAAGCACACTGACGCTGACAGGCAGCAGGAGGAGCTACCTCCCCACACTGCCGTGACCCAGTGTCAGCGTGTCACTGCACGCCGGGTAAGGGAACAGACAGGCTCCACTGAACCTGGAAGTGCGGTGCGGAGGTACCGAGATTCATTTGTGTTAGTGTCTTAAAGACGCTAACACAAGTGAATACAAGGAACCGGATCGCCAGAGCCGTTTCTTGATGGTTCAGGGAACAGGCTGTTATTTTAACAACCTGTTCGCCCGAACCGGACAGAACCGGCTGAATCCCACCCCTGGAAGGAAGGCCTAACGGTGCTGGACTATGGCTGTCACATTCTTACCCTGAAGACATCAATCATTGTCTTGTAATGTGAATAATGTTTGCATATATGTAAATATTCTGTCACATGATTTGTATTGTGATAGAGTATAAAGTGTAATCTATAGCAGTGATAATGTGATGCAAGGTATAATGTCTAGTAAGTATTGCATGTTCTAGTATCTTGCATAGCACTTGTTTAGAAAGTTACCGGACTGTAGGGTCAGTAACAGTTAAGTGTTGGGACTAGCCCACCATGGGAGGGGTCAAGTGAAAGTGAGACTTCATTATGGAAGAGTCAATGAAAACCTAGTGAGCGAAAGTGATGGACGTATAGTCAGTCGGTCATGAAGGTTACATACTGTGGCTGGTTTGTGGCAGCAATAGAGAAGTAGGGTGATCAAGACGGAAAGATAGGGTAAACCTTGACCATTGACAGAGACATAGAGTGTGAACAGCATTGAAAAGTGAGATTGGATCTCGAATGGTGTGGCTCCAGACAATAGAAGCCAGAGGACAGGTCTCTAGAGGCCAGGCCCATTAACCGTCAAGGTACCAGGTTACCCTTATTGGCGTGTGAATGTCGTCTATTACCCGAGTGGTTTCCCTCTAAACGTCCAGGAGTGCAAAGCTTTACTCCAGTCACAATGGGACCTTAAGGAGTCTGGATGTGGGACTGCAGGAAAGGAAAGGAAAGTGACTGTCTCAATGGGTGGACATATCATTGGTTCTGCCCCACGGGAGCCCAAGAGGTAAGGGGGCCCTTGTCTACCTCCAAAGAAAGTAGAATTGGGTATTTTTATTAGCTTTTGAAATGTAAAGGGCCCCTATATTGTTCTTGCAGAGGGGCTTTTTTATGTCTGTGTCCGCCAGTGACCGTCAGTGTGTTCTGTAACATGGAAACATGGACTGGGTTGCTCTGGGACTCACAGGACTAGTTAGATCTGAAGCAACCCAATGGGAGCTTGAACTGTGTCTGATAATGCTGTGCAATTTTTAACGTGCTGGAAGATTTACCGTATTTTTTGCTTTATAAGACGCACTTGATTATAAGACGCATCTTCAAATTTGGTGAAGGAAAAGAGATTTTTTTTAATGTTAAATGGGGTCTGTCTTATAATTCCAGTGTCCATCTAACAAACCATATAAGGTATATGTCCCTCATAGCCCCTCCATCCTAAAATTAGCCCCATTAATCTGGATATGGCCCCCTTATATTGAATGTAGCCCCCTTGTGCTGGCACACGTCCCCCAGTGATGCCACATGTCCCCCATTGATGGCACATGTCCCCTATTGCTAGCACACGTACCCTATTGCTGGCACATGTCTCCTATTGATGGAACACGTCCTCTATTTATGGCACACGTCCCCCTGTGCTGGAACACGTCCCCTATTGCTGGCACATATCCCCTACAGCTGGCACAGGTCTCCTATGGATGGTACACGTCCCCTTGTGCTGCACATGGCCCCCTATGGATGGCACACTTCCCCCTGTACTGCCCATGGCCCCCTATGGATGGCACACGTCCCTCTGTGTTAGATATGGGCCCCTATGGATGGCACACCTCCCTCTGTGTTAGATATGGCCCCCTATGGATGGCACACCTCCCCCTGTGTTAGATATAGCCCCCTATGGATGGCACACCTCCCCCTATGTTAGATATGGCCCTCTATGGATGGCACACCTGTCCCTGTGCTAGATATGGTCCCCTATGGATAGCACACATCCCCCTGTGTTAGATATGACCCCCTATGGATGGCACACCTCCCCCTGTGTTACATATGGCCCCCTATGGATGGCACATGTGACGCCCTGGACACCCAGGGGTCACAGGTCACTACACTCACCACATACACCCCCACCCTAGTAAGGTACCATCAGTCAACCAAAGACCTGATTGCCTCCCTCAGAGTCAGACAGGCACTCCAGGTGGGCGGAGTCAGGTGGATAGACATGCCCTCCGAGGAATCTGCTGGCCTGAGGCAGGAAAACACAAGCAGAGATAGATAGAGTTCGAGATTGAGTTGGAGAGAGGAGCACAGTTCTGCGCGGGGCCTGGGTTGGAGCCTAGGACCCCTGATCAGTCATGCAGGCAGACTGTAGTGGCCACCTGCAGGAGACCAGGAATACGACCGGTGGAACCGTAAGGAACCGGGACAGGGTAGTGGCCCGCCGGAACCGAACCGGGGAGCCAACTGGATACCGGAGCACCAGGTAGAGTACTCAGACCCCGAACTAGGCTATAAGCCACCACCATAGTCAAATCAACTGATTGCGGTCTGGACCTCAGGGGTTCATTCCCACCAAAGTCCCGATTGAAGGCAACAGCCCAACCCATCCGGATAGGAGCCACCGCCAAAGACCAGAGATCCAAGGGTCCAGCGTCTGCAGGCAAACGGGCTCCTATGACACATATACGCCGGGGAGCGGACTACCAGTGCTCAGGCACAGTGGTCAAGATACATACACAGGTGCAGGAGAAAGGCGGACATTGCCAACCAGACTGGGAAGCTGCAGCCGGCTGCGGGCCCCGTTCATCACCCCGTTTGGTTTACCAGTGACTATGTGTGGTTTAATCGTGAGGACACCAGTGCCCTCAGGCACCGCACCGCGCTGCACCGCAACACTGCGCCCTGCACCCCCGGCCCTCGCCAACCGGGCCCCGGGACCAACATCCCCTACCCACGGAGGGGTCAACACCTAGCTGCGCCACTACACCGCTCCTGGGAGTTCCCATACCTTCACTGCAGTGGTGGTGCCCACCATCACCACAACCCGTGGGTGGCGTCACGAACAATCATCCCAAAACCAAATACCCGCATCCCCCGCGCGTAGTGCCAACCTCCCTTGCAGAGCGACGTGACCCCCGGGTCCGTGAGAGGCTCGAACCACCACCTGTAGAACGCGAGCACGGATCCGAGCGGCTCGGCGGCCGCAGCCGAGGCCGCGGGGCGGTACACACACCTCCCCCTGTGTTAGATATGGCCCCCTATGGATGGCACACCTCCCCCTGTGTTAGATATGGCCCCTATGGATGGCACATGTCCCCCTGTGTTAGATATGGCCCCCTATGGATGGTACATCTCCCCCTGTGTTAGATATGGTGCCCTATGGATGGCACACCTCGCCCTGTGCTCGGTATGGCCCGCTATGGATGACACACCTTCCCCTGTGTTAGATATGGCCCCCTATGGATGGTACACCTCCCCCTGGGTTAGATATGGCCCCCTAAGGATGGCACACCTCCCCCTGTGTAAGATATGGCCCCCTATGGATGGCACACCTCCTCCTGGGTTAGATATGGCCCCCTATGGATGGCACACCTCCCCCTGTGTTAGATATGGCCCCCATGCTGCTGCCCATAGTAAAATAAAACACTCTTTCCTTACCTTCTCCAGCGCTGTCCTCCCTCGTGTCTCCCTCCGTGCTGCTGAGCTCCTGCACTTCCTGGTCCTTGGTGCCGGTCATGTGATCGGCACAGCAGAGTGATAGCATCTCTGTGTGCCTGATCACAGCGGCAGCAGGGAGACCGGGAAATCAGCGCTGGAGGAGGTAAATAAAGAGTTTTTTATTTTACTATGGGCAGCAGCATGGGGGCCATATCTAACACGGGGGGGGGGCATGTGCCATCAAAGGGGGGCGCAGGCAAATATAATATGCGCCGCTGCCCCAGCCCATCACCGCGGTGCGGTTTCAGCACCACGGTGATGGACAGCGGCAGTGCATATTATATGAGCGGGAGCAGGAGATCTAATGCTGCCTCCTGAAGCTTTCACCAGCCACCAGCAGCACTCCAGAGCTGCCCCCACCTCCCCTGGACTCTGTAGTATATATATATATATATATATATATATATATATATAAAAACCCCTCCATATATTCGGATTATAAGACGCACCCCCTACTTTCCCCCAAAATTTGGGGGAACAAAAGTGCGTCTTATAAAGCGAAAAATATGGTATGCCTGCTATCTGGAACTTGAAGTTGTGACAGTAAAGAAATGTTGTTTAAAGTGAACTTTTGGTCTCCTTGTGAGTGTGAGTCATCATCCGATTCTGGCCATCCAAAGTCAGCGGCAGTATGTGGCCTCCAGGGGTTCCCAGCCCACACGCTGAAAGTCCACACAACCAGCCAGGAACAGGTATTGTCATGACCATGCTCTGCAGGCCCGTCGTTCTGCAGAGCCAGGTTCTCGCCCTGCTCTGCTGGCCAGCTCCCTGCAGAGCTGGCTTACCCCTTGTGATCCCCTCCGGGTTTTCAGCCTCTCCCTGACCTGGGGGAGGGGTCCTTCTAACCTCAATTTGGACCTTCCTCCACTTTATAGCTGAGCCGACCCTGCTGTCACACTGCCAGTGATATTTCCGGCTTCGGTTAGTGCTCAGCTAGTGCTTTGCTTGTGTCTTCCCTGATCCTGTCCCTCTATCGCTCCCCTCCTCCAGCTCTCCTGGCTGCCTTCCTCCGCCTGTGTTTGCTTTCCCTGACCTCCCTGTGACCCCCTCGTGTCACCTCCTTGTCTCTGCCCATCCGGTGTACTGCCCAACTCCCTCCATAGATCCCCAGCTGTCTTACCCTCCTCCTTTCTTTCCCATCTCTGTTGTCCGTTCTCTTCCCTACACTCTGACTGACTGATTTCCTCGGTTTACTGATCTTGGATTGTTCTGACACTGTCTCGGTTTTCCCCCTTTTGTTCTGACATTACCTCTGTATTCATTGACCTCGGCCTGTTTTGATTACTCTCCCCCGGGTTCTGCTCCTCCTAGGGTCTCTGTTAGTATATCCTGTTGGTTGTACTTTAGCGACACCTGGTGGTTTAGTTGCTGACTGTACCAGGTGTCTTTTCACAGGTATTTAATGTAGCGTGCTGGGGAGTCTGGACTTAATCCGTTGCCCATGACTAATGCGGGCATCACACGGGACGATCTATCTTGCGATATGTCATCGGGGTCACGGTTTTCGTGACGCACATCCGGCATCGTTTACGACGTCGTCCAGTGTGACACCTATGAGCGATGCAGAACGTTCGCAAATTGTGTATCATTGACTCGTCGCTCATTTTTAAAAAGTCGTTTATTTTTCTTTGCGCCGGCTGTTCATCGTACCCGGGGTAGCACACATCGCTCCGTGTAACACCCCGTGAACGATGAACACAGCTTACCTGCGTCCCGCGGCTCCCGCCGGCTATGCGGAAGGAAGGAGGTGGGCGGGATGTTTACGTCCCGCTCATCTCCGCGCCTCCGCTTCTATTGGCCGGTCGCTGTGTGACGTCGCTGTGACGCCGAACGTCCCACCCCCTTCAGAAAGTGGATGTTCGCCGCCCACAGCGATGTCGCTCAGCAGGTATGTACATGTGACGGCGGTTTAACGACTTTGTGCGCCACGGGCAACTAATTGCCCGTGACTCACAAACGATGGGGGCGGGTACGATAGATCGTATCGTGTGACGCCCGCATAACACTCCGCAGTACTCTACACTACAAGAACTGGAGCCATGGTGTAAATATCTATCTATATAATGACTCCCTTCATCCCATCTCTTCTCTAAATAATCCCATAAGAACCGCAGCTTGTGATGTTCGCGCTGTCTCCAGCGCTAACCCCCGGCGTGCAGTTTCACACATAAATGCTGTGTTAGCCTCTGTTTTGGAATTATCACTTAGCAACCAGAACACTTTTTTGGCTGCAACTTCAAGTATATTAATTTGACATCAAATCGTAAAATTACCGACTCTTCTCAGTTGTTTTGACAAGCTATTGTGGAGGAAAACCACGGCTTTCCTGCGTTGGCTGATATCCTGGAGTTTTGGTCTTCTTCACCATTATATTAGTTGTAAAACGAGTATGATCCATCAATTTAATTTCACAAAAGAGCTTGTGAGCAGGATAAAAATATACATAAATACATCTCGTTAAGCATGAGATTACTTGCCATATTCTTATGCACGCAGGACTTGGTAAGATGAAGGCAAGATCTACAATTGCATCAACGCGTATCCTGCCTATATTGTTCTGATGCTCAGTTACAGCCTGGGGCGTTGTAGTTATAGTGCAGGGATTGCTGTCACACCCTGGACCTTGGAGCCCAGGGGTGATCAAAAGGCTCCTCTGGCCCATTTTAGAAAAACATTTCATGCCTTTGATAGTTGGAAATCCTTTTAGAAACATTGCATTTTTGTAGAGATGAGCGGACCCGATCATTAAAGTTTGGTGTTCGTACCAACCACGGACTTTAGAAAAAAAAAAATCAGTGTTCAAGTTTGGAGTTTGGTTGCTTTACGTATGCTGACCACATTCTTGGTGCTCGGTCCAGTGCAAGTTGCTTTCAGTCTCTGAATGGCTCACACTGGGTGTAAAATCAACATTATGGGTGTAGTGTACAGCCCCCGTGCCAGCGGCCGAACCGCTTGGATCCGGAACCGTGTTGGATCGAGGGGTCTCTGGACCCGGAGGTTCGTTCGGACAGTCAAGTTTGAAAAGGGGAGTATGTACAGGGGAGTTAGACGTTCGTGACGCCACCCATGGTGCGTGGTAAGGTGGAGTACCACTGCTGCTGTTGGGGGAAGGGGGAGCCCGGTGGCGATGGTACGGCAGCAAGGTATTCAACCCCTCCGTGGGTAGGGGGTTTGTGCCCCGGGGCCCGATGTTAGCGGTGCAGGAGTGGGGTGCCATTGGGAAAAGGAAGGGTTTCTGCGTACTCACTCAGTCCAGGAATACTGACACTGACAGCTTGCAAACCAGAATTCTGAGCACCGCTGCAGCCAGGAGGGAGCACGCTTGGATCCGTGTCCTTGGTGTTGCTTGTTACCCTGTGGCATTTTCCATGGCACCTTATTCACTGTTTGGACCCTATAGTGTGGAACTAATCGGGTCCCGCTCACCCGTATGGCTAACGGAGTGAGCTTGCTCTCAGGGTTCATGCTTGGGATTTGATGGACTGTGTTTTTGGGAAAAGTCCTATCCCATCGGTGCGCTAGTACCCCGATTTTGGTGCGGGTGAGGGATGAATCTTGAAGGCTTCACCCCCATTGGGTAAATTACCAGGACGTTTGAAGCTACTTCCCAGCCTAGGGTCCACGTACCCCGTCGTGCCCTGGCCCCTGCTCGGAGATGGCTCAAGGCCGCCAGCTGCCCTCCTCGGCAATCCATACCACTTGACACGATCCTCTGCGACCGAGGTTCCAGCTCCTACCAGGCCACCTAGGTCTGCCACCTAGTAGACTCAAGGAGCCATGCTCCTGACCTGTGACCTCTCCTTTGGAGAGTCACCACTCAACCTCCTACTCCTTCCACTCCTTTTTCAGTTCTCCTTTCACTTTTTCACTTTCCTCTACCAACCCCCCAAGTGGGTGGTCCTATTCCCTTCAGGCCCCCAATGGTGTGTCTGGTGGGTGCAGTGTAAAGTGTTCCTAGGGTTTTGACTGGCTAAGCTCTTAGCAACACCAAAGGACAAGGATCCATAACCAAGGAGGATTGGATGCTGTTTAGAAGGGCAGATTGCACAATACCCTGTGACGACCTGATAAGCCAGGGCGTCACATGTAGTGTGCACCAACACAAAAAAAAAAATGAAAAGACCTGCCCCCCAAAAATGGCCTGCTTCTTGCTGGCTGTATGTGGGGGGGTGTAGGTTGACAGACAGTAATGTGGTCTTTGGGAGTAGAAGGTCACAGAATTTGGCTGCGCAAAATGCTCCCTTACTTTCTGTTGTTCCTGCTGTTAGTATTCATATTGCTAGGTAGCTTTTGTCGCAGGCCCGGGGCAGCCGAGCTGCTCAGATCCAGACAGTCTGTGGCTCGAGGGTTTCCAGATCCGGGGGCACCGTCGACCAGTTTTAAATGAAAAGAAAAAAAAAGAAAATAATGAAGAGTCCGACTACGCCACTCGCGGTTTGCGGCCAGGGATAAGGCCGCCGCTGCGGGTTCCCGCTGGGGATGATGGATGGGGCAGCGTGGATGGTAGAGCCCTCCGCGAGCAGGGCTTTTCCCCAGGGATAGGTTTAATTGTTAACGTGGAGGCGCGCAGAAATAAGTCAGTCCAGACAGGGAGTGCATTTGATTGTCTTTACTTACTGGATTCGCGCCCTGCTGGATCCCAGGTGCGCCCGTGTCCTTTATAGCTGTGCCAGCCAACCTGGTGCCACTCTACCACCTTTGCACTGTGGGGTATGTGGGTCCTCCCTGGTGTGGAGCACTTGGAGGTCTTTCTGGTGTCTTGGTCCTGCCGCAGGCAGCTTGGACTATTTAAGGGAATTTCTCCCGGTCCCCTCTTTGCTGCTGATGCCTCGGACATTAGTGGTGGCAAATGAGTCCTGGAAACCCACCCGCCTGGCAGAGTTAACAGAGGGCTTGAAGTCCTTGTCTGTTCTGGGATCTGCACCCCGTGCGTGCAAAGTACTGTGAGCCCTGGATGTCCACCCCACAGGGTCCCTCTGTCCTTGGAGCTTGCTCTCTCGCTCTCCAGCTACTTTTCTCCTCTGAGTGGCTGATCTTTCTACTCAGGTCTTTGCGGATTCTTTGCTACTTTCAATGTGTCTCAAGAGTCTGGTGTCTGTCTTGACACTTTTCCTTTTACTACTGCACACGTCTCACTCCTTTCCTCTCTACTCCTTCCTCTTTCACTTCCTTTCTCCGACTCACTAACTAACTCCTCCCGCTGTCTACCCACACTTCCCAGGTTACTCTCTCCTCCCCCAGGTCTGGTCCCTCCCTTCCCAGTTGGCTGCCTGCTAGCTCACAGTGCCCAGCCCTGTCACCTGGCTCTAAGGGGGTCTCCCACCCTGGTTGTGAGTGTAAATGTCCTGGTGTAATAGTGTGTGTGTGATGACTGGCACAGTCATGTTGGACCTGAGCTGGTACCTTGTTGTTACCTTGTTTTTGTGACACCTGGTTACCGCAGCGGCGTCACACTTACCTGCTGGGTTTTCATCTATTCCCCTTTAGGACTAAAGGGAGCTAAACTTCTGTCCAGCTGCTGATTATCAGTATTCACCGTGAGATTAAACGCTCCCATTTTCCCTAGACTTGTTCTGGTGATATTATTCAGTTCATACAAGCTCTAGTTTCAAGCAGGTGGCTTGTTCTCATCAGTGGTATCATTGCTGAAGCTTTGCTGAACTTCTGCCTGAGTCATCTGTAGATAAGTAGTTCATGCACTTTCCCCCCCATGTGTCTTCATTGTATTTTCCTTTAGCACTTAGTGGTGTTGACAAAGAGCTCATCTCACCCGTTTCCTATTTAGGGTCTAGCATTAGGGATACCTAGGGTCAGGTATACGGCTTGGCGCATAGGTCCTGAACCTATCTAGGGTGGTAACTTTCCCGAGGAACCAGCAGTAGGTTTGGTTAGGGGTCACCATCTCCCTCTTCCCTAGACGCAGGGGTCCCCTTCCCTTACCTTTCGCCGCTAGCTTGGTACACTACCTAGCATCACAGGTGGAAAGCCGAACTGCCCAATCAGTGACTTCCAATGAGGTTCAAGTCAAGTCCGGTTCCCAAACTGCCAAGAGAGCAGTTTTTTATTGCAGAAAAAAACACAGTAAAAATGCTGCGTGTGAACATAGCCATACATATAAAAACATGCAAAAAGACGGAGAATGAAAATTGCTGTAGATGTGATACTCTGGAGAATCCAGTGAGATTTATATAATTGCATTACACAACAGAAATTCCATATAATAAATAAACAAAATTCCTTGCTAATATTTCAGGACTTAAAACTTACGAGGTATATATTGATCACGACGAATTATGGTAAATGAATCCAAATATTTTAGCTATATTTCATCAGTTTAGAAGAAGGATATCTAAACGGAATGTAAACTAAGAAAAAATAAAAATCTGTAAAGAATCCCCTGCAAAATCTGCATACATTTGTGACGCCCTGGACCAGCCAGGTAGTCACAGATAGAGCCCCGCACAACACCAGTCCCCTAACAAGGTGTCAGCAGCCAAACCATTAAAACCTTAGTCACCTCCCTCAGTGCTGGATGGACACACCAGGGGGTGGAGCCAGGCGGTTGGTACGCCCACCGAGGAGTTCAGAGAGCCTGAGGTGGGAAAAGTAGTCAGTTGAGTTTGGAAGTTGAGTGAGGCAGTTTTCTAGTAGGAGTGCAGTTTGAGAGTTGAGTGGAGGAGGACAGGCCTGTGTGACAGGCCTGTAGCAGACTGACAGGTGCCAGGGTTGTAGCCCGGGCACCTTTGGCTAGGAGGCATACGGAGGCCTCTGCCTGCAGGAGCCGGGAAGACGGCTCGGTGGAACCATGGTGGACTGGGACAGGGTAGTGGCCCACCGGTACTGACCTGGGGAACCGACTGGAAACCGGAGCACAAAGGGGGGTACTCAGACCCTGAAGCTAGGTCCAGATGCTACTGGGGCCTAGCTAATTAACTGATTATGGCCAGGACTATAGGTCCTTTCCCACCCAAAGACCCGACTAAAGACAACAGCCCAACGAGGGGGATAGAAAGCCACCGCCACGGCAGAGAGATCCCACGGGCCAGCGTCTGCGGGCAAAGGGCTCTTCCGACATCTCCAAGCCGGGGAGCGGACTCCTGTATTGCAAGTTCAGGTAGTCCATCATCACAAACAGGTGCAGGGGGAAGGCAGAGACCACCAACCGGGTGGGGGACCAGACTGCAGGCGGCTGTGGGCACCGACCACCATCACCTTGGTTTACCAGAGACTTGTGTGTGTTTCTAATCGTGAGTACACCAGTGCCCTATGGCAGCCCATCTCCCTGCACCGCCAAACACCCCCAACGGGTCTCGGGGCCACCATCCCTACCCACGGAGGGGTAACAACTTGCTGCATAACATCTGTCGCGGGCGGGGAGGAGGGTGTCAGCACACTACGCTCACCCCTTCTGCTCGGGTCCGGCGGCCGCTGCTCAGTGGTGGCTCGAGCTGTAGGCCGGATCCCGGGGGTTTCTCGAGCGGCACTCCTCGCCCGTGAGTGAAAGGGGTTTGTTGGGTGTGGGGATTGTTTATAGTCCGTGACGCCACCCACGGTTGTGGTGATTTCACCACCGCTGCTCAATACGGGGATCCCGGGGATGGTGATGCGGAGCAGCCAGGTGTTGTGTTGCCCCTCCGTGGGTAGGGGTTGGTGATCCCGGGGCCCGGTGATGGCTTGGGAGGTGCAGGGCCTGGTGGGCGCAGGGACGCGGGGGCAGCGCTGTGCCTTGCGGCACTGTGGTACTCACTCAGCCTGAGACGTTGACACAGTTTTTACGGTAAACCAGACGGCTGGTAAGACGGTCCCACGGACGGCTGCACTTGCTCTCCCGGTAGGTGACGGTGATGTCCCTTTTCCTAGCACCTTGGTGTACTTGTTGGTTGCGATGGGTCCCCACCGGTAACCCGCTCCCCGGCTTCAAGCTGGACCGGGGGAGCTCTACTCTTTGCCCGCAGGCGCTGGCCCTAAGAAACTGGTGCCTTGGCGGTGGCGGTGTCTCTTTTACACTGGTTGGGCGGTTGCCTTCAATCGGGACTTGGTTGTTGGGGGATCTACGTCCCCTTCACTGACGGATTCGGCAAATTGTGGCGACTCCAAGCCTTGCCGGGGTCCGAGAGGCCCCTGCCCTGGTGCTGACTGTCCTTCGGAACACTGCTCCAGACCACCGGGCACACAGCCTACGGGGTCCTTCCAGGAACTTCCAAACGGTCCCCCTTCAGACAGTCACCGCCGTTGCTGACCTTGCTGACCTGCCCTGCACTTAGCTGGACTCTTCAGGCTTTTGCACACTCCTTCTGTTCTGTCACCACTCTTGCTTTCCTCCTTTACCACTTTACTTCCTTCACTTTCACTTAGCTTATCTACTCCTCACTCAAGCTCTTCCCTGAGCTGACTGCCTGGTCTCTCCCGCCTCCAGAGCTGTGTCCTCCTCGGTGGGCGGAGCCAACCGCCTGGCCCACCCCCTGGTGTGAATCATCAGTCTCTGGAGGAAGGCAACAAGGATTTTTGGTTAGCTTAGATGTTTCTACCTGGGATGTAGGGTGTGGTGGTGTGTGACCTGTGTCCCCTGGCTTGCCCAGGGCGACACACATCTCCCCCGGGTGCCCCGTAAACCGCAGCGGTGGTGTCCACCTTTACAACATCCCGTGGGTGGCATCACGAACTTAACCACGGCTCCGGCCATACACCTATGTCCCCTAAACCGCCAGCCCCTTTCAGATCGAAGTGACGACAGTGCCCCCCGAGTCCGGAGACGCTCAAGCCACCCACCAGCGAGCCCGGATCCGAGCGGCTCGGCTACAGCCAAGCACGGGGCGGTACACATTACATGTGTATTTGCCATGGATTTCACCATATATACACTGGAGATCAAACTTAGAGAACAGCACACAATTTCCTAAATGTTATGGTCATTGTGTCGTGTGATTATATTCTAACATGAGGAAACTTGCAGTATTATAAACTTATTTCATAAATTGAATTTATTGTAAAGCAGATAATGAAAATATAAATGAGATAAATGAAAAAGAACACTGATCAAAATTACAAAACACTTTCAGATACCTGCAAGTTATTGGTGTTAAGCTGTCACCTGGTGTTAATTTCCTTAATTATCTGACAAACTTATTTAACTGGCAGCCTAACTTTCCAGTTTGCACTTACTTTGCAAAAATGGTGTGCCGTTCCAAAGTGACTGAAACCCTCCGGCAGCAGGTTGTCCAGATGAAAGCCAAAGGGGTGACCCTATCAGCCATAGCAAGAGAACTTGGTCATTCCAAGTCTGTGATTTCGAGAATATTGCATCTTACAACAGCACAAACTCTTTCAAGTCCCCCAAGAAGGCTGGTCGCCCTCGAAAGACAAATGCAAGAGAGGACAGGATAATGTGGAGAATCTCCATTGGTAATCATTTTAACACTGCAGCTGGAAATGCTCTCCAGTTCAGCACTGCACAGGGTAAGGATCTGTCTCATCATAGTGTCACGATGATAAAGAGCATTTGGACTGAAAGCCCACCCTGTAGTGACCAAACCTCCCATTAGCAGAAAGAATTAAAAGGCTAGATTCACCTTTGGTGAGGAGCATGTTGTGTGGACAGAGGAAAATTGGTCCACAGTTCATTTTAGTGCTTAAAACAAGTTTAATTTATTTGGGTCTGATGGGAAACATTAAGTTTGTCGACAACCTGGGGAAAGACTGAACCCAAAGTGTGTTAAGAAGTCAGTGAAAGGGGGTGGAGGAAGTGTCATGTTTGGGGAATGTTTTCTGGAGCAGGAGTTGGACCTTTCATACAGTTACATGGCAGAGTGAATGCAAGTGTATATCAGAACCTTCTTCAACAACACGTGGTTCCTTATTTGCGTTCATCGCTCAATCAGCCAGCAATTTTCATGCAGGAAAATGCCCCCTATCACACAGCAAAACGGGGTAAAGCAGTTCCTTGAAAGAGAAAACATTGAAACAATGAAATGGCCGCCCAGAGTCCTGATCTAAACCCAAGAGAAAACCTCTGGAAAATCCTTGGTGACAAAGTTATGGTCAAAGAACCCACAACAGTCAAAGAACTGTGGAAGAGACTGGAAGAAGAGTGGGCCAAAATCACACCAGAGCAGTGTGACAGACTAGTAATGTCCTGTGGCCGCAGATGGCTGAAATAATTCACAGCGACGGCCTGTACACGTCCTACTGATTGGTGACTGTTGTTACCTTCAGAAAAATTACTTATAATCTTTCTCTGTGCTACAGTCACTGCTGTTCTCTAATTATCATCATCACGTTTTGGGCAAAATAAAAGTTTTATGTTGATGAACTTTGAATCTTTTGTAAAACATTGTTCTAGTGGCATGGTGCAAAAAACCTTACAAAACCTTACAAAAAACCTCCAAATGTTCATCAATGTAGATGTAGAAAAAATCAAGTGATCATACATTGTTCTCTAATTTTGATCTCCAGTGTATTGCAAAGCATGAAATCTGCTGTGAAAATTAAATGCACAAATTAATATATTACAGATTTAATACACACTCAGCACGTGAATGAGTTTTGTTAAAATTTAAATGACTGGTTCGTTACATTTGTAAAAAAACATTGCATTGGACAACTTTTGCATGTACAGTCTTGGCAAAAGTGTTTGCACCCTTGAAATTCATACAGAAAAAGAAGTATCTCTCCCAGAAAATTATAGAAATGACACGTCTTGTTATACACGTTTATTTCCTTTTGTGTGTATTGGAACAACACAAAAAAAAACGAGAAAAAAAGGCATATTGTACATAGTTTCCCATAAAACTCCAAAAATGGGCCAGACAAAATTGTTGGTACCCTTTCGAAATTGTGGGTAAACAACCTTGTTTCAAGCATGTGATGCTCATTCAAACTCACCTGTAGGAAGGAACAGGTGTGGGCAATATGAAAATCACACCTAAAACCAGATCTTGCATTGTGTGTCTGTGTGTGTCACACTAAGACTGAAAAACAGAAAAGGGAGAAGTGAACTGTCTGAGGACTTGAGAACCAAAATTGTTGAAAAATATCAACAATCTAAAAGTTACAAGTCCATCTCCAGAGATCTTGATATTCCTTTGTCCACAGTGTGCAACATAATCAAGAAATTTATAACTAATGTAGCTAATCTCCCTGAATGTGGACAGCAGAGAAAAATTGAAGAAAATTGCAATGCAGGATACTCCGGCTGGTGGTTAAGCAGCCCCAATCAAGTAGCAAAGAATTCAAGCTATCCTGTGGGCTCAGGGGGCATCAGTGTTAGTGTGAGCTATTCGTCGATATTTGACTGAAATGACATGCTATGGCAGTGTACACTGTGTGCAGAATTATTAGGCAAATGAGTATTTTGATCACGATACTTTTTATACATGTTGTCCTACTCCAAGCTGTATAGGCTTGAGAGCCAACTACCAATTAAGTAAATCAGGTGATGTGCATCTCTGTAATGAGCAGGGGTGTGGTGTAATGACATCAACACCCTATATAAGGTGTGCTTAATTATTAAGCAACTTCCTTTCCTTTGGCAAAATGGGTCAGAAGAGAGATTTGACGGGCTCTGAAAAGTCCAAAATTGTGAGATGTCTTGCAGAGGGATGCAGCAGTCTTGAAATTGACAAACTTTTGAAATGTGATCCCCGAACAATCAAGCGTTACATGGCAAATAGCCAGCAAGGTCGCAAGAAGAGTGTTGTGCAAAAAAGGCGCAAAATAACTGCCCATGAATTTGTACTGCCCCGGGGCTCGGCCGGGCTCGTCGGTGGGTGGCTCGAGCTCCTCCCGGACAAGGGGGTCACGTTGCTCTCTGAAAGGATGCTGGCGCTACATGAGGGGTGGTGTTCGGTGGGGAGGTCCACGGCCGAGGCCGCGGTTGTTTTTTGGGGGTTAAGTTCGTGACGCCACCCACGGGTTGTGGTGAATGGATGGACACCACCGCTGCCGTTGACTAGGCTCCCGGGGACGGTGTTGCGCAGCTTGGTGTTGGCCTCTCCGTAGGTAGGGGGTGATGGTCCCGGGGGCCCGAGGGAGGTGCTGACCTGGGAATGGATGCGTGCTGGCGTGTCGGTGCAGTGCGGCGCGGTGCGCGGCCCAAGGGCACTGTTGTACTTACTATTACAGACACACTGGAGTCTCTGGTAAACCAAACAAGATGGTGGACGGTGCCCGCAGCCGGCTGCGCTTTTTCCCCTTTTTCAGGTTGGTGGTTTCCGCCTTTCTCCTGCACCTCACTTTTAGTAGAATGGTGACTCCTATGTCTGAGCAACGGTAGTCCGCTTCCCAGCTTTGTATGTGCCGGTAGAGCCCGTTTTCCCGCAGACACTGGCCCGTGGGATCTCGATTCCTGAGCGTTGGCTTTCTATCCCTCTGGTTAGGCTGTTGTCTTCAGTCGGGTCTTGGGTGGGAAAGCACCTAAAGTCCAGACTTCAATCAGTGAATTCGACTCATTCCAGTGGCTTCTGGGCCTCGTACTGGGTCTGAGTACCCCTCCTGGTGCTCCGGTTTCCAATTGGTTCCCCGGTTCGGTACCGGCGGGCCACTACCCGGTCCCGGTCCCTTACGGTTCCACCGGCTGTAATCCCAGCTCCTTAAGGCGGCCACCACCATCTGCCTCCTGGCCACAGGGTATCCGGGCTCCAACCCAGATCCCTGACAGACGTCCAAATTTTGCTACCACTCTCCTCTACTCCTGTCACTAAACTCTCTGTCACTGAACTCTCCGTTTTTCCCGCCTCAGGCTCTCCGAACTCCTCGGTAGGCGTGGCCAACCGCCTGACTCTGCCCCCCCGGGTGTGAACGTCAAGTCCTGAGAGGGGTGACCCAGGGTTTTAAGGTTGGATGCTGGTAACTTTTTAGGGGAAGGTGTTTGTGCAAGGGCCTACCTGTGACTACCTGGCTAGTCTAGGGCATCACAAATTGAGGAAAATCAAGCATGAAGCTGCCAAGATGCCATTTGCCACCAGTTTGGCCATATTTGAGAGCTGCAACGTTACTGGAGTATCAAAAAGTACAAGGTGTGCCATACTGCGGGACATGGCCAAGGTAAGGAAGGCTGAAAAACCACCACCTTTGAACAAGAAACATAAGATAAAACGTCAAGATTGGGCCAAGAAATATCTTAAGGCTGAGTTTTCAAAGGTTTTATGGACTGATGAAATGAGAGTGACTCTTGATGGGCCAGATGGATGGGCCAGAGGCTGGATCAGTAAAGGGCAGAGAGCTCCACTTCGACTCAGACGCCAGCAAGGTGGAGGTGGGGTACTGGCATGGGATGGTATCATCAAAGATGAACTTGTGGGACCTTTTCGGGTTGAGGATGGAGTGAAGCTCAACTCCCAGACCTACTGCCAGTTTCTGGAAGACAACTTCTTCAAGCAGTGGTACAGGAAGAAGTCGGCATCGTTCAAGAAAAACATGATTTTCATGCAGGACAATGCTCCATCACATGCATCCAACTACTCCACAGCGTGGCTGGCCAGTAAAGGTCTAAAGGATGAGAAAATAATGACATGTCCCCCTTGTTCACCTGATCTGAACCCCATAGAGAACCTGTGGTCCCTCATAAAATGTGAGATCTACAGGGAGGGAAAACAGTACACCTCTTGGAACAGTGTCTGGAGGCTGTGGTGGCTGCTGCACGCAATGTTGATCATAAACAGATCAAGCAACTGACAGAATCTATGGATGGTAGCCTGTTGAGTGTCATCATAAAGAAAGGTGGCTATATTGGTCACTAATTTTTGGGGTTTTGTTTTTGCATGTCAGAAATGTTTATTTCTAAATGTATGCAGTTATATTGGTTTACCTGGTGAAAATAAACAAGTGAGATGGGAATATATTTGTTTTTTATTAAGTTGCCTAATAATTCTGCACAGTAATAGTTACCTGCACAAACAGATATCCTCCTAAGATAGCCAAATCTAAAAAAAAACCACTCCAACTTCCAAAAATATTAAGCTTTGATATTCATGAGTCTTTTGGGTTGATTGAGAACATAGTTGTTGATCAATAATAAAAAAATCCTCTAAAATACAACTTGCCTAATAATTCTGCACATGGTGTAAGATGGTGGTTGAGTTCATACCCCTGAAGAAAATGTGTTTTTAAATATATATGTGTGATGCGACATAAAGTAAAGTTATGTAGGAAAGTAATGTAAAGTATAGGAATGCATAAGATGTAGTGTAAATGTATAGATGCAGCAGTGCTGGTGGTGATATAAGGTTATAATATAGAATGTTGGTAAGATAGGTTGCCTGGCAACCGACTGCAGAGACAGTTGGCAGTTGGGATTAGCCTGTGGGGGAAGGGAGCTAGTGCTGAGGGTGACACAGACTCCATCATAGAGGTCAGTTGGGGAACAACCAGAGTTGAATGTGGACGTATGAATCCGTCAGATCATTTTGGTCGCATTCTTTGGGTGACTTGTGGAGGCTGCAATGTCAAGATCGAACAAAAGTACCATGAGAAAACAAATGGACACATGGAGGGTGATTGTATCCCAACATGAAAACCAGTAGAGAAATCCAGTACTGGTCGAAGGCTGTCGCCCCACTTGTGGGTAGAGACTGGAGTTGTACGCGAGACAAGTATGCAGTTTAGTGTGGCAGATCCAAGAGCTTCGCTACTCCCTTTTGCTGGGAGGAGGTAGAACCACACGGGGGCTGGATTGACTCTCATAGACGGCTCCATTGTGCTAGGCCGGACAGTGGCAGAAAGACTGGGAACACTCTCACAATAATAACAGCTGAGGTGAACTTAGAGGATACTGATAAGACGTACTATGAGATTTACGCCCACTATCTCTTGTGTAAAGTTGCTATCCAGAGACTATGTAGTAAAGAACTGTTGTGTAATAAGAACTATCAGTCTCTGTCTCTGTTTCCTCCATGATACGGTCCTGACCTGCCCAAGACAATGGCAAGAAGCAACCTCCTGAAAGGCATAAACATCACTTCACCTATCCACACACCCAGCCAGGTCCACAACACTTTTCCTGTGAAGTGGAGCCAGGGCACCTACTGGAGGGAATCCCTCGAATGCAACTACTGCCCCGTGCCTCCACTGTACAGCAGGAGACCAAGGAGGACCTCACTGCTGACACAGTAACACAAAAAAGCTAGACTGCAGTTTCCCAAAATGTAAGTGAGTAGGCTAAAATCCTTTCTGGGAAAGCATCTTCTGGACTGATGAAACCAAGATAGAGCTTTCTGGTAAAGCACATCACTTTACACTTTACTGAAAACGAGATCTATAATGGAAAGAACACAGTACCTACAGTCAAATATGGTGGAGGCTCACAGATGTTTTGGAGTTGTTTTGCAGAAGAACATATGAGGGGGGCCCAGGCTCAAACTCTGCACCGGGGCCCATCAGACTCTAGTTACGCCACTGCACATCAGACCTAGTAACCAATTAAATAAGTGTATTTAACAAACTGGTAAATGGAGTTTTGTGCATCCTGATAGATGAAGATGATGGTCTTATATTCATTGGTGATTTATTTCTTTTTTTCTGCTCATTTTTTGCTGAAAAAAACACAGCAAAATGAATGAGATTTCTGAAACCTGGTGCACATACATAATCCTTGTAGATTTGAAGCAGTTTCTGATCTGCGGCGTGTCAATTCTTTCAGCTGTTTTGCAGCATTTTTCACACAATCAAATGAGTAAAAAAAAAGAACATAAAAAATCACTCAAACATGCATTTTTCCTTCTCAATTAATGAACATGTATGCAGCTATGGAGTAAAGGCAATGACCAGAGACAGACGTAGGGCATCCCAGTGTAACGGCAGAATACGGGAATTTCCTCTTGACTCAGACAATGAGCAGAGAGGCTCTGTCTTTTGTATGATCTCTATAATATACACTATTCTGGCCACTCTTGGGTTCTTTCCAAAATTGCATAAGCAGTTTCCAATCTTCTATTTTATTTAGATGCTGGAGATGAGAGCAAAGATCCAAAAGTAGGATAAGAGCAAACCAAGTGTGCATCCATACTGCCCTGCAGGCGATATGTCCGGAGCGCTGCGTGTTAGTCATGTAATTCCAACACGACATCCACAGTCATACAGGGAAATGCATTAATGATTCCTCAGCAATCATCTATTAGCATCCAGACGTCTGTCAGACATCAGAGCAGTGCGTCGCCATTTATACTGTCATTAACGAGTGCAGCATTATTACCGGGCTCTGCCTAAATGTGACGTAACTCCATTAGTCTTATGTGAAGACATGCGTTACCTACTAAGGAGATGACGTGCTCACATTGGGGAAGCCTGGAAGAAATCTGCCAGCTCGTCTTTCACATTTTAAAATTTGAAATAAAATATATTTAGATCCAATTAGGATTCCATTTAAATGCAATTATACACAGTTGTATACACATTGCATGGAGAAAAGTATTGGGACATATCTCTTATTGATTCCAGTCTTATTGCCTGTGTTGTTTAAATCTTTAAAGGGGTTGTCCACTACTTTTACACTGATGGACTATCCTTAGCAAAAGTCATCAATGTCTGGTCAGCCAGGGTCTGACACCCCACACCCCCGCCGACCAGCTCCTCTCGGTGTCAGCAGTGGCAGGCAGCTGGAAATGCTCAGTCCCGGAGCTGCTCCATCTTATAGCGGCTGCCGCCGGGTACTGCTCAAGGATGGGGCAGCTCCAAGACTGAGCATGTCATGACTGTTTTTTGTTTTTACACTTTAGTTTTTTCCTTGTCTTTTTTCAAGAGGCATAACTTTTTATGTTTCTATTGACATAGCCATATGTAAGATTATTTTTTTAGCGAGACGGGTTGTAGTTTTTAATTGCACCATTTTTATACCATACAACGTACTGAAATATGAGAAAAAATTCCAATTGTGATGAAATGATGAAAAAAATTTACTTCTGTCATTTGGGTAATCATGACTGTCTACATCAGTCCATTTATAGCGATACCAAATATACATTGATTTAAATGATTAAGGAAATATCACAATATTGTAAAAAAAATACAATTTTTTTAGAAAGGTTAGTTGACTCTCCAAAGAATGCAAGTCTGGCTTTCTGAATGTTTTTCTCTCTACTGCGTTTAGTGATCGAGTTAATTAATTCCATATTTTAAAAGATCAGAGTTTTGTTACCAAATAAGTTTATTTTTTTATTTTTGTCATGAGTGATTTGAATGTTTATTTTTTTTAACTTTTTTAATATTTTTAAGAACTTGTTTTCTTTATTTTTTACATTATTTGGTACTCCCCTTATGGGATTTGAATTTGCAATCACAATACTGCCTAAAGCTGAGTTTCACAGGAAGGCCGAGATGACAGCAATGGGGGTCTTCAGCAGAACCCCAGCTGTCCTAGTAACCCATCGGTCTCACGGCAATTGCATCGCAAGGATCTGATGTTACAGGAGACATGGGTTACTGAAGCAGGGGCACCTAGACTGGCCCTCAGACTTTATCCCAGAGGTACGCTCGATGGTAGCAACGTCTAGACTGCCAGCATGACCCTAACTCTTACCCGTACCCTGGGATGGCCGTGACCGAAGTAGCAAACCCCACAAAAAACGTAGACAGGGGAGAACCAAAACACATACACACTGCAATCAAACCCAGGGGAGAGACTAAAGATGCACAGGAAGAAATAACATACAGGGGGGAAATAAACTGACAACAGGGATATTTCCAAACCACACAAGATAATATAATAGATCACTAGTAACTGGATCACACGCTAAGACCGGAATCACTGGAACTATTATTGACGATGAGGAACCGGATCCAGTACCTTATAAAGGGTGGAAGTGGCTGTGAGTGGTCATTAGCAACCTGAGCTCCTAGCAGCAGTCCACAAGCCAGCAGGGATTAACTTCTGCTGGACTGATGAACAGTGAACATGAAACAGCCAACACCTGGCTCTGGCTGAACAACTAAGAGACCTTAGGTTGTCTGTTAGACTCTGCAGTGTGAACAGAGTCTGACACCGCCATGACACCTACCAAGTGCAGAGCAGGACACAGCATGGCAGGAACTGCCCTTCTACGAGAGGCCCCTGGGCCCTCAGAGCCCACTGACCCAGGTTTCTCAGGATGGCGGAGATAAAAAGCCCTAACCAGGTGCTCTGCATGAATATCTGATGCTGGCACCCAAGTCCTCTCCTCAGGCTCAAAACCCCTCCAATGCACCAGATACTGCAGTAAACCCATGAATCAATGACTCTAGACACCTCAAACTCCAAGGAACCGTCCACCAAAACCGAAGGTAGAGGGGCTGGAAGAGAGGTTCCCAAACCCATAAATCTCTTTTAAGGAGATTTGTGGAAAACATTATGGATTTTGTACACAGCTGAAAACGCCAATAGAAAGGCCGGATTAATGACAGCAGAAATTTTGAATAGACCAATGAAACAAGGTGCCAACTTAAGAGAAGGTAACTTAAGCTTGATATTTTTTGTGGATAACCAAACCCAATCACCTGCACACAGGTCCAGACCAGGGACACATCCACAGTCAGCCACATGCTGACATTTAGCTCCCATGCTAAGAAAGTGCCGCTAAACATCATACATGACACGTTTCGGCTCACTCCACGTTTGAAAAAGGCTGAGCGTGAGATGAAACACATCACATGTATGATGCTTTAGTCTGAATAAAATACAAATAATATTCATAGGAATGAGTGTCGATCATCATTGTCTCTTTACTCCAAGAGATAACCCCCCTCAAACTTTGGATTCTGCTATATATCCACATGGCCAGATGTATGGAGGTATCGTGCCCATGTTCCCCACCCTCAAGACATCGATCGATGAATAGAACAATACAGGGGTTGTACCCGGCCAGTGTCCTACAGAGGGTGTTCACCTTCGAAGAGCATGTCTTCCAGTTCCATAGCACCAGAATCCTGGGAGCACAGTTAGTGGAAGTTTAAAAAGGAGTTTGTCAACTGCAGATGCTGAAGGTACCTCTGTTGATGTGTGTGGAGGGTGCCTTGGTTGTGGAACGCCACTGAACGAGCCATGAATGGCCGAAGAAGCTTAAGTGCAGCCATGGAACACAGCCAAGTGCCAAGTCCATGGGACACAGGGCACAGTCCATGACGAAGGGTTTTTAACCCTCTCAGAGTCCACAGTTCTGCAATCCAGGAGGGAGTGTGCAATGTGCGCAAAACAAAACTGGGAAGAAAAAGCAAACAACCTGCTTCGGCCGCACTGGACCAACTTCTTCACAGAGCCGAGTCTCGTGACCCACCTGCTCCTTTTGGGACATGGAACAGATGTTTGATTGGTTTATTTCAAACTCCAAAAAAGCTTGTACCTTTTGCTAGTAAACCTAATTTGCAATGATGATCAAATAATCTTGATTATTAGATAGGCAGAAATACAGACTTGGAAATGAAACAGGACCAGCTAAACTAGAAAAAAGTATTTGCAATCCTCTAGACCACAAACTTTCATTCAATATAGATCAAAAAGAAATGAAAAAGATGCAGCACTGCAAAAAGTACTGTGCAAAAAACAATAATTAATTGGTTCTACGACTACATACAGTTAGGTCCAGAAATATTTGGACAGTGACACAAGTTTTGTTATTTTAGCTGTTTACAAAAACATGTTCAGAAATACAATTATATATATAACATGGGCTGAAAGTGCACACTCCCAGCTGCAATATGAGAGTTTTCACATCCAAATCGGAGAAAGGGTTTAGGAATCATAGCTCTGTAATGCATAGCCTCCTCTTTTTCAAGGGACCAAAAGTAATTGGACAAGGGACTCTAAGGGCTACAATTAACTCTGAAGGCGTCTCCCTCGTTAACCTGTAATCAATGAAGTAGTTAAAAGGTCTGGGGTTGATTACAGGTGTGTGGTTTTGCATTTGGAAGCTGTTGCTGTGACCAGACAACATGCGGTCTAAGGAACTCTCAATTGAGGTGAAGCAGAACATCCTGAGGCTGAAAAAAAAGAAAAAATCCATTAGAGAGATAGCAGACATGCTTGGAGTAGCAAAATCAACAGTCGGGTACATTCTGAGAAAAAAGGAATTGACTGGTGAGCTTGGGAACTCAAAAAGGCCTGGGCGTCCACGGATGACAACAGTAGTGGATGATCGCCGCATACTTTCTTTGGTGAAGAAGAACCCATTCACAACATCAACTGAAGTCCAGAACGCTCTCAGTGAAGTAGGTGTATCTGTCTCTAAGTCAACAGTAAAGAGAAGACTCCATGAAAGTAAAGGGTTCACATCTAGATGCAAACCATTCATCAATTCCAAAAATAGACAGGCCAGAGTTAAATTTGCTGAAAAACACCTCATGAAGCCAGCTCAGTTCTGGAAAAGTATTCTATGGACAGATGAGACAAAGATCAACCTGTACCAGAATGATGGGAAGAAAAAAGTTTGGAGAAGAAAGGGAACGGCACATGATCCAAGGCACACCACATCCTCTGTAAAACATGGTGGAGGCAACGTGATGGCATGGGCATGCATGGCTTTCAATGGCACTGGGTCACTTGTGTTTATTGATGACATAACAGCAGACAAGAGTAGCCGGATGAATTCTGAAGTGTACCGGGATATACTTTCAGCCCAGATTCAGCCAAATGCCGCAAAGTTGATCGGACGGCGCTTCATAGTACAGATGGACAATGACCCCAAGCATACAGCCAAAGCTACCCAGGAGTTCATGAGTGCAAAAAAGTGGAACATTCTGCAATGGCCAAGTCAATCACCAGATCTTAACCCAATTGAGCATGCATTTCACTTGCTCAAATCCAGACTTAAGACGGAAAGACCCACAAACAAGCAAGACCTGAAGGCTGCGGCTGTAAAGGCCTGGCAAAGCATTAAGAAGGAGGAAACCCAGCGTTTGGTGATGTCCATGGGTTCTAGACTTAAGGCAGTGATTGCCTCCAAAGGATTCGCAACAAAATATTGAAAATAAAAATATTTTGTTTGGGTTTGGTTTATTTGTCCAATTACTTTTGACCTCCTAAAATGTGGAGTGTTTGTAAAGAAATGTGTACAATTCCTACAATTTCTATCAGATATTTTTGTTCAAACCTTCAAATTAAACGTTACAATCTGCACTTGAATTCTGTTGTAGAGGTTTCATTTCAAATCCAATGTGGTGGCATGCAGAGCCCAACTCGCGAAAATTGTGTCACTGTCCAAATATTTCTGGACCTAACTGTACATGCTGCTGGCTGGAAGAAGCTGAGATAGTGATGGTCATATAAGCCTGGAAGGTATCACGAGGTATGGATAGGGACACAATCATCACATAGAATAATGGTCAGCAAACAAGCCAAGGTCTTAAACAGAATAATCAGTAAAATAACAGGCGCACAGAACCAGAGTGAACCAAAGCAAGAAAAGATATACAAGTGCATCTCAATAAATTAGAATATCATCAAAACAGTTTATTTCAGTAATTCAATACAAAAAGGGAAACACATATATTATACACCGTGTGCAGAATTATTAGGCAAGTTGTATTTTAGAGGATTTTTTTATTATTGATCAACAACTATGTTCTCAATCAACCCAAAAGACTCCAATATCAAAGTTTAATATTTTTGGAAGTTGGAGAGGGGTTTTTTTTAGATTTGGTTATCTTAGGAGGATATCTGTTTGTGCAGGTAACTATTACTGTGCAGAATTATTAGGCAACTTAATGAAAACCAAATATATTCCCATCTCACTTGTTTATTTTCACCAGGTAAACCAATATAACTGCACAAAATGTAGAAATAAACATTTCTGACATGTAAAAACAAAACCCCCAAAAATTAGTGACCAATATAGCCACCTTTCTTCATGATGACACTCAACAGCAGGGGTGGGCAATTAATTTTCCCATGGGGCCGCATGAGAAATTGGGATTGGTTTAGAGGGCCGGACTAATATAATTACCTCAGTTCTACCCAATATACTACATCACTACACCCCCTCCATATACTACACCTGTAATATACTACATCACTACACCCCCTCCATATACTACACCTGTAATAAACTACATCACTACACCCCCCATATACTACACCTGTATTATACTACATCACTACACCCCCTCCATATACTACACCTGTAATAAACTACACCACTACACCCCCCATATACTACACCTGTATTATACTACACTCCCTCCATATACCTGTAATATACTACACCCCCATATACACCTGTATTATACTACACCACTATATAATACACCTCCGATATACTACATCATTACACCCCATATACTACACCTGTAATATACTACACCTCCATATAGCACACCTGTAATATACTACATCACTACATCCCATATAGTACACCTGTAATATACTACATCACTACACCCCTATATACACCTGTAATATACTACATCACTACACCCCTATATACACCTGTAATATACTACATCACTACACCCCATATACTACACCTGTAATATACTACACCTCAATATAGCACACCTGTAATATACTACACCTCCATATAGTACACCTGTAATATACTACACCTCAATATAGCACACCTGTAATATACTACACCTCCATATAGTACACCTGTAATATACTACATCACTACACCCCTATATACACCTGTAATATACTACATCACTACACCCCTATATACACCTGTAATATACTACATCACTACACCCCTATATACACCTGTAATATACTACACCTCAATATAGCACACCTGTAATATACTACACCTCCATATAGTACACCTGTAATATACTACACCTCCATATAGCACACCTGTAATATACTACATCACTACACCCCTATATAGCACACCTGTAATATACTACACCTCCATATAGCACACCTGTAATATACTACACCTCAATATAGCACACCTGTAATATACTACACCTCCATATAGCACACCTGTAATATACTACACCTCCATATAGCACACCTGTAATATACTACATCACTACACCCCTATATAGCACACCTGTAATATACTACACCTCCATATAGCACACCTGTAATATACTACATCACTACACCCCTATATAGCACACCTGTAATATACTACACCTCCATATAGCACACCTGTAATATACTACATCACTACACCCCTATATAGCACACCTGTAATATACTACACCTCCATATAGCACACCTGTAATATACTACATCACTACACCCCTATATAGCACACCTGTAATATACTACACCTCCATATAGCACACCTGTAATATACTACACCTCCATAGAGCACACCTGTAATATACACCTCCATATAGCACACCTGTAATATACTACACCTCCATATAGCACACCTGTAATATACTACACCTCCATAGAGCACACCTGTAATATACACCTCCATATAGCACACCTGTAATATACTACACCTCCATATAGTACACCTGTAATATACTACACCTCCATATAGCACACCTGTAATATACTACACCTCCATATAGCACACCTGTAATATACTACACCTCCATATAGCACACCTGTAATATACTACACCTCCATATAGCACACCTGTAATATACTACATCACTATACCCCCATATACTACACCACTATATACACCTCCATATAGCACACCTGTAATATACTACACCTGCACCCCCATATCACACACACTACACCCCATACAGCCTGCACCCCCATATCACACACACTACACCCCATACAGCCTGCACCCCCATATCACACACCCTGCCCACATATCTCACCCTGCCTGTACCCCCAACTTACCCCTCTCAAACACTCTGCACCCCTTCACATCCTTCTGTCAGTCTGCAGCCCTCATATGCACTCACCCTGTAGCTCCATCTTCCCTCATATGCACTCACCCTGCAGCCCCCCTCCCCCTCATGTCCCCTCTTTTCTTATTACCAGTCATCATGTGTCCACATCTCCTTCAGCATTCAGCATGTCTTGCTTTCTCCCCGGCATCCTGTGTCTCCTCCCACACAGTCACATGGGCGTGACATCATCGCAGGTCCTGGAAGATGAATTATTCCGTCTGCTCTGCTGTGCGGCTCCTTCTCCTGCACTGACTGTGCGGACCTGCACAGGATCTCTCCCTACTCGGCATGCTGCAGCCCGGCTCCACTGCACCGGCTGAAGACGGGCGGGCCGGTCACAAAGAGCAGGCGGGCCGGATGTGGCCCGCGGGCCGCCCGTTGCCCAGGTCTGCTCAACAGCCTACCACCCATAGATTCTGTCAGTTGCTTGATCTGTTTACGATCAACATTGCATGCAGCAGCCACCACAGCCTCCAGACACTGTTCCGAGAGGTGTAATTGTGGCGCCCTGGACAAGCCAGGGGCCACAGAGAACAACACCCACACACCCCACACTCCCAGCAGGCACACCGAAGTCAAAACACAATACCCTTGTTGCCTTCCTCCAGGGGCTGATGTCCACACCAGGGGGTGGAGCCAGGCGGTTGGTCTCCACCCACCAAGGAGTTCACAGTCCTGGAGGCGAGAAAACCAGCAGTTCAGTTTGAGAGGTGAAAGTGGAAGGAGGGAAAGTAGTAAGAGAGGAGAAAAGTGACAGCTAAGCAGCCTGAAGTTGGTCCGGGTGTGTGGCCCGGACAGATCAGCAAGGTTGGCAGACGGTGGTGACCGTCTGCAGGAGTGGCCGATTGGAGTCTACCGTAAGGACCGTGGACGGGCGGTGGCCCGGCAGTGCCGGACCGGTACGCAAAGAGAAGCCAGCACCATCTGGCAGGGGCTTACGGACCCTGACAAGGCTAGGAGTCGCCGTGAATTTGCCGAATTCGTTAGTGAAGGGAACCTCCTGGGTTTCCAAACAGCCAAGTCTCGACAGAAGGCAACAGTCCAACCAAGTGAGAGAGACACCGCCACCGCCAAGGCAGCCGTTTCTCAAGGCCAGCGCCTGCGGGCAAAAGGGGCTCCTCCGGCCCATATCCAAGCCGGTGAGCGGGTTACCGGTGGGAACCCATTGGAACCATACAAACTACTTAGGTGCAGGGAAAGGCAGTCACCACCAACCTGCCGGGAGCAAACAACACCGCAGCCGTCTGTGGGACCCATCCATCCAGCCGTGTGTTTTACCGAGAACTGTGTCCTCATCATTGGCTGAGTGAGTACCACCGTGCCGTGCGGCACAGCGCTGCCCCTGCAACCCTGCACCTCACCAGGCCCCGTAACCTGCCTGCAATCCATCCCTACCCCATCACCGGGCCCCGGGATAACCAACCCCCTACCCACGGAGGGGAGAACTAACAACAAAGCTGCTCCCTGTCACCGCTCCCGGGATTCCCGTCCAGAGCAACGGTGGTGTCACTAATATCACCACAACCGTGGGTGGCGTCACGGACAATATTCAAAAACCCCCACAATCAAAAATCCATCCCCTTTTCACTCACGGGCGAGGAGCGCCACTCGAGTCCCCGGGATCCGGCCCACCGCTCGAGCCACCACCGAGCAGCAGCCGCAGCAGCGGCAGCCGGACCCGAGCAGTGGGAGAGCGCAGCGTCCCCTCCTCCGCCCGCGACAACTTGGCGTCACGAACAGGATCTTACCACTCTGCCATTGAGTGGAGGTGCGCCTTGTTATTGCCGGAGGTGTCCGGCTGAAAATTTGCCGAAGCCGCCATCTTGGGCGCGAAGAGTTCCCGCTTGAGCGTCTCCTCGAGTAGTGGAGGCACGAAGGCCAAAACCCCGCCCCTATAGAGGAGGAGCTGGAAAGAAACTAAGGGGGACGAAATGGCGTCTGGCCGCATGTAGCTCACGGCTATACAGATAGGGACGCCGGGACCCCACGATCCGCTGACCCCTGCAAAGAATGTCCGCTCCACCTAGTTATGCGGAGGCTACCGAGCCGGTGCCCGGGACAGCGGCATGGCTGAGGGCCCGAACGGCAGGGATCTGTCGACACTACCGGAGCCAGATCTGTAGGCTGATGGAGCAGTGGAGCTGCTGCGGCAGCCGGACCCGAGCAGTGGGAGAGCGCAGCGTCCCCTCCTCCGCCCGCGACATAATGTTTTGCCTCCCTGTAGATCTCACATTTTATGAGGGACCACAGGTTCTCTATGGGGTTCAGATCAGTTGAACAAGGGGGCCATGTCATTATTTTTTCATCTTTTAGACCTTTACTGGCCAGCCACGCTGTGGAGTAGTTGGATGCATGTGATGTAGCATTGTCCTGCATGAAAATCATGTTTTTCTTGAACGATACCGACTTCTTCCTGTACCACTGCTTGAAGAAGTTGTCTTCCAGAAACTGGCAGTAGGTCTGGGAGTTGAGCTTCACTCCATCCTCAACCCGAAAAAGGTCCCACAAGTTCATCTTTGATGATACCAGCCCATATCAGTACCCCACCTCCACCTTGCTGTCGTCCGAGTCGGAGTGGAGCTCTCTGCCCTTTACTGATCAAGCCTCAGGCCCATCCATCTGGCCCACTCTCATTTCATCACTCTATAAAACCATTGAAAAATCAGTCTCAAGATATTTCTTGGCCCAGTCTCGACGTTTTATCTTATGTTTCTTGTTCAAAAGTGGTCGTTTTTCAGCCTTCCTTACCTTGGCCATGTCCCTGAGTATGGCACACCTTGTGCTTTTTGATACCCCAGTAATGTTGCAGGTCTGAAATATGGCTAAACTGGTGGCAAATGGCATCTTGGCAGCTTTGGATTTTCCTCAATTCATGGGCAGTTATTTTGCACCTTCTTTGCCCAACACGCTTCTTGCAACCCTGTTGGCTATTTGCCATGAAAAGCTTGATTGTTCGGTGATCACGCTTCAAAAGTTTGCAAATTTCAAGACTGCTGCATCCGTCTGCAAGACATCTCACAATTTTGGACTTTTCAGAGACCGTCAAATCTCTCTTCTGACCCATTTTGCCAAAGGAAAGGAAGTTGCCTAATAATTAATCACACCTTATATAGGGTGTTGATGTCATTACACCGCACCCCTCCTCATTACAGAGATGCATATCACCTAATTTACTTAAATGGTAGTTGGCTCTGAAGCCTATACAGCTTGGAGTAGGACAACATGTATAAAAATGATCATGTGATCAAAATACTCATTTGCCTAATAATTCTGCACACAGTGTATAGTCATTACACACAGAGAGATCTATTTCCAGTGTTTATTGCTGTTAGTGTTGATGATTATTGCTTACAGACAATGAAAACCCAAAAGTCATTATCTCAGAAAATTAGAATAATTACCACAAAACACCTGCAGAGGCTTCCTAAACATTTAAAATGATCCCTTAGTTTGGTTCAGTAGGCTACACAATGATGGGAATTCTGACTCACGGGTATGTGCTACGTTATGGAACTGACCGCTCTTTATGTGCCCTTTGTATGACCAGTACTTACGTAGATACCGGCTCCTCAGATAGTTTAAATTCAGCCACTATCTCTTGTAAGAAGACTCCAGGAAAAGAGGATTGCTTTAAACTGAAAATCTTGTATTATGAAGAAGATAGCAGCAGGTGAAAATAAATAATTTCTCCAGATAACATGTACACGATGCTTGCAGATGGGGGTACAGTTACAAAATGGAGAATTAGTGAGGAAACAAACAAACAAACATTACAGGACTACAGGGAGTGAGCAGGGACAAATTACAGAGGGAAGCAAATTTCTGCCTAGCAACAGGGATAGAATACAAGACAATGCAAAACTTTAAATTATTTCCCAGATAGTGGGACATAACAATTGGAAAGACTGACAACTAGTATCTGTTAACTTCCAGTCATAAGCTGGTAGTTTAAGTACGGTGTGGTGCTGTCCTATTTGCCAAAGCAAGAAATAGATGGCTCCAGATGGACAACACACTCCCATACTGCCAAACTGGATTTCACTACAGGTACCAGCAACCTTACTCTCAGTGGCTTGACAGAGCCTGTGGTGCCCAGAGCTTCTAGTCCCAACTAGAGATAAGCTGACCGATGGAAGTGTGGTTCGGCAGCTTCATCCGGACTTTGGTTAAAGTTCGGTTTGGGACCCTTACTTGACCTGACCTGAACCCCAATGGAAGTAAATTGGGCAGTTTGGGTCTCTGCCCACATACAGCCAGCCATAGACAGATCACTATCAGAGGACGGTGGTCAGGGGTTTTCCATTATTTTTTTGGACACCCTACATCCGATAATTCTGTTCTTCCCCTTGTGCATATGGCTCACATCTAGGCTGAGCACCAAGCATACCCAAGCACAGCCATGCTCACTCGAGTGGTCAGCATACGTAAAGCACCCAAACTCTAAACCCGAACAATGTTTTTGTGAAGCCCCTCCAGTGTTGTGTCGGTGCATTACCTTCAGGGACTCCACGCAGCTGGATCTTGTCACAGGTAGGAGATCTTCTATTTAGGATTGTCGTGACGCCACTCTCAGAATTGCGGTCAGTGGGGACCGCCACTGCAGATTAAGGGATGCCTGGGGCTGATGGTGGGTGCAGTCAGTTGTAATAGCCTCCTGAGAGTGAGGCAAGCCCCAGGGCCCTGTGTAAGTGTGTGGAACCACAAGGCGCAGAATAACTCAACACAAGCAGAATGTCTTTCAGGGGTTTTACTCACTGTTGATGGCAGGGTGAGTAACCCGGGCGTAGCTGGGATGAACCAGGCTGGAACCAGGTATCCTTCAGGCTGACTGATGAGGGTGGCTACCGACTCACCTTCCTTAGCCCTTCTGTGGTTTGTGGTAACCCCGACTTTTAGTCCCTATGGGGGTCACCCAGGGAAGTTGCTGCTCCCCTCGTTTCGGCCCGTTTGCTTGTAGCCTGGACCAGATCACTCCAGCTGCTTGCCTCCTGTGAACTATGGGCCCTAACTGTGGCTACGTGGCTGCAGACTCTGTGGTGTTGTCTTGGGGGTTTGAAGTGCCCCCTCAAGCAGGTTTGGCAGAAGAAAGCTGGATCTATCTCCGCACTGGGACCTGCTACCCGTTTGGGCCTGGTAACTCCCTGACAGTCTCCTTACTTTCCACTCCGTTGCTCTCTCTTTAGCTGTGTGTGGATTTCGGGCAGCACTACCAGGTGACCGTTCTCCCCCGTCGGTAGTCACTGCGCGGACGCTGTTAGACTGCAACAGCTCCAGGGTCTGCTTCTCACGTCTGCTTTCCCTGAGCTGCACACTAAACTGACTCACTGTTCCCTCCTCTCCTGTTCTTGCCTACGTCACCTAGCAACCAGGCTCTCTACCACACCCCTTGAGTGGAGATGGAGGCTTCGCACCGGCTTCGCCCCCTCCTGGGATCCCCAGGGGTCCTCCCAAAGGTACATGTGTGAGACCTGATCACTATGCGCCTGTGTAGTCACACCTCGGTCAGCCTTCTGGATTACCTGTTTGTACTGTCCCCAGCATGGGTGCAGTACTCAGTGGTGCCTGACCAGGTCAGGGGCGCCACATTTTTTTTTGCAAAGTCTGTGATCAGTATGAACACAGAACACCAAACTTAGGGTTCGCTCATCTCTAGCCGCAATGTCTCCTATATCACCAGCGCCATGAGCAGAATGAATACAGTGGCGCCTGGTGACAGAAGTAGACGCCGCAGAAGCAGAGGAGGAGATGTGACAGATTGGATTGATGCCTGGATGGATATGAGAAAAATAAAACATGGTTTTGAAAAGCTATCTCCAGCTATTATAGCGCCACACTCACTGATGAACTCATACTAAGTGCAAACGGCAAATAAATGTCCTCACGGTAATCCAGGCCTCTTTGCAGTCAACTATATTTCACCTTGAGATGATTGGAATTGCTTACACCTAGTCTGCCCTGAATAATACACGAGCCAAGATGGAGTTGAACGGTTCCAGTCCCTCTTCAAAAAATGAATTTTTAAACATTTTACCCAAGATCTCTACAAGAAACAAACCGTGTCCCACAAGCTCCAGCCATCTGAGGTAAAACTATGTGCTTTTGGCTCTGTAATTGGCCTGTGTACAGGATTCATCTGAGTCACTGAATTAAGTAGATGTAATTTGTTCTATGAAAATGGGCCGACGACAAATACATTCTCTCCTGTCAGCAATTTCTGTGGAATTCTCTCCATCCTGTTTACAGAGTGATGAATATGAGAAAATGGCATATTCTGCTTTTGCTCAAAGTATGGTTCCATAATTGTAGTTAAAGGGAGTCTGTCCCTCCTTCAAATTGGGGACTATAAAAACCATTCCCGGCATATACAGGTTAACTTAATATTTGCTGAAATATTTACCTTTATACAGTACTAGCTGTAGTACCTGGCGTTGCCCGGTATAGTAACTCAGTGTCTCTAAAGGGTACTTTACACGCTGCGATATCGGTACCGATATCGCTAGCGAGCGTTCCCGCCCCCGTCGGTTGTGCGTCACGGGCAAATCGCTGCCCTTGGCGCACAACATCGCTAACACCCGTCACACGGAATTACCTTCCCTGTGACGTCGCTCTGGCCGGCGATCCGCCTCCTTTCTAAGGGGGCGGTTCGTGCGGCGTCACAGCGACGTCACACGGCAGCCGTCCAATAGCAGAGGAGGGCGGAGGGCCTGAACATGCCGCCCACCTCCTTCCTTCCTCACTGCCGGTGGATGCAGGTAAGGAGATGTTCATCGTTCCTGCGGTGTCACACACAGCGATGTGTGCTGCCGCAGGAACAACGAACAACATCGTACCTGCAGCAGCAACGATATTTGGGAAAGGAGCGACGTATCAACGACCAACGATTTTTCACGTTTTTGCACTCGTTGATCGACGCTCCTTGGTGTCACACGCTGTGATGTCGCTAACGACGCCGGATGTGCGTTACTAACGACGTGACCCCGACGATATATCGTTAGCGATGTCGCAGCGTGTAAAGCACCCTTTAGTCTCTCTCCCTCTCTCTCTATCCTCCTCTCTCTATCCTCTCCTCTCTATCCTCCACTCTCTATCCTCTCCTCTCTATCCGTCCCTCTCTATCTGTCTCTTTCTATCTCTGTCTCTCCCTGTCTCTCTATCTCCCTCTGTCAGAATGGCCGGAGCACTGACCCCCCCCCTCCCCCCGGGCATGTGTGGAGGCCAGCATGACACTGATTGGAGTGGAGGTCATGATGTCACGGGTAGGGGAGGGGGAGTAAGTCAGGGTATAGTAAAAAGGTGAAGCTGGGGGAGGAGCGGCACTTTTCCCGCTCTGGGACACCAGTGAGAGTCCCCATCCCTGTACCTGCTATGGACGCCGGGGATCAGCTCCTGGAGCGGCTGAAAGCTGCTGCTGGGACCATCCCCCCAGGTGGCTGCAGAGCCTGATAGCAAGGATCTTCGGTGGGAGTCCGGGGGGGGGGCAGGGACGGCACCCCTGCGACAGCGGCGCCCCCGGAGGTCTGGACTGGCAGAGAGGCGGTCACCTGACCTGACTCCCAGGGCCCAGCGTCGCCACAGAAGCCCCCTCCGGGGACCCTCCAGGCCGGACGCCGCGAGCTGCGAGGTCCGGCAGGCCCCGGCCTGGGAGGAATTCAGACGGGCGGCTGGGCCCGGCGGCAGTCGGCAGGCCTACGCTGGAGTTGGGGGCGGGGCCTGCTGCTGCCTTGTCGGCGAGTGACGTCGGCGGTGCGGCGGGGCGCTCTGGTGATGTACCGGCCGAGCGCCCTGAGCCTCTCCTCCCGCAGCGATAGTATCCCGGATGGATCCCTGTGAGGTGGGCGGAGCCAGGCGGCTGCGGTCGGAACTACATCGGGCCTGGCATTCAGGGCCTGCGGCTACAGAGGCCCTGTCTGGGAGAGGGGCCACATGGAGCGGAGCAGGGGGGGCCGTGCTTGGAGAGCCGTGAGGATAATATGCAGCTCCCCCTGTTGGTCGGCGCTACTGATCGTCATGTCCAGGATATGCGGCCGGCGGGGCCTCGGGCCGCGCGGCTAAAACAGCAATGGAGCAGAGTCGGATGGGAGGAGCCAAGTCATGCTAGATCGGCAGGAGGGACGTCAGGATACAGGTGGTCCGGCTGGCGAGGTTATACCTTTGTGCAGCCTGGTGAGTATGATTACATGTTTTGTTTGTCTTCACATGCTGTTTAGGTACACAGTAAAGGGGAGGTGACGGGTCAGCTGGGGTTCGGTTTGGGGGTGCCAGCGGGTGTTAGGGGGAATGCGTTGAGTGGGGAGTTGTCAGAATTGAAGTTGCGTTCGCCAGTTGCGGGCCCGGATTAGGGGCCAGGAAAACCCAGGCGCCAGTGGCGGCTTGGGTTAATTTGTCCGTCATTGCGGCTAGTGAGTCCAGTTGGGAGTGTCTCTTCCCCAGTATTAGTGGCAGTTCAGACTGAAAGAAGTAAGGAGGTGGCAAAAATTTATTTTGACAAAGGGGGAAAAGACGATAGCAAGAAGGAAGATGGGGAGAAGTGGCGATGGCACTTGATTCCTCAGACTTACGCTAATAGGTTTAAGGCGTTGCAGTTTGGGCAAGAGTAATTGGCGACAGGCGCCAGAGAATAGTTTTCAGTGGTTTTGCTATATGGCCTCGATTGGTGAGGCCTATAGGATTTATGGGGGGTAGACCTGGATCCGTTATGAGGAGCAGTGTCATCAGAGGATGGCGACCGTCCATCCATAAGATGGGATCAGAAGGATATAGGCTTGTGGTTGCGGGTGATGGCGGCAGCCAGATATGGGCAGTCATTTCAGGGCGGGGCAGGGTTCCCCGGCCGGTCAGGAAGCTGGGGTGCCGGTGGTCAGTACGGACAGACAGGGTCCTAGAAGTCAAGTTCGTGTTGGTAAGTTAATAAGGGGGAAGGCAAGTCAGTGCCACTTGTCGTTGTTTGGACATCTCCGCACCTATTGTAACGGAGCATCCCATGGGATGTCCAAGGGTCAGACACCGGTGAGCTTAGTTGCGATGCTGCCGTACCTAAATAGGGATCCTGTTAGGGCCAAAGCTGAGGTTTGAGGTTGGGTTTTGGGGAGGGTTTCAGGATTCCTTCCCCTGTTTTTGAAGTTCCAGGGACAACCAGGAATCTCCCTCGGTGTATCAGCATTTGGCGCTGGTAGGTGGAAAGTTAGGAAAGGAGGTGGCGTTGGGGAGAATGGGGGGCACAGTTAGTCACCCCCTACCTTTTCTTATTTGTGGTTTCGTCATTCGGGGGGGGGCCCAAGGAGGAGCCAGGTAAAGTTCGGCTAATCCACCATTTGTCTCATCCCAGGGGTAGGTCAGCGAATGATGGTATACTGGCTGAGCTTCGTTAGGTGTTGTATACGTCGTTTGATGAGGCTACAAAGTAGGTAAAGAGTTGTGGGAGGGGTATGTTGATGGCAATAGATGGATATTGAGGCAGCTGTCCGGCTCTTACCAGTTCATCCAAAATTGTGTTCGTTATTAGTTTGTTTTTGGAAGGGAAATTGTTTTGGAGACCCCTGCTTGCCAATGGGTAGTGCAGTATCGTGCACATGTGTTGAAACCTTTTGTTCTTTTTTAGAATGGGGGGGGCGTGATGTTTCTGGTTTGGCATCACTGGTACCTTACCGGGATGAATTGTCGGTGTGTGGGATTGGCTGTTTCGGCACAGGCACAAGAATTCTAGCAGCAATGGAATGGATAGCGAGAGGCTTTGGGGTGCCTTTGGCACCTGGGGAAGAACTGTTCGGCCAAATACCTGTATTTAGTTTATGGCCATTGTAATTGACTCAGTGATTTGGGAGGTTCGGCTTCCTGACGACAGGTTGCCACGCTTAAGGTTGAGGTAGCAAGGGCATGCCGGGTGAGGAAGTTACAATTAAAGGAGGTTCAATCGCTATTGGGGGAAACTTAATTTTGCGTGTCGGGTAAGGTCAATGGGCCGAGTTTTCACGTCGGCTAGCTTGCGCGACAGCTGGAGTGCTTGCTCTTCACCCCTACATAAGTTTGTCGGAGGAACATTGAGCGGCCTTGTTGGTTTGGGGAGAATTTTTTGGGGAGCAGGACAATGGTGGTTCGTTGCTTAAGGATGAGGTAGTGGTTAATTTCAAATTTGAATTGTTTACGGATGCTGCGGGTGACTCAGGTTTCGGGGCCTTTTTTCAGGGTCAGTGATGTGCAGATTGGTGACCAGAAAGTTGGATGGCGGAGGGGTTGACAAGGAATGTGTCGCTATTGGAAATTTTTTCCGATGATGGTCGCACTCCATTTGGGGAGTGACCAGTTGTGGAATAAGTAGATCCGGTTCAACTGGGACAATATGGGGGTGGTGCTAGTGATTAATAACGGCTCGGCATATTTTACCCAAGTTGTTCGGGTGTTGCGGCGGTTGGTTTTTATTTGTTGAGAAATTAATACGGGTCACAGCAGCTCAGGTACCAGGTATAGAGGACCTAATAGCGGATTTCCTTTCCTGTTTCAGTGAGATTGTTTCCGGGATTTTGCGGTAGTGGCGGACGGCAGCAGCTTGTAGTCCCCTGCGCAGCTTTGGAGCGTGGTCTTCAAGCAGCAAGACCACGGATTCAGGCAGTTTGACTGGTACCACGTGGGCGGCGTATTAGGCCACATGGGTTCCTGGGAGTGGTGGTTGGGTGGTGGCATGATGAATGAGGATTCCCAGTTAGGACTGTTCCTGGGAAATCGGGGGAGTGGCGATAACAGGTTGGTCTTCCACGAAGTTGAGTCATTTGATTACAGGGTTGGCATTTGGTTTCTGGTTGCGAGGTGTACAGGATTGGGAACAAATTTTTTGGGTAGTCCAGGCGTTGAAGGGTGTGCATAGGGGCCATAGGTAGACGGCCTGTGTGATTTAGCTTATTGGAATGTTTGGGTAGGGAATTAAGGTATCATTGTTGCGGTTGGCTTTTCGTTGGCGGTTTTTCGGGGCTTGGTGTATTGGCGAATTGGTATTTCCCAGGGTGACGTGCCCCGGGGGCTTGGGTAATAGTGACGTCCTATTTTTGGAGCATGGGGATCGAATTTTGGATCCAGAAATCAAAACTGGATAAAGTGGGGGCAGGCGGGTTCGTTTAGGGAAGGTTATGGCATCAGGTATGTGCCATTGGCAGTGCGTTTTGAGCTTTGCAAAGGTCCACCCGAGTCAGGATGGCCCATTGTTATGTCTCGAGGACGGGTCTTTTTGTCCAGATATTAGTTCATTAGTGTTTTGTGGGCATGTTTGAAATCATTGGGTCTGGTTGGCGAGGTTTGCGTTGCATTCTTTTCGTCTTGGGACGGCAGTGGAAACCTCTGGGTGTGGTCTCCCTGCTAAGACAGTTAAACAGATTGGTCGATGGAAGTCTCAGCGTTGTAAGTCGTGGGTTCGCAATGTTTCAGGGGCAATTGATCGGAAGACTGGTTCTGATGGAGAGGGGGTGGGGGGGTGTCATTCTTTGGGGTGGTATTGGAGCTGCTTGGTAATTTTGTTAGTGCTTTGTTTTTCAGACACCCCCCCCCCCCGTTTTTCCAGCCTGGTCTGGTTCTTGGGCCATTCTAATGTGTGCTGGGGAACACAGAGAGCGAATACGAGAAGGAACAGGAGACAGCTAAAATTTTGTCGGAGGGATAGGGCTCCTGTCGGATGGGTTGGAATCAGGGGTATGGGGTGGAATACGGTGTTGCAGGGGGTGCATAACTATGCTCATTTGGGCAGGCCCCCTGACATTTTGGTTTTACGCGTCGAGGGACCTATTTGGGTGAGCGGCTTTCTCGGACTTTGATAAAGATACTAAGCATGACTTGTTGCGGTTATGGGTGTCTTTTCCAGGCGTGATAATTGTGTGGTGGGACATTGTTCCAAGAAGGGTTTGGGCGGAAAGCATGGTCTGTGGAGAAGCTGAATAAGGTGCGGGTGAAAGTTACTAGGGTTATCTCAAAAAATTTGGGGGCTGCAACGTGGGAGTCGCAGCTCGGCTTTTTGAGCTGGAGCGAGAGGATGACGAATTTTGGTAGGCGGATGGGGTGCATTTGAATGCAGTACGGATTGATGGTGGGCACTTGGATTGCAGGGAGGTATTGAGCGAGCTTTGCTATTGAGGGGGGGTCTCAGGCACTTGAAGGTTATCAAGGTGCCCTCGTTGTGGCAGGTTTTTGGTGGGTCCTTGAAGTTGGTTCTAAATTGGTTCGGGGAACCCATCCGGGTATGGATCCCCTCATTGGCAGAATGGTTGGTCACCTGGTGATTTTTGGGGGATCCCGACGGGGTATGTCGGGGCCCCCGTGGGTGTTTTTGGTGGTTAATGAAGGAATAACCCTTACACTTTGGTGCTCCTGAGCCAGTGTGGGTAACGGCTGGGAGCAATTTGATTATATGGCTTGGTTATGGGAATCACCAGGGTTTTAGCTTCAAGGACCTTACCACAATGCAAAATTTTACATGTTATGTATTTGTTTAATAAATGGCTGCTATGGCCAAAATTATCCAAAGATAAATTGGTGTCTGAGTGGTTATTAGCAGATAAGGGGGAATTGGAAAAGGGGTGTGTGTGCCTAATTTTGGCCGGAATCTACAATTCCAGGGTCAAGAATGGCCGGAGCACTGACCCCCCCCTCCCCCCGGGCATGTGTGGAGGCCAGCATGACACTGATTGGAGTGGAGGTCATGATGTCACGGGTAGGGGAGGGGGAGTAAGTCAGGGTATAGTAAAAAGGTGAAGCTGGGGGAGGAGCGGCACTTTTCCCGCTCTGGGACACCAGTGAGAGTCCCACCCGCCCTCCCTAAAGACTTTGAGTTCGCAATGGGCTGCAAGTTTTGTGGGAGGCGATATGGAAGTTTATCGGGTCGTAGTGGCCTGGTGGCAGGTTTTTGGTGGGTCCTTGAAGTTGGTTCTAAATTGGTTCGGGGAACCCATCCGGGTATGGATCCCCTCATTGGCAGAATGGTTGGTCACCTGGTGATTTTTGGGGGATCCCGACGGGGTATGTCGGGGCCCCCGTGGGTGTTTTTGGTGGTTAATGAAGGAATAACCCTTACACTTTGGTGCTCCTGAGCCAGTGTGGGTAACGGCTGGGAGCAATTTGGTTATATGGCTTGGTTATGGGAATCACCAGGGTTTTAGCTTCAAGGACCTTACCACAATGCAAAATTTTACATGTTATGTATTTGTTTAATAAATGGCTGCTATGGCCAAAATTATCCAAAGATAAATTGGTGTCTGAGTGGTTATTAGCAGATAAGGGAGAATTGGAAAAGGGGTGTGTGTGCCTAATTTTGGCCGGAATCTACAATTCCAGGGTCATGTTTTTCTATCTCTTTCTGTCTGTCTCCGTAGCTCTCTCTGTATCTCCCTTTATCTCTCTGTCAGTCTCTCTTTCTATCTGTTTCTTTGTCTATCTCTGTCTCTCTATGTCTCTCTGTTTGTCTCTCTCTGTCTGTCTATCTCTGCAACCAATCTGAGCTCCTATTAATGACATGTAGCTCCCAGCTCCATTGACTTTAATGTAAGTGTGCCGCCCCCGAGCCAGCAGCCAGTACTGCTCGGATCCGGATATTCAGTGCGGCTCGAGGGGTTCTCCGGACCCGGGGGTCGCGCGGACACTCCGAATAAAAGGTGACATATTTATACGGGATTGGTTGTAAAATGTCTGTGACGTCACCCATGGGGTGTGGTGAGATATAGCACCACCGCTGCCGTTGCGGGGCTCCCGGGGGCGTTGGGCTGGCAGCTGGAGGTTAACCCCTCCATGGGTAGGGATGGATGTCCCAGAGCCCAGTGTCTCTATGCTGAGGATAGTGAGTGCAGGGGCCGGCGCACCCGGCCAGGCCGGGGATGTTACTCACGGTCAGATAAAGCACACAAGTGCTGTGGTAAACCAAGGTGATGGTGGCCGGCTGCCGCAGACGGATGTATCTGATCCCACACCCGGGTTGGTAGTCAAAGTCTCTCTCCTCTGCACTCAGTGTGTTGTAGGTAGGACTTCCCGGTGTGAAACGCGGGAGTCCTCTCCCGGTCCTTTGGTTGGGAACCGTGCCCATCTAACGCTGACCCTTGGGATCTACGGGCCTTGGCGGTTGCCCTATCCCTCTCGGTGGGTGGTTGTCTACTTTTTGGGACTTAGTTTGGGACAGAACCTAAAATCCTGCCCTCAATTGGTTAATTAGCTAGGCCGTTGGTGCCGATCCTGGCTTCAGGGTCCAAGTACCCCCTCTGTGCTGCACACGGTTCCCGGGTCGGTTCTCTGGTGTTGGTACCGGGGGGCTCCAACCCTGTCCCGGTCCACCTCGGATCCCCGCAGCCATCTTCCCGTCTCCTGCAGACTCTGGCTACCGTCTGCCACCTAACCAAGGTGTCAGGGCACCGATCCTGGCACCTGTCAATTTGGCACCTCCACTCCAAACTTGAACTTAATCTTAACTGACTGTTTTCCCGCCCCGGGCTCTAAAGACCCCTGGGTGGGCGTTCCCTATCCACCTGGTCCCGCCCACTGGTGTGTCCGTCCTTCCCTGAGGGGGGTGACTAGGGTTTCAGGTCGGCTAATTTAACCCTTCGTGGGATGGGTGTTGTGCGGGGGCCTATGTGTACAACTACCTGGTTTTCCAGGGCGCTACATTCCCACTTGGTTGAATATAGGCCGTCCGCCAACTGTCCGACCACCACCATTTATTTTTTAACGGGAACTGTAAAAGTAGAAAAAACACAAATTTACGAGTGTAATAACATACTTACAATTTGTTCCCTTACGGGAGGCACATATCTTGAACATTGCACATTTAAACGGAATGGGACAGACCGGGCCACCTTCTTGTTGCTCCCACCCAAACAACCTGTTCCCTGGTGCCACCGCTAAACACTGGTGCACACCCCTTTTCCCAGGTCCAGGAACGGATCCGGGTGACGCCCACACGGGCCGGGTAAAAAGTTCCTTACCTGGCAGTGTGGCGCCCTGGACAAGCCAGGGGCCACAGAGAACAACACCAACACACCCCACACTCCCGGCAGGCACATCAAGGTCAGACACAAAACCCTTGTTGCCTTCCTCCAGGGGCTGATGTCCACACCAGGGGGTGGGCCAGGCGGTTGGTCCCGCCCACCGAGGAGTTCACAGTCCTGGAGGCAGGAAACTGTAGTCAGTTTAGCTCAGGCAGAGCTTGAGAGCAGAGCAGAGTTAAGTGCAGCGAGTAGAAGTGTGCTGAGCCACTGCAGGTGTCCGGGTTGGAGCCCGGACAGATCAGCAAGGTTGGCAGACGGTGGTGACCGTCTGCAGGAGTGGCCTATCGGAGTTTACCGTAAGGACCGTGGACGGGCGGTGGCCCGGCGGTACCGGACCGGTACACAAAGAGAAGTCAGCACCATCTGGCAGGGGCTTACGGACCCCGGCAAGGCTAGGAGTCGCCGTGAATTTGCTAAATCTGTTAGCGAAGGGAACCTCCTGGGTTTCCCAGCAGCCAAGTCCCGACAGAAGGCAACAGTCCGACCAGGAGAGGGAGACACCGCCACCGCCAAGGCAACCGTTTCCCCGGGCCAGCGCCTTCGGGCAAAAGGGGCTTTTCCAGCCCATATCCAAGCCGGGGAGCGGGTTACCGGTGGGAACCCATCGGAACCAAACAGTACATAGGTGCAGGGAAAGGCAGTCACCATCAACCTGCCGGGATAAACAACCGCAGCGGTCTGTGAGACCCGTCCATTCAGCCGTGTGTTTTACCGAGAACTGTGTCCTCATCATTGGCTGAGTGAGTACCACTGTGCCGTGCGGCACAGCGCTGCCCCCGCGACCCTGCACCTCACCAGGCCCCGTAACCCGCCTGCCATCCATCCCTACCTACCCCATCACCGGGCCCCGGGACAACCAACCCCCTACCCACGGAGGGGAGAACTAACAACAAAGCTGCTCCCTGTCACCGCTCCCGGGATCCCCGTCTAGAGCAGCGGTGGTGTCACCAATATCACCACAACCGTGGGTGGCGTCACGGACAATAATCAAAACCCCCACAATCAAAATCCCCTTTTCACTCACGGGCGAGGAACGCCGCTCGAGTCCCCGGGATCCGGCCCACCGCTCGAGCCACCACCGAGCAGCAGCAGCCGCAGCAGCAGTGGCAGCTGGACCCGAGCAGTGGGAGAGCGCAGCGTTCCCTACTCCGCCCGCGATAGCAGTCCTTGTCACGGGTTCCCAAGTCCGGGGACCCCTGGCCTGGAGGTTAGTCACCGGTTTTGGTAGTGACTGGGCCTCGGCCGACTCTGCCACAGGTTCTTCCTCCAATCTGCCTCTCCAGTGGCTGCCGTGAGCAAGAAAGGTAGCCATGAATTTACAAGGCCCAATAGTTTTTGGGTTGGCTTTCCAGTCTAAAGCCATGGTCCATTAACTGTGAGAACTTATAACGGGGTTAACTGTAACTGGGGTAGCCGGGAACCACTACCGTAACAATTTTCTTGGCTTGAAGATGGCGGAGGGGGGTGGAGGCACCCCTTCTTATCCATTTTTCCCTATTTTTTCACGTCGAGGGCAAACCACTCCCTCTCTCCGCAGTGCCGGGTATAGGAGACCAGCTCTCCTGGCTCCAGGTCACGATCTGGCTAACCCGTGGGCAAATGAGGGGCCACATCCCTCTAGGATACAAAAATCTCGGTCTCCAGGCCCGGTTCATAAATAAAGCCCCATCCCTTCTGGGGGTTAACGTGCCAGACCTGTCCATGGAACTTCGGGCCCCGCACCCGGAAAGTTGCCTGTCAGAGGTTATCCTTTTCTCGGATTGCCCTGTTCAGTACTTCGACCTTCCGCTTCTCCCTGGCCACGATCTCCGTCTTCGTCTGCTGCCGCTCCCAATACGGAGTATGGGTTCCGCACACCGCCTCCCCCTGCTTAGGGGCTTGTACCATCTGGACGCCCTCACTACCGGCTACAAGTGGAAGAGGGCTCCGTTGATCCGCGGCCTGCTCTGCCACCCTGCAAGTGCATCCCGGCTGCAGTTCAGCCGGAACGGGTACTGGGGAGCGGGCGGCGTCTTTGCTGACTTCCGGTCGGGCGTCGCCTCTGCTGCGGCGGGCGGATTGCCGGGGCCGACGTCATTGAGTGCGCTGCCTTCTCCAGGATCGGGGATGATGTCATCTCTGATGCGGCCGGGCTGTGGGCCGGAGGGGATGTCTTCCGGGCTTTGTTCTTTCGCGGGGCTGTTACAGGTGCCGGAGCGGTGTTGTGCTCATGGCCCGAGGCCGCCATTGCCGGGCCCTCGCAGGCAGATGGAACGGGTACCGCTGCCGTGGCTTGTGGTAGTGGACCGAGCGAGGCACCAGCTACAGGTACGGGCAGCGAGGGAGGCGGCGTGGCAGACGGGGGCAGACCGAGCTCCTCAGCCTGTTGGGCCGGTCCCGGTGGCACATAGGGGCGTGGGTCGCTTACCCGCTCCTCTGAGGTCATCTCCACTTCGCGGGCCCGGACAGCTGCAGCCAGTTCCTGCATCTCGGCCGTCCATCTTTTTAGCAGAAAATTGGCCTGGGCCTGGATCCTTCGGCACATCCGTTCTGTCTGGGCTTCCACCCAGTCTGCAGTCAAGGGGGCAAATCCGTGCATCTTCGGGTTGCTGGACCGGTCAGACATCCTCTCGAGGTGGTGTCCAGGAACCGAACATGGCAGAGTCCTGGTGTCCCTGCCTCTTATTTCCTCGGATCACATGCCACTATTCTCGCCCGCCCCCCTGGTTTATCAGGAGCAGTCCTCTTATGCGGCTTGCTAGTCTCGATTTCGGCTTTAGAGTTTTCCTTCCCGCCTTGTTCCCAGGGGCGGGGCTTAAGCTTCACACCCTTTCTCAAGGATGAAGACGCTGGGTTGTTGTTGTTTTCGCGCCCAAAAATGGCAACAAAGATGGTGGTTTTCAAAAATTTTGCAGCGGAGCACCGCTGACGGTCCAGAACAAGTCGCACTTTCACCGGGTAAGTGAATGGGTAAGAATCCTGTTTGTGACGCTAAGTTTCAGGGTGTGCCGCCCCCGAGCCAGCAGCCAGTGCTGCTCGGATCCGGATCTACGGTGCGGCTCGAGGGGTTCTCCAGACCCGGGGGTCGCGCGGACACTTCGAATAAAAGGGGACGTATTTATACGGGATTGGTTGTAAAATCTCTGTGACGCCACCCATGGTGCGTGGTGAGATGTAGCACCACCGCTGCCGTTGCGGGGCTCCCGGGGACGTTGGGCTGGCAGCTGGATGTTAACCCCTCCATGGGTAGGGATGGATGTCCCGGGGCCCAGTGTCTCTATGCTGAGGATAATGAGTGCAGGGGCCGGCGCACCCGGCCAGGCCGGGGATGTTACTCACGGTCGGATAAAGCACACAAGTCCTGTGGTAAACCAAGGTGATGGTGGCCGGCTGCCGCAGACGGGTGTATCTGATCCCACACCCGGGTTGGTAGTCAAAGTCTCTCTCCTCTGCACTAAGTGTGTTGTAGGTAGGACTTCTCGGTGTGAAATGTGGGAGTCCGCTCCCGGTCCTTTTTGGAAGCCGTGCCTGTCTGACGCTGACCCTTGGGATTTTACGGGCCCTGGTGGTTGCCCTATCCCTCTCAGTGGGTGGTTGTCTACTTTTCGGGACTTAGGTTGGGACAAGACCTAAAATCCTGTCCTCAATTGGTTTATTAGCTAGGCCGTCGGTGCCTGTCCTGGCTTCAGGGTCCAAGTACCCCCTCTGTGCACACGATTCCCGGGTCGGTTCTCCGGTGACGGTATTGGCGGGTTCCAACCCTGTCCTGGTCCACCTCGGATCCCCGCAACCGTCTTCCCGTCTCCTGCAGACTCTGACTACCGTCTGCCACCTAGCCAAGGTGTCAGGGCTCCGACCCTTGCAACGGTCAGCTTGGCACCTCCACTCCAAACTTGAACTTAATCTTATCTGACTGTTTTCCCGCCCCGGGCTCTCCAGACCCCTGGGTGGGCGTTCCCTATCACCTGGTCCCGCCCACTGGTGTGTCCGTCCTTCTTTGAGGGGGGTGACTAGGGTTTCAGGTCGGCTGATTTAACCCTTCATGGGATAGGTGTTGTGCAGGGGCCTACGTATACAACTACCTGTTTTTCCAGGGCACTACATAAGCAGGTTTTTTGGTTAAATAGTTGAATAACTATAAAGCGCGGAGTTAAATTTTCCCCTCAAAACATAGTCTATGACATTCCCTGAGTCAAGTGAGGAGTCTGTGCAAAATTTCGTGATTGCAAATGCGATGTTGCGGATATCTTTAACAGACAGACACACATACATACACACAGACACACACATACACATATACATACATACAAACATACACACGTACATTCAGCTTTCTATATTAGATGGAAATGAGGGGGCTTCAGCGCACCCTTGGAGTGGCCTATGCCTTGACGCACTATTACTCCCTCCTATTTGTGTTACGCCCAGGGCTATGGGGTACTCGTTCCCGGGCAGTGAACTAATGGGATGTGTCACTGGGTGGCCAGTTCTGTGATCCTTGGGGCGCTTTTAAAAGTGGTTTATATACAAGGGAATGTTTAATAAAGTTTATGTCATGATGCCACTTTCGGGTTGCAGTTATAGTGATGGAACCGCCGCTGCGCAGTCATTACGATGGGGCTGATGTGATGGCAGCTTGGGTGTTGGGCCTTTTGCAAGTAGGGCCGTGTCTCCAGGGCGTTAGGTGATGGAGTTAGGCGCAGAAATAAGAGTAGGCCACACAAGGTTTGCTGTTTAATTGGTTCTCTTTACTCACTGTAGATGGTAACTGGTACCCGGAGGAAGGCTGGTATTCACCTCTGGTTCCCTTAGTGCCAGTGGCGGTTGGTGACCTGGTGGCTTCTTTCCCCTGCACCTTGGTATTGCACCTTGGTAAGTTGGTATTCCCCGTGGCTTGGAGTGACTTGAGGTCCCCTCCTGTTTGTCTCTCAGTCTCTAGTCCGTACGGCGGCAGTGTGAACCCTGTAGGGTCCGTGTTCCGTTCCGGTCCCTGGTTCTCCCGTTACTGCTAGTGTGCCGCCCAGGTGCCAGTGTCGCGGGCGGCGGGGCGCTGCGCTCGCTAACGCTCAGGTCCGGCGCTGCTGCTGCTGCTCGGTGGCTTGAGCGGTGGGCCAGATCCGGGGACTCGAGCGGCGCTCCTCGCCCATGAGTGAAAAGGGGGTGGTTTGGTTTGGGGATTTAGTCCGTGACGACACCCACGGGTTGTGGTGAAGATGGGCACCACCGCTGCTGGTGACGGGGATCCCGGAAGCGATGGTAGGGAGCAGCTGGGATGTTGTTTTCCCCCTCCGTGGGTAGGGGTTGGTGGTCCCGGGGCCCGGTGGTGTGTCGGGGAGGCAGGGTCGGTGAGGTGCAGGGTTGCAGGGACAGCGCGGTGTGGTGCCGGATGGCACGGGTGTAATCACTCAGCAATAGATGCACAAAGTCTCCGGTAAACCAAACGGCTGGATGGACGGGTCCCGCAGCCGGCTGCAGTGTCTCTCCCCGGACAGGTTATGGTGGCTGTCTTTCCCTGCACCTTTGTGTACTGTCTTGACTACGATGGGTTCCCAACGGTAGTCCGCTCGGATGCCGGAGGAGCCCGTTTTGCCCGCAGGCGCTGGCCCTTGGGTCTCTAGCCTGTGGCGGTGGCTGGTACCCTCACGGTGCGGACAGTTGCCTTCTAACGGGTCTTTGGTTGTTAGGAAACCCCTGGGGTTCCGGCCACACTCGGATTTGACTTTTGTCGGCGGCTCCAAGCCTGGTCGGGGTCCGATGGCCCTGCCTGTATGTGCTAGCTTCACTTCACTCCCCGGTCGGTACCGGCGGGCCACCGCCCGACCCCGGTCCTACGGTTCCGCGTTGATCCACCACTCCTGCAGACAGCCACCACCGTCTGCCAACCTTGCTGTCAGTGCCTGGGCCACAAACCCAGACACTCTCCACTTTACTCCTCTCACTTCAACCTCCTCCACTATCTCCTCCAAACTCTAACTGACTGCTTTTCCCGCCTCCAGGCCTGTGAACTCCTCGGTGGGTGGGGCCAACCGCCTGGCTCCGCCCCACCTGGTGTGGACATCAGACCCTGGAGGGAGGCAACAAGGGTTTTTGGTTTGGCTAATGTTACTGTCTGGGGGGTGGGTGTGTGTGTGTGTGTTACCTGTGACGACCTGGCTAGTCCAGGGCACCACATTCCCCCTTGGTGAAATGCAGACCGTTCGCGGGCTGCCCGTCCATCACCGGTTTTATTTTTCAACTGTAAAAATATAGATAACATGGTAACGGTAAACATTTAAAACATAAGCATTCTTTTGGTCACTTTAACGTTGCACATATAAAACATTTTTAATCACAGACGGACGGATGTCTTCTCCTCTCCCACCCAAGCAACCTAGCCCTGATGCTGCCCCTAAGAAGTGGGCAGCACCCCTTGACCCCAGTCCAGGTTCAGGCTGCCCGATCGGGAACGGGTACGGTAACTCGCACCCGACTTTCACTTCAGGGGACCCCACATCCAAGGGGGACCCCTGACCCCCGGAGGATGGCCAACGGTCCAGGTGGTGGCCGGGCCCCAGCCTGCTCTGCTGTGGGCCCTTCCTCCAATCTGCCTCTCCGGAGGCGGCAACGGTATCCATCCCACAACACTATTTACAAACCCACTAGTTCGTGGGTGACCTGCCAGTTCTCGGCCATGTCCATGAGGAGTTTCTCATGTGGGTATGGGGTGTGTTAACTGAACAAGGACAACTGCAGTCCCAACGGGGACGGTTCTCTTCTCGGACGGTAATCAGATGATTTTTCGGTTTGATTAATTTTCATTCACTCACATAAACAACGGTGCTGGGAGTCCCAACGGGGACAACAGGTTGCAACGGTGGACCGCTGCCCATTACTTCAGGTCGACTTCCTCATAGATATCAAAAATAGCAACAAAAAGAGGAGCTAAAAACTCCCCCAAAAATGTATTATAAAATGTACTCACAGCAAAAAAGGGCAACCAGTCCAGTTAGCCCAGGCCAACACATCTAATGCACAAACAGGATGCAGACAAGCCTCTCAACATGATGGACACTTCACAGGTGCAAGGTAAATTGCACACCAGTGGCGCGCATAGGGCACTGTTCACACTTGTATGCGCATGGTGTCCAGCCAGCCACCTATTACCACGCCCTTACTATTAGATTAGGCGGGTTACCCGGACACTACTCACTGCAGCACGTAAGGGACAGAAATTCCACTATGCACGGCCGTATTAAGAGGCCCGGCTGCACCCCGCATAGTCAAAGTGCAAAACAATACATATAAAATATATGTGAGGTATTAATACCTCACATATATTTTATATGTATTTTTTTGCACTTTGACTATGCGGGGTGCAGCCGGGCCTCTTAATACGGCCGTGCATAGTGGAATTTCTGTCCCTTACGTGCTGCAGTGAGTAGTGTCCGGGTAACCCGCCTAATCTAATAGTAAGGGCGTGGTAATAGGTTGCTGGCTGGACACCATGCGCATACAAGTGTGAACAGTGCCCTATGCGCGCCACTGGTGTGCAATTTACCTTGCACCTGTGAAGTGTCCATCATGTTGAGAGGCTTGTCTGCATCCTGTTTGTGCATTAGATGTGTTGGCCTGGGCTAACTGGACTGGTTGCCCTTTTTTGCTGTGACGACTTCCTCATAGACCTGCTCCACCTCAACATCCTGCTGGCAAGGTGGGGGAGGGGACTGGGACTCCGCCTGGAAACTACGGCCTTCCCTCACCTTTACATCGAGGGCAAACCAGCCCCTCTCCCCGCAGTGTCGAGTGTAGGACACGAGGTCACCTGGCAGCAGGTCTCGGCCTGGGTGGCCCGTCGGCAAATGGGCATGCACGTCACGGCGAGCCACGGACACCTCGGCCTCCAGGCCCGGTTCATAAATGAAGCCATACCCCCGGTGGGGATCAAACCTTCAGATCTGTCCTTCATACACCGGGCCCCGTACCCAGAATGTAGCATGGCGGAGGTTGTCCTTTTCGCGGATGGTGCGGGCCACCACTTCGGCTCTTTGTCACTCCCTCTCGGCAATTTCCCGGCCCAGCGGGGGTCGGCTCCCTGTCCCAATAAGGGGCGTCTGCATGCCCCCGCGCACGGGTCGGGCCCCGCGAGACTTCCTTCACGCTGCCCACAACTGGCGCCCTTTTTGGAAGGTCCCGCGGTGACATGGCCTGGGGTGCTGCCTCACAGCGGCGACACGGCGCGACCTCAGCCGAGGTTTGCGGTATGGGAACAGGGGTCCTCACCGGCTGGACCTCCGCCTCTTTCTGGATGGGACGGACTACCGGAGCCGGGAGGGACTTAGGTGCGGCCACTTCCGGTGCCGACGGCTCTTCTTCACGGACGGGCACCTCCCGCTGGATCTTCCATGGTAGGGGTGCGGGTCGTCTGCGGACATCGCTGGCAGGCTGATCCTCCAGGGCGGACGGCCGGAACTCCGCTGCCGGTGGTGGGGGTAGCGGGCCTAGTGGCGGGGCAGCAGCAGCTGAAACGGATAGCGGGGGGAGGCAGCAGGGTGAGCGGGCGCAGACCGGGCCCCTCAGCCACAGCGACCGGTCCCTCGGGGACACAGGGGTGTGGGTCACCTACCCGCTCCTCCAACTCTGTCTCCACCTCGCGTCTCCGCACGGCCGCCGCCACTTCTGCCATGTCAGCCATCCATTCTTTCGCGAGGGACTGCACTTGGGCCTGCAGGCGGCTGCACATCCGCGCGGTCCGGACCTCCACCCACGCCGCTGTTCCTGGCGTGGGCTCTGGGGTTTCAGCGGTGCCAGACGGACGGGACATCTTGCGCAGCAGCGTTCCAGGAACCAAATGTTTGCAGAGTCCTGGCGTCCCTGCTTTTATGGCCTCGGCTACATTAAGCAGGCTTTCACCCGCCCCCCCTTGGTTCTCTTCAGCACTTCCGCTTGTTGGGGGCGGGGCTTCGCTTTTCGCGCCTTCCCTGCTCGGGGAAGACACTCGAGCGGGAGATTTTAGCGCCAAAGATGGCGGCGCTTCAAATTTTTCGGCCGGACGCCGCCAGCGGAGACCACAAGGCGCACTTCTACTGGTACTGGTAAATGGGTTCAATCCTGTTCGTGACGCCAAGTTGTCGCGGGTCCGGCGCTGCTGCTGCTGCTCGGTGGCTCAAGCGGTGGGCCGGATCCGGGGACTCGAGCGGCGCTCCTCGCCCGTGAGTGAAAAGGGGGGTTGGTTGGTTTGGGGATTTAGTCCGTGACGCCACCCACGGGTTGTGGTGAAGATGGGCACCACCGCTGCTGGTGACGGGGATCCCGGGAGCGATGGTAGGGAGCAGCTGGGATGTTGTTTTCCCCCTCCGTGGGTAGGGGTTGGTGGTCCTCGGGCCCGGTGGTATGTCGGGGAGGCAGGGTCGGTGAGGTGCAGGTTTGCAGGGACAGCGCGGCACGGTGCCGAATGGCACGGGTGTACTCACTCAGCAATAGATGCACAAAGTCTCCGGTAAACCAAACGGCTGGATGGACGAGTCCCGCAGCCGGCTGCAGTGTCTCTCCCCGGACAGGTGATGGTGGCTGTCTTTCCCTGCACCTTTGTGTACTGTCTTGACTACGATGGGTTCCCAACGGTAGTCCGCTCCCAGGTGTATGGATGCCGGAGGAGCCCGTTTTGCCCGCAGGCGCTGGCCCTTGGGTCTCTAGCCTGTGGCGGTGGCTGTATACCCTCACGGTGCGGACAGTTGCCTTCTAACGGGTCTTTGGTTGTTAGGAAACCCCTGGGGTTTCGGTCACACTCGGATTTGACTTTTGTCGGCGGCTCCAAGCCTGGTCGGGGTCCGATGGCCCTGCCTGTATGTGCTAGCTTCACTTCACTCCCCGGTCGGTACCGGCGGGCCACCGCCCGACCCCGGTCCTATGGTTCCGCGTTGATCCACCACTCCTGCAGACAGCCACCACCGTCTGCCAACCTTGCTGTCAGTGCCTGGGCCACAAACCCAGACACTCTCCACTTTACTCCTCTCACTTCAACCTCCTCCACTATCTCCTCCAAACTCTAACTGACTGCTTTTCCCGCCTCCAGGCCTGTGAACTCCTTGGTGGGTGGGGCCAACCGCCTGGCTCCGCCCCACCTGGTGTGGACATCAGACCCTGGAGGGAGGCAACAAGGGTTTTTGGTTTGGCTAATGTTACTGTCTGGGGGGTGGGTGTGTGTGTGTGTTACTTGTGTCGACCTGGCTAGTCCAGAGTGCCACACTCACAGCCGGGCTGCTCGGATCCGGATCCGCAGTGTGGCTCGAGGGATTCTTCCAGACCCGAGGGTCGCGCAGACACTTCGAATAAAAGGGGACGTATTTGTACGGGACTTGCCGTAAACATTCTGTGACACCACCCACGGTGTGTGGGAACTGTGGCACCACCGCTGCTGTTATGGGGCACCCAAGTGCGATGGGATGGCAGCTGGATGTTAACCCCTCCGTGGGTAGGGATGGATGCCCAGTGTCTCTTTGCTGAGGATGGTGATTGCAGGGGCCGGCGCGTCCGGTCAGACCGGTGGATGTTAGTTTACTCACGATTGAACAAATCACACAGTCCAATGGTAAACCAAGGTGCTGGAGGCCGGCCGCCGCGACCGGGTGTATTCTGGTCCCTCACCCGGGGTGATGGTCTGCACAGTGTTTTCGGTGTGGTGGACTTCCCGGTGTGGAACACGGGAGTCTGCTTCCGGTCCTTTTGTTGGGAGCCTTGCCTGCTGACGCTGGCCCTTGGGATCTACCGGGCCCTGGCGGATGCCCTATCCCCCGCGGTGGGCTGTTGTCTACTTTTGGGACTATGGTTGGGACAGGGCCTATAATCCTGCCCTCAATTGGTTAATTAGCTAGGCAGTTGGTTCTGGTCCTGGCTTCAGGGTCCAAGTACCCCCTCTGTGCACGGTTTCTGGGTCAGTTCTCCGGTGTCGGTACCGACGGGCTCCTACCCTGTTCTGGTCCACCTCGGATCTCCGGCAACCGTCTTCCCGTCTCCTGACAGACACACACCACCGTTTGCCACCTAGCCAGTACGCCGGGGCTCCAACCCCGACGCCTTTTCTTTCTGACTTCCACTTCACTTTCTCCTCTCAACTACTCCACTCCACTAGACTGACACCGTTCCACTTGAACTACAACTTTCAACTACTGCTTTTCCCGCCCCGGGTTCTCCAGACCCCTAGTTGGGCGTTCTCCATCCGCCTGGTCCTGCCCACTGGTGTGCCTTTCCTTTCCTGGTGGGGGTGACTAGGGTTTTTATTGGCATGATGTAACCTGGTGAGGGATGGTGCCATGCGGGAGCCCATTCTGTGTGACCACCTGGTTACGGATCCTGGTACTTTGTTTTTTTCTAACAGCTTAGCTAATCAAAATCCTAGGAACACTTCCCATTCTGAGCTACCAGACACACCATTGGTGGGCCTGAAGGGTATAGGGCCGCTCACATGGGGTTTTGTAAGGGAAGAGTGAGGAAAATGACAGTTGAGCAGTGGAGTTGAGTTCAGAAAGTGGAGAGTGAAGGAGGTGAAGTGACTCTCCGGGAGGGAGAGGTCACGGAGCAGGGCTCCTGAGTATTAGGTGGCAGACGTTGGTCTGAGCCTGGTAGGAGCTGGAACCCGGTCGCAGGGGACAGTGTCAAGGGTCACGGACTGCCGAGGAGGGCAGCTGGCGGCCTTGAGCTATCACCGGGCAGGGGCCAGGGCACAATGGGGTACGTGGACCCCAGGCCGGAAAGTGTTCCAGTAATTTACCCGACGGGGGTGAAGACTTCAAGTGTCATCCCCAACCCGCTCCAAAATCAGGGTACTAGCGTACCGATGGGATAGGACTTTCCCACTACAGTCCAAAAAAATCCTACGCGTGAACCCTGAGAGCAAGCTCACTCCGTTAACCATACGGGTGAGCGGAACCCGAAGAGTTTCATACCCTCAGGTACAACAGAGAAGAAGGTGCCAAGGACAGGGCGACAGGCTAACAGCAACACCAAGGGCACGGATCCAATCGTGCTCCCAGCAGGCTGCAGTGGTGCTCAGAACTCTAGTTTACAAGCTGTCGGTGTAGTTATTCCAGGACTGAGTGAGTACCTTGAAGACCCCTGTTCCTATCCTCCACGGCACCCAAATACCATCCCAACCATCAACGGGCCCCGGGACACAAACCCCCTACCCACGGAGGTGTTAAGCATCAGGCTGCCACATCATCGTCACCGGAGACCCAACGGCAGCGGTGGTCTCTCACATTACCACGCACCGTGGGTGGTGTCCCGAACTTTCCAAAAAACCCCTGTACATATCTTTCCCCCTTCTTTTAATCGAGTGGCCGCGCGAACCCCGGGTCCGGAGACCCCTCGAGCCACCGCGGATCCGGATCTGAGCAGCAGCGGTAGCCTGGCTGCTGGCACGGGGGCGGTATACTCCCGTGTCAGAGCAGTTGCGTCCTCCTCCTCTCATTTCCACTTACTAACTCTAACTAATTGTTTGTTCCCTCCCACCTGGTCGTTGTCTAGTGGACTGGATCGTCTCCACCCTTTGGTGGCCATCTATTGGGTCCATGTCTAGTCTGTGACTAGTCTGTGTGGATGGAAAAAAACTCGGATTATAATGTGTGTTGCTGTTATCGGCAGAGGTCTTTCAGGTCACTGGGGGAAGGCCCTGAATCTTTGGCTGGATGCAGTACCTTGTAGTGCCCTGATGGGTTCAGGGACGCTACATTTGCATATTCAAGCTGGTCCCTTATCTTGATTGACAGTGCTTCAGTTGTAAGAGTGAAAGTTGTCCAAAATCACTTTGTGCATCTGCCCTTGTGTACTATCAATTATAGCTGGAAAGAAAAAAATTGGGCAAATAGGGTCTTTTCCAATGTATAATAGTCAAGAGTATCTAGGAGAGGTTCCCCTCATGTGGTTGTGTGAGTCACAACCACCATAAACGCCTGTAGGCCGCCGCAGAACCCACGTGGAGATCAAACAATGAAGTAGAGTATAGGGTTAATCTTCCGCGCTGCCACACAGTCCAACAATGTAGATTTTAATATGATTTATTAGTCAACGCGTTTCAAAGCCCTCAAGGCTTCTTCTTATGATTGTCCTGATGAAGAATCCATGAGGGCTTTGAAACACGTTGACTGATAAATCATATTATAATCTACATCGTTTGGACTGTGTGACAGCACGAAAGATTAACCCTTTCTCATACTTTATAGTTTGTCTTTGTTTACTGACATTGGAGGAGCCCTGGACAATGGAGTTAAAAGAGATAGCTGTTTGCCGAACAATAGTTCATCCCTTCAGCTATCTTATATAACCAACTTTAGATTTCTTTCTATTAAGCTACTGTCATGACTATAGCTGCATGCTGACGGGGTTAAGTCTGATGGGAGGTGTCTGCTTGGTTGTGCCTCGTTCCGGGACTCACATGGTGTGGATTCCTCTGGAACACTGCCAGTAATAGTTCCTGCTCTGCAGCGTGTACAACTGGTTTTTGTGAGTTAGCCTTGATCCGTCCCGTTACCCAGCTTTCCTCTCCCTGACCTCCATTCACTTGTAGTGTTTGTCCACCCCGCCTACCTGACCCCGGTCCCGTTCTGTGTCTAGGTCTCCTCCTTCTACTTGTACTTACTTGTTCTCCCGGCCTCTGACCTCAGTAACATTTCCTGACCTCGGCTCTGCTTCCCCTGTTTGGCTTTTGACATGACTTCTCAGCTCCTGACCTTTTTGCTTCCACCTGTTTATGGCTTGCTCACTCCCCTCAGTATTGACGTTACATCTCGGTTTAGACTTAAGGGGGCTTTACACGGTTCGACCGATTGTGCAATTTCACAATCGATCGTACCCGCCCCCGTCGTTTCTGCATCACGGACAAATCGCTGCCCGTGGCGCACAAAGTCTGTAACCCCCGTCACACATACTTACCTCTCGTGCGACGTCGCTGTGGGCGGCGAACGTCCACTTCCTGGAGTGGGAGGGACGTCCGGCGTCACAGCGACATCACATGGCAGCCGGCCAATGGAAGCGGAGGGGCGGAGATGAGCGGGACGTAAACATCCCGCCCACCTCCTTCCTTCACATAGCCGGCGGCCGCGTGACGCAGGTGAGCTGCTGTTCATCGTTCCCATGGTGTGACACGGAGCGGCGTGTGCTACCCCGGGAACGATGAACAACTAAATTAAACGATATTATGGAACCTAGCGAGCAGTACATGACTCACGATTTGTGAGCGATACTGCGTCGCTAGGAGGTGTCACACAGGCCGGCATCGCCAGCGATGCCGGATGTGCGTCACAAAAACCGTGACCCCGACGATCTATCGCACGATAGATTGTCTCGTGTAAAGCAGCCTTTAGGCTTACTGACTACCCTTTCTAGTGCTTGTGCCCTCTAGTGGGCTTTTGTCTAACTGCCCTTTGGAGTTCCATCTCCATTCAGCTTCTGTGCCCCCTGATGGAAGCCTGACAGCATTCCAAGTGCATTGACACACCCCAAGGGCACTTACAACCTAATTTGCATGTGACTTCTATGCTAGATTTCTCATTACTGGTACATCGAATCGCTACAAAATAGGTATCAAGTTTATGGAGAAACCAGCTCCTGTATAGAAATAACACTACTTCTTTATATAAAAACATGCTAATAGTTTCCCTTCCAAAGCAGACCATGCCTAACTGCTTATAGCATACACATATAGGAGATGTGTCTGCTAAATCAGCGCCATTTTACAGTTTGTTGGTGATAGCACCATGCAAGTTTGGAAATACCACCATGCAAGTTTGGTGACAGCACCATGAAAGTTTGGTGATAGTGTGCCGCCCCCACGTTAGTAGCAGCCGGTCTGCTCGGATCCGGATCCGCAGTGGCTCGAGGGATTTCCGGACCTGGGGGTCACAAGGACACTCAAATAAAAAGGGGACGTATATTGTTGCAATTACTCCGTGACGCCACCCACGGTGTGTGGTAAGATATGGTACCACCGCTGCTGTTGGGGAGCATCCAGGGGCGATGGGATGGCAGCTGGATGTTAACCCCTCCGTGGGTAAGTATGGTTGCCCCGGGGCTCGATGTCCAAAACATGGGGAGTGATGTAGGCCGGAGGTGGTGCGCCGGGCCGGACCGGAGAGTGTTGGTGTACTCACTGTGGAATAATTGTACACAAGTCCTTGGTAAACCAAGGTGTCAGTGGCCGGCTGCCGCGTTCGGGTGTACTCGGGACCCACACCTGGGCTGGTGTACTGATGTCCCTTCCTGCAATTTTCTTGTGTTGATTTAACCCGTGTGGAATAAGAGAAATCCTCTCCCATTGTCTTGTGTACCTGAGGAGCCATTGGCCGCGAACACTGACCCTTGGGATTTCAGTGGGTGATTTTGGATACCTTATTCCCCACGGTGGGCTGCCGGTTTGCTCTATCTGGGCTAAACTTCTGGAGCTAGACTTAGAACCTGCTCCCGGCCTTGTGAATTAGAGAAGGAGCTTGCAACCATCTTCTAACTAGGGTCCAGGTACCCCGCCTGTGCAGGTTTCCGGACCGGATCTCCGCTGTCGGTACCGGCGGGCTCCAAACCTGCCCCGGTCCACTCTGGATCTCCCGCGACCGTATTCCCGTCGCCTTTGGACACGGTCCACTGCTTGCCACCTAGCCAGTAGGCCAGGGCCACTGCCCTGTCCACCCTCACTAGGCTCAACTTCCCTCCTGACAGTCTGTCACTCCTCTCCACTTGATCCTCAAGACCCCTAGGTGGGCGCTCCCAATCTGACCGGTCCTACCCACTGGTGTGTCCTTCTCACCCTGGGGGGGTGGCTAGGATTTTGTGGCAGATGGAACCCGTGTGTGGGAAGGTGTAATGTAGGGTGTAATGTACCTTTGTGACCACCTGGCGGCGCCAGTTTGTCACATTCCCCCTTGGTTGAATACTGTCCGACCACTGACGTTTATTTTCTAAAAGGAAACGGGAAAGGTAAAGACATATAAAAACATTTGTAAAAAATTTCTTCCCTTTATGGGAGGCACATATTTTTGAACGTTGCATAACATGAAAAACATTACATTCCCGTTTTTCCCCACCCGCCACCCAAACAACCTGGTACCTTGGTGCCACCGCTAAGAATGGTGGGCACCCCTTTTCCCCAGTCCACAGGTGTTCCGGGCCAGGTAAAAAGTTCCTTACCCGACAGTCCATCCCAAGGGCCCCAAGTCCAGGGGACCCTTGGCCTGGAGGCTAGCCACCGGTCTCTGTAGTGGCTGGGCCTCGGCCTACTCTACCGCAGGCCCTTCCTCCAATCTACCTCTCCAGAGGCAAAGTAGGTGGTGAGGAATAACAAGAAGGTAGGTGGGGGTATTTACAAGACCCAGAAAGTTTTGGTTTGACCTCGCCAGTCCTGAGGTCATGGTCCATGATTGAATAATGGTGAAACGGGGTCAAACTTTAACTCTGAACAGGTAGCCGGGGACCGCTACCTTTCACTCCTGGTTTTCATACAGGAAGCTGTGGGAAGCTAGTCAGGGTTTCTCATTTACCACTACCCATTTTTTTACATCGAGGGCAAACCACCCTCGCTCCCCACAGTGCCGGGTATAGCTGACTAGGTCCCCGGGCTCCAACTCACGGTCCAGGTGATGTAGGTAGATGAGGGGCCACATCCCTCCGGGACACGAAGATTTCGGAATCCAGTCCCGGTTCATAGATGAACCTCCATCCCTTTTGGAGGATGAAGTGGCGCACTTGTCCTCGGTGGGTCGGGCCCCACACCCGGAAGGTAGCCTGCCGAAGATTGTCTTTTCCCTGGTAGGCACGCGCCAGCACATTGGCCTTCCGCTTCTCCCGGGTGGCAATCTCTTCTTTTAGTTGCCGTTTCTGTCGCTCCCAGTACGGGGCATGGGCTCCATGCTCCGCTTCCTGCTCGGGGACGTGGCCCATATGGATTCCCTCGGTGCCGGCTACGACCAGCTCCTCACTGTGCCGAGGGCTCCATCTCTCATTGGCCTTCTCCGCTTCCCTGCAGGTACATCCCGGTTGCTCCATAGCCGGGACTGGGTACTGAGGAACGACCTGTGTGGTTGCCGCGGGTGACTCTTGGGTGGGCACCATCTCCAGTGCGGCCAGGCGGACTGCCGGGGCCGTCGTCATCTCCGTCGCGGCCGGGCAGACTGCCAGAGCCGTCGCCATCTCTGCTGCAGCAGGGCGGACTGCCGGGGCTGGGAATGACGTCATCAGCTCTGCGGCTGGGCTCGGGGGCGGAGGGGATGTCTTCCTGACTGTGGTCCGGCGCGGGGCCGGGACGAGTGTCAGAGCGGGGATGCTGACAGGGCCCAAGCTCCCCACGGCTGGGGCCATTTCTGTAGCTATGACGGGTTACGCTGCCGGTGTTGGAGGTAGCGGGCCGATCAGGGCACCGGCCGCAGACACGGGCGGCGAGGGAGGCGACGTGGAGAACGGGATCGGGCCGGGCCCCTCAGACGGGATGGCCGGTTCCTGGGGAACATAGGGGCATGGGTCCAAACCTGCCCCGGTCCACTCTGTATCTCCCATGACCGTATTCCTGTCGCCTTTAGACACGGTCCACTGCTTGCCACCTAGCCAGTAGACCAGGGCCACTACCCTGTCCACCCTCACTAGGCTCAGCTTCCCTCCTGACAGTCTGTCACTGTCACTCCTCTCCACTTGACTTCCAACTTCCAACTCCAAACTCATCTGCCCTGATCTGACTTGTTCCCGCCCCCGGATCCTCAAGACCCCTAGGTGGACGCTCCCAATCCGACTGGTCCTACCCACTGCTGTGTCCTTCTTACCCTGGAGGGGTGGCTAGGATTTTGTGGCAGATGGAACCCGTGTGTGGGAAGGTGTAATGTAGGGTGTAATGTACCTTTGTGACCACCTGGCGGCACCAGGGCGTCACATTAGCAGCATGCGAGTTTGGTGAGGGAACCATGCAAGTTTGGTGAGGGAACCATGCAAGTTTGGTGAGGGCACCATGTAAGTTTGGTGAGGGCACCATGCAAGTTTGGTTGAGGGCACCATGCAAGTTTGTCCACTTCTCTACCTCCTTTAAGCATACAGGATTCCTAAGCAGTTGTTCGGAGACTCTTGTTTTCCTGAGAGATGGAAAACCCAGAATTTAGCAGCGTCTATGTTACCTTTGTAAATTGGGCCAGCCATGTGTGATAACAAATCCTAATCAAACTTTTGAGAGCCCCCGACCCTCACATCCCATACTGGGTCAGTATAATCCCTGTTATATATCATTTTAATATTCGGCTGTGTATAACTACAGTTTCCATTTTGACTTGGACAATGGTGAGGGGATAGTGGGAGCTTCTTTTTCAAAAGTGATCTGGTTCCAACAAAAAAAAAAACCAAAGTGTAGGTTGGGGGTAGTGGAACCAGAGGTGACATTACATTGTATCTGACCCTCATATTATTGTTCCTTTTGACAGGTCAGCCATTGTTTACTACTAGTGATGAGCGAGCATGCTTGTCACTACTCGGTACTCGCACGAGTATCACTGTACTCGGGCTGCTCGGCGGGGACCGAGTAATCTCGCGATACTCGTGCTTTACTCGTGGTCTTCATTTCTGCATGTTGGCGCTCTTTTGAGAGCCAGCCCTCATGCAGGGATTGGCTGGCAGACCACTGCAATGCCACAGCCCTGTTAGTTGTGGAATTGCAGTGATTGGCCGGCCTGCACAGCGTCACCGAGCCTTTATATCGGCCGGCGCGCTGTGCTCTGCTCACAGCTATTCTGACAGTGAGTGTAGGGAGAGTGTCGCTGATTCAGGGAAAGCTTTGCGGCCCTTTATAGCTTTTTCAGTTGCAGGGCTGCAAACAGTGTGACCAAAAGTCCTTCTCAGGACTATTCTAGTTGTATACAGGCAGGCAGGGTATAGCCAGGTCGGAGTACAGTAGCAGAGTCCTTCTCAGGACTATTGTTGCTATATACAGGCAGGGTATAGCCAGGTCTGAATACAGGCTAGTGACCAAAAGAGTCCTTGTCAGGACTATTGTAGCAGTATACAGGCAGGCAGGCAGGCAGGGTAGTGGTGACCGTATACCAGCCTTCATATCTGGGGCTGGTGTACACAGTGTAAAACAGTCCAGATAGTGTCTGACTTGTCTGTACTGTAATTGTCGCTCCCCAAAAAAACCTGTTAGTAGGTTATTATTGCGTCCGTGCTTGGTTTTTAAAACCGCACGTGTGTGCCTGTTGGTGGCAGCGTACAGGTGCACTGGTGTGCGTTTACCAAACTATTATATAACGCACAAGTGTAGTGTATAATACACGTCAGTCAGCAGTGGCTGATAGTGTCAGAGTTCTTAATTTTTGCTCCTAAAACCTGTGTTAGGTTATTATTGCGTCCGTGCTTGGTTTTTAAAACCGCACGTGTGTGCCTGTTGGTGGCAGCGTACAGGTGCACTGGTGTGCGTTTACCAAACTATTATATAACGCACAAGTGTAGTGTATAATACACGTCAGTCAGCAGTGGCTGATAGTGTCAGAGTTCTTAATTTTTGCTCCTAAAACCTGTGTTAGGTTATTATTGCGTCCGTGCTTGGTTTTTAAAACCGCACGTGTGTGCCTGTTGGTGGCAGCGTACAGGTGCACTGGTGTGCGTTTACCAAACTATTATATAACGCACAAGTGTAGTGTATAATACACGTCAGTCAGCAGTGGCTGATAGTGTCAGAGTTCTTAATTTTTGCTCCTAAAACCTGTGTTAGGTTATTATTGCGTCCGTGCTTGGTTTTTAAAACCGCACGTGTGTGCCTGTTGGTGGCAGCGTACAGGTGCACTGGTGTGCGTTTACCAAACTATTATATAACGCACAAGTGTAGTGTATAATACACGTCAGTCAGCAGTGGCTGATAGTGTCAGAGTTCTTAATTTTTGCTCCTAAAACCTGTGTTAGGTTATTATTGCGTCCGTGCTTGGTTTTTAAAACCGCACGTGTGTGCCTGTTGGTGGCAGCGTACAGGTGCACTGGTGTGCGTTTACCAAACTATTATATAACGCACAAGTGTAGTGTATAATACACGTCAGTCAGCAGTGGCTGATAGTGTCAGAGTTCTTAATTTTTGCTCCTAAAACCTGTGTTAGGTTATTATTGCGTCCGTGCTTGGTTTTTAAAACCGCACGTGTGTGCCTGTTGGTGGCAGCGTACAGGTGCACTGGTGTGCGTTTACCAAACTATTATATAACGCACAAGTGTAGTGTATAATACACGTCAGTCAGCAGTGGCTGATAGTGTCAGAGTTCTTAATTTTTGCTCCTAAAACCTGTGTTAGGTTATTATTGCGTCCGTGCTTGGTTTTTAAAACCGCACGTGTGTGCCTGTTGGTGGCAGCGTACAGGTGCACTGGTGTGCGTTTACCAAACTATTATATAACGCACAAGTGTAGTGTATAATACACGTCAGTCAGCAGTGGCTGATAGTGTCAGAGTTCTTAATTTTTGCTCCTAAAACCTGTGTTAGGTTATTATTGCGTCCGTGCTTGGTTTTTAAAACCGCACGTGTGTGCCTGTTGGTGGCAGCGTACAGGTGCACTGGTGTGCGTTTACCAAACTATTATATAACGCACAAGTGTAGTGTATAATACACGTCAGTCAGCAGTGGCTGATAGTGTCAGAGTTCTTAATTTTTGCTCCTAAAACCTGTGTTAGGTTATTATTGCGTCCGTGCTTGGTTTTTAAAACCGCACGTGTGTGCCTGTTGGTGGCAGCGTACAGGTGCACTGGTGTGCGTTTACCAAACTATTATATAACGCACAAGTGTAGTGTATAATACACGTCAGTCAGCAGTGGCTGATAGTGTCAGAGTTCTTAATTTTTGCTCCTAAAACCTGTGTTAGGTTATTATTGCGTCCGTGCTTGGTTTTTAAAACCGCACGTGTGTGCCTGTTGGTGGCAGCGTACAGGTGCACTGGTGTGCGTTTACCAAACTATTATATAACGCACAAGTGTAGTGTATAATACACGTCAGTCAGCAGTGGCTGATAGTGTCAGAGTTCTTAATTTTTGCTCCTAAAACCTGTGTTAGGTTATTATTGCGTCCGTGCTTGGTTTTTAAAACCGCACGTGTGTGCCTGTTGGTGGCAGCGTACAGGTGCACTGGTGTGCGTTTACCAAACTATTATATAACGCACAAGTGTAGTGTATAATACACGTCAGTCAGCAGTGGCTGATAGTGTCAGAGTTCTTAATTTTTGCTCCTAAAACCTGTGTTAGGTTATTATTGCGTCCGTGCTTGGTTTTTAAAACCGCACGTGTGTGCCTGTTGGTGGCAGCGTACAGGTGCACTGGTGTGCAATTTCCAGAAACTTTGATATAACGCACAAGTAGTGAATATACACGTCAGCAGTGCACAGCATTGCAAAATGCGCAAGGGCATTGGCAAGGAACAAGGAAGTGGACGTGATGGTGGTGCAGGCAGAGGCCGAGGTCGTGGGCAAGCTCTAATTTCGCCACAACAAAGGGCCACATCTAGTCGCTCGCACGTCCTGTCCCAAATTCTTGGGGACCGCAGCAGTACACCGCTCTTGAACCAAGACCAGTGTCAACAGGTTGTTAGTTGGATAGCGGATAATGCTTCCAGTCAGATTGGCACCACCACAAACACTCTGTCTTCCACACGGTCAAGTGTCAGTAGCCGTGATACTGCACCGCACATTTCTGAACCTGATCCTCCTTCCTACCACCAGGCTGAGTACACGTCCTCCTCGGACATTAATGATCCCACACTTGGACACTCGGAAGAGCTGTTCACGTTTCCATTCACACATTCTGGCCTCTCGCCAGCTCATATTGAAGTGGGTCATGAGGAGATCGTCTGTACAGATAGCCAAATATTTGAGCAGCCACGTTCTCACGAAGTTGGCAACGTGTCTCAACAAGTGGTGGACGATGATGAGACACAATTGTCAGCAAGTCAGGAGGAGGAGCAGGGTGCGGAAGAGGAAGACGACGTGGTGGATGATCCAGTAACTGACCCAACCTGGCAGGAGGATATGCAGAGCGAGGACAGCAGTGCACAGGGGGAGGGAGGCGTAGCATCACAACAGGCAGTAAGAAGCAGGGTGGTGGTCCCAGGCAGAAGTCAGGCAACCGTTCCCCGTAACAACACGACGACACAAGGTGCCTGTACAAATGTTAGGTCTTCACGAGTCTGGCAGTTTTTTAAGTTGGATCCAGATGATTCAAAAAAGGCCATTTGCAACACCTGCCGTGCCAGCATCAGCAGGGGTACCAAAACTAGCAGCCTGACCACCACCAGCATGATCAGGCACATGTCAGCCAAGCACCCGACTTTGTGGGAAGTACAACAGAGTCGAGGAGCAGTGCTTGCTGATGTCACTGCTACGTCTTCGCTGGTTGTGCATGCGAGCCAATCCTCTGTCCATGCTGCCTGCGAACAAGCCTCCTCCACTCCTGCACCTGCAGTTGCCTACGCAGAAAGAACACCATCATCAAGCACGTCCTTGTCCCAGCGCAGCGTTCAGTTATCCATTCAGCAAACCTTTGAACGCAGGCGCAAATACACTGCCAACACCCCACATGCCACAGTTCTAAATGCTAACATTTCGCGACTGCTTGCGCTGGAAATGTTGCCTTTTAGGCTGGTGGAGACAGAAGCATTCCGTGACCTGATGGCAGCAGCTGTCCCACGTTACTCGGTCCCCAGCCGCCACTATTTCTCCCGGTGTGCCGTCCCCGCGTTGCATAACCACGTGTCACAAAACATCACACGTGCCCTGAACAACGCTGTTTCACCCAAAGTCCACCTAACCACAGACACGTGGACAAGTGCTTGTGGGCAAGGCCGCTACATCTCGTTGACGGCACACTGGGTTAATATTGTGGAAGCTGGGACCCAGTCTGAGCGAGGGACGGAACACGTCCTTCCCACACCAAGGTTTGCAGGCCCTACCTCAGTCAGTGTTTCACCCACACTCTACAGCTCCGGAATGTCATGCTCTTCAGCCTCCTCCTCCTCCTGCGCATCCTCATCCACTGTGCCCTCCACACCAGTCACAAGCTGGAAGCACTGCAGCACTGCCTCGGCGAAGCGGCAACAGGCTGTGCTGAAGCTAATCTGCATAGGTGACAAACCCCACAATGCAGAAGAGCTGTGGACAGCTCTGAAACAGCAGGCAGATCACTGGCTCACACCTCTGAACCTAAAGCCAGGAAAGGTCGTTTGTGACAATGGCCGGAACCTGGTGGCGGCTTTGAGGCGAGGCCAGCTGACACATGTTCCATGCGTGGCCCATGTGCTCAACCTCGTGGTTCAGCGGTTTATAAAGTCATACCCAGAGCTGTCTGATCTGCTGGTAAAAGTTCGCCGCCTGTCTGCACATTTTCGAAAGTCACCTACTGCTTCAGCCGGCCTTGCCGGCTTTCAGCGCCGTTTGCATCTTCCGGCTCACAGACTGGTGTGTGATGTCCCCACGCGTTGGAATTCAACTCTGCACATGTTGGTCAGGATATGTGAGCAGAAGAGGGCAGTTGTTGAGTACCTGCATCACCTAAGCCGTCGGGAAATGGGTCAAACTCCACACATAACACCTGAGGAGTGGAGATGGATGTCAGACCTATGTACCATCCTCCAAAACTTTGAGGACTCCACCAAGATGGTGAGTGGTGATGACGCCATTATTAGCGTCACCATACCGCTACTCTGCCTTCTAAAACGGTCCCTTTTGAAAAACAAACATGATGCATTGCAGGCGGAGCGCGATGAGTTGCAGCAAGAAACAGTAGTGGGTGTGGGTGATAACACACAGCCCAGCCTCGTCTCATCACAACGTGCAGTGGAGGACTATGACGAGGAGGAGGATGAAGACATGGAGCAACTCTCCGGCCAAATTGAGGATATGACATGCACACCAGTCATATCCTCGATTCAGCGTGGCTGGCCAGAGGACAGGGTAGATGAGGAGGAGGAGGAGGAGGAGGAGGAGGAGGACAGCATGTTCAGTCATCTTGTTGGTCAGGCTACTGAAGTCCTGGCTGTTAAGAGTCTGGCGCACATGGCTGACTTTATGGTAAGCTGCCTGTCTCGTGACCCTCGCGTTAAGAACATCTTGGCCGACAATCATTACTGGTTGGTAACACTGTTAGACCCACGCTACAAGGAGAACTTTTTGTCTCTTATTCCCGTGGATGAGAGGTCAACCAAAATGCAGCAGTTTCGGAAGGCCATACTCACGGAAGTAGGCAAAGCATTCCCCTCACAAAACGCTAGCGGCATAGGTCAGGAATCAGTGGACAACCGAGGCGTACAGCCGAGAGAGGCACAAGTCCAATCCGCCAGAGGTAGGGGAACAGTCTTTAAGATGTGGGACAGTTTTCTCAGCCCCTCACGTACCACAGCCCCTGAGGTGCGGGGTAGTGCCACAAGAAATCCTAAGTTTGCCCAGATGCTGAAGGAGTACCTTGCAGATCGAACAACTGTACTCCGACATTCCTCTGTGCCTTACAATTATTGGGTATCCAAGCTGGACACGTGGCATGAATTGGCTCTCTACGCCTTGGAAGTCCTGGCCTGCCCTGCTGCTAGCGTTTTGTCAGAGCGTGTTTTTAGTGCCGCAGGTGGAATCATTACAGATAAACGCACCCGCCTGTCAACTGAAAATGCTGACAGGCTGACTCTGATAAAGATGAACAAGGGTTGGATTGGGCCAGACTTCACCACACCACCAGCAAATGAGAGCGGAATTTAAAGTTTGCCATGTACCTCCACTCACCCATGGGTACACTTCTCGACTTTGGATAATCGCTGGACTGCTCCTCCTTCTCCTCATGCGCCATCATGATGACCGTTACAATAGTTAGGTCTTTGTTTCAGGTATACCCCCAGTGGTAAATTTTTTCGCCCATTCTTTGCAGAATGGACATTACAACGACAGGAGACCCGCTCCTTTGCAATGGGAACAATGTTTTGAGGCCCTCATGCACGTCTCTACCCAGGGACAACGTGGAGCCTCCCAATTTTTGGCTGCCCTGCCTAAGGGCTATACTGAAATACACCCACTTCCTTAAAATGGACACTTAATGTTTTGAGGCCCTCATGCACGTCTCTACCCAGGGACAATGTGGAGCCTCCCAATTTTTGGCTGCCCTGGCAAAGGGCTATACTGAAATAGACCCACTTCCTTACAATGGGCACTTCAGGTTTAAAGGCCATCATGCACGTCTCTACCCAGGGACAATGTGGAGCCTCCCAATTTTTGGCTGCCCTGCCTAAGGGCTATACTATAATACACCCACTTCCTGACAATGGACACTTAATGTTTTGAGGCCCTCATGCACGTCTCTACCCAGGGACAATGTGGAGCCTCCCAATTTTTGGCTGCCCTGGCAAAGGGCTATACTGAAATAGACCCACTTCCTTACAATGGGCACTTCAGGTTTAAAGGCCATCATGCACGTCTCTACCCAGGGACAATGTGGAGCCTCCCAATTTTTGGCTGCCCTGCCTAAGGGCTATACTATAATACACCCACTTCCTGACAATGGACACTTAATGTTTTGAGGCCCTCATGCACGTCTCTACCCAGGGACAATGTGGAGCCTCCCAATTTTTGGCTGCCCTGGCAAAGGGCTATACTGAAATAGACCCACTTCCTTACAATGGGCACTTCAGGTTTAAAGGCCATCATGCACGTCTCTACCCAGGGACAATGTGGAGCCTCCCAATTTTTGGCTGCCCTGCCTAAGGGCTATACTATAATACACCCACTTCCTGACAATGGACACTTAATGTTTTGAGGCCCTCATGCACGTCTCTACCCAGGGACAATGTGGAGCCTCCCAATTTTTGGCTGCCCTGGCAAAGGGCTATACTGAAATAGACCCACTTCCTTACAATGGGCACTTCAGGTTTAAAGGCCATCATGCACGTCTCTACCCAGGGACAATGTGGAGCCTCCCAATTTTTGGCTGCCCTGCCTAAGGGCTATACTATAATACACCCACTTCCTGACAATGGACACTTAATGTTTTGAGGCCCTCATGCACGTCTCTACCCAGGGACAATGTGGAGCCTCCCAATTTTTGGCTGCCCTGGCAAAGGGCTATACTGAAATAGACCCACTTCCTTACAATGGGCACTTCAGGTTTAAAGGCCATCATGCACGTCTCTACCCAGGGACAATGTGGAGCCTCCCAATTTTTGGCTGCCCTGCCTAAGGGCTATACTATAATACACCCACTTCCTGACAATGGACACTTAATGTTTTGAGGCCCTCATGCACGTCTCTACCCAGGGACAATGTGGAGCCTCCCAATTTTTGGCTGCCCTGGCAAAGGGCTATACTGAAATAGACCCACTTCCTTACAATGGGCACTTCAGGTTTAAAGGCCATCATGCACGTCTCTACCCAGGGACAATGTGGAGCCTCCCAATTTTTGGCTGCCCTGCCTAAGGGCTATACTATAATACACCCACTTCCTGACAATGGACACTTAATGTTTTGAGGCCCTCATGCACGTCTCTACCCAGGGACAATGTGGAGCCTCCCAATTTTTGGCTGCCCTGGCAAAGGGCTATACTGAAATAGACCCACTTCCTTACAATGGGCACTTCAGGTTTAAAGGCCATCATGCACGTCTCTACCCAGGGACAATGTGGAGCCTCCCAATTTTTGGCTGCCCTGCCTAAGGGCTATACTATAATACACCCACTTCCTGACAATGGACACTTAATGTTTTGAGGCCCTCATGCACGTCTGTATGCAGGGGCATTGGTGAACCTCACAATTTAGGACTGCCCTGGCAAAGGAAAATACTACAAAGACTCACTTCCTCAAAATGGGCACATTAGACTCAAGAGGCCTTCATGTACGTCTCTTCTCAGGGACATCGGAGTGCCACACAATGTTTTCACGTAAAATCTTTCATGTATTGATCTCAAAAAGTAACATACACCAGATCTATCTCACTATTGGGTATGTGCCCTTAACATTTCCGCCATGAAAAATCATTTTGGGGTCATTTTGGAAGGTTTTCTGGTGAGTCCGTAAAAATGGCGTAAAACGCGGACAAAATTGTTCACAGCTGTGACTTTTGAGTGATAAATGCTTCAAGGGGTCTTCCCCATGCTGTTGCCATGTCATTTGAGCACTCTTCTGAGACTTTTGTGACATTTTTAGGGTTTCTCCATGCTGCCGGGAGGTCATTTCACAAAAATACTCGGGTCTCCCATAGGATAACATTGGGCTCGTTGCTCGGGCCGAGTACACGAGTATCTTGGGAGGCTCGGCCCGAGCTTCGAGCACCCGAGCTTTTTAGTACTCGCTCATCACTATTTACTACCTTACTTTAATAGTGCCAGGAGTATGAAAATTACATCTCTGCTCCCGTAGCCGCTGCTGTGTTGCCCCAGTCATTTCCAGTAACCTACAGTGGTAAAAATACCTTTCATATATCACGTCCTGAGCTTTTTTGTCACTGTAGTTTATACAGCTCCTCAATATAATTGCTCTCTGTGGTCTGTAGTTTATTAAAGTGCAATGTAGTCTGACCACTTCTATAAACAGACATATATCCCCATGAAAAACCACAGAGTAATAATTAAACCCTAGTGTAAGTGATAGGATAGTACACTTATTTTCTGATGCCCAATGCCAGCGAGTCATTGAGCTGAAATTTTAGATTGTCGAAATTTAGATTGTTGATGCACATTTGCATTACAATCATGGCCGTAAGTTTTGGCACCCTTGAAATTGTTCCAGAAAATGAAGTAAAGGCCACTTTACCCACTGCGATATCGGTACCGAAATCGCTAGTGTGGGTACCCGCCCCCATCTGTTGTGCGACACGGGCAAATCGCTGCCCGTGGCGCACAACATCGCCCAGAGCAGTCACACATACTTACCTGCCTAGCGACGTCGCTGTGACCGGCGAACCGCCTCCTTTCTAAGGGGGCGGTCCGTGCGGCGTCACAGCGACGTCACAGCAGTGTCACTGAACCGCCGCCCAATAGCAGCGGAGGGGAGGAGATGAGCGGGACGTATCATCCCGCCCACCTCCTTCCTTCCGCATTGTGGCCGGGAGTCAGGTAAGGAGAGCTTCCTCGTTCCTGTGGTGTCACACGGAGCGATGTGTGCTGCCGCAGGAACGAGGAACAACTTCGTTACTGCTGCAGTAACGATAATCGAGAATGGACCCCCATGTCACCGCTGAGCGATTTTGCATGTTTTTGCAACGATGCAAAATCGCTCATAGGTGTCACACGCAACGGCATCGCTAATGCGGCCGGATGTGCGTCACCAATTCCGTGACCCCAACGAGATCGCATTAGCGATGTCGTAGTGTGTAAAGCCCCCTTTAGTCCCCCAGAAAATATTTTGTTACACACCTGTTTATTTCCTTTGTGTGTTTTTGAATAATACAAAAAAAAACCTGAAAAAAAAGCAAAGTTAAACATAATGTCACACAAAACTCCAAAAATGAGCCAGACAAAATTGTTAGCACCATCAACTGAATATTTGGTTGCACATCCCTTGGAATAAATATCTGCAATCATTCGCTTCCTACAACCCTCAACAAGCTTTTAGTCCTCTCACCTGGAATTCTGGACTCTTCTTTACAAACTGCTCCCGGTCTCTCATATTTGAAGGCGACTTCTCCCAAAAGAAATTTTAAGATCTCTCCACAAGTGTCAATAGTATTTAGGGGCGCTTTACACGCAGCGACATCGCTAGCGATGTCGCTCGTGAAAGCACCAGCCCCCGTCGTTTGTGCATTACGGGCAAATCGCTGCCCATGGCGCACAATATCGCTAGTACCCGTCACACATACTTACCTTTCTAGTAACGTCGCTGTGGGCGGCAAACAGCCTGTTTTCTAAGGGGGCGGTTCGTGCAGCGTCACAACGATATCACACGGCAGGCGTCCAATAGAAGCGGAGGGGCAGAGAGCAGCCGCATGAAAGTCACGCCCACCTCGTTGCTGGAGGACGCAGGCACACTGTTGTTTGTCATTCCCGGGGTGTCCCACGTAGCGATGTGTGCTGCCTCAGGAACGATGAACAACCTGCGTCCAAAAGCAGCAACGATATTTTGGAAATGAACGACGTGTCAACAATCAACGATTTGGTAAGTATTTTGCATCGTTAGCAGTCTCTCGTACGTGTCACACGCAACAAAGTTGCTAACGAGGCCGGATGTGCGTCACGAATTCCGTGACCCCAACAACATCTCGTTAGCGATGTCGTTGCGAGTAACGGGGCCTTTAGATCCAGACTCATTGCTGCCACTTCAGAACTCTCCAGCTCTTTGTTTCCATAGATTTCTGGCAGCTTTTTGAAGTATGTCGTATAACCTAGGAAGCAAACCCAGCTTTCTCAGACTGGTCACTACATTGCGACCCAAAATCCTTTGTAAATCTTCAGATTTCTTGATGCTTTGCACCCAAGGACATCCAGTGTCAGAGACAGCAAGACTACCCCAAGACATCTTTGAACCTCCACCATATTTGACTGTAGGTTCTGTGTTCTTTTCTTTGAAAGCCTCATTCCATTTTCGGTAAACAGCAGAATGATGTGCTTTACCAAAAAGCTAGATCTTGGTCTAATCTGTCCACATGATGCTTTCCCAGAAGGATTTTGGCTTACTCACGTGCATTTTGGCAATCTGCAGTCTAGCTTTTTTATGTCTGTGCGTCAGTAGAAGGCTCCTCTTGGGTCTCCTCCATAGCATTTCATTCCATTCAAATCTGGAAGGATATTTTGCTCTGACACTAATTCACCCTGAGTCGGCAGAACAGCTTGAATTTCTTTGGAACTTGATTGGGGCAGCTTATCCACCATCTGGACTATCCTACATTGCAACCTTGAGCAATTTTTCTCTGCCGTCTACATCAAGGGAGATTCACTACAGTGCCATGGGTTGTAAACTTCTTGATTATGTTGCGCATCATGGACAAAGGAACATCAAGATCTCAGGAGATGGACTTGTTACCTTGAGATTGTTGATATTTTTAAACTATGTTGTTTAAGTCCTGAGACAGTTCTCTCCTCTTTCTGTTCTTCATGCTAAGTGTGGCACACGCAGACACAGAGTCCATTTCTCTCCTTTTTATCTGGTTTCAGGTGTGATTTTCATATTGCCCATTCTTAAAACAAAGTTGTTTACCCACAATTTTGTAAAGGTGCCAACAATTTTTTCCAGACCATTTTTGGAGTTTTGTGTGAAATTATGTCCAATTTGCCTTTTTCCTTCTGTTTAATTTGTGTTGTGCCAATACACTCAAAGGAAATAAAGTGTTTAATTGCAATAATTTTCTGGGAGAAATACTTCATTTTCTGGAACAATTTCAAGAGTGCCAACACTTTCACCCATCCTGTATGAAAAGAGGCATCCTCACAATAAGATTTAAAACTGCCTAAAAAGTTACCAAATACCTGTGCCTGATTAATGATGCCATTTAATGCCACAAACGTAATTCTATTGATTTGTTTCATTAAATTTATTTTGTAACACTTTTTGAAAGGGGTCTATAAAATGAGCATTGCTAATAGGATCAGTATGAGGTCCAGTCTAGCAGAATGTGCAACATTTATCATTAAGCTGGCAACAGTGTGATACATTTGGTGCAGTTTCTGCCTGTCTGGTCTTGGTTTATCATGTCTAAATTTAGGATAGAATTGGTAAATTTCATATGAAACAAGGGAAAAAAAGATGTACAGCTCACCGCACTTTTTCAAAACCATATGAATCTGAGAATACTGGGTTGATGGGATCCAAATACTGCTGGTAAGCTACATTCGGATTATAACACGCATTCCTCATTTTTCTCCCAAATTTTTGGGAGGAAAACTTATTTTTAATCCAAAAAATACGGTATGTTGTAATTAGTGATGGATGAACCCGCAAATACCCAGGATTGGTGGGTCCAACTGGATTTAAAAAAGAAAAACCTGTTTCAGGCCCAAAATTAATCCTTCCTGGATATCTGGCCGGACGCCGATCACTATATAAGTGTATGGTACTAGGTAACCCGCCCGGATCCGGACTTTTAGGCCTAAAGCTGGGGTCACACATAACGACAACGACAACGACGTCGCTGCAACGTCACCATATTCTGTGACGTAGCAGCGACCATAGATGATCGTTAGTAAGCTGTCAAACATGTTATAAAAAGCAGCGACGGAGCAGCGATCATAGCGACGTCGACGGTCGTTGTGTGGTTTCAGACGTAGCGTAGCGTCCCTGCTGCGGTGTCAAACACAAGGATTATAAGCTTATCAGCATGGCGCAGCGGGATAGCAGCGATCAAAAAATGACCTGGAGCATTCAGGAGCGAGCAGCGATTTCGCAGCAGGGGTCTGATCGTTGTTATGTGTTACACACAGCGACGTCGCTGTTGAGGTTGCTGCAACGTCACAGAATATGGTGACGTTGCAGCGACGTTGTTGTCGTTGTCGTTATGTGTGATACCAGCTTAAGCCACACGGCATGAAACTCGGAGCGAGTGGAATGCGATAAAACATCAAATTGTACTCAGACCAATATTAACCTATGTGCCAGCACCCATGAGCGATTATTTTCTTAGCCCTAATCGGACCGAGAAAACAGTCATTTCTCTCGCACCTATTCAAGTCTATGGGGCGAGAGAAAAATCGCACTGCACTCGTATTTCACCGGTGTAACGCGAGTGCAGAGCAAGAATGGCAATAGCCAGCAATGGAGGCGATAGGGAGATAAATCCCTCCCTCTCCTCCGCAGCGCCGGCCTGCCCCTCGTCAGAGCCGACTCGCCCCCTGCATGATCGGACCTCAGTCGCAGTGACACTCGGCTCCCGCTGTGCTGCCAGCGCGAGCCGAGTGTCATGCGAGGATCGAAGTAGTCCCGACCTTACAGTCTTGGTCCACCCATCACTAGTTGTAAACACTGAAGCAGGAAATAGGGAGGAGCAGCGCAAATGTGGGAACGGGTGCAGCCGAGGATTGGTGTTGTGATTATTGCTTTTATTTTATTTTTTTTATCCATTCAGAGTCTTTTTTCATTTACAAAGGTGGACAACCCCTTATAAGTATATATATACTGTTATGACTGTAGTTATGCTACAATTTCTGGTGACTGACCATCACCATACCATGCATGCCTGATCTTGGTTTGCAATATATTCCTCCTGTTGGTAGCTGTTCACATTCAGTTGCCTCACCCTTTCCACAGGCATTGCTAATTAAGCACCATTCTTGGATCTGGTTCGCCTTTATCAATGGTTGCTGTTTGGCACTGGGAGGATCAGTTCTGATATAGTCCTGGTATGTGTAGAGCTTGCTCCACATGCTGGGACCTGGGCTGGCCTCTATCCACAATTGCCTCTTTTGCAACATAGAAGCGGTTATATACAGGTTACAGGTATGTGTGCTCCATTATGGTTCTGCTTTTAACTTTATCTAGGAGGCCGCATGGCACATGAAATACAGAATGTAGAGTAGGACCCCCCTATTGAGATTTGCCGTGACGTTGGCAGGGGTGTCTCAAAAAATTGATCAATTATTTGCTAAAAATCTCATTTTTTTTATTATAGTACAGTTGGAATAAATCTGTGAATTTTCACTTTTTATATGATGCATGCCAATTTCAGATCGTGCTGGCTCCTTTTTTTTTCTCCATTATAAGTATAGGTAGGATCCATAAAGGTCCTGTGGCTTTAAATATGTGGTAATTACGGTATGTAGAATGCTTAAACCCTTTTCTTCATTGACCTATGCATCCATACATGGCAAATGTCACAGAGTATAGTGTATATACCTAGGAGCGATGTACCACTTAGTTCAGTGAGGGTGATATATAGCTATTGCGCCCTGAAATGCATTTTTCCAGGCAGACACCTGCCTTGTGACATACAATGAAATAATGTAATGTAACATTTCCATTATTATCACCATCGCTACTGTATATTTATACAATATCGAGTCCCCGCTGAGTGCCAGGAGCGGAGCAGAGAAAAATGAGATTTGCTTTAGAAAGTTGATGATTAGCAGTTGTATAAAACCTGAGATTTACACTCCATAATTCACAAGCGATTTCTCAGTCTCTTCGTGCCAGCGACTGGAAGTAACTAGAAAGCTTATATCTAACTGGAATTATGTATTATTTACCTTAAGTCAAAAAATTCTGAACTGATTACATTTGTAATATATCTTTATAGTTAGCGGAGTTTTGCTTTTCAGATACACAGCGCCATAAAATCATTGGTCAAATTTAGGACAACTTTTCTAATTATGCTAAGAGCTATTTGGTGCACCCTGGGTATGGCTGGGGTATTCCTGTATCTCTGCTCTCATTTTCCTTGACATATACACTGACAAGCAAAAGGGTAACAATGTTTTGAACTTTTGCCTTTTAGGCTCCATATCTCATTGTCCACTACAGCTTTAAGCATGAGAATAGCTTCATTTTATAGACAATCATCTTGGCTATTCCATACATAGATTTGACTTACAACTATTTAGCATATGATTTGTTATGCAGATTCTGAATTGTTACTGTTTTACTCTTGATGGTGGAAAAATCTTTTTCTTCCTGTATACTACAAATTACAACCTGTTCTCGCATTGCCTAATAGCTTCATGTGGTATTAGGTTGATTTCCAAATTAAAGGTCTCTGGTTCAAATTGAGGAGCAGCCATGAAGAAGATTTCCCAAGAAAAGAAAAACAACATCATCTAACTCATCGACAGCGGTCTCTCGGACAAGGAAATTGCCAAACTGCATCCTGTGGGTATCATGATAGTTGAAAGAATATGAAATTAAGTCCGCCCATCAATTCCAAAGTCAAGAGGCGGACGATGAGGCAAAATATCGGAGTCAAGTCGGCTTTTCTGATCGAAAATAATGTTTACTAAGTATCCTATGTTTATATATTTGAACTATTGCTTTTACTTAAAGGGAACTTGTTAGGTGCTATATGCACGCAGAACCACAAGGAGTTCTGGGTATGTACCGCCCCCGTGCCAGTGGCCGAGCCGCTCGGATCCGGAGCCGCGGTGGCTCGAGGGGTCTCCGGATCCGGGGGGTCCGCGCGGACACTCGAATTAACAGAAGAGGGGGCGTATGTACAGGGGATTTGGAAAGTTCGTGACGCCACCCACGGTGTGTGATAAGATGGTGTACCACCTCTGCTATTGGTGGGAGAGCCCGGTGGCGGTGGTATAGCAGCAAGGTGTTTAACCCCTCCATGGGTAGGGGGTGCATGCCCCGGGGCCCGTTGGGATGTTGGTGATGGGGGTGCCGTTGGGTACAGGAAAAGGGGCTTTTCAGCGTACTCACTTAGTCCAGGAATAATAACACCTACAGCTTGTAAACCAGAATTCTGAGCACCACTGCAGCTTAGAGGGAGCACGCTGGGATCCGTGCCCTTGGTGTTGCTGTTAGCCTGTGGCCTTTTCCGTGGCACCTTCTCACTAGTTGGACCCTCAAGTTTGAAACTTTTTGGGTCCCGCTCACCCATATGGCTAACGGAGTGAGCTTGCTCTCTGGGTTCACACGTAGGATTTCTTTGGACTGTATTTGGGAAAGTCCTATCCCATTGGTGCGCTAGTACCCCGATTTTGGAGTGGGTTGGGGATGAATCTTGAGGTCTTCACCCCCGTCGGGTAAATTACCAGGATGCGTGAAGCTACTTCCCGGCCTAGGAACGACGTACCCCGTTTTGCCCTGGCCCCTGCCCGGTGATGGCTCAAGGCCGCCGGCTGCCCTCCTCGACAGACCGTGCCCCTTGACGCGATCCTCTGCGCCCGGGGTTCCAGCTCCTACCAGGCCCAGACCAACGTCTGCCACCTAGTAGTCTCCAGGAGCCCTGCTCCGGACCAGTGACCTCTCTCTCCAAGAGAGTCACTTTCCACCTCCTTCTCCTTCCACTCCTGTTTCACTTCTCTCATTTTCCCCTACCAACCCTCCATATGGGCGGCCCTATTCCCTTCAGGCCCCCCAATGGTGTGTCTGGTGGGTTTGGTGTAAAGTGTTTCTAGGATTTTGATTGGCTAAGCTGTTAGCAACACCAAAGGACCAGGATCCGTAACCAAGGAGGAGTGGATACTGTGCAGAGGGGCAGATTGCACAATACCCTGTGACGACCTGATAGGCCAGGGCGTCACAGGTGCATATTTCTAATTTCTGCCTAACCGTCCCTGCATACACTAGCATAGATAAAGAGATCTTTAGAAAAAGTGTTTCTAAAGATCTTTTACCGTATGCTAATGAGCGAGAGGACTAGCCCCCTGGGCGTTAGTTCCCTGGCCAGTCGCCCCCATTAGCATGTTAGGACACCCCTGTGTGTGTGCTAACATGCTAATGAATATGCGGCATCACAGGATGATCTCACTCACCTCTCCGCTGCCATCGCGTCTAACGGGGAATTTCGGCTCAGTGTACATGACCCCGGAGTTTGGGTAAGGCGCACTATGAAGCCGGGTGTACTCGTCCAGGCTTCAAACTGAAGTAGTGCGCATGACCCAAACTCCAGGATCATGTGCAATGAGCCAAAATCCCGTCGGATTGATTTATCCACACATCTATCTATCTATCTATCTATCTATCTATCTATCTATCCCTCTATCTATCTATCTATCTATCCCTCTATCTATCTATCTATCTATCTATCTATCTATCTATCTATCTATCTTCTAGCTAATTAGGTGACCAGCATTATATATTCTGCACTTAGGAAGATGGAGGTCAGTCAATACAGCCATCGCTCGAGCTCTCCTTCTCCAGAACGGCTGTTGATGCAGATACCCTCCCTTAATATTGCTTGTCAAATATTTTTCTGGTTACATATAATCCGATGACCACTAAATGCGCCAGCTATTTACGTTGTTCCTATTCAATCTAAATCCTGCTTCAAAAATAGATGAAATTGATGTCATAGGAAAACACAAGAGCAGCTCTGGATCTGTCGTCTGATGCAAAAATGAAGGTTTTCTGTTTTCCTGCTGCAATTTTCCCTTTCCATTAGCATTTCCTGCCAAGAGACACACATAACTCTGGCTTTTGATAATATGACTTAATTGTCACTGACCCTTTTCGAATGGAAACTCTGAGTCAATAGCAGCTGAGAGCCGTCTCTCCCCTGATTCCACCTTGGCTCACTGATTGCAAAAAATGCTCCGAACAACAATTCAGCTGCGGAAAATAAAGTAGAAAGGTTAATATGAGCTTCGTGGAGAGGAGTGCTGTGCATTAGGGAGTTTTATCAACTTTACATGAGCTGCCGTCACATTTTCCACCCTTGTCCGGGTTTTTTTTTTTATGTCTTACTAACAAATCTGTGGCATGACCTCAGTCACAATGACATTTCCCATTTATACCGCAGGGACATGTAACCACGATCATGAGGCACAAATAATTTTCCTGTTATTAATAAAATGTATTTTCCAATTGGACTAAGTTATTGCATAAAAGTACAGTATATATGTTACTGCAGGGGCCGACACAAGCAATTAGGGGGCTCCTATCTAATAACAGTTAATGGTAGTAATCATGCCTCTCCCTTACTGGGCCCCAGCAGTATTGGATGCTTATTTCTGGTCTTCTCATCTGTTGAAACATGTTAATACAGATTTTAATTAGTAAACATATCTGTCATGATGGGATTGTGGGCTAGCGAGTGACAGGGACTCTTATGCTGTCCCTTACGCTAGGGGACCCTAATCTCACGGTTACTCCTGATGGTGGTGATGCCTGAGTTCCATGCTTGGCTATGCTTCTAACCAGAACTAATCTGATTCCCCTCTCCCACCTAGTTAGGAAGGGGCAGGAATGAGAGGGAAATATAGAAAAAGACATAGAAGGGTTAACCAAAACTCTGACACACTGCACACACACAGGAATAGACAATGAGAGACTCAGGAAAAAAGCAAGAGCAGGAAGGTAGCTCCAAAAGGCAACAAGAGTTAACTCCACAACTGCACTTAGCAACAGATACCACAATCTTCAGATAGTCTAGATCCTAACACCTCACCAGACCAGCTAAGATAAACTATAATTGGCCTAGAAAGAAGGATCTAGCCAGCATATATAGGAAGGGAGCAGCAATTGGCTCCCCCACAACATGTGATCAAAGGAGACTAACAAGCAGACTAGCAGAGATTAACTCTTGATAGCCTGCCTATGAACTACCACTCTGCAGGTTGACCCCCGAGTCTGCCTGCATTGATCACAGACAGCAGAGAAGTTATCAGGCGGAGTGTCAGAATCAGTAGTCGGAACAGATTCCAATCCTGCCATGACAGTCAGTGAAGTTTGTAAAAATCTGTGTGTGACAATACCAATCTAATTTGCCCAGGAACTGTCCTGATTCTCGAGCTCTCTAACTTGCTATCCACTCTCTCCAATAAGGCTCTTTATCAACGTTATTCAGAACTTCCCTTACCTCACTATTTAGTAGGCATTCCCATCTTAAACCTCCAATATTATAACCTCATTGAGAGACTGTAATCGGTACAGTGGTTGCCTTATATTGAATCAACGCCTATTTCAGTTAAAACCTTAATCAGTTGGTGTCATCCTTGAGTGACGTATCGAATGAAGACTCCTAGGTCTCACACTCATAACTGATCCTCTTAGATGTCCATACCTGCAATGTAGCTGAACTTGAGGCCAGAGTTGGCTTCTTCATCAGGGGAGCAACAGTGGTGGGAATGGACATTACAGAAGCGTTGGTGCGCTAGAAACAGGAGACCATGACAAAGGGCCTGTAATGATGCTGCACAGTGGGTAACATGGTGTTCTTTGAGAGATCCTGGAGTCATCCTCTATATCCACCTTCCATCTGGCTCAGACTGAGATAAGGTCTCTAGCAACTACTTGTCTGTAGACTCAGACCCGTTCGATTTGACTAACGAGCATTTTAGTGATGGACAGTGATGGTGGAAAGTGTTGACACCCCTGAAAGTCTTCCAGAAAATTAGTGCAATCACACATATTTTGTCATACACATGTTTATTTCATTTGTGTGTTTTGGAATAACACAATAAAACTGAAAACTAAGGCAAACTGGACATAACTTCCCACAAATCCCCCAAAAAGGGCAGGACAAAACTCTAAGCACCTTTCTAAAATTGTGGGTAAACAACTTTTGCATGTGATGCTCATTCAAACGCACCTGTGCCAAGTAACAGGTGTGGGCAATCTGAAAATCACACTTGAAAGTAGATAATAAAGGGAGAAGTTTACGGATTGTTTGCATTGTGTTTCTGTGTGTGCCACACAAAGCATGGAGAACAGAAAGAGGAAAAGAGAACTGTCTGAGGACTTGAGAAACAGAATTGTTGAAAAATAGTAACAATCTCTTGGTTACAAGTCCATCTCCAGAAATCTTGATGTTACCTTGTCCTCGATGCGCAACATAATTAAGAAGTTTACAAATCATTGCACTGTATCTAATATCTCTGGACATGGACGACAGAGAAAAATTGCTGAAAGGTTGCAACACAGTTAAGGGGGCTTTACACGCTGCGACATCGCTAATGCGGAGTCGTTGGGGTCACGGATTTTGTGACGCACATCCGGCCGCATTAGCGATGCCGTTGCGTGTGACACCGATAAGCGATTTTGCATCGTTGCAAAACCGTGCAAAATCGCTAATCGGCGACATGGGGGTCCATTCTTAAAAATCGTTACTGCAGCAGTAACGAAGTTGTTCCTCGTTCCTGCGGCAGCACACATCGCTGCGTGTGATGCCGCAGGAACGAGGAAGCTCCCCTTACCTGCCTTCCGGCCGCTATGAGGAAGGAAGGAGGTGGGCGGGATGTTAAGTCCCGCTCATCTCCGCCCCTCCGCTGCTATTGGGCGGCGGTTCAGTGACGCTTCAGTGACGTCGCCGTGACGCCGCACGGACCGCCCCCTTAGAAAGGAGGCGGTTCGCCCGTCACAGCGACGTCGCCGGACAGGTAAGTATGTGTGACAGCTGTTGTGCGGCACGGGCAGCGATTTGCCCGTGTCGCGCAACAGATGGGGGTGGGTACCCACACTAGCGATATCGGGACCGATATCGCAGTGTGTAAAGTAGCCTTTAGTCCAGATAGCAAATAAACAGCTTCAATCAAGTTCCAAAGAAATTCTAGCTGTCCTTCAGGCTCAGGATGCATCAGTGCGAACTATCTGTCAAGATTTAAATGTAGTGAAATGCTATGGCAGGTGACTCAGAAGAACCCCGCTGCTGACACAGAGTCATAAAAAAGCTAGACTGGAGTTTGCCAAAATATATGTGAGTAAGCCAAAATCCTCCTCGGAAAGCATCTTGTGGACAGATGAGTCCAAGATAGAGCTTTTTGGTAAAGTACATCATTCTACTGTTTACTGAAAATGGAATGAGGCCTACAAAGAAAAGAACACAGTACCTACAGTATAATGAGGTGGAGGCTCCAAGATGTTTTGGGGTTGTTTTGAGGCCTCTGACACTGGGTGTCTTGACTGTGTGCAAGGCATCATGAAATGTGAAGATTACCAAAGTATTTTGGGTAGCAATGTAGTGCTGGGTTTGCGTTCTCGGTCATGGGTTTTCCACCAGGAAAATGACCCCAAACAAACTTCAAGAAGCCCCCAGAAATGTCTGTAAAAACATGTTCTGAAGTGGCAGCAATAAGCCCAGATCTAAATCCCATTGAACACCAGTGGAGCGATCTTAAAATGCTGTTGGGATATGAGAGGCCTGGAGCAGTTTGCAAAAGAATAGTCCAAAATTCCAGTTTAGAGGTGTAAGAAGCTTGTGGATGGTTATAGAAAATGTTTGATTGCAGATATGTATTCCACAAGGCATGCAACCAAATATTAAGTTGAGGGGGCCAACAATTTTGTCCAGCCCATTTCTGTTGTTTTGTGTGAAATTAGGTCCAATTTTTCTTTTTTCTTTTTTTGTTTTGTTAAGGTATACACAAATGAAATAAACGTGTATAACAAAATATGTATAATTGCAATAAATTACTGGGAGAAATACTTCATTTTATGGAACAATTTCAAGGGTGCCAACACTTTCAGCCATGATGGCTTTATAGCCAATATTCCTGATGTTGAAAAGTTTAAACAATAGCACCACCTGAAGCTCATGGGACTTGTATGAGATCTTTTTTTGACAAGCTTCTTTTGACACTATGTTTCTGTGAACAAAGGAAAAGTGAAGTTCTTCTGTTTCAACTTTGGTCTGCAATTATTTCTACAGAGGGACCACTAAACATGTTTCTTACATACATCTATTACTTGCCAAAAATCTTAATTTTGCTGGCAAAATCCTTTTCCTCTGGGTCTCAAGAAGATGGAGCTTGGCAAAACCAAAAAAGTAGACATTTGGGACCATTCTTAGTTGTTTTCGAGAAGCTCGCCCGTGGCTTTAATGTTGGGCTTAAGCATCTCGAATTTTGTGATCTTAATTTTGGTAAAAATGTTATCGTTCCCAGCCTTGCTCTTGATGTTCCTTTTTTTTCTACTATTGTCTCTAAAGTGGTGGCCTGCATATTCATTACATACTATAGGCAGCGCTAGCAAATTCGCATGTATAGTTCCTACAGTAATGAGTCAACTAAGACTGCCAATTAGGGATCTTTTGTTATTAATGAGGACCTTGTGGCTGGTAATTGGGCCAAAGGAGTCATGGGGAACTGGCTGACACTAATGTGAGGTCGCTCCTGCTGGCATTTATTTTGAGAACACAGACAATACCGGTAATGAAATTGGCTCACAGAAATCTGATTTGGGATTTGAAGTATAGAAAAGGCGATAACGTGCTAATCGTTGGGTGGCCAACTGCTTGGACACTCAACAATCCCTAGAATAGGGTTCAGGAGCCCTGAGAACAATGATCTGCAGAGTACCTATCCATTAATTGTGTATTGGGATGCTGGAAATTGAGGATCACTTTCCCTGGTTTTCTCCGCCACACCCGTAGACAATGAATGGAGCAGAGGCAGATCATGTGCACTTATCCTCCATTCAAGGTGAAGCGTTGCAGAGTCCATTCTTGGTTTTACAGAGTTTTATTCTCAATATTACTGGGGGTCCCAACAGTCAGAACTACAGAGGTCAGCAAGTTATTCTCTATTTTATGGATAGGGAATAACCTGTGATTTTGGGAAAACCCCTTGAATCCACAATGAATTATGAGAGATTGGATTGTGATTGAAAGCAACCCTAGAAGATATCCTTAGAACTATCCTAGAAGGTTGTGTTCTTTACTATAGCACTGATCTATTAATTTTTCTATGGCTACTGGACCTCATTATTGAATAATAATCTTTTTCTGAGGCCAAAAAACTAATGGAAAAGAAAACAGAACATTTTGTGAAAACAGAAGAGTATATTACATTACATGGCTCAAGGCAATGCTCCCATTGGAAGAGGGATTACAGACATTTTAAGGTTAGACGTAGGGCAAGAATGTGCAGTCAATTTATGTAATGATAATAAGCATTGCTTTTAATGGAAAAGTCCTTAATAGTACGATACACAGAAAACAAACGGTTACGTATGCCCCCAACATCTTCTACCCCTGTTCTCATACCCCAGTGGTTGGACCTAATGGGTATTTATTTATCACTTCTCCTATGGATAGGTAAAAGGTGTTGTTTGTCTGTTTAGCCCTTTAAGAAGAAGGCTGATGGCACATCTTACCTTTCTAATGTGAACAGGTGCAAACTGAACATGAAACATAATAACAAAAAGGACAGTTGCTAAGATATGTGGAACAATGTAGTGGAATATGGACATGCATTACTTGTATGAAAAACACGCAAAAATTGAGATACTTAGTTAGCACTAGAGATGAGCGAACCGGTCGCGGTTCGGCTCGAGGTCGGTTCGCCGAACGGAGGTCCCGTTCGAGTTCGGTTCGTCGAACGTTCGACGAACCGAACTCGAACTGCATAGGAAACAATGGCAGGCATTCACAAACACATAAAAACACCTAGAAAACACCCTCAAAGGTGTCCAAAAGGTGACAAACAACTCACAACACAACACAAACACATGGGAAAGTGACAAGGACATATACTCATGCGAAAACAAAACAGCGTTACGAGGAAAAAGAGGACGAGACACAGATATAGGCATTATTATATAAGAATAAGGCTGCACATCAAACTTAGATAAAGGTATAATGCCTCAAGCATATGGAAAAATATTGGAATATACAATGAAAAATGCTACTTGCTAATTTGAACATGTGAATAATGAATTGCATACCTGCCATGAATATTAGGAAAAAGGAGATATTTAGCAATCGCATTGATCAATGTAACTGAGCCATGTTTTTTCCATCTCCTATATAAGAAAGTCCTTAGTTACCCCTCTCCACCCATAGCAGTTTTTAATTGCAATGAGATGACACACAGTTAGGGTCACAGAGCTAGGGACCCCAATATAGAGATATACCTTGACGAGGTCTTGGGGCTCAGTTACATTGATCAATGCGATTGCTAAATATCTCCTTTTTCCTAATATTCATGGCAGGTATGCATTTCATTATTCACATGTTCAAATTAGCAAGTAGCATTTTTCATTGTATATTCCAATATTTTTCCATATGCTTGAGGCATTATACCTTTATCTAAGTTTGATGTGCAGCCTTATTCTCATATAGTATGTATTTTTTGGCTTGCACTCATATATATATATATTAGTGCTCACTTCAGTTATCCTATACAGATATAGGCATGGCATGCCCTTCTAAAATCATGTAAAACACCGCAAGGTGACTCCAAGCGGAGTCTCCCTTTTTTCCAAAAATTGGGCCACACAGACACCTTATCAGTGGCAGCACTTGTGCCCTAGTTGCAAACAGGATGTTTTGATTTGCATCAAGCACATTCCAAATCCACAAGCATTTACTCTCCCCAGGATGACACAGGGGTAGTAAATTCCTGGTGGATCCATGACTTGTTCATTTTGATGAACGTCAGTCTGTCCACATTGTCACTGGACAGACGCGTGCGCTTATCTGTCAGCACACACCCAGCAGCACTGAAGACACGTTCAGAGACAACGCTGGCAGCTGGACACGACAAAATCTCCAAGGCGTAACTGGAGAGCTCTGGCCATTTTTCTAGATTTGAAGCCCAAAAGGAGCAAGGCTCCATTTGCAAAGTCATGGCATCGATGTTCATTTGGAGATACTCCTGTATCATCCTCTCCAGCCGTTGACTATGTGTCAGACTTGTTGTCTCTGGTGGCCTTGCAAAGGAGGGTCTAAAAAAATTATGAAAAGATTCCATAAAATTGCTGTTACCAGCACCAGATACGGTGCTACTGGTACGGGTAGACTGTTGAAGATGACGAGACCGTCCCATGTTTGTCAAGTTACAACTGGGAGAATCACTCCCTGCACCTGCACGGTTGTATGGTGGAAAAGCCGAGCTAAGATCGAGTAACAGCTTCTGCTGATACTCCTGCATACGTGCGTCCCTTTCTATGGCTGGAATTATGTCACAAAATTTGGACTTGTACCGGGGATCTAATAGTGTGGCAATCCAGTAGTCATCATCACTTCTAATTTTGACAATACGAGGGTCATGTTGGAGGTAGTGCAACAAGAAGGCACTCATGTGTCTTGCGCAGCCATGCGGACCAAGTCCACGCTGTGTTTGTGGCATAGAGGTGCTATCCGTTCTTTCTTCCTCTGACATCTCCCCCCAACCTCTTTCAACTGAAATTTGACCAAGGTCTCCCTCATCTGCTGAGTCTTCCATGTCCATGGACAGTTCGTCCTCCATTTCTTCATGTTCTCCTGCACCTTCCACAACATTTCGCCTGCTACTATGCGCCCTTGTTGATCCCTGTCCCCCATGGTCCCATGCCTGCTGCGTTGGTGATGATGAACGTCTGGACCTTGGTGATGTTGTTGTCCCTTGCGCATATGAATCCTCCTGTAGTTCCTCCCCTTCCTGTTGTCCCACCCCCTGACTCCGAATAGTGTTTAGTGTGTGCTCCAGCATGTAAATGACTGGAATTGTCATGCTGATAATGGCATTGTCAGCGCTAAACATATTCGTCGCCATGTCGAAACTGTTCAGAAGGGTGCATAGGTCCTTGATCTGAGACCACTCCATCAGGGTGATCTGCCCCACCTCTGCATCTCGTTGGCTCAGGCTATACGTCATGACGTATTGCACCAGGGCTCGGCGGTGCTGCCACAGTCGCTGTAACATGTGGAGAGTCGAATTCCAGCGTGTCGCCACATCGCATTTCAGGCGATGAACCGGCAGGCCGAAAGACTTCTGGAGAGATGCAAGTCGCTCAGCTGCGGCGGTTGAACGGCGGAAGTGAGCAGACAGTTTTCGTGCCCTGGTCAGAAGGCCATCTAGGCCGGGATAGTGTGTTAAGAATTGCTGGACAACAAGGTTCAACACGTGAGCCATACAAGGCACGTGTGTCACCTTGCCCAGGCGAAGGGCCGCACCCAGGTTTGCAGCATTGTCGCACACGGCCTTACCAGGCTGCAGGTTGAGTGGAGACAACCATTTATTAAACTCTGACCGCAGAGCTGACCACAACTCCTCAGCTGTGTGACTCCTATTCCCAAGACATGTCAAGCTAAAGACCGCCTGATGCCGTTGCGCTCTGCTGCCAGCATAGTAATGAGGGGTGCGTGATTCCTTCTGCGCAGTGAGAACGCTGGTGGCCTGACCAGGCAGGCTTGGGGCGGAGGTGGAGGACCCAGATGAGGTGGAGGAGGCAGAAGCAGTGGCGGAACTTGGACAGACAGAGGATTGACACACAAGTCGTGGGGACGGCAAGACTTGTGCAGCAGACCTTTCACCATCTATCACCATAGTTACCCAGTGCCCAGTCAGCGACATGTAACGTCCCTGTCCATGCTTACTGGTCCAAGTATCGGTGGTGAAATGCACCCGTTCACACACAGAGTTTGTCAAGGAAGCGGTGATGTTGTGTGCGACATGCTGGTGTAGCGCGGGCACACCTTTCTTAGAGAAGTAGTGGCGACTAGGCATCTGGTACTGGGGCACAGCGACAGACATAAGGTCTCTAAAATCCTGTGTGTCCACTAGGCGGAAAGGCAGCATTTCGGTAGCCAAGAGCTTACAGAGGGATAGAGTCAACCTCTTAGCTTTGTCATGGGTCGCAGGAAATGGCCTTTTATTTGACCACATCTGAGGGACAGAGATCTGGCTGCTGTGTGTAGACGGTGTTGAGTAGGGTGTCCCTGTAAAATGCAGGTTTGTGAGGAAAGTGCAGGCGGAGACATGATGTTGCCTTCATCCAACGTTGGTGCTATCGATGTCTGAGAGAGCTGTACACACTCACTTGTTTCCCCTTCCAAACCAACTGATGACCTACCAAGCAAACTGCCTGTTGCGGTTACAGTGGTGGAAGTTGTGCGTGGAAAACCAGGTGTGACAGCTGTCCCCACAGTCCTAGAAGATGAAGAGCGCGCGGATGCACTGGAAGGGGCAGGCCGTGGATGGTTCGCTCCGCTAGGCCGCATTGCAGCACGGTGAGCTTCCCACCGGGACCTATGATATTTATTCATGTGACGATTCATGGAAGAAGTTGTCAAACTGCTGAGGTTTTGACCTCTACTAACAGAATCACGACAAATTTTACACATCACATAATTTGGGCGATCTTTTTCTATGTCAAAAAAGGACCAGGCTAGGCAAGGCTTAGAGGGCATGCGACCTGCTGAGCCCCCCCGACTAGTGCTCAGAGGCAGAGTGGTGGCTGATGATGCAGTTGTAGACGTGCTACCAGTGCTCCGACTCTGTCCAGGAAGGCGCAAGGTAACTTCGTCGTCGGTTGCATCCTCCTCCACCGCCTCTGTTGACCTCCTTGAGTGCCTGACTGGGGGTTGACAGTAGGTGGGATCTAGAACTTCATCATCAATAGTTGTGTTTGCACTCCCCTCCCCCTCAGACCGAGCCTCTTCTTGCCCTGACCGAATATTTAAGTTGTCATCCCAATCTGGTATCTGCGTCTCATCGTCATCAGTATGTTCCTCATTGTCTATAACCACAGGTGTTACAGTTTGTGACAAAGGGTCAACATTATGCTCAGAAACTTGGTCCTCACGGCCTGAATCAGAGTCACAAAGGTTCTGGGCATCACTGCAGACCATTTCCTGGTCTGTACTCACTGTAGCTTGGGAGCAGACCTCTGATTCCCAGGCTATAGTGTGACTGAACAGCTCTGCAGACTCAGCCATCTCAGTTCCACCATACTGTGCAGGGCTGATGGAGACTTCAGAGCTGGGAGAAAGCAAGTTTGATTGGGATGACAACTCAGAGGACTGGTGTTTTTTGGATGCGGTACTTGAAGTGGCTGAGAGGGCACTTGTTGGACCACTTGAGATCCATTCAAGCATTTTCCTTTTTTAGCCATCATCTACCTTTGTTCCTGTTGTTCGTGTCCGTAAAAAAGGGAGCACATCGGATTGTCCACGGTAAGTAGTAGACATCTTACTTTTGCTGGTAGATGGTCTATCTTCAGCAGATGATAATGGAGCTTTGCCACCTTCCACACGGACATACCCTTTTTTGCCTTTTCCACTACGCCTCTTGCCCTTTCCACCAGCATCTGTCATTTTGCCACTCATGTTGATTGCGACAAGATTGTGCACTGAAAATGTGGTAGTAAAAATTGAGAGGTGGTGTAGATTGCAGCGGTGGTCTAGCTTTATTAACAGCAGAATAATAAAGAATAAATATCCCTGACAATGCAACTACGGCCCTTAAACTGGCAGCATAAATTGCTAGTATAATGGCTTAGTTATAATGAGTTGGAGTGTGCAATGCAGGCAGACGTGCTGCAAATATCTTTGCACTAGTGGGACTATACAGAAGTCCAATAGCCACGTTTAGGATGACACTAGGTACACTCAGTGTTTGCTAGTATAATGGCTTAGTTATAATGAGTTGGAGTGTGCAATGCAGGCAGACGTGCTGCAAATATCTTTGCACTAGTGGGACTATACAGAAGTCCAATAGCCACGTTTAGGATGACACTAGGTACACTCAGTGTTTGCTAGTATAATGGCTTAGTAACTATCAGTTTGAGTGTGCAATGCAGGCAGACGTGCTGCAAATATCTGTGCACTACTGGGACTATACAGAAGTCCAATAGCCACGTTTAGGATGCCACTAGGAACACTCAGTGTCTGCTAGTATAATGGCTTAGTTATAATGAGTTGGAGTGTGCAGAGGACAGGAGGGTACAGTGCCAGGGTTGTGGGGCTCTGGGTAGAGGAATGGAAGCCTGCCTTTCTATTCCCTCCTAATGGGGAAATGCAGCGAGGAAATCCCTGACCTTAGCTACACAGACGCTGTCTCTGTTTTCAGGACCTGTCACCTATGGCTCTGACCCTGCCGGTACGAGCCCTTAAAAGGACTGATAGAAAGTGCTCTCCCTAAGCTGTCCAGCGCTGTGTATGGAGCGCATACAGCAGTATCGGCGATAGGACTCAGGACGGAGCTGCGCCAGTGATGTCTGACACCAAGGACGCAGAAGAGATAATGGCGTCCGGACGGGCAGATACTCGTTTTTATAATGCAGGGACAAGTGACATGGACATCCTATCACACATGCCGTTGCTTCTCTGGCTAAAAGTCCACTTAGCTGTGTGTGTGTCTGTGATTGGCTGACATGCTGGCCCTTCCCACTACACGCGCGCGCTTAGGGAAGGAAGACAAGTAAAAAAAAAAAAAAATGGCGATCGCCATTATCCATACAGCAGTGATCTGAAGGCGCTGTTCCCGCACACTATACACTGAAATTTCATAATAGTGTGAGTCACAGAGTGACTTACACTATTACAGCGGAAAGCCAGCTAGGAATTAGCTGTTTTTTTTGCTGCTAGAACCGTTCTCGAACGTATCTAGAACTATCGAGCTTTTGCAAAAAAGCTCGAGTTCTAGTTCGATCTAGAACAGGCCCCAAAATCACTCGAGCCGCGAACTGGAGAACCACGAACCTAGAACCGCGCTCAACTCTACTTAGCACACAAAAATGACCAGTTTTATGTGAGCCCAACAGCGAACGGCAAGAAGACCTCTTTTTGATGGGTCCCTACCAAAGTTCAGTTTGCTTCTGTTCACATTAGAAAGGCAGGATGTGCCATCAGTCTTTTTCTTAGATGTCAGGGTATTTGCCTTCTAATTGAGGCTTAGGCTATTTTAATTCTCCATTTGCAGGTTCCTGTCCATCCATAAATTGTAGGGGGTTTTTTTAACCCTAAAGCCTGCTTTACATGTTACGATTCTGCATACGATATCGTATGCGATCGTAACCGGCCCCATCGTATGTGCGGCACGTTCAATTTTGTTGAATGTGCCGCACAAACGATTAACCCCCGTCACACATACTTACCCGTCCATACGACCTTGATGTGGGCAGCGAACGTCCACTTCCTGGAGTGGGAGGGACGTTCGACGTCACGCGGCAGCCGGCCAATAGAAGCGGAGGGGCGGAGATGAGTGGGACGTAAACATCCCACCCACCTTCTTCATTCCGCATAGCTGGCCGGTAGCCGCAGGATGCAGGTAAGATCTGTTCATCGTTCCCGGGGTGTCACACACTGCGATGTTTGCTACCCCGGGTACGATGAACAACCTGACGTTAAATTCATGAGGAATGAACGACGTGCATGTGATGAACGTTTTACCGTTCATTCGCAATCGAACGTAGCTGTTACACACTACAATTTTCCTTACGGTGCCGGATGTGCGTCACTTACGACGTGACCCCGCCAACACATCGTAAGATATATTGTAGTGTGTAAAGCTGGCTTTAGAGATGCATTAATTTGGTAGGGACCCAACAAAAAGAGGTCACCTTGCCATTGGCTGCTGGGCTGACATATAAGTGGGCTTTTTTGTGTGGTAAGTATCTCATTTTTTGCATGATTTTCATAGCAGTAATGCATGTCTACAGGGTGGGCCATAAGTAAGGATATACCCTGATAAAATAGAAGTGGTTGCTGATATCATCTTATCGTTTGTGACATATCAGTGCATGGGAGGGGCCAAAAATGTGAGGCCGGGTGATGCTCATCTGCAAAGCCACCATTTTTAATTCAACTTTTTTCAATGGGAAGGGGGTCATGTGACACATCAAAGACATAGAGAATTGCACAAGAAAAAAAATGTGTGCTCATTTTTAAGGTAGCTTTGTTCATTATCGAGTTATTGACACGTTTGGGACATGGAACAACGACAGTAACCCACTAAAGGATGTGCTCAAAGTGCTGCCCATTGTGTTGAATAGTCAAGGTCTCTTCTTCCACTCTTGACACACCGAGAGCAATACTGCAGAAGAAATGCTACTGTACCGCCCCGTGCTCGGCAGCCGAGCCGCTCGGATCTGGACCTTCAGTGGGTGGCTCGAGGGTCTCCGGACCTGGAGGTCTCGTGGTCACTTCAACTTGAAGGGGGGTTGTGGTTTGGGGACGTAGATGTACGGCCGGAGCCATGTTAAGTTCGTGACGCCACCCACGGGATGTGGTGAAGGTGGACACCACCGCTGCAGTTACGGGGCACCCGGGGGAGATGTTTGGCAGCAAGTTGTTAACCTCTCCGTGGGCAGGGATTGTGGCTCCGGGACCCGTTGGGGGCGTTTAGCGGTGCAGGGAGATGGGCGACCGGAGGGAGCTGTTATACTCACTATTAATAAATACACGAGTCTCTGGTAAACCAAGGTGATCGTGGTCGGTGCCCGCAGCCGGCTCCAGTCTGGTCCCCCACCCGGCTGGTGGTCTCTGTCTTTCTCCCGCACCTGTGTTGGATGGTGGACTGCCTGTACTTGCAACTTCAGGAGTCCGCTCCCGGCTTGTTATTGCCTAAGGAGACCTTTGCCCGCAGACGCTGGCCCGAGGGATCTCTGAGCCGTGGTGGTGGCTGCTTACCCCCCTCGTTGGGCTGTTGCCTTCAGTCGGGACTTTGAGTGGGACAGGACTTCTAGTCCTGGCCGCAATCAGTTAATTAGCTAGCCCCCAGTAGCTTCTGGACCTAGCTTTAGGGTCTGAGTACCCCTCTTTGTGCTCTGGTTTCCGAGTTGCTTCCCCGGGTCGGTACCGGCGGGCTACAACCCTGTCCTGGTCCACCTCGGTTCCACCGAACCGTCTTCCCGGCTCCTGCAGACGGAGACCGCCGTCTGCCTCCTAATCAAAGGTACCAGAGCTCCTACCCCGGCACCTGCTCAAATTGGTTTCTCTCCTCTGCTGTAGCTGCACACAGCTCCAGCCCACACACCTCTCCAAATTGAACTCTGAACCTTATCTGGCTACTTTCCCGCCCCAGGCTTTCTGAACTCCTTGGTGAGCGTCTTCCAACCGCCTGGATCCGCCCCCTGGTATGTCCATCAAGCCCTGAGGGGGGTGACTAGGGTTTAAATGGCTGGCTGTGTATTACCTATGAGGGACAGGTGTAATGCAGGGCCCTATTTGTGACTACCTGGCCCGGCCAGGGCGTCACACTCCCCCTTGGTTAACCACAGACCGTCCACGGACTGTCCGACCACCACCGGTTTATTTTGCTTTTGAATTGAAAAAGATAAAACACATGTACAATTATACTAACATATTTACATTCATGAAGGCTTTGTTTCATCCCTTACGGGAGGCAGTTTGCTTAACCGTTACATAATAAAACCATTTTATTAACCAGAACGGGACGGGACCGGGTCCTTTTCACTTTTGCCCACCCAAGCAAACTGAGCCCTGATGCTGCCTCTAAAAACCAGGTCAGCATCCCTTTTCCCCAGTCCAGGAAACGGGTTCGGGTCCGGGTGTTGCACACCTGGGCCGGGTAATAAGTTCCCTACCCAGCAGTCTCTCTCAGAGGCCCCACGTCCAGGGGACCCCTGACCCAGAGGGTAGTCACTGGTCTCACTAGTGACAGGACCTCAGCCTACAATTTCCCGCAGGCCCTTCCTCCAACCAGCCTCTCCGGAGACTGTAGGACTGTGAAAGGGTGGTCCAGGGACTATTTACAAGGCCCAATGGTTTTTGGGTTGGCCTGCAAGTTCTCAGCCATGTCTCTATTTAAATGGGGGTAAACTGGAACGGGAAGTCAACAGGGTCCCAACGGGGACGGGCGGAAAGGTAGCCGGGAACCGCTACCTCTTAACACTCTTCTTCAGGTGAGATGGGGCTGGGTAGCTCAATTAGCCGCTTGGAGACGGGCTTTCCGAACCAAGTTCAGGACACCCCCGGGCTGTAAACTTCCCGGGGGGACAGGGGTTGTGTTGCAGGGGGTACCGTTTCTTCCTGGGGCTGAGCCGTCCGGGGCTCTGCCTCTGAGTCGATCAGCGACTTCGGGAGGGTCTGCGTTGCTTCATCCTGACTGGGTGCCGCTGACGGAGCTGGCTTCTCATGAGCCCACAGCACCGCTATCATTCTCTGCATCTCCTTATTCCAACACAACACCTGCTGCATTGATTCGACCCGCACCTGGATACAGAACCGCGCCAACTTCCGTTCTAACTAGGCAGCCGTCCCCGGCGGAAAACGGTTCCATTCCGGCTCCTCCGTCCCTTCGGCCAGAGCGGGAGCTGCCGCTGCCTCCTCACCTGCCTCATCCACGGGTACCACCCCGTCGCGGCCGGGCGGACTGCCGGAGCCGACATCCTTCCTGTGGCAGGCGGGTCACCACCAGCTGCTACACGGGGAGTCACCACCGGAGTCTTGGGGTCCACCGCTCCTGCAGTCGGAGCGGTAGCTGCAGCTGCCTCGCTGGCTTCTTCCCCCACGGGCGACGTTGCCCATTGGGGGCATTTGACGGTGCAGGGAGATGGGCGACCGGAGGGTGCTGTTGTACTCACTATTAATAAACACGAGTCTCTGGTAAACCAAGGTGATCGTGGTCGGTGCCCGCAGCCGGCTGCAGTCTGGTCCCCCACCCAGCTGGTGGTCTCTGTCTTTCTCCCGCACCTGTGTTGGATGGTGGACTGCCTGTGTTTGCAACTTCAGGAGTCTGCTCCTGGCTTGTTGTTGCCTAAGGAGCCCTTTGCCTGCAGACGCCGGCCCGTGGGATCTCTGAGCCGTGGCGGTGGCTGCTTATCCCCCTTGTTGGGCTGTTGCCTTCAGTCAGGACTTTGGGTAGGACAGGACTTCTAGTCCTGGCAGCAATCAGTTAATTAGCTAGCCCCCAGTAGCTTCTGGACCTAGCTTCAGGGTTTGAGTACCCCCCTTTGTGCTCCGGTTTCCGAGTCGCTTCCCCGGGTCGGTACCGGCAGGCTACAACCCTGTCCCGGTCCACCTCGATTCCACCGAGCCATCTTCCCGGCTCCTATAGATGGAGACCGCCGTCTGCCTCCTAGCCAAAGGTACCAGGGCTCCTACCCCGGCACCTGTTCAAATTGGTTTTCCTCCTCTGCTGGAGCTGCACACAGCTCCAACCCACACACCTCTCCAACTTGAACTCTGAACCTTATCTGACTACTTCCCGCCCCAGGCTCTCTGAACTCCTTGGTGGGCGACTTTCAACTGTTTGGTTCCGCCCCCTGGTGTGTCCATCAAGCCCTGAGGGGGGTGACTAGGGTTTAAATGGTTGGCTGTGCGTTACCTATGAGGGACTGGTGTAATGCAGGGCCCTATTTGTGACTACCTGGCCCGGCCAGGGCGTCACACTACCACAGGCCTCCTGTATCTGTGAAGCCCCACAGGTGTTGTATCGGTGCATACCTTCAGGGACTCCACGTAGCTGGTGCTGGTCACAGGTAGGGAATCTTCGGTTTTGATCGTGACGCCACTCTCAGTATTGCGGTCAGTGGGGACCGCCACTGCAGGTTAGGGGACGCCTGGGGCTGATGGTGGGTGCAGTCGGATGTAGTAGCCTCCTGAGAGTGAGGCAAGCCCCAGGGCCCTGTGTAGGTTTGTAGTACCACAAGTCGCAGAATAACCACACAGGCAGGAATGTCTTTCAAGGGCTTTACTCACATTTGATGGCAGGGTGAGTAGCCCGGGCGTAGCTGGGATGAACCAGGTGGGAACCAGGTATCCTTCAGGCTGACTTTATGAGGGTGACTACTGACTCGCCTTCCTTAGCCCTTGGTGGTTTGGGGTGGCCCCGACTTTTAGTCCCTATGGGGGTCACCCAGGGAAGATGCTGCAGCCTCTCTCTCCCCTTCGTTCGCCGTATGCTTGTTCCCCGGACCAGGCCACTCCAGCTGCTTGCCTCCTGTGACCTATGGGCCCTCACTGTGGTTACGTGGCTGCGGCTTTTGTGGTGTTGTGGTGTGGGCTTTGAGAGCCCCACACCGGCAGGTTTAGCAGGGAAAGGTGGATCTATCCTTGCTTCGGGATCTGCCGCCCGGTTGGGCCTGGTGCTCTCTAGCAGTCTCCTTACTTCCCACTCCGTTGCACTCTCTAGCTGAAGCTGGCTTTCAGGCAGCACTCCTAGTTGACCGTTCTCCCCCGTCTGTAGCCACTGCGCGGACGCTGTCAGATTGCACAGCTCCAGGGATCTGCTCCTCACTTGAGCTCCCTGGACTCTACACTGAACTGGCTCACTGCTCCTCCTCTCCTGTTCTTGCCTACGCCACCTAGCAACCAGACTCTCTTACCACACCCCTTGAGAGGAGATGGAGGCTCTACCCCCTCCACTATTCCAGTGAAGGTGAAGGCTTGCCCCCTCCTGGGATCCCCAGGGGTCCTCTCATGGGTACATGTGTGAGACCTGATCACTATGCGCCTGTGTTCCACACCCCAGTCAGCCATCTGGATTACCTGTGTTGTACTGTCCCCAGCATGGGTGCAGTACTCAGTGGTGCCTGACCAGGTCAGGGGCGCCACATTCCCCCTTAGTTATCACCAGCACGTCCTCGGGCTGCAAGACAACATTTTAAAATGCATAAAACATTAAAACATGGTAAAACATTTTAAGATCACCAGTTATCGTACATCACCACCCTCCACCCACAAGTCCGTTAACCCACCCAAAACCCTCTCAGGAGGCAGGTCACCGGTCCTGTTGGTAACCAGGTCTGGGCCATCCGTTTCCCCAGACCTTTCCTCCAGTCTTCCTCTCCCGTTGGCCGCGGCTTCAGCCACTTCTGGCAGGATGTAGAGGCGGCTTTCATGGGCTGGTGGTTTCAGGGTATACCTGGCCTGGTGGATCCGCGCCTTCAGCCTCTTCCGGCAGGATGCAGAGGCGGCCTCCACAGTTGGTGCTGACCAGGTACCCTCTTTGTGGTGGTGAGCCAAGGCCCCATAAACAGGCGTGCTCTCTGGTCGCAGGTGAGCCAAGGCCCTATATACGGACGGGCCCCTCCTGGTTGCAGACGAGCCAAGCCCCTAAACAGGCTGGCCCTGGTGGTGGTGCCACTGGTGTAACTATTTACACTGCGAGAGTTTGTGGCTATAGCAAGTTCATAGCCTTAAGGTTTATGGTTTTCTCACAATAGTTTTTGTGGGCGCATTTCTTAAACGTTGCAAACAAAACTTGTCAAAACTTCAACTGGTAACTTGCTGGATTTCTTTACTTCTCTCTACTCTACTCCTCCATTTCACTAGGGCGTGGGCATGTAGGGCACCTGCACCTGTGACTTTCTTGCTCTCCGTCGTCGTCTGTGGTTGTTTCATCTGTAGGTTCTTTGTCTGTGGTTGTTTCATCTGTAGGTTCTTTATCTTTCCTTTCTTGGTCTTCGTCTGTTTCCTTTTCTGCATCTGTTTCTGTATCTCTGTCTTTTCTTTCTTGTCTTTCTTGTCTGGGACATGGTGCTACGTCTAAGGCATAGTAGCCCCTTTCTCCTTGATGTAAGGTGAACTGTACTAAGTCCCCAATCTTCAAATTTCTGCCTGAATGTCCTCTGGGCAGGTGGGCTTGAACATCTCTCCGATTTACGAATATGCCCTCTTTTATTCCTTTTACTACAATGAAGCCGTATCCGCTTTTTAGGTTGAAGTCTTCTACTATTCCTCTGTAAAGGGGTCCTCTATCCTGGGCTTCGGACCTTCTTAGGCACCTTTTCTCCTCCAGGTCTCTGGCTGTGACCTCCCTCTGCTCTGGAGACTGTGGTGTTGGAGGACGCTTTGATCTGCTGCGCCGTGTCTTGCGGGCTGGGTTCTGCGAGGTGCAGCTTACAAGCTCCCAGGTGCGGCTTTGGGGCAGATCTTCCTCAGCAGAAGGTGTCAGGTCTTCCTCCTCCCAGCGGGAATAGGGCAGCATCTCCGGCTCTGGGTAGGGGTCTGCTGCGGTTGGCGTCGGAGTCAGCTCCTCAGCTTCCTGGCCTCCTCTCCCCCTTAGTTCTTCTTGGCACTCCGTTGATGGCAGTGCTGGGGATGGGCTTTCTTCAGCTGGTCTGGGCGATGGACTCTCTGGAGCGGCTGCAGGGGTTGCCTGAATCTCCTTGGGGGTATGCGGAGGGAGCATGTATCTGTCCACCATCTCCTGTGGGAACTTGGCCTCCAGGTCAGCCTTCAGCTGCCAGTATGCGGAGTCTTCACCTATCAGGGATTTCCTAGTAGGGACTTCCTCAGACCGGGGAGCGGTGTCTGCTCTGGCCTTGCAGGCCGGGGTAAATGGTACGTCTGTCTTGTCTTGGCGGGCCGGGCAGGGCATCGCTGCGGCGGCCTGGTCTTGGCGGGCCGGGCAGGGCATCGCTGCGGCGGCCTGGTCTTGGCGGGCCGCGCCTGGCATGGCGGCGGCCTGGTCTTGGCGGGCCGCGCCTGGCGGGGCTGCGGCCTGGTTCAACATATCACTGGCGGCGCGGACGAGCGTCGCTGCTGCGGTGGGGTCTTGGCGGACTGGGCTCAGCAGGGTGGCAGCCTGGGTCAGTGTCACGCCTGCGGCACGGATCAGTATCGCAGTGGTAGTCGGACCTTTGCGGGACAGGCGGGGCATGGCTGCGGCAGCCTGGATCTGGCGGGCCGCTTCTAGCGTGGCTGCGGCCTGGTCCAGCGTCGCCGCGCCGGGCGCCTCTTCTGGGACCGCGGGTGTGGCAGCTAGGGTCGGGGCTCTTGTTCTAGCCGGGGCAACACCGGACTCACCCATCGGGGTCTGAATCGTCGTCGCCGCTCGATCCGGCAGGCTCCGCGCGGCTCCCTCCTCGTAGGTCCGCACCGCCGCAGCCATCTCCAGGAGCTCCGTGCGTTCTTCCCTGAGCTGTCGCACAATCCTGGCCTCCAGCTGGTCGCAGAAAATAGCAAGCTCCCGGCACCACCAGGCAGCAGTGCCTGGTTCTGGGTATCCGCGTCTGGACTCCATTTTCTCTAGCAAGCTGCTGGCTTCTCTTCTGCTCCGCCGTCTCTGGACGCTTCCGCTTTCTTCATCAGCGAGGTCAGGACTCTGCAGGGGATCTCTGGGTAGCCACACCCCTTCGTGGGCGGTAACTTCTCCCAGCGCGGGCTGCTGTTGTTTTTCAGCGCGCTTTTCATGGTGGCAATATGGCGGCGCTTCCAATTTTCCAAGCGGACCGCCCAGGCACATGGTCACCTGTCTGAACAGGTCTAGTCCTTATCCTGTTCGTGACGCCAGATGTGAAGCCCCACAGGTGTTGTATCGGTGCATACCTTCAGGGACTCCACGTAGCTGGTGCTGGTCACAGGTAGGGAATCTTCGGTTTTGATCGTGACGCCACTCTCAGTATTGCGGTCAGTGGGGACCGCCACTGCAGGTTAGGGGACGCCTGGGGCTGATGGTGGGTGCAGTCGGATGTAGTAGCCTCCTGAGAGTGAGGCAAGCCCCAGGGCCCTGTGTAGGTTTGTAGTACCACAAGTCGCAGAATAACCACACAGGCAGGAATGTCTTTCAAGGGCTTTACTCACATTTGATGGCAGGGTGAGTAGCCCGGGCGTAGCTGGGATGAACCAGGTGGGAACCAGGTATCCTTCAGGCTGACTTTATGAGGGTGACTACTGACTCGCCTTCCTTAGCCCTTGGTGGTTTGGGGTGGCCCTGACTTTTAGTCCCTATGGGGGTCACCCAGGGAAGATGCTGCAGCCTCTCTCTCCCCTTCGTTCGCCGTATGCTTGTTCCCCGGACCAGGCCACTCCAGCTGCTTGCCTCCTGTGACCTATGGGCCCTCACTGTGGTTACGTGGCTGCGGCTTTTGTGGTGTTGTGGTGTGGGCTTTGAGAGCCCCACACCGGCAGGTTTAGCAGGGAAAGGTGGATCTATCCTTGCTTCGGGATCTGCCGCCCGGTTGGGCCTGGTGCTCTCTAGCAGTCTCCTTACTTCCCACTCCGTTGCACTCTCTAGCTGAAGCTGGCTTTCAGGCAGCACTCCTAGTTGACCGTTCTCCCCCGTCTGTAGCCACTGCGCGGACGCTGTCAGATTGCACAGCTCCAGGGATCTGCTCCTCACTTGAGCTCCCTGGACTCTACACTGAACTGGCTCACTGCTCCTCCTCTCCTGTTCTTGCCTACGCCACCTAGCAACCAGACTCTCTTACCACACCCCTTGAGAGGAGATGGAGGCTCTACCCCCTCCACTATTCCAGTGAAGGTGAAGGCTTGCCCCCTCCTGGGATCCCCAGGGGTCCTCTCATGGGTACATGTGTGAGACCTGATCACTATGCGCCTGTGTTCCACACCCCAGTCAGCCATCTGGATTACCTGTGTTGTACTGTCCCCAGCATGGGTGCAGTACTCAGTGGTGCCTGACCAGGTCAGGGGCGCCACATATCCATTGTTTCAGGTGCCCCACATCCTGGATCTTGGATCTGTGGTATTGCTCTCGGTGTATCAAGAGTATCTTTTATTTAGCAAATTTGATTCTGCTTTGAAGACCAACAACTGCAGATATTGCAAAGGACACTGTGATGAAAAACACCTTTCTGGCACACCTATGATCTGGACAAGTTATAGTTATCGGCACATTGGAGAGGTGCCAGAGTCTCTGTCAGGTTACCTGGGATCTCTAAAAATATGAAACCCCACAATTAGATCCATTGACCTCTTGCTCTGTGGTCGGTCCCTCCATCTGTTGAGCTATGGTCCTTTTCCTCTTGGGTCTAATGCTGATGGTTATTATTACCTTTGTTTTTCTTTCTGGTCTTTATCTTCTTCAGGTGTTTTTCATTATCCATTCTTGGCTTGTTTTATCCCAACCTTGATAGATATATATATGTTCTCCGTTCACTGCATTTTATATTTCTCTGTGAACTTGTTCCTAGTATTTCCAGCTCTTCATATTTGGGGTTTACCTTGGAACAAAACACCAGTTGAGTGTCTTTTGTTTTTCTTCCCAGCCCCTTATCCTTCCACCATATTTGAACCTATTTCAGTTTCTCTCGGATGATATTCTGTTTGTTACTGCACTCCTTCCTCCCCCTTGTATCCAGTGTTCTGTGGCCTTCCCTCTGGCCCTTCATGAAGTATGAGACGCCCTTTGATGACCCTTTAGGAGAGAGGTCCGAAGCGGTGATGTTAGTTGCATGGCTCGCGTTTTTAGTTTGTACAGGGACCAGTTTGGCACGGTCATGCGTTCCCTTTTTATGTTTCCCATTTGTGTTAGTGATTGATGTTCTTAACACATACTTAAGCCAGTAATCCCACTAACATTTTGTCAGCCATCTATTATGACGTGTAAAACATGAAAAAGCCATAGTAAAAGTAGAAAACACTTTGGCTTTTTGCCCTGGTTCTCGACTCTGCAAATATAACCCTGGAATACAAGGGGGGTATGTAATTTAGAAGTACAAGAATAACAAGGTAGAAGTAGAGACATATCCTATCTCTACTAAAGGTGGAGTAATACATAATGAAATAAAGTGGTGAACAAACTGTCATAGTTAATTAGTTAGTTGCTCGTGGTTGTAACCATGGATACCTAAGGTCCTGCAATGCCCTGCACATGAGGTAAGCAACATAGTGAATCATAAGAACTATACTACATTTTTAATTGGAGGTATTTGCTAATATTATTCTTATTGCACCTACTACATATTGGGATAGGACCTTGGAGATGGTAATATCCCTTTAAGTCTTATTTTGGGAGCACAAATACTACTACGGGCACTCCTTTGGCCTCATATTTCACACACTTGGATCTGCTTGGGACCCTTTACAATCTGCTGTTATTGCTAAGGATTAGTGATGAGCGAGCATGCTTGTAACTACTCGGTACTCGCACGAGTATCGCTGTACTCGGGCTGCTCGGCGGGGACCGAGTAATCTCGCGATACTCGTGCTGTACTCGTGGTCTTCATCCCTGCATGTTGGCGCTCTTTTGAGAGCCAGCCCTCATGCAGGGATTGGCTGGCAGACCACTGCAATGCCACAGCCCTGTTAGTTGTGGAATTGCAGTGATTGGCCGGCCTGCACAGCGTGACCGAGCCTTTATACCGGCCGGCGCGCTGTGCTCTGCTCACAGCTATCCAGACAGTCAGTGCAGGGAGAGTGTCGCTGCTTCAGGGAAAGCTTTGCGGCCCTTTATAGCTTTTTCAGTTGCAGGGCTGCAAACAGTGTGACCAAAAGTCCTTCTCAGGACTATTCTAGTTGTATACAGGCAGGCAGGGTATAGCCAGGTCGGAGTACAGTAGCAGAGTCCTTCTCAGGACTATTGTTGCTATATACAGGCAGGGTATAGCCAGGTCTGAATACAGGCTAGTGACCAGAAGAGTCCTTGTCAGGACTATTGTACCAGTATACAGGCAGGCAGGCAGGCAGGCAGGCAGGGTATATATAGCCATTCCTAGTGGTGACCGTATACCAGCCTTCATCATATCTGGGGCTGGTGTACACAGTCTAAAACAGTCCAGATAGTGTCTGACTTGTCTGTAATTGTCGCTCCCCAAAAAAACCTGTTAGGTTCTTAGTGCGTCCGTGCTTGGTTTTTAAAACCGCACGTGTGTGCCTGTCGGTGGCAGCGTACAGGTGCACTTGTGTGCAATTTCCACAAACTTTGATATAACGCACAAGTAGTGAATACACGTCAGCACAGCATTGCAAAATGCGGAAGGGCATTGGCAAGGAACAAGGAAGTGGACGTGATGGTGGTGCAGGCAGAGGCCGAGGTCGTGGGCAATCTCTAATTTCGCCACAACAAAGGGCCACATCTAGTCGCTCGCACGTCCTGTCCCAAATTCTTGGGGACCGCAGCAGTACACCGCTCTTGAACCAAGACCAGTGTCAACAGGTTGTTAGTTGGATAGCAGATAATGCTTCCAGTCAGATTGGCACCACCACAAACACTCTGTCTTCCACACGGTCAAGTGTCAGTAGCCGTGATACTGCACCGCACATTTCTGAACCTGATCCTCCTTCCTACCACCAGGCTGAGTACACGTCCTCCTCGGACATTAATGATCCCACACTTGGACACTCGGAAGAGCTGTTCACGTTTCCATTCACACATTCTGGCCTCTCGCCAGCTCATATTGAAGTGGGTCATGAGGAGATCGTCTGTACAGATGGCCAAATATTTGAGCAGCCACGTTCTCACGAAGTTGGCAACGTGTCTCAACAAGTGGTGGACGATGATGAGACACAATTGTCAGGAAGTCAGGAGGAGGAGCAGGGTGCGGAAGAGGAAGACGACGTGGTGGATGATCCAGTAACTGACCCAACCTGGCAGGAGGATATGCAGAGCGAGGACAGCAGTGCACAGGGGGAGGGAGGCGTAGCATCACAACAGGCAGTAAGAAGCAGGGTGGTGGCCCCAGGCAGAAGTCAGCCAACCGTTCCCCGGAACAACACGACGACACAAGGTGCCTGTACAAATGTTAGGTCTTCCCGAGTCTGGCAGTTTTTTAAGTTGGCTCCAGATGATTCTAAAAAGGCCATTTGCAACACCTGCCGTGCCAGCATCAGCAGGGGTACCAAAACTAGCAGCCTGACCACCACCAGCATGATCAGGCACATGTCAGCCAAGCACCCGACTTTGTGGGAAGTACAACAGAGTCGAGGAGCAGTGCTTGCTGATGTCACTGCTACGTCTTCGCTGGTTGTGCATGCGAGCCAATCCCCTGTCCATGCTGCCTGCGAACAAGCCTCCTCCACTCCTGCACCTGCAGTTGCCTACGCAGAAAGAACACCATCATCAAGCACGTCCTTGTCCCAGCGCAGCGTTCAGTTATCCATTCAGCAAACCTTTGAACGCAGGCGCAAATACACTGCCAACACCCCACATGCCACAGTTCTAAATGCTAACATTTCGCGACTGCTTGCGCTGGAAATGTTGCCTTTTAGGCTGGTGGAGACAGAAGCATTCCGCGACCTGATGGCGGCAGCTGTCCCACGTTACTCGGTCCCCAGCCGCCACTATTTCTCCCGGTGTGCCGTCCCCGCGTTGCATAACCACGTGTCACAAAACATCACACGTGCCCTGAACAACGCTGTTTCACCCAAGGTCCACCTAACCACAGACACGTGGACAAGTGCTTGTGGGCAAGGCCGCTACATCTCGTTGACGGCACACTGGGTTAATATTGTGGAAGCTGGGACCCAGTCTGAGCGAGGGATGGAACACGTCCTTCCCACACCAAGGTTTGCAGGCCCTACCTCAGTCAGTGTTTCACCCACACTCTACAGCTCAGGAATGTCATGCTCTTCAGCCTCCTCCTCCTCCTGCGCATCCTCATCCACTGTACCCTCCACACCAGTCCCAAGCTGGAAGCACTGCAGCACTGCCTCGGCGAAGCGGCAACAGGCTGTGCTGAAGCTAATCTGCATCGGTGACAAACCTCACAATGCAGAAGAGGTGTGGACAGCTCTGAAACAGCAGGCAGATCACTGGCTCACACCTCTGAACCTAAAGCCAGGAAAGGTCGTGTGTGACAATGGCCGGAACCTGGTGGCGGCTTTGAGGCGAGGCCAGCTGACACATGTTCCATGCGTGGCCCATGTGCTCAACCTCGTGGTTCAGCGGTTTATAAAGTCATACCCAGAGCTGTCTGATCTGCTGGTAAAAGTTCGCCGCCTGTCTGCACATTTTCGAAAGTCACCTACTGCTTCAGCCGGCCTTGCCGGCTTTCAGCGCCGTTTGCATCTTCCGGCTCACAGACTGGTGTGTGATGTCCCCACGCGTTGGAATTCAACTCTGCACATGTTGGTCAGGATATGTGAGCAGAAGAGGGCAGTTGTTGAGTACCTGCATCACCTAAGCCGTCGGGAAATGGGTCAAACTCCACACATAACACCTGAGGAGTGGAGATGGATGTCAGACCTATGTACCATCCTCCAAAACTTTGAGGACTCCACCAAGATGGTGAGTGGTGATGACGCCATTATTAGCGTCACCATACCGCTACTCTGCCTTCTAAAACGGTCTCTGCTGAAAAACAAACATGATGCATTGCAGGCGGAGCGCGATGAGTTGCAGCAAGAAACAGTAGTGGGTGTGGGTGATAACACACAGCCCAGCCTCGTCTCATCACAACGTGCAGTGGAGGACTATGACGAGGAGGAGGATGAAGACATGGAGCAACTCTCCGGCCAAATTGAGGATATGACATGCACACCAGTCATATCCTCGGTTCAGCGTGGCTGGCCAGAGGACAGGGTAGATGAGGAGGAGGAGGAGGAGGAGGACAGCATGTTCAGTCATCTTGTTGGTCAGGCTACTGAAGTCCTGGCTGTTAAGAGTCTGGCGCACATGGCTGACTTTATGGTAAGCTGCCTGTCTCGTGACCCTCGCGTTAAGAACATCTTGGCCGACAATCATTACTGGTTGGTAACACTGTTAGACCCACGCTACAAGGAGAACTTTTTGTCTCTTATTCCCGTGGAGGAGAGGTCAACCAAAATGCAGCAGTTCCGGAAGGCCATAGTCACGGAAGTAGGCAAAGCATTCCCCTCACAAAACGCTAGCGGCATAGGTCAGGAATCAGTGGACAACCGAGGCGTACAGCCGAGAGAGGCACAAGTCCAATCCGCCAGAGGTAGGGGAACAGTCTTTAAGATGTGGGACAGTTTTCTCAGCCCCTCACGTACCACAGCCCCTGAGGTGCTGGGTAGTGCCACAAGAAATCCTAAGTTTGCCCAGATGCTGAAGGAGTACCTTGCAGATCGAACAACTGTACTCCGACATTCCTCTGTGCCTTACAATTATTGGGTATCCAAGCTGGACACGTGGCATGAATTGGCTCTCTACGCCTTGGAAGTCCTGGCCTGCCCTGCCGCTAGCGTTTTGTCAGAGCGTGTTTTTAGTGCCGCAGGTGGAATCATTACAGATAAACGCACCCGCCTGTCAACTGAAAATGCTGACAGGCTGACTCTGATAAAGATGAACAAGGGTTGGATTGGGCCAGACTTCACCACACCACCAGCAAATGAGAGCGGAATTTAAAGTTTGCCATGTACCTCCACTCACCCATGGGTACACACTTCTGGACTTTGGATAATCGCTGGACTGCTCCTCCTTCTCCTCATGCGCCACCATGATGACCGTTACAAATTGCAATACTTAGGCCTTTGTTTCAGGTATACCCCCAGTGGTAATTTTTTTCGCCCATTCTTTGCAGAATGGACATTACAACGACAGGAGACCCGCTCCTTTGCAATGGGAACAATGTTTTGAGGCCCTCATGCACGTCTCTACCCAGGGACAACGTGGAGCCTCCCAATTTTTGGCTGCCCTGCCTAAGGGCTATACTATAATACACCCACTTCCTTACAATGGGCACTTCAAGTTTACAGGCCCTCATGCACGTCTCTACCCAGGGACAACGTGGAGCCTCCCAATTTTTGGCTGCCCTGCCAAAGGGCTATACTATAATACACCCACTTCCTGACAATGGACACTTAATGTTTTGAGGCCCTCATGCACGTCTCTACCCAGGGACAACGTGGAGCCTCTCAATTTTTGGCTGCCCTGCCAAAGGGCTATACAATAATACACCCACTTCCTTACAATGGGCACTTCAAGTTTACAGGCCCTCATGCACGTCTCTATCCAGGGACAATGTGGAGCCTCTCAATTTTTGGCTGCCCTGCCAAAGGGCTATACTACAATAGACCCACTTCCTTACAATGGGCACTTCAAGTTTACAGGCCCTCATGCACGTCTCTACCCAGGGACAACGTGGAGCCTCCCAATTTTTGGCTGCCCTGCCAAAGGGCTATACTATAATACACCCACTTCCTTACAATGGGCACTTCAGATTTACAGGCCCTCATGCACGTCTCTATGCAGGGGCATTGGTGAACCTCACAATTTTGGACTGCCCTGGCAAAGGAAAATACTACAAAGACTCACTTCCTCAAAATGGGCACATTAGACTCAAGAGGCCTTCATGTACGTCTCTTCTCAGGGACATCGGAGTGCCACACAATGTTTTCACGTAAAATCTTTCATGTATTAATCTCAAAAAGTAACATACACCAGCTCTATCTCACTATTGGGTATGTGCCCTTAACATTTCTGCCATGAAAAATCATTTTGGGGTCATTTTGGAAGGTTTTCTGGTGAGTCCGTAAAAATGGCGTAAAACGCGGACAAAATTGTTCACAGCTGTGACTTTTGAGTGATAAATGCTTCAAGGGGTCTTCCCCATGCTGTTGCCATGTCATTTGAGCACTTTTCTGAGACTTTTGTGACATTTTTAGGGTTTCTCCATGCTGCCGGGGGGGTCATTTCACAAAAATACTCGGGTCTCCCATAGGATAACATTGGGCTCGTTGCTCGGCCCGAGTACACGAGTATCTTGGGATGCTCGGCCCGAGCTTCGAGCACCCGAGCTTTTTAGTACTCGCTCATCACTACTAAGGATATTATAGGAACACATGTACATACTTCTCTGACACACAGTGGCCCCTTCCCCCCCCCCCCCAAAAAAAAACCCCAAAAAAACAACAATCCAAAAATAATCTGCTTTTATAACAAACCACCAATCCCATAGAAAACAGGGATGAACTTGAAGGGCTTAATTGAAATTAGAATAAAGGGGGATTGTTTTGTTGGGTTTTTTTTTGCTAGAAACAATCCCACCGATGCCCATAATTCAGCGTTTGCAGCCCAGCTTCATGCCCTTGTGTTGCAATATTATTAGACTGGGTTGATGGGCAATAGACGTGCAATTTGTGGGAAAAATATCTCTTTTTGTAATCATAAAACTTTTTTAATCCCTCTTTTCGGTACCTTTAAAACATCTGACCATGAGGGATCTTCCCTAAGTAGAAAATGTTGTTGCATGTTTTCCAAGATGAGCAGCAGGCGCTGATTATCCTTGAGTTCATTGGGTTTTGTTGATATAAGACATTCTCTGATCTCACTTGCCAAATCAACTCGGCATAAACAGGGATCACAGACAAATGTAACTTAACTCCTACAGCTCAGAACTGTCAGCGTGTATTGTTTAATAGATTAAAACATTAATTTGCATATTTCAATTTCCAGAGGAGCCTTGCATGGCTTATAAGTCTCCTTATGCCAACTTGGCACTTTACATAGTTTTTAAGGTTGATGGTAGACATAAGTCCATCGAATTCAACCTATAGACTAAAATGTTTATTTAAAGAAAAGCAAGAAACCCCATGGGGCAGATGCTAATCGGCACATGTTATGGGAAAAATTCCTTCCCGACTCCACATACATCAGACTATTTCCCTGTATCAACATCCCATCACAGAATCCAGTACCCAAAACCAGTAATAATATACAATAAAGGCATTCAGGATGTCTTTGTAGAATTATAACGAAACAAACAATACAACATTATGTGGCAGAGAGTTCCATAGTCTCACTGCTCTTACAGTAAAGAATCTGCATCTGTGATTATGCTTAAACCTCATTTCTTCTAGTCACGTTCACCGGCCCATGTGTACAAAGATCATTAGATACATCTCTGTACTGTCCCCTCATATAATTGTACATTGTAATAAGATCACCCCTTTGTTTTTCCAAACTGAATAACCCCAAGTTTAATAAGCCGTCTTGGTATTTATTATAGTTCACCATTTCCTTATTAACCTTGTCGACTCTTCTCTGCACCCGCTCTAGTTTATAAAATATATATATATATTTCTCTGTTTTTTTATATAACCACTATATACCTTTCTATAACCAAGTTTTCTTTTGTACATGAGGAGTAAGATGGAGTTTTAAAGCCTGCAGCTGATGTCTGATATATATTTCAGTTTGTTTTAGCATTACTGCTACATATCAGGAAAAGTATGTGTACTCAAGGTCACCAGCTGGACTGACACAAAGCAACGGAATGCAGATGTGATACGAAATACTGGCTATCTGCGCAAGTACAAATTCAAGGCTAAAGATGTTATGTGAACAGAAATGGAGTCGAAAAATAGGAGGCGTTGCACAGGAAATTCCAAAATAGATACACGTCACAGACTTTTTGCATATTTTTTAATATAACCAATGGCATATACTTAGGAATTTTACTAAAAAATTAACCCTTAATTGCTCTATAAAAGGCTGGTAAAAATAAAAGCACGTCACTCTTGTTCACCTGCTCTCACTGAGTAGGCTTTAAACCAGATATTTGTTTGGTCTAAATTCCTTTGCCGGCACTTAGTAACTATTAATTAGAGATTTTAGCAGACATTCGCTGTCATGAAGGAGGATTCCGAAACTATAGAATTTCTCCTTGACACTTCTATCACTGAAGTATAGCATTTTCCTATTGTCAGGGCTCTAATTTTGTATTATAATGAATTTTCCATGAGTTGATTTTAACTAAAAAATGTCAATACTAAAATATTTCTTTGATTTGACACATTGTAATATTCTAATCCTTGATCTATATTTTAAAGAGGATGTCCACCAAAGGACAACCCCTTATTAATTATACTTATTACCTTGGCTGGCACCACTCCTCTGCTCCCAGTCCTGTGTCCCCATCCGGTCTCCTGACATAAATAATGTCACATGACCACAGCAGCCAATAAGCTGCTGATCAGCTTATTTATTTATTTCAGAAAACCAGCAAAATTGCAGGACTAAGAGTGGAATAGCAATAAGTCTAAGATACATGATATTCGGCGTCACCGAACCAGCACGGACAAAAACAAGAAAATTGAGTTTGGCAGCTGAACTTGACCCCGGACAACAAGCCCCGAACAAGTCAATAGGGACGAGAAGTTTTGGACTGTAAAATGATCGTAGTAAGTGCTAGGGTCCGACAGTCGGGTCGCCAGAGGTCACACCGTGGGAACCCCGATGTGACCTTCAGGTTCCCACAAGGTGTCTGGTACAGACTCCAAACTTTATAGTTAGGGTTCGCTCATCCCTAATCTTAACCCCTTCACCACCCATCGATTTCCGTTTTTTGTTTTTTCCTCCCTTTCTTCCAAAACCATAACTTTTTTTATTATTCCATCACTATAGCCATATGAGGGCTTGTTTTTTGCGGGACAAGTTGAACTTTTGAATTTCATCATTCATTCTGCCCCATAGTGTACTGGAAAACTAGAAACAAAAATGCAAGTATTCCAAGTGAAATTGCTAAAAATGTACAATTTGGGGGCGGGGGTGGGGTATTTGCCATATTTACTATGTGGTAAAGCTGACCTGGCAGTATGATTCCTCAGGTCAGCACAAGTTTGTAGATACAAAATGTGTATAGTGCTTTTTTTATTTAAGTCGTGAAAAAAAAAACTGAAATTTGTCCAAAATTCAACATTTTTTTGTGCATTTGTTGCCATTTTCCGAGACATTCTCATTTTTTCGGGATCTGGGTCTGTGCGACGCACTATTTTTTTTTTTATCCTGAGTTGCAATTTTTAATTATACAATTTTTGGATAGCTGTGATGTTTCAATCTCCCCTTATTACATTTTATTATAATGTGGCGGCAACCAAAAAAACTTTTGATTTTTTTATGATGTGCTGGGAAATATGCAGGCTTGCCCTGTGAACCCACATTAAGGGGAGTGACATGACCTTGGATATATCGATATGTTCAAGGTCATGAGTGAGCTAAAGAGGACCTGTCACTTGTCATAAATTTGTTTTCTTTTTACCTGGTGTAGATTGCACTATTCTCCTGAATCCGGTGTTTTTCATTTGTTCCTGCACCTCTATGTTCCTGAGACATGGCCTCCTCTGCCTTGTGTGTAAATCTAGTCTTTAAGTCAAGTGGGTGATAGTCCTAAGGAGCACTGCCAGTTGGCTAAGGCCTCATGCACACGTTGAGTATATGGTGGCTCTTTTACCTCAGTATTTGGTGAGTTTTTTACCTCAGTATTTGGTGAGTTTTTTACCTCAGTGTTTGGTGAGTTTTTTACCTCAGTATTTAGAGCCAAAACCAGGAGTGGGTGAATAATACAGGAGTGGTGCCCGTGTTTCTATTATACTTTTCCTCTGATTGTCCCACTCTTGGTTTTGGCTACTAATACTGAGGTAAAAATTCACCAAACACTAAACGTGTGATCGTGGCCTAAGAAGCCTCGATTTATGTACAAAAAAGAAAGGGTCATATCTCAAGAACGGAGAGGCACAGTAAAAAAAGAAAAATCACACCAGATTCAGGAGAGCAGCTGCATTAGACCTGGAATACATATTTTGAGAGCCATAAGCTCCACAATCACAGTGGAGCTCTATGAGGGATCATTGGTTTGCAGCATGTAGCCTTCATGGGGGCATTTATATTTTACACGTGACTGATCACTATTTATTAACTGTTCAGGAGGCAAAAAGAACAAAATTGCAGCAATTCTATATTTTGTTTATTATTTTTTTATTAACACTGTTCGGAATCTTTATCCTTATTCTGTGGTTTGACGCAATTGTGACAATACCAAATTTATATGGGTTTTTTATTGTTTTGCTACTTTTGTACAAAAAAGAAAATCCTTTTTTTGGTCAACATATGATAAATATAATTTTTTAATTCTTCTGTAGATGGAACTTGCTTTTTTTCTGGGGCAAGTTGTAGGTTGGTCCCATTTTTGGTTAAATACATTTTTTTGGTCACTGTTTCATTTTTTTTTTTAACAAAAACACGACATTGTTTTTAAATCTCTTATTCCAGAGTTCAGCATGAAGTATAATTTACATGTTACCATAACTTTATTCTGTGTTCTATAATAAGAGATTCCGGAGCGGCCACACTCGTATGTAACAAATGTGACTTCCTCAGGGATCCATAAACACATTACAAATAGACTGAAGAAAGGAAAAAGATAGGCCCAGCACCAAAAAATCAGGGATATTAAAACATCAAAATTTTATTGGACATTTTAAATATTAGAGGGGTCCATAAAGAGAGAGGACACGTTTCGGACAAAAAATAAAACCCAGTCCTCAATCATAGGTGAATATGCATAAAACAGACTCGTGTTAAATACCCAGGGGCAAAATTTTGAAAAACGTTTTCATAATATTGCCCCTGGGTATTTAACACGTGTCTGTTTTATGCATATTCACCTATGATTAAGGACTGTTTTTTATTTTTTGTCTGAAACGCGTAGGATGGCCTTATGCGTGTCCTCTCTCTTTATCGACCCCTCTAATATTTTAAATGTCCAATAAAATTTTGATGTTTTAATATCCCTGATTTTTTGGTGCTGGGCCTATCTTTTTCCTTTATAGTCGCATACCAGCTTGGCCTATGTGGAGGACTATGAGCACCTTCAAGTCCTGGAGCACTGATGCCTACGGTAAGCTGAAGTCTTTTTTTCTTCATTTCACATTACAAATAGACCACCATAACATCTTTGACATTTCTACCATTTCTGAGAAGTTATTTGGCCCTCAGCCATCTCAACCGACAGCTCCATACACATAAATGCTCTGCTGGGCGATCGCATGTTCGCTATAGGGGCAGAATCATCTGACACCGGTTATTCCGCCTGAAGAAGTAAAGAATCAGCATTTTAATTCGAATTTGAATTCAAACTGCCCAATCTTTTTCTCCACCGGCATTAACAGTCAGTGGAGCACCGAAAGGCCCCCATACACATTAGATAATTGGCCAATCACACTAAAATTTTCTGGTTTTGTCTAATTTTATATAAAGTGCTCCCATAATTGACAATATGGCAGCCAGTATTAGTCACAGTGCTCCCATAAGAATGATGTCCTTGTACGGCGGTATTAATTCGGCACTGTTTGTCAGTATTATGTGGGTGTATGAGAACAGTATAAAAGGATTAGTATTTAATATAACCACTTATGGATCAGCTTACAAGCGAAAAGCAAGTTTATCATCCTTATCAGGAAGATTAGATACAACATGTTCACTGCCGGTATGTATAATACTGCTTTAAAATGTACTGGCTGTAAGATAACACAATAATGAAAAGAGACACCAAGAATGTACCAAGAGCAGCTATTACCTATCCAAAGTACAGAGAGACAACAGATTCCTTCATATTCCCTGAAGAAAACGTTAAGAGACATCATGGGACAGAGCTCCGAGACATGATGTTCTTGTTACACTTCGTAAGAGAACGCTACAGAAAATACAACCTATTATCAATGTATGTAAGAAATGTTCTCACCATTGTTGCAAAATAAATTTCCAGAGAAAGCGGAATTCCTTTCTAGAACATTCCGAAGAAAATAATGGAAAACTCTTAGAAACTCGAAATCTCTATCGACTGAATTATAAATATATTGGAGCAGATGAGGTTATGAGGGTTTGGCTCTGTTCCACATGTACTGTACGCATAGAAGAAAACAATAAAAAAAGGCCATACACCCCCCTCCTAAAAATGTAGTCTAAGCATACAAAGCTATATACTTTATTAAATATATGGAACAAGATAAAAGCATCGATCACAGTGCAAAAAGCTGTCACAAACAATAGGAGTTGGTACACATGGCACTTCTGGGGTGGTGCTCAAGTAGGGTCCAAAACCGTTTCAAGTAGATGTAGAAACTTGGCACTCAAGATAAATGTGAATAGTGGTCTTTTATTGAGAAGAACTTGTAGGACCAGCACAAGCACAGATGATTGCCACATAGACAGCAGTGGACATCGCGTCATTCCTGATTGCGCCAATTGCCAAGTTGCTATACCTTCTGAGGACCCCCTGCACGCACACAGATGAAGGTCTTTGACAGAAACGTGTGTGCTTGTGCTGGTCCTACAAGTTCTTCACAATAAAAACCACTGTTCACATTTATCTTGAGTGCCAAGTTTCTACATCTACAAACAATAGGAGGGCACAGTAAGAGTACATTCACACATTACATTTTCCAACATTTTTTTTTCTGCACCAAATCCAGAGTGGTGTCGGGAAGATATATACTATGCATGCATTTTTGTTACGTTTTTATACTACTTTTTTTTTTTTTCCAGTGTTTTTACTTGTGTAAAGTGGATGTAAAGCGCATTAAAAACACTGAAAAAATTTACATGGTGTGTCTTGACAAAAACGCAGCAGGGCTCAAAATACAAATTCAAAAAGAAACTCAGAGTGTACATGAGATTTCAGAAATCTCATTGACTATGCTGGAACCTTAAAACAATGCGTATTTTACTCCCCAAATACACTAAATAAAAAAACACCACATGTGAACATGCACTGAAAGTATATATACATCAGCATAACTAAAGATATATGTATGTATTATAAAGTACAAGCACCTCCAATATAAGAACTAGAAAGAAATATCAAACATGTAATGAATTGAATAAATGCCAATAACCAGACACAAATGAGCACTGTGATAGGATATGCAGAATAAATAAAGCAACACTAAGCAATAGTAAGTAATATCGTGTATCAGAAGATATAAATAGCATGGAATCCATAATTGCCATCCCCCGGGGTGGAAAGAAACGCATTACACTGTTAGAAGTAGAACTTATAATACATCAATATATTTTTCTCTTTTTATACTTATATTTTTAATTTATTGCACCACACCTGTAGTTTCACTGCTCCCTCCTATTGATTCTGACGCCTTCTTGCACTTGTGTGATCCACATTTTTTCTTCTTGCAGACATTTAATATAGTATAGAACTTTTTTATACCTGGTCCATCATTTCTGGAGGTATATAGCTGAGTTGCTGTTTTCCTTTCCCAGTACTTTGTTCAAAATGGTTTGTCACCTTTTGTGGTTATTTGACTTTACGCTTTATTAATGGTGTTTTGAGGTGTTTCTACCCTTTAGTCTGAGTTAGATTAATTAATATACAAGTACATCTCAATAAATTAGAATATCATCAAAAATTTTATTTATTTCAGTAATTCACTACAAAAAGGGAAACATATATATTATACTAGCTGTAGTACCCGGGCGTTGCCTGGGATAGTAACTGTCTCTCTGTCTCGAGACTGTCTGTCTGTCTCTCTGTATGTGTCTTTCTTTCTTTGTCTGTCTGTGTCTATGTCTGTCTCTTTCCATCTCTCTGTCTGTATTTTTATCAGTCTATCTGTCTCCATCTCTGTGTCTGTCTGTCTCTATCTCTGTGTCTGTCTCTATATGTGTGTCTGTCTGTCTGTCTCTCTCTTTCCCCGTCTGTCTCTTTCCCCGTCTGTCTCTTTCCCCATCTGTCTCTTTCCCCGTCTGTCTCTTTCCAGGTCTGTCTCTTTGCCTATCTGTCTCTTTCCCTGTCTGTCTCTTTACAGGGCTGTCTCTTTCCAGGTCTGTCTCTTTGCCCATATGTCTCTTTCCCTGTCTGTCTCTTTCCCGGTCTGTCTCTTTCCCGGTCTGTCTCTTTTCAGGCCTGTCTCTTTCCAGGGCTGTCTCTTTCCAGGGATGTCTCTTTCCAGGGCTGTCTCTTTCCAGGGCTGTCTCTATGACCATCTGTCTCTTTGCCTGTCTCTTTGCCCGTCTCTCTCTTTGTCCGTCTGTCTTTTTGCCTGTCTGTCTCTTTCCAGGGCTATCTCTTTGCCCGTCTGTCTCTTTCCCCATTCTGTCTCTTTGCCTGTCTGTCTCTTTGCCCGTCTGTCTCTTTGCCCATCTGTCTCTTTGCCAGGCTGTCTCTTTACGGGGCTGTTTTTTTTGCCCGGCTGTCTCTTTGCCCGTCTGTCTCTTTCCACATCTGTCTTTGTCTGTCTGTCTTTTTCTGTCTTTCTCTATCCATCTCCCCACTAACATCATATTACCTCACACATAAGCTTCTTATACTAACAGTTTATTTTGTTCCTATAGAAACCACTGACAGTTGCTATTAATAGCCTATAGCTCCGACCTCCATTCAGTTTAATGGAAACAGGATTTTCGAGAGTAACTGTAAAGCGCAGGGTTACATTTTCCCGTCAAAACATAGTCTATGACGTTCCCTGGCTCACATGAGGCGCCTGTGCAAAATGTCGTGATTGTAAATGCGACGTGCGGATTCCTTTAGCAGACACACACACACACACACACACATACATTGAGCTTTATATATTAGATAGAGTCATTACACACAGAGTGATCTATTTCAAGTGTTTGTTTCTGTTAATGTTGATGATTATGACTTACAGCCAATGAAAACCCAAAAGTCATTGATTATCTCAGAAAAGTAGAATAATTACCACAAAACACCTCAAAAGGCTTCCTAAGCATTTAAAATGGTCCCTTAGTCTGGTTCAGTAGGTGTTACATCCCTACTGGAGTAGACTCCAGCGACTTCTACTTCGATCACCAGGCAACGCTGCATTCCTTCCGTGGATAGTGCTGTTGATGGGAGAGGAGTTGATGCCAGCAGCGCTGGTGGGCGCAGGCTCCGCTGTTCCACTGGGCTGGGGTTCCTTGGGATCTGCAGTACCACTGTTTCATGGTAGGTGGCGTGTGTCTTCCAGCTGAAGTTACCATCACTCAGCTACAACCAATGGGAAGACATCACACCATTCTTATTTCCCCTCCTGTCTGCTGACCACTGCCAGAGATATTTCTGGGTACCTGGTTCCTGTCCCGCCCTATTCTGTTTACTGATTCTGGTATTCTGAATTCTGCTTGTTTCCTGACTACCCTCCTGCCTGCTGTTTATGTACCTCGCTACCTGATCCGGATTTGACCTCTGCTTTGTTTTCCGATTACGTCCTTGCCTGCCAATTCTTTCCCTGTTTTGCATTTCCCAGTTCAACCCTGCCTAACTACTACTTCTCCATCGAACTGCAGCCTTTCACAGGTAGTGATCACCTTGGGCCCTGTGTAATTCCAAATCCCTTTATAGGGGTTAAAGGGTTTCAGGTTTAGGGGCCCTGCTTGGTGAGTGGCTTCCCTCTAGCCTGTCCATTACAGCTCGTCTGAGTCTGTGAATGCAGGCAGGCATTACAGTAGGCTACACAATCTTGGGGAAGACTGCTGACTTGACAGATGTCCAGAAGGCAGTTATTGACACTCCACAAGGAGGGTAAGCCACAAAAGGTCATTGCTACAGAAGCTGGCTGTTCACATAGTGCTGCATACAAGCATATTAATGGAAAGTTGAGTGGAAGGAAAAAGTGTGGTAGAAAAAGGTGCACAAGCAACTGGGATAACCGCAGCCTTGATAGGATTGTTAAGAAAAGGCCATTCAAAAATTTGGGGGAGATTCGCAAGGAGTGGATTTTTGCTCTCAAGAGGAAGATGAGAGATGCCAGACCCAACAATGCAGATGACCTGAAGGCTGCTATCAAAGCAACCTGGGCTTCCATAACACCTCAGCAGTGCCACAGGCTGATCGCCTCCATGCCACACCACATTGATGCAGTAATTCACGCAAAAAGAGCCCGGACCAAGTATTGAATGCATTTACTATACAGACTTTTCAGTAGGCGCCAACATTTCTGAGTTTAAAATCATTTTTTTAGTTAGTCTTATATTATACTCTGAGATAATGACTTTTGGGTTTTCATTGGCTGTAAGCCATAATCATCAACATTATTAACAGAAATAAACACTTGAAATATATCCCTTTCTGTGTAATGACTCTTTATAATATGTTTCCCTTTTTGTATTGAATTACTGAAAGAAATTACATTTTTGATGATATTCTAATTTATTGAGATGCACTTGTATGTACTGTATGTAGATCAACATCAAAGGCTCCTTCATCCAGCAACCGGTATCCAGCTTTCCACTGATGAGAGGAAAAAGCCCTGAAACAGCTGTCTGCAAATAGGGGAAAGCATTGTGATTTTCCCCTAAATAATATTTCACCTATCTAGATACTAACTATATGATCGCTGGGAGTCCTGATGCTGAGACTAAGGCAGGATTACATTAGCATATAGCATCAGAGGCTCAAACTCTTCTCTGAGGGTAAGCCAAGTAAGGTTCTTCTGTTCTCTGATTCTCTCACATGCGAGAATTGGCAGTCAGGTACGGAGAAGATGGAAAGATTATTCTCTCCATCTCCTCCATTGTCTATTTCTGCGTATATTGGACTGCAAACGTGAAAACACTGTGGAAAGAGAGCGCAATAGGGTCTTACCCTACAAACAGATAGGGTATAATTCACAGAGGTTACTCACCAAGTGGAGTTGTGAAAGTCACAACCACTATGCAAACATATATACTGGGTCAGCGGCAGCAGTCACCCCTAGGATGAAGTTATATTCTTGTAAAGAGATGGGTGTTTAGGTACCGCGCCAACGACCACTAATACAGGAGATGAAATTAACGTGACTTTATTCCATGTTCAGGTCACTGAACATGGAATAAAGTCACGTTAATTTCATCTCCTGTATTAGTGGTCGTTGGCGCGGTACCTAAACACCCATCTCTTTACAAGAATATATTGGACTGCAGACAGATGTCTTCCAATTGCAGTCTGATGTTTCACTTGCCCCCATAGACTTGTATTGGATGTGCATGATCCGTGATATGCTGCCAATCGCAAATCAGATCAGAACTGCCGTATAGAATATCATTGGTTCTAGTGCAATGCAATTTTTTTTCACATTGTGTAATGCCCCTAAACTATCAGGTCGTCACAGAGTATTGTACAATCTGCCCTCCAGTGCAATATGCACCTCCTCCTTGGTTATGGGTCCCCAACTGTATAGTGTTGCCTCCAACAGCTAATTAAAATCCTAGGTACACTCTGCACTACACCCACCAGACACACCAGTGGACGGCCTGAGTGGAATAGGGTCGCCCACTTGGGGGGTTGGTAAGGGGAGGTCAGGAGTGTCAGGAGTAGGTGAGAAGTAGTTTGGAAGTGAAGGAGAGAGGAGGTCAGGAGCAGGGCTCCTAGGAACGGTGTAAGTGGAAGACGGTGGTCTGGGCCTAGAGGAGCTGTACCCTCGGTCGCAGGGGATCGTGACAAGGGGCATGGAATTGTCGAGGAGGACAGCCGGCAGCCTTGCATTATCACTGGGCTGGGACCAGGGTACAACGGGGTACGTGGACCCTAGGTCAGGGAGTAGCTTCAGGCAACATGACAATTTACCCGACGAGAACGGAGCCTTCAAGATCCGCTCTCCACCCGCTCCAGAATCGGGGTACTAGCGCAACGAGGGTTATAGGAATTTCCACAAAAGCGGTCCAGAAAATCCCAAGCGTGAACCCTGAGAGCAAGCTCCCACAGTTAGCCATACTAGGGAGCGGGACGCGGCTAGTTCCATACTACCGGGAGCAACAGAGAAGCAACTTAGTGCCAGGAGGCAGGTTACGGATCACCAGGCAACACCAACGGGGACAGGACCCGAACTAGCTCCCCTCGGCGGCAGTGGTGTCCAGAACTTTGGTTTATCCAGTTGTCGGTGTCAGCTTTGTGGACTGAGTGAGTACGAGAGTGGCCCCTGCGCTCACCACGGCCCTCCCCCAACACCATCAGCGAGTCCCCAGGGCATCCTCCCTACCCGTGGAGGGTCCTAACACCTGGATGCCCCATTCCATCGCCCCCGGGTACTCCCAACTGCAGCGGTGGTACTCCCAAATTACCACAAACCACGGGTGGCGTCACGAACTTTAACACATCCCCTGTAAATAACCCCCTTCATTTGAGGGGCCGCATGACCCCCGAATCCGGAGACCCCTCGAGCCACCGCGGATCCAGATCCGAGGAGCCCGGCTGCTGGCGCGGGGGCGGCACAATTGCATACCTCCGATTTATACGCCAGTGTGCATGAGCCCTTAGGGGGTACTTTGCACACTACGACATCGCAAGCCGATGCTTGCGATGCCGAGCGCGATAGTACCCGCCCCCGTCGCACATGCGATATCTTGTGATCGCTGATGTAGCGAACATTATCGCTATGGCAGCTTCACATGCACTCACCTGCCCTGCGACGTCGCTCTGGCCGGCCACCCGCCTCCTTCCTAAGGGGGCGGGTCGTGCGGCGTCACAGCGACGTCACACGGCAGGCGGCCAATAGAAGCAGAGGGGTGGAGATGAGCGGGACGTAAACATCCCACCCACCTCCGTTCTTCCGCATAGCCGGCGTGAGCCGTGGTGATGCAGGTAAGCTGATGTTCCTCGCTCCTGCGGCTTCTCCCACAGCTATGTGTGCTGCCGCAGGGGAACGAGGAACAACATCGTACCGTCGCTGCTGCGCAATTATGAAAATGTCGGACACTACACCGATGATACGATTACGGCGCTTTTGCGCTCGTTAATCGTATCAAAAACGCTTTACACACTACGATATCGACAGCGACGCCGAATGTGCGTCACTTTCGATTTGACCCCACCAACATCGCAGCTGCGATGTCGTAGTGTGCAAAGTACCCCTTGGTGTAAAGTTGCTTGTGTGAATGGATCAGTAGTAAACACAATCCAGTGAATGGAGCAGCGGTCGCACATGCTCACTACTGTTACTTCACACTGAGGATTTCGGGACCTCTTTCTCATAATCGGTGGAGGTCCAGTAGTTAGACCCCTAGTGATCATACAATTATCAGCTATTATATTTTGGTATGTATTGTTAGTTCTATTGCAGTTGTATTTTCAAATTCTTTCAAGATCAAAATAAAGAGACATTGGAAATGTCATTGGAGAGTCTCTGAGTAATAACGATATGGGTGTTCTCTTTTTGAGGAGGGGGTCTCATTTCTTATGCGACATTGCAGCGCTTAACCCTTTTCATTGTCTCTTGATTCTAAGGGGTACTTTGCACGTTGCGACATCGCTACTGCGATATCGCCGGGGTCAAATCAAAGTGACGCACATCCGGCGCCGCTAACGATGTCACAACGTGTAAAGCCCAGATGCACCGATAAACGATCGCAAAAGCGTCGTAAATCGGTGATCTGTGTAGTGTCTGTCATTTTCATAATATTGCTGCAGCGACAGGTACGATGTTGTTCCTCGTTCCTGCGGCAGCACACATCGCTGTGTATGAAGCCGCAGGGGCGAGGATCATCTCCTTACCTGCCTCCAGCGGCTATGCGGAAGGAAGGAGGTGGGCGGGATGTTTACGTCCCGCTCATCTCCGCCCCCTCAGTTTCTATTTGCCGCCTGCCGTGTGACGTCGCTGTGACGCCGCACGACTCGCCCCCTTAGGAAGGAGGCAGGTCGCCGGCCAGAGCGACGTCGCAGGGCAGGTAAGTGCGTGTGAAGCTGCCATAGCGATAATGTTCGCTACGGCAGCTATCACAAAGATATCGAATGTGCGACGGGGGTGGGTACTATCACGCTCGGCATCGCTATCATCGGCTAGCGATGTCGCAGCGTGCAAAGTACCCCTAAGATCAAAATAAAGGGACATTGTCACACTGCACTACTGAAGTTAGTGAAGCCGCAGGTAATGTAGCTTCAGAGTGCAGTTTAGCAAGCAACCACTAGGGGTCAGAAGAGTAGTCAGTAATCCGAGTCAGCAGCAAGAGGTCTAAGACAGGGAGAGACAAATCGTAGTCAGGAGCTAGCAAAGAATCGGAAGTCAAAGAGTAACGTCCAAACCAAAGGGGAGAGATGAATGCCAGAGTCACGAGCGAGGATACAGGTCAACCGCCGGGAAGTCCAAATACAGATAAGGGAGGACAAACAAGTTAGGCCAGGGGAAGACTGTACAGAGAACGGGTAGTCAGGGACCGAGATGGGCGACGAATGGGGAGGGTACAGGTCAGGACACAGTACCAGGGAGGCAGGAACACTATCCAGAGCCAGCATACACGCTGCAAGGCAGAAATATCATTTCTGCTGTACCATAGGTGCAGCACCCCAGGATCTTGAACAAGGCAGGGGCAGTTAATCCCTGATATGACCAGGCAGGAGCTTGTAGAAAACACAGCAGGAAAAGCCGGCCTGGATCATGACAGATATAATCATGATGTATTCTATTAGGGATCCAAACAAAAAAAAAAATCATCCCATGGCAAAAGGCAGAATTAACCTCAATAACAGCTTCAGCAAATGTACCATAACATCATTAAAGTTAATTTTCATTGTTACAATTCTAGGTCCAAAATTCTGCTCTTAGCTGCTTTTCAAAATATTATATATGCCTGCCACCACTAGGGGGAGCTCTCTGAAGACTGTTTTTAACTCAATGGAAGCTGAATACTGTGCTAATCTTTATAGAGTGAAGTTCAATATGACAATAGGATGGCAAGAAGCGGTTTTATCATGGAACATATAACACCTGAGTGTATCACATAATATGCAAACATGCATAATTTCTTCTCATATACTGATTTAGAACTATATTGTAGTGTTTTGGGTCATTGTATATATACTTTTCCACTCTCCTTACTTGGGAAATCTCTTGGGTAGAAGCCTGGTGAAACCTCTCTGATGGCAGGAGCGCACTTTTTGCTTCCGGAAGAGCTGAGAAGTCCAAACGTGCATTCAGGGGGCGGGATAAGGAAGAGGTGTCATCATATGAAAAATGGGTGTTGCTGTTTTTTCAAAGAATTTTTAACATTAGACTTAAACCCCTAATATTTGGTAAATATGATAGTGTTAGGGTGACCTCTTAACCAAGGTTGACGTGTTGCCTGCTGCCTGACCTAATTAATGAGGATCAAGTGCATGCTTGAAAAATGACATCAGACACACACTGTAGGATGTTCATCTTTCCTCGATCAGAGGTTGCCCCAAACCAGAGACACAGAGCTCATTTATTAGTCGTGTGGCATCTTACATAGTCTAGGGGCAGAGGTATGTTGGATTATGTCCATTGGTCAGTGGGACAGTCCATGGGTTAACTAATGGTTGGATCTGTGGTGATGCTGATGGGCAGGTCTATGATGTCATCTGGGTGGATCTGCAGTGATGCTGGAAGGTCTATGACGTTATCGGGCGCCATCTTGGATATCTCTGATGACTGACTTATATAAGGCAAATCGACACACTTCCCACAATCCCCTATGTCCAGAGGTTAATTAAGTATTTGATCCAATGGCTCTCCTCAACAATAGTATTGTAGTATTACTCAGATATGGTGGTATTCTGTATTATTTAGGCAGTGTATAGCGGTATTATTTACAGTGAATGATTGCATTGTGTGGGTATAATATGAAAATATTCTTGTATAAATAAATATTGCAATATATATCATATCTTGGTTACATATAAATGTGTGCAGCTTTGAGATTATGAAAAAAAACTACCTAGAAGAGACCAGGTCGTTACCGGCATCTCAGGGCTGTATTTTCTATAAAGCCCACCTGACGCCCTGGATTCATGATCTCCAATACCTTCATACATGAATATGCACGATATGGTACAGGAAGCTTTAATGATAACATCATGGCGCTTCCAGAAAAAAATCCCCTGAACTTCATAAGATTGAAATATTTCTTAAAGGAAATGGAAAATATTTCAGTAAAGTCCAGTTTAAACATCCAAGGTTATCCAAAGGGCTGGATAATTTCCAAAACAATTCTGCCTTTTTTCCATTTGTAAGAGGAAGAGAAAAAAAAAAGTTTATTTTGGGGATAACTTAAACTATCTGATCATTGTCCATTTCCTTAGTTATCTGTATAAATTATCACCAGATATTATGTTTAGTTAAAGGGTTGTAATAAACCCTTTAATATCAACCCCCTGTATGGTGATAAAGTGATCGAGCTTGGAAAAAAAAAGGTCGACACTTTTTTATTTTTCAGAAAATAGGCTGTGTCTAGTATATGGACACTGTCTCATAAATGCACTACCAGACACAGCCTATTGAGAACAAGGGCGCTATTATTAAAAAAAAATATATCGTGAACTCTGATGATTGGACATGTCAACATCCTGCTCTGCCCCATCCTGGTCAGCGAAACAGCTGCCAAGTAATGAAGATGTCGCTGAGGTTTGGTAGGAGTGATAAGATTACTTTCTTTCCTCAGAAATGAACAACCAGGAATAGGAAAATCTTATGTCCTATAATCAACCGATTGCCTTAATTACTTTGACTACCCTCCTCTTCATCAGCTCCAGTTCACCTGTGTTCTTTTTATATACAGGTGCCCTCGGGGTACATATTATTTTTAGTATGGTTAGACTACTATTATGTTTAGATGTCATGATTTGCAATGATTTGGGTTTTTTTCTGAGCTGCTGCTACCCGAGACAGGTAATTAAAAAAAATGAGCTCTATACTTTTACACTTTGCTAAATCAATGGTACGGGTGAATATAAGAAACTTTATAATACATCTTATCAGAGAAATCTCATTTATCCTCTTCCCCGCATCCTCCCTGTCTCCTGGACTTGCTCACTCAAGAATATCTCAAATCAATCTTGCTCCCTGACATTCTGTCATGGACTGGCAGGGAATAACAGGGGACCGGGGCTCCTAAAATGACACTCAGGCTAGGGGAGCCCTAACTGTCCCTGATCCCAGAGATACGTCTGATGGTGACAATGTCTGGGCCGCTTTCCTACCCCTGTACCTGACCAGCCCTAATCTATTACCCTCTCCTTCCCTACCCGGGGGGGGAAGGTCCCGGGACAGGAGCATGGACACACCGACAGTGATAGACAAACAGGGGAAACCAAACCTCTATCACACAGCACGCTCACACAGAGTAATCAGACAACAAGAGAGAAGGAAGAAAACTAAGCAGGGAGGAAATAACCAGACGACAGGAGGAATTCCACTGCCCACCAGCAACACGCAGTAAATTACCAGACTGGAAAACAACAGCACATGGGCCGGTTTAGCAGAAAGCTTTAGTTGGCATAGGAAGACAAATTTCTCTATTTTAAAAAGGCAGGGAGTACCTGTGATAGGTCTCCCTCAACATGTGATCTAAAAGGTAACCAGCAGGCTAGCAGAAATTAAGTCCTGCTAGTCAGATCACTAATGAGCACACAGATGGTGGATGCCTGACCCTGCTTGTGCAACTCAGAAGCAGTAGAGAAAATATATAGAGAATTGTTAGAGTTTGTGGTCTGAATAGCGGCTGATACCACCATAACACTCTTTGAGTTTAGAGCTAAACACCGTGTAACATATTCTATTCTTCCTGCTGTGGTGTAAATGGAATCCTATGTATCATCTCTGCTTGAGGTTAATCCCTTTCCTTTTAGTACCCTGCGGAGAGCCTCACCTTTCAGCTGCTAATCATCCTCATATGGTGGAGGGCATGGGGCAGGCAGCGGTTATTGTAGTCGTGCGTGCAGGAGAACAACAGGTCACAGCACAGCCTGTCATTAACCCCTCGCCTGCCCGTCGCCGCACCACACACAGAAGGACTCCGTGTCAGTTTCAGGGGACATACTTTCACTTTTATTCAGCAAATAAAGTCCAGACTCAATCTCATTTCTTAAACAGGCCAACTTTACTTACAGGTACCCTCTGCATCAACTCGGTCTGCATCTCGTCGGCACCAGTATTCTTCCCATGGTGGTTCCATCCACTTTTCCATACTTTACATAATTTAACAGTAATCCGTATCATTTGCACCTGGGTACCCTTTGTCACTTCAGGCTTCAAATTCCAGACTACACTTCATTCTAGCACCAGGGGGGTCCACCACCAAAGAGGCTATCCTAACTGTGCCCAGGCCATCCAGATATACCCTTCTGCCTGAGGGTGCTCTGACCTTTCCATGAGTGTGAAATTCGTTGAATTTCAGCCAGTAGATACCGACGCCAGGCCTGCGACCGTCTGACTATACCGCTCTCCTTGGGGAACACGGTTCTCCACACCAGACCAGATCCTGTGTGCCGCGGTCACAGGTGTTAGGGTCGGCGTCAGCACCCGGCACACCCGGCCAAATGCCAAGGCCCTGGAGAGCCGTGGGGGCCCACTCGGCATCGTCAGTTCTGCTGCCTCTTGGCCAGGGCCCACTCGCCTTAGTCATCAGTTCTGCTGCCCCCAGGCCGAGTTCCGGGGGCCGCAGTCCTCGGCAGGAATCTGCGGCGCCGTCCCTTTAAGGAGCGCAGACCTCCTGGTTTGAACTTAAACTGTGGGCGGAGCTACCGCACGGCGTCCTGCTCAGTCCCACAGATGAAGGAGATGCAGTGCCAGCCAGCGACCCCCAGCACAGCGCTTCTGTCCGGCGCTGTGTGGGCCCCCTCTCCACCGTGACTTGAGCGTTATGTGCCCTCCCCGATTTATGGGCCCCAGTGAGCTGTATGGGCTTCTCCCCCCCGAGATGTATGCCCTGCCCAACCCCCCCGGTGCCGTATGCGCTGGCCACCGGAGCTGTGTGTTTGGGCCCCGCAGAGCCGCATGTGTAGACCTTGCAGAGCCGCATGTGTGGGCCCCTCAGAGCCGTGTAAGTGAGCCCACCAGAGCTGCGTGTGTGAGCCCCCCAGAGCCGCATGTATGAGCCCTCCAGAGTCGTGTGTGTGGGCCCCCCAGAGCCGCGTGTGTGGACCCCCCCAGAGCCGTGTGTGTGGGCCCCCCAGAGCTGCATGTGTGGGCCCCCCAGAGCCACGTGTGTGGGCCCCCCAGAGCCGTGTATGTGGGCCCCCAGAGCAGCGTGTGTGAGCCTCCCAGAGCTTCGTGTCTGTCTGTATGTATGCAGCAGAGCTATGTGTGTATGTCTGTATGTATGTATGTATGCAGCAGAGCAGTGTGTCTGTCTGTATGTATGTATGCAGCAGAGTTATGTGTGTCTGTCTGTATGTATGTATGCAGCAGAGTTATGTGTGTCTGTCTGTATGTATGTATGCAGCAGAGTTATGTGTGTCTGTCTGTATGCAGCAGAGTTATGTGTGTCTGTCTGTATGCAGCAGAGTTATGTGTGTCTGTATGTATGCAGCATAGCTATGTGTGTCTGTATGCATGCAGCAGAGTTATGTGTGTCTGTATGTATGCAGCAGAGCTGTGTGTGTCTATATGTATGCAGCAGAGCTGTTTGTGTCTGTATGTATGCAGCAGAGCTGTATTTGTCTGTATGTATGCAGCAGAGCTGTGTGTGTCTGTTTGTATGCATGCAGCAGAGCTATGTGTGTCTGTATGTATGCAGCAGAGCAGTGTGTGTCTGTCTGTATACGCAAAGAAGAGGGGAGCCAGCACTGCTCGTGAATGGCATGCAACAATGAAAAAATAAAAAGTGTAAAATTCACAAATTCATTCCTACTGTAACAATTCAATGAGATTTTTTGCAAATTATTGATCAATGATTTGAGCCCCCCTGCCCCGTCACGGCAAATCTCTATAGGGGGGTCCCTACACTATGTTATAAATTAATATCGTACCATAAGGTCTCATATAATGACTTGAACAGGACCATATAAGAACACCACTTACCTGGGGAATGTCAGAACCGCTCCCATGCTGCAAGGACTGACAACTGCGAATAAAGGCAGCCCAGGTGCCAGTGTGTGTGGCAGAACCACACACACCAGCACAATGTCAGAAGTGGCCCTCACAGTGCCAGACCAGCAAGCATGGATGAAGGGCGGAACAGCCTCAGGCAGGTGGTGCTTAAATAATGATGCCTATGGACCAGGGGGCGGTGGCTGTGTGTGAACAGGCACCAACATGAATTTTGATGGCAACAGAAGGAATTTGCAAACCACACTGGGCGTGCACGGCAAGGTGGCGGTCAACAATCTACTCGCAGTTGTCAGCCCTTGCAGCATGGGAGCGGTTCTGACACTTCTCAGGTAGGTGATGTTCTTATACGGTCCTGCGCATTACACGAGACCTTATGGTACGTATGTATATTATAACTGTAGTGTAGGGACCCCCCTTATAGAGATTTGCCGTGACGGGGCAGGGGGGCTCAAATCATTGATCAATTATTTGCCAAAAATCTCATTGAATTGTTACAGTAGGAATGAATTTGTGAATATTACACTTTTTACTTTTTCATTGTTGCATGCCATTCATAAGCAGTGCTGGCTCCCCTCCATTTTTCATTTACTGGTCAGGTGGTTGACCGCCACCATGCCGTGCACGCCCAGTGTGGTTTGCAAATTCCTTCTGTTGCCATCAAAATTTATGTTGGTGCCTGTTCACATACAGCCACCGCCTCCTGTTCCATAGGCATTATTACTTAAGCACCACCTGCCTGGGGCTGTTCCGCCCTTCATCCATGTCTGCTGGTCTGACACTGTGGGGGCTAGTTCTGACATTGTGCTGGTGTGTGTGGTTCTGCCGCACGCACCGGCACCTGGACTGCCCTTCTACTCGCAGTTGTCAGCCCTTGCAGCATGGGAGCGGTTCTGACACTTCTCAGGTAGGTGATGTTCTCATATGGTCCTGCGCATTACACGAGACCTTATGGTACGTATGTATATTATAACTGTAGTGTAGGGACCCCCCTTATAGAGATTTGCCGTGATGGGGCAGGGGGGCTCAAATCATTGATCAATTATTTGCCAAAAATCTCATTGAATTGTTACAGTAGGAATGAATTTGTGAATATTACACTTTTTACTTTTTCATTGTTGCATGCCATTCATAAGCAGTGCTGGCTCCCCTCCATTTTTTGTGTCTGTCTGTATGTATACAGCAGAGCTGTGTGTGTCTGCATGTATGTATGCATGCAGCTCCGCTGTGTGTGTATGTATGTATGCATGCAGCAGAGCTGTGTGTGTCTGTATGTATGTATGCAGCAGAGCAGTGTGTGTCTGTATGTATGTATGCAGCAGAGCAGTGTGTGTCTGTATGTATGTATGCATGTAGCAGAGCTGTGTGTGTCTGTATGTATGCATGCAGCAGAGCTGTGTGTGTCTGTATGTATGCATGCAGCAGAGCTGTGTGTATCTGTATGCATGTAGCAGAGCAGGGTGTGTCTGTATGTATGCATGCATGTAGCAGAGCTGTGTTTGTCTGTATGTATGCATGCAGCAAAGCTGTATGTGTCTGTATGCATGTATGTATGCATGTATCAGAGCTGTGTGTGTCTGTTTGTATGCATACAGCAGAGCTATGTGTGTTTGTATGTATGAAGCAGAGCAGTGTGTGTCTGTCTGTATGTATACAGCAGAGCTGTGTGTGTCTGTCTGTATGCAGCAGAGCAGGGTGTGTCTGTATGTATGCATGCAGGAGAGCTGTGTGTGTCTATGTATGCATGTAGCAGAGCTGTGTGTGTCTGCATGTATGTATGCATGCAGCTCCGCTGTGTGTGTATGTATGTATGCATGCAGCAGAGCTGTGTGTGTCTGTATGTATGTATGCAGCAGAGCAGTGTGTGTCTGCATGTATGTATGCAGCAGAGCAGTGTGTGTCTGTATGTATGTATGCATGTAGCAGAGCTGTGTGTGTCTGTATGTATGCATGCAGCAGAGCTGTGTGTGTCTGTATGTATGCATGCAGCAGAGCTGTGTGTATCTGTATGCATGTAGCAGAGCAGGGTGTGTCTGTATGTATGTATGCATGTAGCAGAGCTGTGTTTGTCTGTATGTATGCATGCAGCAAAGCTGTATGTGTCTGTATGCATGTATGTATGCATGTATCAGAGCTGTGTGTGTCTGTTTGTATGCATACAGCAGAGCTATGTGTGTTTGTATGTATGAAGCAGAGCAGTGTGTGTCTGTCTGTATGTATACAGCAGAGCTGTGTGTGTCTGTCTGTATGCAGCAGAGCAGGGTGTGTCTGTATGTATGCATGCAGGAGAGCTGTGTGTGTCTATGTATGCATGTAGCAGAGCTGTGTGTGTCTGTGTGTATGCATGTAGCAGAGCAGGGTGTGTCTGTATGTATGTATGCATGTAGCAGAGCTGTGTGTGTCTGTATATATGCATGCAGCAGAGCTGTGTGTGTCTCTATGTATGCAGCAGAGGTGGTTGTGTCTGTATGTATGTATACAGCAGAGCTGTGTGTGTCTGTATGTATGTATGCAGCAGAGCAGTGTGTGTCTGTCTGTATGTATGTATGCAGCAGAGCAGTGTGTGTCTGTCTGTATGTATGTATGCAGCAGAGCTGTGTGTGTCTGTATGTATGTATGCAGCAGAGCAGTGTGTGTCTGTATGTATGTATGCAGCAGAGCTGTGTGTGTCTGTCTGTATGTATGCAGCAGAGCTGTGTGTGTCGGTCTGTCTGTATGCAGCATAGCTGGGTGTGTCTGTCTATATGTATCCAGCAGAGCTGTGTGTGTCTGTATGCATGTATGATGTGTATCTATGTATGTCAGTGTATATGACTGTATAGATTTGTCTGTTTATATGTATTTTTGTGAGTTTGTCTTTAAATATGTATATCTACGTGTACATATGTGTGTGTCTGTGTGTGGATGGGGCCCACTGGGACTCTTCCGCCCGGGGCCCACAAAAACCTGGAGCCGACCCTGGCAGGGGTGACCCATAGGTCCGAATCTTCTACTTCGGGGTTCTCACTAATTAATCTTCCCGGGGACTCTCCTCCTCCCTCTCCCATTGTCTCTCTCTTATATAGTCCCTGTTCTCCTCCTCCCCACCCAGGTACTAGGTCAATCGTGCTGCAAAACTGCCACCTGGTAGTGGATTACACAAGGCATTTACAGTTATAAACAGAACATTAGTGTTTTGGGTACAGATGCAGGGGTGGGCCTAACCCTTAACCCCCCTACAATCACTTACCTTTGTGTCCTTAAATACCAACATTTCCCCTTGGTGTTTGCTGGTGATCGAGCTATATTCCTATACAGGGCTTGGATGCAAGGAATTGGCTTGTATTCATCTGAAGAAACATTGTTGTTTGTTGCTGTCCATCTCCCTGAGTCTTCTTCGAGATAAGTTATGTGTTCACTTCCCCCTGTTTGTGGTCCCTGTGTCTTCTTTAGAGCTTAGTGGGGTTGACAAAGTGCTCATCCCATCCGTTTTTTACCTAGGGCCCAGTTCAGGGTCAGCAAGGGCCAGGTATCCTGCTTGGCACATAGGTGCGGAACCTATCTAGGGTGGTCAGGGGAGCCAGGGGCCAGCAGAAGGTTTGGTCAGTGGTCACCATCTCCCCCTTCCTTAGACATAGGGTTTCCCTTCCCTATCGCCGTACATGTGGTACTTTGCCATACCTAGAGGGACACTTGTGTTAAGGAATTGCAATGTATTCATAAAAAAATGGATATTATATGGATGATAGATGTTTCATATGGGATATATTTTCTTTCTCCACACTCATAGACTTTTGAAAATCTGATTTGTCATATACCGAAGAAACTTGTGCATGCTGCAAAGTTTTTCAAATGCAGATTCGGTCCTTGAAAAAAAATCGCTCATCTGCACTGCGCCATTAAATAACATTGCTCTGAGTGCTGTCCACGTGATGTTTGTTTTTTATGGAGAGCACTTGGAGCAGAAATACGCTAGTGTGAATAGCATAGTTTAGTGACAATTTTATTCTAATACTAAAATTGTTCTAATTGTTCTAATTTAATTGTTTTGTGAAGATCAATGTAATTTATAATGTAGCTCAATCACAATGTATTTATCATTTTGCTAGTGCGGCACTAGACATTACTACAGGGGATATAAAAAAAATCTACACACCCCTGTTTAAATGCCAAGATTTTGTCATCTAAATAAATCATACCAAGAAGATTAATTTCAGAACTTTTTCCACCTTTAAAGGGAATTTGTCAGCAGGTTTTTGCTACCTAATATGAAGGCAGCATAATGTAGGGAGAGAGACTCTGAATTCAATGATGTATCACTTAGATTACTGGGTGCAGCTGTTCTGACACAATCAGCATTTTTAGATTTAGCCATGTAGCGGAGCTAAGAGAGCTGCCTCGCCCATATCAAGCTCTCAATAGAGATTGTACATTGACAGTGAGGTGTCAATCAGAGGAGGGGGGGTGTCAGACTGCCGTGCACGGTGCATTGTAGTCTGAGCAATAATGAGCAGCACTTAAACAAGCATAGCAAATAAAGAACAGATCAGACCTTGACAAGACCGGCATCCCTGACTTCTATGCTTTAACCCTTGCAGCATACTGTCTTCAGCTTACATATCAAAAACCTGCTGACAGATTCCCTTTAATGTCACCCATAATCTGTACAAACCCACTAAGAAAGCATTTTGAGGGGATAAATGAAACTAGGAAAACATATGTCTGCATAAGTGTGAACACCCTCTTATAATTGAGGATGTGGTTGTGTTCAAATTTAGCCAATCCCATTTATACTCATGGTAAATATCCATACACACCTGACATCATTTACAGTGATTCTCTTTAAACCCATAAGGTTTAGCTGTTCTAGGAGGATTTTCCTGCCATTTTCCTAGTTGCATTTTACAGCAGAAGCCTTTTCTTAGAACAAGCTTTTTGACCATAATTTGAAAATATATGTTTGTCGCAAAGCCAACACTGCATATCACCCAAAGAACACCATACCCACAGTGAAGCATGATGCATACCCACAGTGAAGCATGGTGGAGGCAGCATTATGCTTTCGGTTGTTTTTCAGCATGGGGAACTGGATTTTTGTGAAGGTGGATGGAATTATGAACAATTCCAAATATCAGTCAATTTTGTAAGAAAACCTTCAGGCATTGCTAAAAAGCTGAGGATGAAGTGGAATTTCTCCTTTCAGAAAAACACTGACCCTAACCATACCTCTAAATCAAAAAAGAACAGCTTCGCCGGAAGAAAATCAAAGTTTTGAAATAGCTCAGCCAAATCCCAGACCTGGATTGAATGAAAATCTGTTGGAGACATAAAGAGGGCGCTGTACAGAGGAGATGCGCTCGCAATCTGACAGATTTGGAGCTACGACAAGTAAAAAAGGACAGAGATCGCCAATTCTAGGGGTGTCCTTCTGGTAGACTCCTACCCAAAAAGACTGAATGCTGTCATAAATTCAAAGGGCACTTCAACAAAGTATTAGTTTGAGGGCGTGTATATTTATGCAAGCACATTATTTTAGTTATTTTTCTACCTGAAAAGATTTTATTTTGCAATTGAATTGCATAGATTATAGCCAAAATCAAAGCTGGAAAAAGTTCTGAGATTATTTTTTTTTTTTTGTGTTACATGAAAAAAACCTGGCATTTTAACATGGGTGTGTAGACTTTTTATATTCACTCTGTTAGAAAAAAATAAAGAAATACCTGGATATTTAAATGCATATTCTGAGATCTGTGCTTAGTTTCCCAATCGTTTTACAAGTATTTAGAAAAGAAGAACTGAATTTCAAAATGTGAGAAAGGTCACGACTGCAACCTTCATACTTTCCATGGGCCTCATCATTTTAGCAATTTGGCAGCAAGTCTTGGCAAGCGCCCTCGCAGCAATAATTCATGAAGCTAAAGAAAACTATCAGAGGTGTTTGAAAAGATACAGTTTCATATCCAGCTAATGAGGCCGAGCTCTGGTGGGAAGATTTTCCACAACACTGAGATCGTGTGGTTTACTCTTGTAGTGTCGGAGAATTGTGGGTATGAAGATGTGTCTGGTCATAGTCATCATCAAGGATAACAACTTCACATGGGCATACGAATGACTTTTACCTGCCCTACTACTAATCTGAGATAAAACAACAAAAACTGGCGGCACGGTGGCTCAGTGGTTAGTGTGCCGTCCCGTGCTCGGCAGCCGAGCCGCTCGGGTCCGGACCTTCAGTGGGTGGCACGAGGGTCTCCAGACCCGGGGGGGTCCTGCGGTCACTCCGATCAAAAAAGGGGTTGGCGGTTTGGGGACGTAGGTGTACGGCCGGAGCCGTGTTTAAGTTCGTGACACCACCCACGGGTTGTGGTGAAGGTGGACACCACCGCTGCTTACGGGGCACCCGGGGGAGATGTTGCGCAGCAAGTTGTTAACCCCTACGTCCCTACTGGGGTAGGGATGGTGGCTCCGGGACCCGTTGGGGAGAAGAGTTTGGGCGGTGCAGGGAGATGGGCGGCCGGAGGGCACTGATGTACTGACTATTAGTAAACACATGAGTCTCTGGTAAACGAAGGTGATGGTGGTCGTTGCCCGCAGCCGGCTGCAGTCTGGTCCCCCACCTGGTTGGTGGTCTCTGTCTTTCTCCCGCACCCGTTTTGTAATGGTGGACTACCTGCGCTTGCAACTACAGTAGTCCGCTCCCTGGCTTGTGGGCCCCTAAGGCGCCCTTTGCCTGCAGACGCTGGCTTGTGAGATCTTTCTGCCCTGACGGTGGCTTTCTATCCCCCTCGTTGGGCTGTTGCCTTCAGTCGGGACTTTGGGTGGGACAGGACCTATAGTCCTGGCCGCAATCAGTTAATTAGCTACACCCCAGTAGCTTCTGTACCTAGCTTCAGGGTCTGAGTACCCCGCTTTGTGCTGCGGTTTCCGGGTCAGTTCCCCGGGTCGGTACCGGCGGGCCACTACCCTGTCCAGGGCCACTGCGGTTCCACCGAGCCGTCTTCCCAGCTCCTGCAGACAGACGCCTCCATATGCCTCCTAGCCAAAGGTGCCCGGGCTCCTACCCTGGCACCTGTCAGTCTGCTACAGGCCTGTCACACAGGCCTGACCTCCTCCACTCAACTCTCAAACTGATCTACTGTCTTTTCCCGCCTCAGGCCATCCTAACTTCTCGGTGGGCGTGTCCAACCGCCTGGCTCCGCCCCCTGGTGTGTCCATCAAGCACTGAGGGGGGTGACTAGGGTTTAAATGTTTGGCTGCTGTCACCTTGTTAGGGGACTGGTGTAATGCGGGGCCCTATCTGTGACTAACTGGCTCGGCCAGGCGTCACAGTTAGCACTGTAGTCTTGCAGCGCTGGGGTCTTGGGTTCAAATCCCACCAAGGACATCATCTGCAAGGAGTTTGTATGTTCTCCCGTGTTTGCGTGGTTTCTCCGGTTTTCTTCCACACTCCAAAGAAATACAGATATGGACTTTAGATTGTGAGCCCCAATGGGGACAGTGTTCCAGATGTATGTAAAGTGCTGCGGAATATGTTAGCACTATATATAAAAAAAAGTTTTGATTTAAAAAATAAAGATTTGATTTTTTTGAAAACTGTAGGGCACAAATTCAAGCTTCGTTTCTTCCTTAGCTGGACTGTTTTCAGAGATGGCAACAAAGCTGAATGTGGTTCCATTTACAGTTAGGTCCAGAAATATTTGGACAGTGACCCAATTTTCGCGAGTTGGGCTCTGCATGTCCCCACATTGGATTTGAAATGAAACCTCTACAACAGAATTCAAGTGCAGATTGTAACGTTTAATTTGAAGGTTTGAACAAAAATATCTGATAGAAATTGTAGGAATTGTACACATTTCTTTACAAACACTCCACATTTTAGGAGGTCAAAAGTAGTTGGACAAATAAACCAAACCCAAACAAAATATTTTTATTTTCAATATTTTGTTGCGAATCCTTTGGAGCCAATCACTGCCTTAAGTCTGGAACCCATGGACATCACCAAACGCTGGGTTTCCTCCTTCTTAATGCTTTGCCAGGCCTTTACAGTCGCAGCCTTCAGGTCTTGCTTGTTTGTGGGTCTTTCCGTCTTAAGTCTGGATTTGAGCAAGTGAAATGCATGCTCAATTGGGTTAAGATCTGGTGATTGACTTGGCCATTGCAGAATGTTCCACTTTTTTGCACTCATGAACTCCTGGGTAGCTTTGGCTGTATGCTTGGGGTCATTGTCCATCTGTACTATGAAGCGCCGTCCGATCAACTTTGCGGCATTTGGCTGAATCTGGGCTGAAAGTATATCCCGGTACACTTCAGAATTTATCCGGCTACTCTTGTCTGCTATTATGTCATCAATAAACACAAGTGACCCAGTGCCATTGAAAGCCATGCATGCCCATACCATCACGTTGCCTCCACCATGTTTTACAGAGGATGTGGTGTGCCTTGGATCATGTGCCGTTCCCTTTCTTCTCCAAACTTTTTTCTTCCCATCATTCTGGTACAGGTTGATCTTTGTCTCATCTGTCCATAGAATACTTTTCCAGAACTGAGCTGGCTTCATGAGGTGTTTTTCAGCAAATTTAACTCTGGCCTGTCTATTTTTGGAATTGATGAATGGTTTGCATCTAGATGTGAACCCTTTGTATTTACTTTCACGGAGTCTTCTCTTTACTGTTGACTTAGAGACAGATACACCTACTTCACTGAGAGTGTTCTGGACTTCAGTTGATGTTGTGAACGGGTTCTTCTTCACCAAAGAAAGTATGCGGCGATCATCCACCACTGTTGTCATCCGTGGACGCCCAGGCCTTTTTGAGTTCCCAAGCTCACCAGTCAATTCCTTTTTTCTCAGAATGTACCCGACTGTTGATTTTGCTACTCCAAGCATGTCTGCTATCTCTCTAATGGATTTTTTCTTTTTTTTCAGCCTCAGGATGTTCTGCTTCACCTCAATTGAGAGTTCCTTAGACCGCATGTTGTCTAGTCACAGCAACAGCTTCCAAATGCAAAACCACACACCTGTAATCAATCCCAGACCTTTTAACTACTTCATTGATTACAGGTTAACGAGGGAGACGCCTTCAGAGTTAATTGCAGCCCTTAGAGTCCCTTGTCCAATTACTTTTGGTCCCTTGAAAAAGAGGAGGCTATGCATTACAGAGCTATGATTCCTAAACCCTTTCTCCGATTTGGATGTGAAAACTCTCATATTGCAGCTGGGAGTGTGCACTTTCAGCCCATATTATATATATAATTGTATTTCTGAACATGTTTTTGTAAACAGCTAAAATAACAAAACTTGTGTCACTGTCCAAATATTTCTGGACCTAACTGTATATGAAGAAATCGGTTTTCTTTTAACTTTTTCACTTTTTGTCCCTCTGCATACAACAGCTGTTAAAAATATCTTCTTATTTTATCAGCTGTTTTCATATTAGACTCCTAAACTGACCCTCAGGCTAGGGGGGCCCTAGTGTCGTGGGTGTGTCATTGGTGACAGACAGTCATGTGGTTTCTGGCAATAGAAGGTCACAGTATTTGCCTGCGCAGAATGCTCTCTGACGTTCTATTGTTACTGCTGTTAGTATTCATTGTAATAGGTAGCTTTTCTGCTGGGTTTTTATCTCTTCCCCTTTAGGACCCAACAGGAGCTCTCCTTTCATCCAGCTGCTGATTATGAGTATTCTCCATCTGCTTAAATACTCTCATCTTCCCTGGACGTCTACTGGTGATATTATTCAGTTCATTCAAGCTCTGGTTGCAAGCAGGTGGCTTGCGCTCATCTGTAGTATCGTTGCTGAAGCTTTGGTGAACTAATGGCTGACTCATCTATGGATAAGTAGTTCTTGCATTTCCCCCCTGTGTGTCTTCCTTTTTTCTTCTTTAGTGTTTAGTGGGATTAATGAAGAGCTCAACCCACCCATTCCCTATTAAGGGTCAGCACAAGGAATACCCAGAGTCAGGTATGCAGCTCGTTGCATAGGAGAGGAACCTTTTTAGGGTGGTGAGGGACCCCAGGGACCAGCGATAGGTTTGGTCAGCGGTCACCATCTCCCCCTTCCCTAGACGCAGGGTTCCCATCCCTTCCCTTTCACCATTTGCTTGGTACTCCCCCATACCTAGCGTAATGTGCCGCCCCTAACCTGGTCAGGCGCCACTGAGTACTGCACCCATGCTGGGGGCAGTACAACACAGGTAATTCAGAAGGCTGACCGAGGTGTGATTACACAGGCGCATAGTAATCAGGTCTCCCACATCTACCTTTGATAGGGACCCCTGGGGAATCCAGGAGGGGGTGTGGCCTCCATGTCCACTCAATGGGTGTGGTCAGTGCTCTTTTTGTAAAAAAATATTTGCTGGTACACATTTCTGAGACAAGGGCCCGGGGGGGAGGGGTGCTGTTAGACGCCGGCGGCCAAGGTTGAGGAGGGGGGGGTGGGGAGGATCTGTCAGCCGGCGGCCGAGTTTGAGGAGTGGGAGGGAGTGCTATCATTGCTGTCGTGCTGCCGGGAGATCCTGTGCACGGTTTACTACATACTACATACAGTACTGTATGCTGGAGAGAGAAGCAGGGAGTGCAGAACTACAAGGCTCAGCATACTCCATCCACTAGTGTATGCAGGAGAGAGAGGCAGAGGGAGCAGAACTACAAGGCTCAGCATACTCCATCCACTAGTGTATGCAGGAGAGCAGACAGCAGCTGCCGAACTACAAGGCTCAGCATCCTTCAGCCAAGACTGTATGCAGGAGTTTTTTGCCCACAAACGTAAAATGTAAAAAAAATGACGTGGGCTTTGCCATATTTTTGTATGCTAGCCAGGTACAGCAGGCAGGTACGGGCTGCCCCCAACCCCCAGCTGCCTATTTGTACCCGGCTGGGAACCAAAAATATAGGGAAGCCCTTTTTTTTAATTATTTCATGAATTTCATGAAATAATTTAAGAAAAAAAAAATGACGTGGGCTTCGCACAAATTTTGTGTCCTGCCAGGTACAACTAGGCAGCTGGGGATTGGAATCCACAGCGCAGAGTGCCCAAGCTTTCTGGTCACCCCTGCTGCGAATTGCAGTCCGCAGCCTCCCCAGAAAATGGTGCTTTCATAGAAGCGCCATATTCTGGTGCTGTATCCAACTCTTCCAGCGACCCCGGAGCTGGGTGGCTCGCTGGGTAATAAGGGGTTAGGGCCAGCTGTATATTATCAACAGGCCCTAAGCCCGAAATTCATGGTGTCACGCCAATATTAGACATGGCCACCATGAATTTCTGGTAAAGATAAAAAAAACAGACAGAAAAATATTTTTATTAGAAATAAAACACAACACAATCTTTATTGAAATAAAGAACCCCCCCTCCGCAGTAATCCTGGGTCAAATGTCCTGAGCCGTCCAATCCAGATCCAATATCATGTGATCGGTTTGCTGGAAGGCAAAGCGATCAGATGATGTGTCAGGTTCAAGGACCTGAATCACATCACACATCAGCTGATTGTATAAAAGCCGGTTATACAATCAGCTGATGCATCAGTGCAAAAAAAAAACTACTCGCCTCTCTGCAGAATCCCGGGACACGACTGATCACTCCAGGAGCCGCCGGTAATCAGCTGCTGCAGTCACCTCAGAGCATCACCTGATCGCTTAAACCAGCTGGGCTGTAAAAAGCTGGCCCCGCCACTGGACTTAGACTGTCAGCTGATACCGTAGCGTGACTGCATCAGCTGATTACCGGCAGGTCCTGAAGCCGATCACACGTGTCCCGGGAGGCTGCAGACCGTTAAGTGTGAGATTTTTTTTTTCTAGTGTTCCCGCTTAGCAGCTGGGAGCGGACATGGCGCCGGTGGTAGCAGGGGGAAGCAGGGGGGAGGTGAGCACTGGGGGACAGGGGGGGGGCGAGCACTGGGGGACCCGATAGCCGTCGGCAGGAGCAGCACAGTGATTACAGGGCAGGTGGGAGCAGAGGTCGGGGGGGGGGTGTTATCGGATGACGGGGGGTAACGGAGGTCGGGGGGGAGTGGAAGACAGCAGAGGGGAGCAAATACCTTACCGGATGGCGGCAGATCGGGGTGACCAGCAGTGACCTTGATCTCCAGCGTCCATAAACATCTTGAAGAGGGCGGGCACCCACTGCCCCTCCACATCTGATTAGAGGGATAGCGTCACATGGATGCTAGCTCCAATCAGATCGGAGGGGGGGGAGACACAGAGGTCACCCTGCTCCAGCCAATGGCTGATGATATAGCAAATTTACAAATTAGCCATGTGGATAGAGCCAGAGGTGCTGGCCCTCAGCACTCTCCAGATTTTCCGATACGCCGTACCGGCGCGTACCACCGCAAAAAAAGCACTGGGTGTGATAGAGAGGCTGGTTGCTAAGTTGCGTAGGCAGGCACAGTGGGGAGGGAGTAGTAAGGAGTCTGGATTGGAGCTCGGAGAGAGCAGACGTGCAGGACCCACTAGTCAGACAACGCACGTGCAGTGGCTACCGACGGGGGAGATCGGTTACCTGGTAGTGCCACCCGAAATCCACCCAAGGCTAGAAAGAGCAAAGGGGTGGCTGAGTACGGGGACTGCCAGGGAGGTACCAGGCCCGTAAGGGTTACAGGTCCCAGTGCAGAGATTCATTCAGTTTTCCCTGCCAAACCTGCCGGAGGGGGCATTTCAGACCCTCACCATAACACCAGAGTCCACAGCTACGTAGCAAAGAGAGGGCCCATAGCTCACAGGAGGCAAGCAGCCGGAGTGACCTGGTCCAGGCTACAAGCAAACGGGCCGAAACGAGGGGAGAATAGGCAGCAGCAACTTCCCTGGGCAACCCCAGCAGGACTACAAGTTGGGGTCACCCCAAAAACGCCAGGGCTAGAAGGGCGAGTCGGTAGTCACCCTCACATGTCAGCCTGAAGGAGTGCCTGGTTTCCTCTGGTTCATCCAGCTACGCCCGGTACTCACCCTGCCAACAATTGTGAGTAAAAACCCTGAAAGACTGTCTGGACTGTGCCTGAGTCATTTTGCTACTTGTGGTTCCACACACACTCCAACCGGACCCTGGGGCCTGCCTCACTCTCGGGAGGCCACGACACCCCGCTGCATACAACACCAGCCTCAGGTGTCCCCTAACCTGCAGCAGCAGTCCCCTGACCGCAATACCGAGAGTGGCGTCACAAAAATCCAAAGAAGATAACTGTGACCAGACCATCCCACGTGGAGTCCCTGAAGGTAATGCTACACAACACCTGTGGGGCTTCACACCGACACCTAGCTGTCCCTGATCCCAGAGATACATCTGAGGGTGATGATGTCAGGGCCACCTTCCTATCCCTGCTTCTGTACAGCCCTGATCTAATACCCCTCCTCTCCCTCAACTCAGTGGAGGGCTGGGACAAGAGTGGTAGAACCCACAGATAACAAAAAAAACAGAGGAAACCAAAACTCGTTAACTCAGCATGCTCACACAGAGTTATTAGACAACAGTTACCACTGTGCCAGCTCTTCTACATCAGCCATCGCTGTTCCTGCTTTACTTTATCAGTCATGGCTGTCCCAACTCTGCTACATCTATCATTGCTGTTCAAGCCCAACTACACAAGTTTGGCATCTCCTGCATGGTCTGCCACATCTTTGACACCACATCACTCTGATTCAACAATTCTGTTGCACCAGGACCACTTTAGAGAAGGGCATACATCTCAATTTTTTAAACACAGGGAGAGTGCCCTACATAGAAATAATGCCCCTACTGAAGCCCCTTAAGGCTGCTTTACACGGTACGACCGATCGTGCGATTTCACAATCGATCGTACCCGCCCCCGTCCTTTTTGCGTCACGGGCAAATCGCTGCCCGTGTTGCACAAAGTCAGTAACCCCCGTCACACATACTTACCTCTCGTGCGACCTCGCTGTGGGTGGCGAACGTCCACTTCCTGGAGTGGGAGGGACGTTCGGCGTCACAGCGACGTCACACGGCCGCCGGCCAATAGAAGCGGAGGGGCGGAGATGAGCAGGACGTAAACATCCCGCCCACCTCCTTCCTTCCACATAGAGCTGGCAGCGGCCGCGGGAGGCAGGTGAGCTGCTCATCGTTCCCGTGGTGTCACACGGAGCGGCGTGTGCTACCACGGAAACGATGGTCAACTAAATTAAACGATATTATGGAACCTAGCGAGCAGTACCCGACTCACGATTTGTGAGCGATACTGCGTCGCTAGGAGGTGTCACACAGGCTGGCATCGCCAGCGATGCCGGATGTGCGTCACAAAAACCGTGACCCCGACGATCTATCGCACGATAGATTGTCTGGTGTAAAGCAGCCTTTAGTGTTCTCACATTATGACACTCCTTTAATGGCCACCATATAGTATGAAGCCCAAAAAATGACCCCCACAGTGAATTCCCCCACACAATTTGCCAATACAGCACCTCTCGCACACAAAGTATGAGGTTCCCACAGTGGCTGCAATAAAATATGATGCCTACGCAGTGGCTCCAAAATAGTATGATGTTCTCACAGTACCAGAAATGCGTTATGGTGCCCCCAACACAGTATGATGCCCACACAGTTGCCCCATACTCATTAAGAAGCCCCACTGTGCCCTCCTCAAGTATTGAGTAGTAATGAGTGAGCACTACCATGCTTGGGAGCTCAGTACTCGTAACAAATAGTGATGAGCGGGCACTACTGTGCCGCCCCCACATCAGCAGCCGGGCTGCTCGGATCCGGACCCGCAGTGGCTCGAGGGGCGTCCAGATCCGGGGGTCGTGTGGCCACTCGAATAAAGGGGGTATTTACAGGGGAGGATGTGTTGAATAGTTTGTGATGCCACCCGTGGTGTGTGGTAAGGTGGAGTACCACCGCTGCGGCTGGGAGTACCCGGTGGCGATGGAGTTGGCAGCTAGGTCTTTAACCCCTCCACGGGTAGGGGGGATGCCCCAGGACTCGGTGTGGTAGGAGGAACATGCCGTTGGGGAGATAGGAGTCACTTTCATACTCACTCAGTCTATAAAGCTGACACTAACAACTTAGTAAACCAAAGTTCTGGACACCGCTGCTGCTGAGGGGGAGCATGTTTGGGCCCCGTTTCTGCTGGTGTTGCCTGTTGATCTGTGACCTTTCCCTTGGCACCTTGTTCTCTTCTGGTTGGTCCCTATAGCTTGAAACTATTCGGGTCCCGCTACCCAGTGTGGCTAACTGAGGGAGCTTGCTCTCAGGGTTCACGCTTGGGATTTCTTGGACCGTATCTGTGGAAAGTCCTATCCCCCTCGTTGCGCTAGTACCCCAATGTTGGAGCGGGTGGAGAACGGATCTTGAAGGCTCCGTCCTCGTTGGCTAAAATTGTCAGGTTGCCTGAACCTACTCCATGACCTAGGGTCAACGTACCCCGTCGTACCCTGGCCCCAGCCCGGTGATGGTACAAGGCCGCCGGCTGTCCTCCACGATAATACCATGCCCCTTGTCACGATCCACTGCAACCGGGGGTCCAGCTCCTACCAGGCCCAGACCAACGTCTGCTACCTAGTACTTCCAGGGAGCCCAGTTCCTGACCTCCTCTCTCTCTGAGAGCTACTTCTCCCTGACCCCAAGCTCACACTGAGCTCCTCTGGGAGCTCCTTCTCCCCAGCTCCTTTCTTACTGGGAACCACTTCTGTTCTGTCTCTGTTCTGCTCCTGACACTCCTGACCCCCCTTAACCAACCCCCCAAGTGGCCGACCCCATTCCACTCAGGCCGTCCACTGGTGTGTCTGGTGGGTGTGGTGCAGCGTGTTCCTAGGATTTTGATTAGCTGGTTTTGGCAACACCATTGGTTAGGGACCCACAACCAAGGAGGAGGTGGATATTGCAAAGGAGGGCAGATTGCACAATACCCTGTGATGACCTGAAAGGCCAGGGTGTTACACTGCCATGCTTGGGAGCTCAGTACTCGTAACAAATAGTGATGAGCGGGCACAACCATGCTTGGGAGCTCAGTACTCGTAACAAATAGTGATTAGCGGGCACTACCATGCTTGGGAGCTCAGTACTCGTATCAAGTGATGAGTGAGCACTACCATGCTCGTCTGCTTGGTACGCGTAACTAGTGATGAACGAGCACTACTATGCTCAGGTGCTTGGTGCTCGTAACTAGTGATGAGTGAGCACTACCATGCTCGGGTGTACCCGAGTGAGCACTACCATGCTCGTGTGTACCCAGTGAGCACTACCATGCTCGGGTGTACCCAAGTGAGCACTACCATGCTTACTCGTAACAAGCAGGAAACCAATGGGGACCTCGAGCATTTTTCCTGAAGATTTTAGGTGAAAATGCTCAAATTCCCCATTGACTTCTACTGTATTATCTTGGTACACGTGTTGAGCCTGTCCCAGTGTTCAACTACTCGTTACGAGTATCAAGCACCGGAGCATAGTAGTGCTTGCTCATCACTCATCACTAGTTACCAATACTGAGTACCAAGCACCCAAGCATGGTAGTGCTCACTCATCACTAGTACTGACTAATAAATAAAAGAAAAAAACCTACTTCCACTGATGTACTACTCCGTTCTGTGCTGTGTACAGACTGAGGCTTCTGTTGAAATCAAGACGTAGCGGGGATGGTGGGGGGGGGGTTCAACTCATGGACCTCATAATAGCCACGCAATCTGCCTCTCTGGCTCTATTAGTGATGTACCATTGCTATTAACATCTCTCCTATATCACTTGCCGCCAACCACATCTTTCACATCTCTCAGACCACTTCAATCAAATATTCACATCTCAAATTTAAAGTCAAGTCATCAATTGTAAAGGTCTGGAAAACATATTTTCCAAGAAAAATTGTAATTATGGTGAAAAAAAAAATCCACATGTTCTCATTATTTTCCAAAATAACGTTCCATTTATTTAAACACATAACTTTCTAATAAGTAAAAACATGCACAGTCATAGGGAGTCTTGTAGTTTTCTTACGCGCTGCTTCATATCAAAATGGAACTTTCGGGAACTCAGACTTTGGAATCTTTCAAAAATTCTATAACGTTTTCTCAGGAGCTCAGGTTTACAGTCTCTGCTGGATTGGTGGCATCACCACTGCTCGCCTTCTTCTTCTTTTTGTTTATTGATATGAAAACAGCCCCAACTATTATACCTGAAAAAAAAAAGATGTAGTTAAATACATTTCTGGGTTTCTTGCTCATCCAGAATGTCTAGTTGGTATGTGACCACAAGTAGACAGGTATCATACATGTGGTCATGTGACTGCCCGCTCACACCGGAGACTCCAAGGAAACGTGACAGTATGTGCACCATACGCCATCACAATTCAGCAGTCTGCAGTCACATAGGGTGATGGCAGGTTTTTGTCTTAAAGGGAACCTGTCACCAGATTTGGCCCATATAAGCGGCGGCCACCACCAGTGAGTATTCTAGAATACTGTATATAAGAGCCCAGGCCACTCTGTATCATGTAAAAAACACTTTTATAATACTCAACCAGGGGGCGGTCAAATCCAATGGCATTGCTGCTCTCCGATCTGGTGCTTCCTTTCTGCGGTGATTCCCATCCTCCTTCTACCCAGCCCAGTGTTGATGATGTGTCCTACGTCATCCACACAGGCCGGCATTGCGGTCCTGTGCAGGTGCACTTCTCTCTGCCCTGCTGAGGGCAGATCAATGTATTGTAGTGCGCATGCGCGGTCAGTCTTTAACCTTTCCTCGCACCTGCGCATTATAGTACTTTGATCTGGCCTCAGCCGGGCAGATCAAAATGCGCCTGTGCAGGACCGCAATGCCGGCCTGTGTGGATGGTGTAGAACAAGTCATTCACACTGGGATGGGTAGAAGGAGGATGGTGATCAATGCAGAGAGGAGGCGCTGGATCGGAGAGAGAAGGTGCTGGACAGGAGAGCAGTGACACCCATTAGATCGGACCGCCCCCTAGGTGAGTATAATAAAGGTGTTTTTCATGTTATACAGAGCGGCCTGGGCTATTATATACAGTATTCTAGAATGCTGTATATAAGAGCTCACTGGTGGTGGCCGCAGCTTATAGGGGACAAATCAGGTGACAGGTTCCCTTTAAATGAGTTGTCTGTCTTTGAAGTCAATTTTTTTTTACATAAATGAATGCAATTGGGATTAAAAATCATTTTTGCAATCGTGCTTCATTATAAAAAATAGCACCATTTTCCTTCTATAGCCTCTGTATTACATTATATATTGATGGATGCAGAATGAGTTAGCGGAGTCGAGTCGGCCACATTATCATGTTGCCCTTTTTAGTTTATAGATATCACAGGTTTTTATCCTGCAGCTTTCCTCACATATACCTCTCGAATGTAGTAACTGAAGTTTTTTTTTACGTTCCACATAGAAGGATCTAGTGAAGACAAAAGCACCAAAAGCGCACAATTCAGCGTCATCTTCAGGCGCACAGTGGGTGCAGTTTTCATGAAATCACATCCACTTTGCTTGGATAGTTAAACAGCAGAATTTCTGGGCAGAAAAAGCAGCAGAAAAAAAACGCAGTATTTACGCTACATGTGAACAGGACCTAAATTTCTAATCAAAGCGGATGTGATTCCATGAATGACGCCTTCAGTGCCTCTAAAGACACTGCTGAACTGTGCGGCTTTGGTGTTTATTTTCCTCTATAAACTTCAATGTGGAACCTGAAAAAAATGCAAGTAAAAAAATGCTTTTCAATTCTTAAATGCAGAATCAGAGCTTTACTGTACTATATATTATATTATCACATTTTGTATTTGTTTCTCATTATTTTTAGCAGTTTTATAGGAACAAAAAAACTACTTTTTCTTCACCTTTAGAATACAGGGACATAGAAATACACTGCTATGTAAAGATGTATCTCTATGTACCTGTATAATTGATTTCTGAGTGCCCTGCCAGCAATACCGCTCAAGTATAGCAAATTCTCCTATGTTCCTCAGTGTGGGTGGTGGCTCATTGTCACAGCTGCTGCCTACAACCTAAAAAATTGTGAATTTAAGTGTAGGGGGAGACCAGAGAAAAGGAGAATTGTTTACTTAATTTATGTTCATGCAGAAAGATGCCAGTAAGGAGAGGTGAGAGGAAGCTGGGACTGAGACCTCAAATCGGGACAGTCCTGCTGAGTCTGGGATGGTTGGCAGCTATCTACCCAGACAATAAAATGGTGTCACGCGTGTCTCTCTGCATAATGAGACTATTGACAGATTCAGGACTTGAGTCATTCCCATTCTTGACTCTCTATATTAAACATGTTGTCCTTGCAGTTATAGAGTAAGGGGTACTTTGCACGTTGCGACATCGCTACTGCGATATCGCCGGGTCAAATAGAAAGGGACGTACATCCGGCGCCGATAACAACGTCGCAACGTGTAAAGCCTAGGAGAGAAGATGAACGAGCGTGAAACAGTCAAAAATCGGTGATCTGTGTCACATCGGTCATTTTCATAATGTCGGTGCGTCCGCAGGTACGATGTTATTTGTCGCTCCTGCAGCACCACCCATCGCTGTGTGTGAAGCCGCAGGAGCGACAAACATCTCCTTACCTGCGCCCGCCATCCACCGGCAATTCGGAAGGGAGAAGGTGGGCGGGATGTTTACGTCCCGCTCATCTCCGCCCCTCCGCTTCTATTGGCCGGCCGATCAGTGACGTCGCGGTGACGCCGAACGTACCGCCTCCTTGAAGGAGGGATTCTTCGGCAGTTACAGCGACATTGCCGACCAGGTAAGTGCGTGTGAAGCTGCTGTAGCGATAATGTTCGCTACGGCTGTTATCACAAGATATCGCATGTGCGATGGTGTACTATCACGCTCGGCATCGCTATCATCGGCTAGCGATGTCGCAGCGTGCAAAGTACCCCTTAATGTCAGTTTACTTTCCAGCAGCTTCTGACTCAGTTTTTTGCAGTTTGGGACCACTCTCAGTCCCTTTATATACCCTCTGCTGCCAGCAGAATGTGCCGGTTATTCTCTTTTTCCATTTAGATGCTGGTCTTGGAGGTGAAAGGTGCTGGTGAAACCCTCTGCTGAAGTTGTTGTGGTGGCTCCAGCTTGGTGCTGACTGCAGGTGTGTGTTGTGGTGTTTTCGCCTGTCTGTCTTCCTTACCAGATATGCTTTTCCAGTGCAGTGGTGGGGCTAGTGTCCTTCACCTGCTCACTCTCTAGCCAGGGATTATTGTAGGGTCTCAGGGCTTCAGGTTCGGCTCGGTGACAGGTGAGGAACCTGTATAGGGACTGGCTAGGAGTGCAGGGTACAGTGGCAGGTAAGTGGAGAAGGTGTTCATCTTTGCTCTAACTAGCCCTATGGCCCACCGTTGTTAAAGTGCCCCTAATGCACACCTTGTTTGTCATGATGTACTCTTGTTTGGTGTTTTGTCTCACGCCAGACTCTCCACAAGTTTGTGCCGTGACAATGGCTGCTGGTGGAGGAGCATGTGTCCAGACCGGTCCATCACTATCCTCCAATAAAGCAGCTTTCTTCTGTGAGATTTTCAATTAGACAAGGCTGATGGACAGGTCTGGTCATATGTTCGTCCACCAGTAGCCATTTTAGGAACTGGAGTGCTAGTTAGTCAGTCAGGGGAGCAGCAGGAGAGCCTGTCACATCTATGTAATAGTAAGTGCCACAAAATCATGTCCCCAACACACAGATAAAATAAAGATAATGTGTCTGACCCGACCATGGTAACTGGTTCTGCAGCCATCAATATACAGTATAATGTAATACAGTGGCTATAGGAGACAAACGGTGCAAAATTTGTAATGAAACCCAATTACATGCATTTAAGTAAGAAAAAAATTGTCCCCAAAAGGTGCACCTACCCCATTAAGCTCAGAAATCCCCTTTACTATATATTATGTATAGTAGGTAAAATTACTACAGTTGTCCACTTTCAGGCAACAAACTAAGCTTACTTGGCTTTTTCCTTAAATGGGTTGTCCAGCTAAAGTCAACTGTGCTTAAAGGGAATCTGTCAGCAGGTTTTTACTACCGCATGATGTGGGCAAAGAGATTCTGAATCCAACAATGTACCCCTTAGATTACTGGCTGCAGCCGTTCTGACACAATACGCATTTTTAGTTTAAGTCATGTAGCAGAATCGACAGAACTATCTACGCCCGAACCAGGCTCTCAATAGAGATAGAGATTGTACATTGACTGTGAGATGTGAATCAGAGGAGGGGGCATGCCTAACAACATTGCAGAGCCAGCTACCCACAGCAATGATAAGGGTCTGGCTGCTAAAACAAACATAGCAAGTAAACAAAAGATCGGACAGTGACAACACAGGCATGCCTGAATTTTTTGTCTTAACCTTTGCAACATGCTAGCTTCTGCATATAGCAAAATCCTGCTGACAGATTCCCTTTAACTCGATAAGTTATACAACTAATAGATTCCCCAATCTTCATCTGCAGGCTTTGGACACAGGACACTATTTTCAGTGTGGCTATATGATCGTGTGTATGAAGGGGGCTGGCTGACTGGCTCATTTGAATAACTAACACAGGCTAATATTCTTTCCAAACATCAGCTGTGAGAGAGGAAGGGGTCATATTGGGCTTAGTTATTGAATTGCACAGTCAGACTGATGTATTTTTTTAAACATTTTTGTCAATTTTTTTTCATATCATTATCTTAACTAAACAAAGTTAGTAATCTTGCAATTTTGAAATTGGTCGCTGGGACTTTTTCTTAGACTCATATTTTCTGTTCTTTTGGGCAGAGTTTTCAACAGATTACTTACCAGCAGGGGCAGGGTTACATTGACAAATAACACCTCTATTCACAGCTGATAACACAGGATCCACAAAAGGTGATATCACAGCTCACCTGCTCCCCCTCCCTTCACAGTGACCTTTGCACAAGCTGTTTCAATGCAAAATCGGGTCAGAGTTTGTTGATTGCTGCTAATGTACATGTGTTGTTTCCTAAAACAACTGGAAGTTAGAGCTCTGCTAATGTACATGTGTTGTTTCCTGAAACAATAGGACGTTAGAGTGCTGCTAATGTACAGGTGTTTCCTAAAACAACATGGAGTTAGAGCTCTGCCAATGTACATGTGTTGTTTCCTGAAACAACATGAAGTTAGAGTGCTGCTAATGTACAGGTGTTGTTTCCTAAAATAACATGGAGGTAGAGCTCTGCCAATGTACATGTGTTGTTTCCTGAAACAACATGAAGTTAGAGTGCTGCTAATGTACAGGTGTTGTTTCCTAAAACAACATGGAGTTAGAGCTCTGCCAATGTACATGTGTTGTTTCCTGAAACAACATGAAGTTAGAGTGCTGCTAATGTACATGTGTTCTTTCCAGAAACAACAGGAAGTTAGAGTGCTGCTAATGTACAGGTGTTGTTTCCTAAAACAACAGGAAGTTAGAGCTCTGCTAATGTACATGTGTTGTTTCCTGAAACAACAGGAAGTTAGAGTGCTGCTAATGTACATGTGGTGTTTCCTGAAACAACAGGAAGTTAGAGTGCTGCTAATGTACAGGTGTTGTTTCCTGAAACAACAGGAAGTTAGAGCTCTGCTAATGTACATGTAGTGTTTCCTGAAACAACAGGAAGTTAGAGTCGAAAAAAGCCCCAGTAGCCTGTGTGAAAGGAGTAAGATTTCTAATTTTTATTTTAACATAAATTGTGATCTGAAAAAAAACCATCTTTTAAAGAAGATAAATTTAACACCAAAACTTGGTCATTTTCTCATAAAACTTTCTTTTTAAGGCCTTGAGTACATGGTTTTCTGTGTTATGCATCTGATTTTTACAAAAAGGCAACAAGTATTTCCTTGAGAAAAGATAATTTGGGGCATGGTGAAACATGTGCAAGTCATAAAGGTACTGCAACTAACCTATTACTGCCAGAGTGCCAAATAATATTCCGAGAGCCAGTCCAATACTTGTCAGCCCATTAGACTCTAATGGTTCGATCTCACACTGGTTGTTCGAGGTACAAGAGCAGATACGGACTGCAAAAGAAAACAGTTTATCGATACAAGGTCATCATTATTTCTGTATTATACCCATATTGCTATAACTATTATTCTACAAAATGCTAAAATAATATTTTGTGTTGGAGATAGGTTTATTTGACTAGACTCGATGAGTTGTTGGGCAATTTTATTAGAAAAGTTATTAAACAAAATGGGGCAATTTGCTAATTTTGTCCACTATTTAGACAGCATAATTAAAGTTGGCCAGATACGCAAGACAACTGTCGGCCGAATAGTCATTTGGGCAGACCGCTATTTCCTCCGACTTCCCCATACTCATGAACACATGGAAAGACTGAGCCTTCATGAGTGTCCAACAAGAGAAGAGGAGAAAGCTGTTGGGGTGACCACTACCGGTGTCCCCTAGTTGCCTGCTCCTGACCTAATGGATATGGATCAAGTGCATGCACGAAAGACTAACAATAGACAGAGTCAGCTGTAAGCCTCTCCTTGATCACAGAATGGCGCCCCTTCAACTGCTTTATTTTAACAGAGCCCCTGCTTATATAAACAAGGAAAGGGGCATGGTTAGCTCTACTCTACTATTTGGTTGGCCATTTCCCTCAATCCCCTACGTCTCAAGGTTAATTAAGTATTTGATCCATAGGGGATTATGAGAAATGAACAATCAAATTAATTATTTCTCCTTACATAAGCCTGTTTAGAGATATGCATGTGACACAGATCCAAGATGACCACCACTTCTTGTTCTGCACATCCTGCCCTGGTATGCAAGGAATGTCCAGATGGGAGAAGAGGACCAACCCACTGATCAACTTATGGACCAGCCTACTGACCAACCCATAGACAAACCCACTGACAAACCTATGGACCAACCCACTGACCAACTTATGGACCAACCCACTGACCAACCTATGGACCAACCCACTGACCAACCTATGGACCAACCCACTGACCAACTTTTGGACCAACCCACTGACCAACCAATGGACCAACCCACCACCAATGAACACATCTGAGCATGCTCACTGACCAACCAATGGACCAACCCACTGACCAACCAATGGACCAACCCAATGATCAACCCACGGACCAACCCACTGACCAACCTATGGACCAGCCCACTGACCAGCCCACTGACCAACCTATGGACCAACCCACTGACAAACTATTGGACCAACCAACTGACCAGCCAATGGACCAACCCACTGACCAACCCACCACCAATGAATAAATCTGAGCTTGCTCGCAGACCAACCAATGGACCAACCCACTGACCAACCAGTGGACCAACCCACTGACCAACCCACGGACCAACCCACTGACCAACCTATGGACCAGCCCACTGACCAGCCCACTGACCAACCTATGGACCAACCCACTGACCAACCCACTGACCAGCCCACTGACCAGCCCACTGACCAGCTCACTGACCAACCCATGAACCAACCCACGAACCAACCCATGAACCAACCCATGAACCAACCCATGAACCAACCCATGAACCAACCCATGAACCAACCCACTGACTAACCCACTGACCAACCCACCACCAATAAAAACATCTGAGCATGCTCACTGTAGAGCTAACCATGCCCCCTTTCCTTGTTTATATAAGAAGGGGCTCTGTTAAAATAAAACAGTTGAAGCCGCACCATTCTCTGATCAAGAAGAGGCTTACATCTGACTCTGGTGTAATTCTTTCGTGCATGCACTTGATCCATATCCATTAGGTCAGGAGCAGGCAACTAGGGGATACCGGTAGTAGTCACCCCAATAAAGCGACTTTTAGACATGGTCTGATCATACCACATCTTCTGGCACATGGAGGAATTAAAAATGTATACAGACATTACGACTGATTCTTTGTGTGAGGTAAAACATTTCCCTCCCTGTTTTAAAAAAAATGTTTTACCTCAGAGAAAGAATAATTTGCAATCCTTTGCTGTAATGTCTGTACACTTTTTTGTTTCATCCACTGCCCAGGCGCTGTGGTATGATCAGACCATGCCCCTGTACGGTCAGACACGGTCATTACACAGTACACAGCAGGGACGCATATATATGATTATCTCAGCACAGGAACATTTTTATTAAACGCATCCGATTGTGGAAATTAATATTATTCAAAGATCTATTGACTAAAACAAAATTTTGTAAATTAGATAAAAAATTTTTGTACATGTCTCATTTGACTTGGAAAACAAGTATATACAACACATAAGTGCAGTGCATGGTCTGTACGTTTTTTTGCCACCAACTGTAACAGAATTATATTTTGTTTAGTGTAATAAATATACCCCAGTGTAGTTCTTTTTTTCTTACCTGGTACATTAACGTTATTTTCCAATGGTGGACGTCCATTATCCCTAATAATTACTGGAACATAGATAGTTTGCTTTGGAAAGTTTGAATGCAGCATGGTCAGACGAGCAGTAGTAGCTGTAGGAAATGTATAGAAGAACCTTTAGTCTCATATCATTGCTTTAAAGGTTTTCCATAAGTGGTCAGGAACATACAATGAGACTCATAGCTCCTTCACATGTCATCTTTACCTCGGCCCCTACTCAGTCACCCCAATCCTTCGCGCTTAATGATTCCCCCTTCCGCCTGTTTGAAGGCTTCGGTCAATTATGTTTCTATGCTTGGATTCTATAAATTGTGTAAACTGAAGTCACGTTGAATATTTGTGTGTGTGTTTGCAAAACCAACTGTTTATCCCAGATAATCAGTTGACGGACTGAATACAATTTGGGGTCATTTGATCATTTTTAGATATAATAAGGTCAAGATCATGCAAAAAGGTCAGTCCACCGGCCGAAGAACCTCAGCTACAGCTAAAATTTAGATGTCCTGATCTATAGTGCATCCCAATATAAGTTAGCAGTGGACTTACTAATTACACTAAACAGTCATAAAAAAAATATTTGGCAATGAATTATCTAAAAGTTTACAAGCCCTATCAAAGCTATATTGCCCCACCAACATATCCTCTGATGGAACCATTATCAGTTCATTATTTTTTCTAAAAGTTTAAAATAAGCAATACATTTCGTTCAACTTCACAATTGTGTCCCACTTGTTGTTGATTCTTCACCATAACATTAAAAATTTTTCATCTTTATGTTTGAAGCCTGAAATGTGGGAAATGGTTGAAAAATTCAAAGGGACCAAATATTTTCGCAAGGCACTGTAAATTCTGAGATAAGAATCTGTATTCAATGAAGACTTTCCCATTACTGAGATAGGAGATGGCAGTTGGTGCTAATGAGATTCTATGTAGGTAGAAAAGGGAGCAGGGGTGCTCTGCCTCTAACTCCTTCCTCTTCCTCTAGCTCTTTCCTCACTGTTACTGATGAAATTCTATGTAGGTAGAAGAGGGAGGAGGAAGCGAAACTCTGCCTCTAGCTTCTCCCTCTGCCTCAAGCTCCTCCCTCTGCCTCTAGCTCCTCCCTCTGCCTCTATCACCTCCCTCTGCTTAAAGCTCTTCCATCTGCCACAAGCTCCTTACTCTGCCTTAAGCTCCTCCCTGTTACTGATGAAATTCTATGTAGGTAGAAGAGGGAGGAAGGGGTGGGACTCTGCCTCTAGCCTTTCCCTTTGTATCAGTCTCCTCCCTCTGCCACAAGCTTCTCCCTGTGCCTCTAGCTTCTCTCTATGCCTCCAGCTCCTCCCTGTTACTGATCAGTTTTTATGTAGAAGAGTGAGGCGAGGCGGAGCTCTGCCTCTAGCTTCTCTTTCTGACTCAAGCTCTTCCCACTGCCTCTAGCTCCTCCCTATGCCTATAGCCTTTCCCTCTACCTTTAGCTCTTCCTTATGCCTCTAGCCCCTCCCTCTGCCTCCAGCCCCTCTCTCAGCCTTCAGCTCCTTCCTCTGCCTTTAGCTGTTCCCTGTTACTGATGAGATTCTATGTAGGCAGAAGAGGGAGAAGCAGAGCTTTGACACTAGCTCCTCCCTCTGCCTCTAGCTCCTCCCTAATACTGATGAGATATTATGTAGGTAGAAGAGGGAGGAGGGGTGGAGCTCTGCCTCTAGATCCTCCTTCTGCCTCTAGCTGCTCCTTCTGACTCTAGATCCTCCCTCTGCCTCCAACTCCTTCCTCTGCCTCTAGCTCTTCAATCTGCCTCTAGCCCCTCCTTCTTCCTTTAGCTCCTCTCCCTGCCTCTAGCTCCCCCCTCTAGCTCCTCAATCTGTCTCTAGATCCTCAATCTGCCTCTAGCCCCTTCTTCTTCCTCTAGCTCCTCAATCTGCCTCTAGCTCCTCTCTCTGCCTCTAGCTCCTCTCTCTGCCTCTAGCTCCGCCCTCTGCCTCTAGCTCCTCCCTCTGCCTCAAGCTCCTCTCTCTGCCTCTAGCTCCTCTCTCTGCCTCTAGCTCCTCTCTCTGCCTCTAGCTCCTCTCTCTGCCTTTAGCTCTTCCCTCTGTTTCTAGCTCCTCTCTCTGCCTCTAGCTCCTCTCTCTGCCTCTAGCTCCTCTCTCTGCCTTTAGCTCTTCCCTCTGTCTCGAGCTCCTCTCTCTGCCTCTAGCTCCTCTCTCTGCCTCTAGCTCCTCCCTTCTCCAGTCAAGATGGAATCTCATCAGCACCAACTGCCATCTCCTATCTCAGTAATGGGAAAGTCTTCAATGATTATTACAGATTTTTCCTGACAATTGAGAATTTTGATAATGACTGATCAATTCTGGCAGAGAAAGAAGCAGATTTGTCTGATAAGATATACTACGCAGTTGCTAATTTTCATGTGTATTATTGATCAATAAAATAAAAGTTAAAACAACAGTTATGCTTTAAGGAGCAACAGCAGAAATCCCTCTTGGGGATAACTTTAGAGACCCTAACTTCATGATGTGTCCTGTATGTATAACTCAAACAACAAAGCTTTATCACCTAATAAAAAATGGAGCCAAGGACGCTGTTTGACTCACTGCACTTTCATGCGAGCTGATTTCATGGCACTTACCATTCACATATTGGATGTTCCAATCCCTTACTGTAGTTTCATTACCACCAAGACGAAATTTCAGTGCCACCCCCCAAGGTGGCCGATCATCGTCTGTACCGCTGAATTCAAATGACTCTGGTTTTGTCAATGGATAACAGAAAGAAAAATCTCCAAAATAATCCTTGGCCAATCGGGGACTATTGTCATTGATGTCATTCAGATACAAGTAGAGGCTGACGGATGAACTCATTTTTGGATTTTCTGTTAAAAGAAAATATAAAGTATAAAGAGTTAACTATCTGTGAACTTATAATGTGAAAGTGTACGGATGGGGCGGTCTAGGAGAGTTCGGATTTTCCCCCAGTAATTTATAAACTAAGTTAATCTCCAACACCCAAATGCTGGTTTTGATATAGACATGTTTGGGATTAAACCCCTGCTAGATAACGAAATGCTTGGTTTGATGGCCCAAAACCCTTTAATGAATCTGCCGGAGCATTTCTCTACAAGAAGCTCCTGGGTTGCAGGGGTTACATTTATAAATATAACCTTGTCAGTCCCATATGATATATATGATATATACAGTATATACAGTCAGGGCCAGTAATATTTGGACAGTGACACAAGTTTTGTTATTTTAGCTGTTTACAAAAACATGTTCAGAAATACAATTATATATATAATATGGGCTGAAAGTGCACACTCCCAGCTGCAATATGAGAGTTTTCACATCCAAATCGGAAAAAGGGTTTAGGAATCATAGCTCTGTAATGCATAGCCTCCTCTTTTTAAAGGGACCAAAAGTAATTGGACAAGGGACTCTAAGGGCTGCAATTAACTCTGAAGGCGTCTCCCTCGTTAACCTGTAATCAATGAAGTAGTTAAAAGGTCTGGGGTTGATTACGGGTGTGTGGTTTTGCATTTGGAAGCTGTTGCTGTGACCAGACAACATGCGGTCTAAGGAACTCTCAATTGAGGTGAAGCAGAACATCCTGAGGCTGAAAAAAAAAAAAAAATCCATCAGAGAGATAGCAGACATGCTTGGAGTAGCAAAATCAACAGTCGGGTCCACATTCTGAGAAAAAAGGAATTGACTGGTGAGCTTGGGAACTCAAAAAGGCCTGGGCGTCCACGGATGACAACAGTGGTGGATGATCGCCGCATACTTTCTTTGGTGAAGAAGAACCCGTTCACAACATCAACTGAAGTCCAGAACACTCTCAGTGAAGTAGGTGTATCTGTCTCTAAGTCAACAGTAAAGAGAAGACTCCATGAAAGTAAATACAAAGGGTTCACATCTAGATGCAAACCATTCATCAATTCCAAAAATAGACAGGCCAGAGTTAAATTTGCTGAAAAACACCTCATGAAGCCAGCTCAGTTCTGGAAAAGTATTCTATGGACAGATGAGACAAAGATCAACCTGTACCAGAATGATGGGAAGAAAAAAGTTTGGAGAAGAAAGGGAACGGCACATGATCCAAGGCACACCACATCCTCTGTAAAACATGGTGGAGGCAACGTGATGGCATGGGCATGCATGGCTTTCAATGGCACTGGGTCACTTGTGTTTATTGATGACATAACAGCAGACAAGAGTAGCCGGATGAATTCTGAAGTGTACCGGGATATACTTTCAGCCCAGATTCAGCCAAATGCCGCAAAGTTGATCGGACGGCGCTTCATAGTACAGATGGACAATGACCCCAAGCATACAGCCAAAGCTACCCAGGAATTCATGAGTGCAAAAAAGTGGAACATTCTGCAATGGCCAAGTCAATCACCAGATCTTAACCCAATTGAGCATGCATTTCACTTGCTCAAATCCAGACTTAAGACGGAAAGACCCACAAACAAGCAAGACCTGAAGGCTGCGGCTGTAAAGGCCTGGCAAAGCATTAAGAAGGAGGAAACCCAGCGTTTGGTGATGTCCATGGGTTCCAGACTTAAGGCAGTGATTGCCTCCAAAGGATTCGCAACAAAATATTGAAAATAAAAATATTTTGTTTGGGTTTGGTTTATTTGTCCAATTACTTTTGACCTCCTAAAATGTGGAGTGTTTGTAAAGAAATGTGTACAATTCCTACAATTTCTATCAGATATTTTTGTTCAAACCTTCAAATTAAACATTACAATCTGCACTTGAATTCTGTTGTAGAGGTTTCATTTCAAATCCAATGTGGTGGCATGCAGAGCCCAACTCGCGAAAATTGTGTCACTTTCCAAATATTTCTGGACCTAACTGTATATACATATACTATATATATATATATATATATATATATATATATATATATATATATATATATATATATATATATATACAGTGCCTACAAGTAGTATTCAACCCCCTGCAGATTTAGCAGGTTTACACATTCAAAATCAACTTGGCATTGTGACATTTGGACTGTAGATCAGCCTGGAAGTGTGAAATGCACTGCAGCAAAAAAGAATGTTATTTCTTTTTTTTTTAAATTGTGAAAAGTTTATTCAGAGGGTCATTTATTATTCAACCCCTCAAACCACCAGAATTCTGTTTGGTTCCCCTAAAGAATTAAGAAGTATTTCAGGCACAAAGAACAATGGGCTTCACATGTTTGGATTAATTATCTCTTTTTCTAGCCTTTTCTGACTAATTAAGACCCTCCCCAAACTTGTGAACAGCACTCATACTTGGTCAACATGGGAAAGACAAAAGAGCATTCCAAGGCCATCAGAGACAAGATCGTGGAGGGTCACAAGGCTGGCAAGGGGTACAAAACCCTTTCCAAGGAGTTGGGCCTACCTGTCTCCACTGTTGGGAGCATCATCCGGAAGTGGAAGGCTTATGGAACTACTGTTAGCCTTCCACGGCCTGGACAGCCTTTGAAAGTTTCCACCCGTGCCGAGGCCAGGCTTGTCCGAAGAGTCAAGGCTAACCCAAGGACAACAAGGAAGGAGCTCCGGGAAGATCTCATGGCAGTGGGGACATTGGTTTCAGTCAATACCATAAGTAACGTACTCCACCGCAATGGTCTCCATTCCAGACGAGCCCGTAAGGTACCTTTACTTTCAAAGCGTCATGTCAAGGCTCGTCTACAGTTTGCTCATGATCACTTGGAGGACTCTGAGACAGACTGGTTCAAGGTTCTCTGGTCTGATGAGACCAAGATCGAGATCTTTGGTGCCAACCACACACGTGACGTTTGGAGACTGGATGGCACTGCATACGACCCCAAGAATACCATCCCTACAGTCAAGCATGGTGGTGGCAGCATCATGCTGTGGGGCTGTTTCTCAGCCAAGGGGCCTGGCCATCTGGTCCGCATCCATGGGAAGATGGATAGCACGGCCTACCTGGAGATTTTGGCCAAGAACCTCCGCTCCTCCGTCAAGGATCTTAAGATGGGTCGTCATTTCATCTTCCAAAAAGACAACGACCCAAAGCACACAGCCAAGAAAACCAAGGCCTGGTTCAAGAGGGAAAAAATCAAGGTGTTGCAGTGGCCTAGTCAGTCTCCTGACCTTAACCCAATTGAAAACTTGTGGAAGGAGCTCAAGATTAAAGTCCACATGAGACACCCAAAGAACCTAGATAACGTGGAGAAGATCTGCATGGAGGAGTGGGCCAAGATAACTCCAGAGACCTGTGCCGGCCTGATCAGGTCTTATAAAAGACGATTATTAGCTGTAATTGCAAACAAGGGTTATTCCACAAAATATTAAACCTAGGGGTTGAATAATAATTGACCCACACTTTTATGTTGAAAATTTATTAAAATTTAACTGAGCAACATAACTTGTTGGTTTGTAAGATTTATGCATCTGTTAATAAATCCTGCTCTTGTTTGAAGTTTTCAGGCTCTAACTTATTTGCATCTTATCAAACCTGCTAAATCTGCAGGGGGTTGAATACTACTTGTAGGCACTGTATATATATATATGTACCGCCCCTGCGTCAGCAGCCAAGACTGCTCGGATCCAGATCTCCGGTGGCTCGAGGGGTCTCCGGACCCGGGAGGTGTCGTGCAGCCACTCGAAATAAAAGGGGGGTATTTACAGGGGGGTTTGTGTTTATAGTTCGTGACGCCACCCACGGTGTGTGGTAAGGTGGAGTACTGCCACAGCCGTTGGGAGCACCCGGTGGCGATGGGATGGCAGCTAGGTGTTTAACCCCTCCGTGGAAAGGGGGAATGCCCCAGGGCTCGGTGATGGTAATAAGGGGGTGCCGTTGGGGAGGTGAGGGGCACTGCGTACTCACTCAATCCAATAACGCTGAGACCGACAACTTTTAAACCAAAATTCTGAGCACTGCTGCAGCAGGGAGGGAGCACGCCTGGATCCCGTGCCCTTTGGTATTGCTTCTTAGCCTGTGACCTTTCCCTTGGCACCTTCTTTACTGGTTGACCCCTGTTTTTAGAACTAGTCGGGTCCCGCTCACCCGTACGGAGTGAGCTTCCTCTCAGGGTTCACGCTTGGGATTTTCTGGACTTTGTATTGGGAAAGTCTTATCCCCCTCGTTGCGCTAGTACCCCGATTTTGGAGTGGGTGGAGAACGATTGCTGAAGACTTCGTCCTCTTCGGGTGAATTACGAGGACGCTTGAAGCTACTTCCCGGGCCTAGGGTCCACGTACCTCGTCGTGCCCTGGCCCCTGCTCGGAGATGGCACAAGGCCACCGGCTGCCCTCCTCGACAGTTCTGTGCCCCTTGACACGATCCCCTGCGACTGGGGTTCCAGCTCCTACAGGCCCAGAACAACGTCTGCCACCTAGTATTAACAAGGAGCCCAGCTCCTAACCTCCTCCAGCTGACTTGTGACCTCTCCTCACGAGAGTCACCACACAACTGACTGCTCCTGACACTCCCTAACAAACCCCCCCAAGTGGGCGGCCCTATTCCCTTCAGGCTACCCATTGGTGTGTCTGGTGGGTGTGGTGCAGAGTGTTTCTAGGATTTCGATTAGCTTGTTCTTAGCAACACCAAAGGCCAGGGACCCGTAACCAAGGAGGAGGTGGATACCGTGCAGAAGGGCAGATTGCACAATATCCTGTGACGACCTGATAGGCCAGGGTGTCACATGTATATATATATACTAGCTGTACTACCCGGCTTCGCCCGGGTTAATAACTGCTGTTAACAAAATAGAAAGTATTAACAAAAATGTATTCTGCACATAAAAACCACAAAACAAATAGATATAAATGTAATTATAATGTCTGTCTTCCCCTCTGTATATATCTCTGTCTCTCTCTTTCTATCTCTTTGTCTGTCTGTCTCTTTCCCTGTCTGCCTCTGACTGTCTCTGTCTCTTTCTCCGTCTGTCTCAATCTCTTTCCCTGTCTGTCTATCTATCTCTGTCACTTTCCCTGTCTGTCTCTTTCCCTGTCTGTCTCTTTTCCTCTCTTTCCCTGTCTGTCTCTTTCCCTGTCTGTCTCTTTCCCTCTGTCTCTTTCCCTGTGTCTGTCTCTTTGTCTGTCTCTTTACCTGTCTTTGTCTGTCTCTTACCCTGTCTGTCTCTTTCCCTCTCTTTCCCTGGCTGTCTGTTTCCCTGTGTCTGTCTCTGTCTCTTTGTCTGTGTCTGTCTCTTTACCGGTCTGTGTCTGTCACTTAACCTGTCTCTCTCTTTCCCTGTCTGTCTCTTTCCCTGTCAGTCTGTCTCTTTGTCTGTGTCTGTCTCTTTGTGTCTGTCTCTTACCCTGTCTATGTCTGTTTCTTACCCTGTCTGTGTCTGCCTCTTTCCCTGTCTGTGTCTGTCTGTTTCCCTGGCTGCATTGTGACATGCCAACATTCCATATAAGGGCGTGGCTGCGCATTCTTCTGACGTTCTGGCTGCACTGTGGCTCCCAGCTCCATTCGCTTTAATGGAGGCAGGTTTTTTGGCGAATAACTGTAAAGCGCGGGGTTAAAATTTCCCTTCAAAACATAGCCTATGACGCTCTCGGGGTCCATACGTGTGAGTGTGCAAAACTTTGTGGCTGTAGCTGCGACGGTGCAGATGCCAATCCCGGACATACACACACACACATACATACACACACATATACATACACACACACATACACACATTCAACTTTATATATTAGATAATGATCCTGAAGCCTTGCGTGGAGCTTACTTGACTCTGTAGCAATGACTTCCACTATGTATTGCTCAACCCGTTCACGGTCCAGATTGCCATTGCTGTAGATGTCTCCAGTGTCTTTATTAATTCTGAGCCAATTAAAGTTATTTCCTCTCAGTTCAAACCTGGGGAGAAATTTTGAAATCTGATATGAATGTAAAAATTTTATACAAGTCCAAAAAGTAATTGTGTAAAATAAAGATGTGGCAGCAATATATGTATACTAAAAAGAAGCCATGGAACATCAGGATAGATTCACATACCATGGATGGTAGAAGAGCGAACAAAGATCGTTAGTTTCCTTGGGTCACTGCCAACCAATCATTTCCTAACCATGGCTACATTTCTGGTTTAATATAATAAACCCCTTAACCACAGTTGTAAGATAAGGTTCAATTTGCGCTAGTTCTTTCAATATTTCTCTTTGGTTTTAGGATTAAAGGGAACCAATCACCAAGATTTTCCTATATAACCTAAATCCAAGCCATATATAGTATGGCTTTAGGTTATATACGAAAATCCTGTTGATTGGTTCCCTTTAATATTGCGAGAACTCACAAATGATATGTGGCGCCCCTGACCTGGTCAGGCACCACTGAGTACTGCACCCATGCTGGGTGAGTGCAAACAGGTAATCCTGAAGGCTGAATAGGGTGTGTACCCACAGACACATAGTGACCAGGTCTCACACCCACCTTAGCGGGGACCCCTGAGTAGACCCAGGAGGTGGCGTGGCCTCCACATCTCAGCTAGTGGTGAGGGGAGGGACTGGAAGCTAGTGTGTTGCAGTGGCAGTCAGAGGAGAAGGAGCAGTTGAGCCGAGTCTGAAGCGGAGAGCGGGCACGCAGACACGCTAGTCAGACCCTGCAAGTGTAGTGGCTGTTGGCGGGGGAGAACAGTAACCAGAAGTTAGACAGAAAGACGCTGAGGAAGCCAGTTGGTCAAGAGGACACTAAGGGAATCAGTTGGTCATTGTGAGGTAAATCCTGGGATATGAAGAGGAATTATGACTAGAAGTCATAATTGCTCTCATCACTCCCTGGCAGTGCCCCCCTCCCTTCTTGTGCTCAAATGTCCAGCATCTGTGAAGGTGTCACATCCCACTTACACCTCCAACAGCCATCTCCTCTGATATGGAGATGAGATGATGTGAGGACAATGGACCCAGGATGACTCCCTGCCGTCACCCTGTAACAAGAGTTGTATCTCATTAGCAAGGCTTGGAAGTAGCCAGACAGAACGACTCCAGTAAAAAATGGTTCATATCTCGCAAGCCATATCTCCGATAAATATGGCAACCATAAAAATGGTGTTTGCGCAGGCGGACGATGCTGGCACACCTTTTTTATGGAAGGGGGAGCTTGGGAAATGCCCCAGGCGTGATATCAGCCAATGGGGAACTGGCAGACAGGTCATGAGTCCCCTCGTTCTGTAGCTAAATTCATAACTGTCACAATGAGAGCATTGGCGTCCGCCTACGACGCTCCCAGGCAAAGTTATGGCCCATATTCCATGTTGTGAATTTGTCCATAACTCCAGCCAGGGGTGGAGCAGTGCTCCCTGTGAGGTCACTAAGGTAGGAGGGGACCTGGACTTGCCCAGGTTGATAACCCTGCTTCGGCCATTTTCCAAGGTTCTTCTGCTCGGGGGCCTGGTTGGGACAGACCTGTGAGAGAGTTCCTGGAAACCTGGTCTACAGCGCCCCCCTGTGGCCAGACGCACAAGGTAACTGATTGAATTGCATACCTGTTGTAAACCATGCTTTATCTGTAACTGTACTCTGACATATGTATATTCTGTAGATTCCCTATTGTATATATTGTAGTTTCTAGTGTGCTTTAGGCGATTAAATTATATAATTAATCTTGGGCTGTTCTGTTATCTCGATCTTGAATCCCACGTCTGTGTGTTCGGCTAATAGTTACCGTGAAGCGGTTGGTGGCAGCGAGTTTGTGCCAAGGATTATTGTGGGGAGGCCAGTGAGATTCGGGGAGATTTTATATATTCCGCCCGCGGAGGTCGGGGGAATATATACCCTACTCTTACCGGGGACCCTTCAATAATCGGCATAAGTAGTATAGCGGCCTCCTTGCTTATTGTCGGGCAATTCCATAATTGGCCTGACTATAAGAGGGGCGCTAGAGAGCGCATCACGTGCTCTGTCTGTCAGTCGGGAGGTATAAAGGAGGGGTGACCCCCACTTGTTACCCCCCGATTGTGACGTACTGGTAGCCAGCGCGGGGGATTGCTGAGTGACCCCCCCGGTGGTTTGTGACATATTGGTGGCATAGCGGTGGGATCGAGATAATAGTGTGTGTGAGTGTGAGACCCATACTCCCAGACACTAAAGACTGCCTGCAGCAGCTGTGGCTGCTGGGGTCTTCAGACCAGCTCAACACTAGAGTGTCAGAGTGCAGATACTGTAAGGTGTGTGGAGGCATCAGGTGTCAGTTCTGTGTCAGTGACCAAAAGTCTGCAAGAATGGCTGATGGCACCAGGAGCAGAGCTATGCAACTGGCCAATGCTAAAGCAGGAGCCGAAGAGAGGGAAGACGGTGCTGTGGACAGCAATGAGGAGGTTGCCCACGAGTCCTCCAGGAGCTCGACGCCAGAAAACAGCTCTGCAGAGGACATTGCACAACCGGGCACTGCTGGACAAGATGAGGAGCAGCTCGCCCAAGGGTCCTCAACGAGCCAGATGCCAGCCCTCCGCTCTGCAATGGACAGTGAATCACCAGGCTCCGCAGCGGGCCGCAGATCACCACGTGCCATTCCACCGAGCCTGGGAGGCTCGGATAGCCTTCTTCAAATGGCTATGGCCCTACGCCAGGCTGGAGACCGGGAGGGCTACAAGGAACTCATGGCCGAGCGTGAGCGGCAAGCAGCGCGTGAAGAGCGCCAGGCAGAGCGTAACTACCAGCTGCAGCTAGCTCAGCTCCGGCCCTCATCAGCCACCCGTGACCTTCCAGACACCAAACTTCCAAAGGTCCGTGTTGAGGACTTCCCAGTGCTGGAGAAGGATGGAGACTTGGACTCTTTCTTGACTGCTTTTGAACGGACTTGCTTGCAGCATCATCTGAACAAGGACCAGTGGGCCAAATACCTGACCCCCCGTTTAAGGGGTAAGGCCCTGGATGTCCTTGGGGACTTGCCTGCTGAGGCAGATCAGGGCTACGACACCATCAAGCGGGCCCTGATCCAACAGTACAACCTCACTCCAGAGTCCTACCGCAAGAAGTTCCGGAGCCTACAGAAGGGACCAAAGGACTCCTGGGCTGACCACCGGCGGGCACTTGCCCGAGCTGCCGACCACTGGACCCAAGGCCTGCAGCTTTCCACCGGACCGGAGATCCTGGACTTGTTCATCACGGAGCAACTCTTGTGGAACTGCCCTGAGGATCTCCGCCAGTTCATCCGAGACCAGAAGCCAAAGGGGTCCACGGCTACAGCTGCCCTTGCCGATGACTACACCAACAACCGGGCCCCTGAGGCCAGGAGAGCGGCCACCAGCAGCACCTGGAGAGGGGGTAAGATGAACTCTGCGACTGCCCCACCTGCCCCTAGACTGCAGGGGGTGTCCCCCTCAACTCCCCTCTCCAGGCCCGTGGCAGAACCAAGACGGTGCCACCAGTGCAACCTACCTGGACACTTCAAGGCCATGTGCCCTCAGCGTCCCAAGGCCCCGGCTCCGTCCCCGTCCCAAGGGCCGCCCAAGGTGTATTGTGTGGGTGGGGGTGGTGGTAGGTCCCTGGACAGCTTCCAACCTGTCACCGTCGGCCGGTCTGTGACCATAGGACTGCGAGACAGCGCCTCGGAGGTGACTCTGGTGCGGCCTGAGATGGTGTCCCCCCAAGACTTGATCCCTGGAAAAACCCTCGCTGTCTCCGGGATTGGAGGCATTGACCCGGCGCTGCCTGTTGCTGACATTTATGTGGACTGGGGCGCAGGGCGAGGGGTGAGGGAGGTGGGGGTAACTGATCGGATCCCTGCAAACGTGCTACTTGGGACAGACTTGGGGCAAATAACCTCCCAGTTTGGCCCCGCCCCAAAGGCTGAACCTTCAGCCAGTGCTGACGTGCCTCCGGACAATGTTAATGTGTTATCTATGAATGATGTAAGGGAGGAGGGAGTGAACTCTGATATTTCTGCTTGCACAGACACCATAGACACACACGCAGCTGCAGCTGTGACAGGAGGGGAGGGGGTCAGAGAAAGGTGTGACAATGCCTCTACAAGTAATCAGCCTGTGAGCTGGGATCTGTTGCCCTCTGCAGGGATAAGCAGAGAGCAGGGTGCTGCAGGGGGAGGACCAGTGTGTGGGGTGGGGGCTACCACAGCAAATGTGGGGTCCCCAGAGATTTCACAGCGGGGTTCTGTTGCTGCAGGGGGGGAACAGGCAGGTGAGATTGGGGCCGGTCCAGGAGCGGAAGTGCTCCCAGGTAAGATCTCGGTGCAGGGTTCCCCCACAACCGGGGTGTCAGGAAGCCAGGTAGGTCTGCCTGAACCGGCGACTTGGTCAGGAACGGAGGAGGAGCAGGCACGACCCACGGTCGCAGCGGCTGTGGCCGCTGTCACCCGCAGTGGGAGTGCTGGAAGCCAAGGGGCCTCCCGGAGGTCCGATAGCTCTTCCCCTTCTGACCAAGTGGCAGCCGAGTCAGGTGGAGGCCAGGACACAGGTCCCGGGGTACTGACTGAAGATGTGACAGTCTCGTCGATTCTGGCCACATCTAGTCAGGGGTTTCAGGCAGCGTTAGAAGCTGACGACAGCCTGAAAGCTCTAAAGGAGCAGGCGGCACAGCCTCCCTCGGACTCGGACCCGGAGCGAGTGGTCTGGGACCAAGGACGGCTGTACCGGGCCACGGTCCAGCAGGGTTCACCGGAGGCGTGGCCCAGGGACCGACAGTTGGTGGTACCCTATCCGTTCCGGACGGAGTTGTTGCGGATCGCACATGAGATTCCGATGGCCGGACACCTAGGGATCGCTAAGACCAAGGCCAGGTTAAACCAGCATTTCTACTGGCCAAAAATGGGGGCCGATGTGGCTGCCTACTGCCGTTCGTGTGAAACCTGTCAGAGAGTGGGGAAGGCGGGGCCACGCCCCAAAGCCCCACTGGTATCTCTGCCAATCATCGATGAGCCTTTCAGGAGGGTGGCTGTGGATCTGGTCGGCCCGCTGGCCATCCCCAGCAGCTCCGGGAAACGCTTCATACTGACGGTAGTGGACTATGCCACCCGGTACCCAGAAGCAGTGGCCTTGTCGTCCATTCGGGCTGACAAGGTGGCCACCGCATTGCTGGAGATTTTCTCCCGAGTGGGTTTTCCCCAGGAAATGCTCACCGACCGGGGGACCCAATTCATGTCCCAGCTGATGGAGACCCTCTGTAAGCAAGTCCAGGTGCGACATCTGGTGGCCAGCCCGTACCATCCACAGACTAATGGCCTGTGCGAGCGGTTCAATGGCACCTTAAAGCAGATGCTTAAGATGTTGGTCGACTCCCATGGGCGTGACTGGGAGCGGTATCTCCCACACCTGTTATTTGCTTACCGGGAGGTTCCACAGGCCTCAACAGGATTCTCACCGTTTGAGCTCCTGTACGGGCGACGTGTGCGGGGCCCCCTGGCTCTGGTGAAAGAGGCTTGGGAAGGGGATTTGGCCACCCCTGGAGTGTCGGTTATCGAGTATGTCATGCGCTTCCGGGACAAAATGCAGGCCTTGACGCAACTGGTACACGACAATATGGCTCAAGCCCAGGCCGATCAGAAGCGTTGGTACGACCAGAACGCTTGTGAGAGGACCTACCAAGTGGGTCAAAAGGTGTGGTTACTGGTCCCCGTACCACAGGACAAGCTTCAGGCAGCCTGGGAAGGCCCATACCTCGTGTACCAGCAGCTCAACCCTGTGACGTACCTGGTCACCCTGGACCCTGCCCGTGGAAGGCGGAAGCCCTTCCATGTGAACATGATGAAGGCACATCATGAGCGGGAGGCATGTGCGCTCCCCGTGTGCAACCTGCCCGAGGAGGGAGAAGCGGAAACCCTCTTGGATATGCTAGCCCAGGTTAGGGCAGGCGGATCCATTGAGGATGTGGAGGTTGGCCACCAGCTCTTGGAGGACCAACGGTCCCAGCTGTGGGCCACCCTACACCCCTTCCGGGGGTTGTTTACCAACCAGCCCGGAAGGACTGACTTGGCTGTCCATTACGTGGACACTGGGGATCATCCCCCGATCCGGCGTTCAGCATATCGGGTCTCCCTGGAGGTGCAGCAACACATGCGCCAGGAGATTGACGAGATGCTGGAGCTGGGGGTGATCCAGGCATCCAACAGCGCTTGGGCCTCGCCTGTAGTCCTCGTCCCTAAGAAGGACCGAACCACTCGGTTCTGCGTGGACTACAGGGGGCTCAATGCGGTCACGGTCGCCGATGCGTACCCAATGCCACGCATCGATGACCTGCTCGATCAGTTGGCCGGGGCTCAGTACCTGACCATCATGGATCTGAGCCGGGGATATTGGCAGATCCCCCTGACTCGCAAGGCCAGGGAACGCTCTGCCTTTATTACCCCATTTGGACTGTACGAGTCCACGGTGATGCCATTCGGGATGAGGAATGCCCCTGCCACTTTCCAGCGGATGGTCAACACCCTGCTCAAGGGACTTGAAGGGTACGCGGCCGCGTACCTGGATGACATTGCCGTCTTCAGTCCCACCTGGGAGGACCACCTAGAGCATCTAGCACAGGTGCTCAGGCGGATCCACCGGGCAGGTTTGACCATCAAGCCGGGAAAGTGTCAGCTGGCCATGAGCGAGGTCCAGTACCTCGGTCACCGGGTAGGTGGGGGAACGCTGAAGCCCGAGCCTGAGAAAGTGGAGGCCATCGCATCCTGGCCCACCCCCAGGACCAAGAAGCAGGTGATGTCCTTCTTGGGGACCGCTGGGTACTATAGGAGGTTTGTTCCATGCTATAGTAGCCTGGCAAAGCCCTTGACGGACCTCACCAAGAAGAAGCTGCCCTCTGCAGTCGATTGGACAGTGGACTGCGAGACAGCCTTCCGGGCCCTAAAGGACGCCCTGTCCAGCCCGCCCGTGCTACAGGCAGCCGACTTCACGCGGCCGTTTGTAGTACAGACCGACGCCAGTGACTTCGGCCTCGGTGCGGTGCTCAGCCAGGTGGACTCTGCGAGCCAAGAGCACCCAGTCTTGTACCTGAGCAGGAAGCTGTTACCAAGGGAAGTGGCCTATTCTACAATGGAGAAGGAGTGCCTGGCCATAGTGTGGGCCCTGCAGCGTCTGCAACCCTATCTATACGGGCGCCACTTCATCGTGGAGACGGACCACAATCCCCTCAGCTGGTTGCACACCGTCTCTGGGACGAATGGGCGATTGTTGCGATGGAGCCTTGCGCTCCAGCAATACGACTTCACCATTCGCCACAAAAGGGGCCGTGACCACGGTAACGCAGACGGGCTGTCCCGACAAGGAGAGGTCGCGGACGGGCGCACGGGGGAACACCGGAGTGTGCTGCCCCCTAGCGCCCTCAAAAGGGGGGAGGTGTGAGGTAAATCCTGGGATATGAAGAGGAATTATGACTAGAAGTCATAATTGCTCTCATCACTCCCTGGCAGTGCCCCCCTCCCTTCTTGTGCTCAAATGTCCAGCATCTGTGAAGGTGTCACATCCCACTTACACCTCCAACAGCCATCTCCTCTGATATGGAGATGAGATGATGTGAGGACAATGGACCCAGGATGACTCCCTGCCGTCACCCTGTAACAAGAGTTGTATCTCATTAGCAAGGCTTGGAAGTAGCCAGACAGAACGACTCCAGTAAAAAATGGTTCATATCTCGCAAGCCATATCTCCGATAAATATGGCAACCATAAAAATGGTGTTTGCGCAGGCGGACGATGCTGGCACACCTTTTTTATGGAAGGGGGAGCTTGGGAAATGCCCCAGGCGTGATATCAGCCAATGGGGAACTGGCAGACAGGTCATGAGTCCCCTCGTTCTGTAGCTAAATTCATAACTGTCACAATGAGAGCATTGGCGTCCGCCTACGACGCTCCCAGGCAAAGTTATGGCCCATATTCCATGTTGTGAATTTGTCCATAACTCCAGCCAGGGGTGGAGCAGTGCTCCCTGTGAGGTCACTAAGGTAGGAGGGGACCTGGACTTGCCCAGGTTGATAACCCTGCTTCGGCCATTTTCCAAGGTTCTTCTGCTCGGGGGCCTGGTTGGGACAGACCTGTGAGAGAGTTCCTGGAAACCTGGTCTACAGCGCCCCCCTGTGGCCAGACGCACAAGGTAACTGATTGAATTGCATACCTGTTGTAAACCATGCTTTATCTGTAACTGTACTCTGACATATGTATATTCTGTAGATTCCCTATTGTATATATTGTAGTTTCTAGTGTGCTTTAGGCGATTAAATTATATAATTAATCTTGGGCTGTTCTGTTATCTCGATCTTGAATCCCACGTCTGTGTGTTCGGCTAATAGTTACCGTGAAGCGGTTGGTGGCAGCGAGTTTGTGCCAAGGATTATTGTGGGGAGGCCAGTGAGATTCGGGGAGATTTTATATATTCCGCCCGCGGAGGTCGGGGGAATATATACCCTACTCTCACCGGGGACCCTTCAATAATCGGCATAAGTAGTATAGCGGCCTCCTTGCTTATTGTCGGGCAATTCCATAATTGGCCTGACTATAAGAGGGGCGCTAGAGAGCGCATCACGTGCTCTGTCTGTCGGTCGGGAGGTATAAAGGAGGGGTGACCCCCACTTGTTACCCCCCGATTGTGACGTACTGGTAGCCAGCGCGGGGGATTGCTGAGTGACCCCCCCGGTGGTTTGTGACATATTGGTGGCATAGCGGTGGGATCGAGATAATAGTGTGTGTGAGTGTGAGACCCATACTCCCAGACACTAAAGACTGCCTGCAGCAGCTGTGGCTGCTGGGGTCTTCAGACCAGCTCAACACTAGAGTGTCAGAGTGCAGATACTGTAAGGTGTGTGGAGGCATCAGGTGTCAGTTCTGTGTCAGTGACCAAAAGTCTGCAAGAATGGCTGATGGCACCAGGAGCAGAGCTATGCAACTGGCCAATGCTAAAGCAGGAGCCGAAGAGAGGGAAGACGGTGCTGTGGACAGCAATGAGGAGGTTGCCCACGAGTCCTCCAGGAGCTCGACGCCAGAAAACAGCTCTGCAGAGGACATTGCACAACCGGGCACTGCTGGACAAGATGAGGAGCAGCTCGCCCAAGGGTCCTCAACGAGCCAGATGCCAGCCCTCCGCTCTGCAATGGACAGTGAATCACCAGGCTCCGCAGCGGGCCGCAGATCACCACGTGCCATTCCACCGAGCCTGGGAGGCTCGGATAGCCTTCTTCAAATGGCTATGGCCCTACGCCAGGCTGGAGACCGGGAGGGCTACAAGGAACTCATGGCCGAGCGTGAGCGGCAAGCAGCGCGTGAAGAGCGCCAGGCAGAGCGTAACTACCAGCTGCAGCTAGCTCAGCTCCGGCCCTCATCAGCCACCCGTGACCTTCCAGACACCAAACTTCCAAAGGTCCGTGTTGAGGACTTCCCAGTGCTGGAGAAGGATGGAGACTTGGACTCTTTCTTGACTGCTTTTGAACGGACTTGCTTGCAGCATCATCTGAACAAGGACCAGTGGGCCAAATACCTGACCCCCCGTTTAAGGGGTAAGGCCCTGGATGTCCTTGGGGACTTGCCTGCTGAGGCAGATCAGGGCTACGACACCATCAAGCGGGCCCTGATCCAACAGTACAACCTCACTCCAGAGTCCTACCGCAAGAAGTTCCGGAGCCTACAGAAGGGACCAAAGGACTCCTGGGCTGACCACCGGCGGGCACTTGCCCGAGCTGCCGACCACTGGACCCAAGGCCTGCAACTTGGTTTTATGCACATTGCACTTTGTGTTGCACTTTTTTGTATCCCTTTGTAATATATGAATAAATTTTTCAAAATCTTACAATATTGTCTGTTCATAAGTGAGCATAATTTTTATATATGGAGGTCAATATAGGTTTCTTCAGTTTATATTTGGTGACACTCTATGTCTTTAATGACTAGGATGGACTGGAATATTCAGTTTTGTTTTCTTTTGTTTTCTTTGGTGAATATAGGTCCTATAATGGATTATCGAGGACGGGATGCAAATTGGGCAACACAGGTCACCGATGTGTTCGGCAGTGGTGGCGGTCATGCAGGTCCCTCACCTCCAATGCAGCACCGTGAGCTACAAGTAAAATTGAAAAATCTATTATTTAAGCGCACTAAGACGTGGTGGAATAAGGCCTCTTTGGAGCAGTACCTAAGCAGGGACATTGTCCCAAGGGGACTGCGGATTCAGACATTCCCAGCCTTTGTGGTTGAGGATGATGTCTTTAAAAGTAGGTGGGAAGAGGCGTGCAAGCTCTGTTCACGGACAATGTTAGAATTACTTATTGGCATTGATAAAAAAAGATTGACTGAGCTGGAGGTAGAAATTGAGAAAGTTGATATGGAGCTTAAACAAAACATATCTGAAGCCAATCTCGCTGCATTTGATAAAGAGCTTACTAAGGAATTTGAGCAGTGGGAGACCGATATTAAGCAGAAAAAAGCGCAGAAGTTTAAACGCGACATTGAGGATTACCAGAATGGAAATGTATTCAAATGGCATCAGCAGAAATTCTTCAAGGCAGGATCAATGGGTCAGTCCAGATCACAATCGAATACTGACTCCATCTCCTCTGGGGAAGGATCATCACAATTCCGTGGACCCTTTAGAGGCCAGAATTATAACAACTTTTCTGGTAACAGAATGGTGACCAGAAACTATGCAAGGAAGAAACAGCGTCAGGAGGCCAAGAGACCTGCTGATCAGACTGACACATTACAGGTAATAAACCTTACAGATAAAATCTTAACAGAAGACCAGCTAACTGTTTTAAGACTGGGTCTCTCCTTCTCGCCAGTGGCGGATTTTGATGTCTTTACTGCTATCAAAGATTTAAATCTATTTAGTCGGAAACTGCTTTTTAAAAAATATTTTTTGAAAAGGGATATGGGATCTTACCCAGATTTAGCAGTTGAAGATTTGGAAGCAGCGAGGACATTGGAGTCGCTACTGGCTGAGCAGGAGAATGATAGCCCATCCATCTTTCCTGCTTTTATTAAAAAGAGATCCACTGTGTTCCCCCCTTTGTCGACCTGTCCGACAATTGAATTATTCACTAAATTAGTGATGCAAGAGTTTAGGTGTTTGCCACGTAAACGCACCCATGATAACCTGAACTATAAACAACGATTGGCGCTTAAAGAGCTCAAGAATATGAATGATGTGGTAATCAAGCAGGCCGACAAGGGGGGCAATATAGTTCTCTGGTCTAGTGACAAATATGAAGCAGAGGCATTCCGCCAGCTCAATGATACCTCCTGTTATACCAGGTTGCAGTCAAGTCCTTTAGTCCAATATAAAAATGAGTTGCATGATTTACTGTTTCTGGCCTTTGAGAGAAACATCATACCTAAGTCTGTCTTTGAGGGACTTTTGGTGGAACATCCAGTCATCCCGACTATATATTTCCTGCCCAAGGTGCATAAAAACATTGATTGTCCACCAGGTAGACCAATTGTGTCTGGGAATGGCAGTCTATGTGAGCCTATTTCCAGGTTCCTAGACTATTATTTGCAACCGTTGGTTACTGCCCTTCCCTCATATATTCGGGATTCCACGGAGTTTCTGAATCGTCTGGAGGGCATTACGTTTGAGGCTAATATCATCATGGTAACAGCTGACGTGGAGTCTTTGTACACGTCTATAGCCCATGAAGATGGTATTGCTGCTGTTGACTTTTTCTTACGATCCACTGATTTGAGTGTCCAGCTGATCGATCTCCTCCTGCTTTTATTGAGATTTGTTTTATTTCATAATTTTTTTCTTTTCAGGGACCGGTTCTATCTCCAGGAGAGGGGAGTTGCGATGGGGGCGTCTTGTGCGCCCTCATACGCAAACCTCTTTCTTGGTTTTTGGGAACGGTCCCTGAATCTTCCAACATCTGAGATGGGCGCAGTCCACATGTGGCTGCGCTTCATCGACGATATTTTTTTGATATGGCAGGGGGACATCGATCAGCTGGATGCATTCATGCAGGGACTTAATGTCAACACAAATAACATTAAACTTACCTATGTTTACAGCGATGAAAAAATTGAATATCTGGACGTACGAGTTTCAAAAGGGACGGATGGAACACTATGCACCGATATTTTTCGAAAAACCACGGCAGTGAATTCACTTCTAAGTGCCCGATCATCACATCCGACTAAGGTGATTAGCGCTATACCAACTGGGCAATTTTTGCGGGCCCGACGGGTTTGCTCTGATGATAAATCCTTTGAGCAACAATCTGTAGATCTAAAAAGACGCTTTAGAGCGAGGCATTATAAGGATAAAATCATACAGGATGGATATATTCGAGCTAGAAATACCCCACGTGATGCCCTGCTAAACATCCGCCCGAAAAGAAATGATGATACAGTTCGTTTCATCACGCCCTACCACGCACAGTGGAGGGAGATGACTGCTATCATTGGGAAATATTGGTCTGTGCTACTTTCTGATAGTGACCTGTCTCATATACTTACCCCCAGACCTGCGGTGACACCAAAGAGGTCTAAAACGTTAAAAGATCAGATTGTCAAAAGTCACTATATCCCGAAAAGTGGAAATGTGTTTGGGATAAGTAGAGGTCCTAGATGGGGCTCACGTTCTTGTGGGGATTGTGGGGCTTGCCCACAAATGGATCGAGCAGAGGAATTTTGGGATTCATCCCATACAAATAGATATAAGATCTTACATTATATTAATTGTCGTTCCTCTGGCGTTATCTATTGGGCAACTTGTCCCTGCGGCCTCATTTATGTGGGCCTGACGACCCGGGAGTTCCGGGTCCGCATCCTGGAGCATATCCGGGATGTGAGAAATGCGGCCAAAATAACAAAGTCCGAAGAGATTATGTTACCGAAAAATATTCCCAAACATTTCAAAGAGCGGCATGACTGCAATTGGCGCCTACTTAGATTTAGAGGGATTGACAAAATTTATCTTGGTGCGCGAGGGGGTGATTTCAAAAATGCCATTTATAGGAAGGAAGCTAAATGGATCATAACCTTAGATACAATAAAACCTAAAGGCCTCAATGATATGATTAGCTTTAAACCATTTTTGGTGTGATTAGGTTTCTAGCTCATGGTCTGCATTGGATTTGTTTTTAGGGGGCTTTTCATGACTGCTTATCATGTGCCGTTTTAATGATTCTTAAACATATTTTTAAATTTATTGTTTGTTTCAGTCATGGCTGCTTGTATCGCCTTATAATGGAAACGTCGGGACAAGAGGAGGCTTATGGACTAATGATCATATGGATAACAACGGATTATACAATGCCTGTATATTGGGATCGGCTACATATAAATAATGTTTAACGTATGGTTGATATTGTTATCCCGGATATACTACTGCCCTTCTGTTTGCCCCATTCAAATATGGTGGATTTGGCGCCATCCTGTGCGCGCATGGAGCTCTGATTTCTCCTCCCCTCTGTGTCCGGTGATCACATGGGTGCGGGGATGCGCGCATGCGCAGACCCGCTTCCTGAACGCCGGACGCACTGGAGGATGGGCATCGGATCTTCAGGGCGCGCCGCGATAGGATGGTGAGTAATGTTCCCTCACAATATAAGCAGCCCTGACTGTCACTCCTGCACCTCACCGATGAAGCTGGTGGCGAAACGCGTCTGAGGTGCAGGGCGGCGTGTCAGGCAGGCTACTACGTTTTTTCCTGGTGGGCTATTATACCTCCCCGGTTTAACCCTTGTTACACTATGGATGATCTTGCTGGCCATACGAATGAATGGTTCTGATGGGCTACTGCATCATTCATTGCATGTGCCTCTATCTATTGGTAGCTCTCTGACAAGCATGTCTATTTCAGGTCAAGTGTGGAGTTTAATCATGATGTATTCAGCCGTTCATTATCTTGCCTACTATATATGAACTTGGATCTTATAAATTTTCTATATACTCCTGCCTTGTGTCAGGTCCTCTGTGACCACTGTACGTGTCTGTCTAGGTTGCCCATTTGCTGCCTTATTATCATTGTAACTGGGTGTGTATTATCATGCTTACATTATATGAAATTTAACTATATACACTATCTGTTATACTCATGCCCTGCAAGGCTTCCTGATCTTTGTGGTCTGTTTTATTCTGACATGCTGCCCTGACTGTCAGCACTTGGTTTTATGCACATTGCACTTTGTGTTGCACTTTTTTGTATCCCTTTGTAATATATGAATAAATTTTTCAAAATCTTACAATATTGTCTGTTCATAAGTGAGCATAATTTTTATATATGGAGGTCAATATAGGTTTCTTCAGTTTATATTTGGTGACACTCTATGTCTTTAATGACTAGGATGGACTGGAATATTCAGTTTTGTTTTCTTTTGTTTTCTTTGGTGAATATAGGTCCTATAATGGATTATCGAGGACGGGATGCAAATTGGGCAACACAGGTCACCGATGTGTTCGGCAGTGGTGGCGGTCATGCAGGTCCCTCACCTCCAATGCAGCACCGTGAGCTACAAGTAAAATTGAAAAATCTATTATTTAAGCGCACTAAGACGTGGTGGAATAAGGCCTCTTTGGAGCAGTACCTAAGCAGGGACATTGTCCCAAGGGGACTGCGGATTCAGACATTCCCAGCCTTTGTGGTTGAGGATGATGTCTTTAAAAGTAGGTGGGAAGAGGCGTGCAAGCTCTGTTCACGGACAATGTTAGAATTACTTATTGGCATTGATAAAAAAAGATTGACTGAGCTGGAGGTAGAAATTGAGAAAGTTGATATGGAGCTTAAACAAAACATATCTGAAGCCAATCTCGCTGCATTTGATAAAGAGCTTACTAAGGAATTTGAGCAGTGGGAGACCGATATTAAGCAGAAAAAAGCGCAGAAGTTTAAACGCGACATTGAGGATTACCAGAATGGAAATGTATTCAAATGGCATCAGCAGAAATTCTTCAAGGCAGGATCAATGGGTCAGTCCAGATCACAATCGAATACTGACTCCATCTCCTCTGGGGAAGGATCATCACAATTCCGTGGACCCTTTAGAGGCCAGAATTATAACAACTTTTCTGGTAACAGAATGGTGACCAGAAACTATGCAAGGAAGAAACAGCGTCAGGAGGCCAAGAGACCTGCTGATCAGACTGACACATTACAGGTAATAAACCTTACAGATAAAATCTTAACAGAAGACCAGCTAACTGTTTTAAGACTGGGTCTCTCCTTCTCGCCAGTGGCGGATTTTGATGTCTTTACTGCTATCAAAGATTTAAATCTATTTAGTCGGAAACTGCTTTTTAAAAAATATTTTTTGAAAAGGGATATGGGATCTTACCCAGATTTAGCAGTTGAAGATTTGGAAGCAGCGAGGACATTGGAGTCGCTACTGGCTGAGCAGGAGAATGATAGCCCATCCATCTTTCCTGCTTTTATTAAAAAGAGATCCACTGTGTTCCCCCCTTTGTCGACCTGTCCGACAATTGAATTATTCACTAAATTAGTGATGCAAGAGTTTAGGTGTTTGCCACGTAAACGCACCCATGATAACCTGAACTATAAACAACGATTGGCGCTTAAAGAGCTCAAGAATATGAATGATGTGGTAATCAAGCAGGCCGACAAGGGGGGCAATATAGTTCTCTGGTCTAGTGACAAATATGAAGCAGAGGCATTCCGCCAGCTCAATGATACCTCCTGTTATACCAGGTTGCAGTCAAGTCCTTTAGTCCAATATAAAAATGAGTTGCATGATTTACTGTTTCTGGCCTTTGAGAGAAACATCATACCTAAGTCTGTCTTTGAGGGACTTTTGGTGGAACATCCAGTCATCCCGACTATATATTTCCTGCCCAAGGTGCATAAAAACATTGATTGTCCACCAGGTAGACCAATTGTGTCTGGGAATGGCAGTCTATGTGAGCCTATTTCCAGGTTCCTAGACTATTATTTGCAACCGTTGGTTACTGCCCTTCCCTCATATATTCGGGATTCCACGGAGTTTCTGAATCGTCTGGAGGGCATTACGTTTGAGGCTAATATCATCATGGTAACAGCTGACGTGGAGTCTTTGTACACGTCTATAGCCCATGAAGATGGTATTGCTGCTGTTGACTTTTTCTTACGATCCACTGATTTGAGTGTCCAGCTGATCGATCTCCTCCTGCTTTTATTGAGATTTGTTTTATTTCATAATTTTTTTCTTTTCAGGGACCGGTTCTATCTCCAGGAGAGGGGAGTTGCGATGGGGGCGTCTTGTGCGCCCTCATACGCAAACCTCTTTCTTGGTTTTTGGGAACGGTCCCTGAATCTTCCAACATCTGAGATGGGCGCAGTCCACATGTGGCTGCGCTTCATCGACGATATTTTTTTGATATGGCAGGGGGACATCGATCAGCTGGATGCATTCATGCAGGGACTTAATGTCAACACAAATAACATTAAACTTACCTATGTTTACAGCGATGAAAAAATTGAATATCTGGACGTACGAGTTTCAAAAGGGACGGATGGAACACTATGCACCGATATTTTTCGAAAAACCACGGCAGTGAATTCACTTCTAAGTGCCCGATCATCACATCCGACTAAGGTGATTAGCGCTATACCAACTGGGCAATTTTTGCGGGCCCGACGGGTTTGCTCTGATGATAAATCCTTTGAGCAACAATCTGTAGATCTAAAAAGACGCTTTAGAGCGAGGCATTATAAGGATAAAATCATACAGGATGGATATATTCGAGCTAGAAATACCCCACGTGATGCCCTGCTAAACATCCGCCCGAAAAGAAATGATGATACAGTTCGTTTCATCACGCCCTACCACGCACAGTGGAGGGAGATGACTGCTATCATTGGGAAATATTGGTCTGTGCTACTTTCTGATAGTGACCTGTCTCATATACTTACCCCCAGACCTGCGGTGACACCAAAGAGGTCTAAAACGTTAAAAGATCAGATTGTCAAAAGTCACTATATCCCGAAAAGTGGAAATGTGTTTGGGATAAGTAGAGGTCCTAGATGGGGCTCACGTTCTTGTGGGGATTGTGGGGCTTGCCCACAAATGGATCGAGCAGAGGAATTTTGGGATTCATCCCATACAAATAGATATAAGATCTTACATTATATTAATTGTCGTTCCTCTGGCGTTATCTATTGGGCAACTTGTCCCTGCGGCCTCATTTATGTGGGCCTGACGACCCGGGAGTTCCGGGTCCGCATCCTGGAGCATATCCGGGATGTGAGAAATGCGGCCAAAATAACAAAGTCCGAAGAGATTATGTTACTGAAAAATATTCCCAAACATTTCAAAGAGCGGCATGACTGCAATTGGCGCCTACTTAGATTTAGAGGGATTGACAAAATTTATCTTGGTGCGCGAGGGGGTGATTTCAAAAATGCCATTTATAGGAAGGAAGCTAAATGGATCATAACCTTAGATACAATAAAACCTAAAGGCCTCAATGATATGATTAGCTTTAAACCATTTTTGGTGTGATTAGGTTTCTAGCTCATGGTCTGCATTGGATTTGTTTTTAGGGGGCTTTTCATGACTGCTTATCATGTGCCGTTTTAATGATTCTTAAACATATTTTTAAATTTATTGTTTGTTTCAGTCATGGCTGCTTGTATCGCCTTATAATGGAAACGTCGGGACAAGAGGAGGCTTATGGACTAATGATCATATGGATAACAACGGATTATACAATGCCTGTATATTGGGATCGGCTACATATAAATAATGTTTAACGTATGGTTGATATTGTTATCCCGGATATACTACTGCCCTTCTGTTTGCCCCATTCAAATATGGTGGATTTGGCGCCATCCTGTGCGCGCATGGAGCTCTGATTTCTCCTCCCCTCTGTGTCCGGTGATCACATGGGTGCGGGGATGCGCGCATGCGCAGACCCGCTTCCTGAACGCCGGACGCACTGGAGGATGGGCATCGGATCTTCAGGGCGCGCCGCGATAGGATGGTGAGTAATGTTCCCTCACAATATAAGCAGCCCTGACTGTCACTCCTGCACCTCACCGATGAAGCTGGTGGCGAAACGCGTCTGAGGTGCAGGGCGGCGTGTCAGGCAGGCTACTACGTTTTTTCCTGGTGGGCTATTATACCTCCCCGGTTTAACCCTTGTTACACTATGGATGATCTTGCTGGCCATACGAATGAATGGTTCTGATGGGCTACTGCATCATTCATTGCATGTGCCTCTATCTATTGGTAGCTCTCTGACAAGCATGTCTATTTCAGGTCAAGTGTGGAGTTTAATCATGATGTATTCAGCCGTTCATTATCTTGCCTACTATATATGAACTTGGATCTTATAAATTTTCTATATACTCCTGCCTTGTGTCAGGTCCTCTGTGACCACTGTACGTGTCTGTCTAGGTTGCCCATTTGCTGCCTTATTATCATTGTAACTGGGTGTGTATTATCATGCTTACATTATATGAAATTTAACTATATACACTATCTGTTATACTCATGCCCTGCAAGGCTTCCTGATCTTTGTGGTCTGTTTTATTCTGACATGCTGCCCTGACTGTCAGCACTTGGTTTTATGCACATTGCACTTTGTGTTGCACTTTTTTGTATCCCTTTGTAATATATGAATACATTTTTCAAAATCTTACAATATTGTCTGTTCATAAGTGAGCATAATTTTTATATATGGAGGTCAATATAGGTTTCATAAGTAGTATAGCGGCCTCCTTGCTTATTGTCGGGCAATTCCATAATTGGCCTGACTATAAGAGGGGCGCTAGAGAGCGCATCACGTGCTCTGTCTGTCGGTCGGGAGGTATAAAGGAGGGGTGACCCCCACTTGTTACCCCCCGATTGTGACGTACTGGTAGCCAGCGCGGGGGATTGCTGAGTGACCCCCCCGGTGGTTTGTGACAGTCATGTACGGAGACTTCTAGAGGGCTAGGCACGCACGGGGAACAGGTCCCTAGAGCTAGACATCAATTTAGTGGTCTGGTAAACCTGCCGGTGGGGTGGACAGCAAGTCCCACACCAACTAACACAGAGTCCGAGCATCAGCAGCAATGAGGGGGCCCATACGGAGGATCGAGCCTGAAGCTGTCCACCTTGGTCCACGCTGCCAGCAAACAGGCCAGGAAGGGGAGAAAAGGCAGTTGCGACTTCCCTGGATGAATCCCTCAGTACTTTAAGTCAGGGGTTGTCCGAACAAGAAGTCCTAGGAAGGCGAGCTAACAGTCACCCCTACATCAGTCTGGCGGATACCTGGTTCCCACCTGGTGTATCTCAGCATCGCCCGGGTTACCTCACAATGCCAACTGAAAGTGAGTAAACAAGTTGAAGGACACCTTGGACTGTGCTTGAGTTATTCTGCGACCTGTGGTTCCACACACACACACACACACCCGAGCCCCTGGGGCCAGCCTCACTCTCGGGAGGCCATACCACCAGACTGCAGATTCCATCAGCCCCAGATGCTTGTTAAACTGCAGTGGTGGTCACCCATAACCCTGACCGCAAACCGAGAGTGGCGTCACGACTCCTATGTAAGTGAACCTGACATACCTGTTGCCAGAGAATATCCCAAAGAGAAGTCCCTGCGGTGTCCCTGGAGGTGGAGCGGAGTCTCTGAGGCGACCACTGTGGCATGGGGCCATTCAGATACAAAATATTGGCACCTGACTAAGCCCATTATAATAAGATTTCTTGGATTTCCATCATAGTGAATGCCATTCTACTTAAAGGGGTTGTCTTATCTGGAACATTTATGTCATATCAATAGGATCTGCCATAAACGGCAGATAGATAGTCCTGTATGCTTGCTCTTCAAATTTTCTGCACTCTCATAGAAATGTATAGAAGATGCATGACCAGCCAGCCTCTCCATCCTATGAGTGCAGTGTGGGGCCTCATTCTTGAGATAGATGGGGGTCCCAGCAGAGGGAGCTGCATTTATTGAAAATGTATGCACATTTTATCAACCTGCCATGAAAGTCCCAAATGGAGCAACCACACAGAAAAAACAGTTTAGTGTACTGCGTTATTTTGCGCTAAAGACCTTTTTCTAAGTATATTCCATATAGCGAGAGAGAGAAGAGAGACTGATGCTGGGGGAGGCTGAGGCTGGGAGGAGAGAGGCTGATGCTGGGGACAGAGAGGCTGATGCTGGGGACAGAGAGGCTGATGCTGGGAGGAGAGAGGCTGATGCTGGGAGGAGAGAGGCTGATGCTGAGAGGAGAGAGGCTGATGCTGGGGGCAGAGAGGCTGATGCTGGTGCAGCATGGGGGATGGAGCACGATGGGGGGTGCGCAGCATGGGGGATGGAGCACGATGGGGAGTGCGCAGCATGGGGGTTGGAGCACGTTTGGGAGTGCGCGGCATGGCGGATGGACCACGTTTGGGAGTGCGCAGCATGGCGGATGGAGCACGTTTGGGAGTGCGCAGCATGGCGGATGGAGCACGTTTGGGAGTGCGCAGCATGGCGGATGGAGCACGTTTGGGAGTGCGCAGCATGGCGGATGGACCACGTTTGGGAGTGCGCAGCATGGCGGATGGAGCACGTTTGGGAGTGCGCAGCATGGCGGATGGAGCACGTTTCGGAGTGCGCAGCATGGCGGATGGAGCACGTTTGGGAGTGCGCAGCATGGCGGATGGACCACGTTTGGGAGTGCGCAGCATGGCGGATGGAGCACGTTTGGGAGTGCGCAGCATAGCGGATGGAGCACGTTTGGGAGTGCGCAGCATGGCGGATGGAGCACGTTTGGGAGTGCGCAGCATGGGGGATGCAGCACGATGGGGAGTGCGCAGTATGACGGATAGAGCACGTTTGGGAGTGCGCAGCATGGTGGATGGAGCACGTTTGGGAGTTCGCAGCATGGCGGATGGACTACGTTTGGGAGTGCGCAGCATGGCGGATGGAGCACGTTTGGGAGTGCGCAGCATGGCGGATGGAGCACGTTTGGGAGTGTGCAGCATGGCGGATGGACCACGTTTGGGAGTGCGCTGCATGGCGGATGGAGCACGTTTGGGAGTGCGCAGCATGGCGGATGGAGCACGTTTGGGAGTGCGCAGCATGGGGGATGCAGCACGATGGGGAGTGCGCAGTATGGCGGATGGAGCACGTTTGGGAGTGTGCAGCATAGGGGATGGAGCACGATGGGGAGTGCGCAGCATGGGGGATAGAGCAAGATGGGGAGTGCGCAGCATGGGGGATGCAGCACGATGGGGAGTGCGCAGTATGGCGGATGGAGCACGTTTGGGAGTGTGCAGCATAGGGGATGGAGCACGATGGGGAGTGCGCAGCATGGGGGATAGAGCAAGATGGGGAGTGCGCAGCATGGGGGATGGAGCACGATGGGGGGTGCGCAGCATGGGGGATGGAGCACGATGGGGGTGCACACCTCCCCCCAACACACACACACACACACACAACACACCACACACACACTGGGAACCACAAACACCGCCCTACACAGACACCCACACACACAGACAACGCTGCACACACACAACACCCAACACACAAACACCACGGCATACATAAATATACGCACATACCGCGCAACACACACACACTGCACAAAACATACCTCCCCCAAAACACACCACACCCACACAAACCGCGCAACACACACACACACAACTCTACAGACACACAGCGCTCCACAAACAACGCAACACACGCAACACACATACAACACCGCTCTCACCCCCCGCCACACCCAGACAACACCCAGAACATGTACAGCGCCCTACACAAACACTTGGTAACTACAGACAACAACATCTATATATATAACAAAAATCATACATGAACTACACAATACGTAAATTCTAGAATGCCCGATGCGTAGAATCGGGCCACCTTCTAGTATATTATATAGAGTCATTACACACAGGGGGATCTATTTCAAGTGTTTATTTCTGTTAATGTTGATGATTATGGCTTACAGCCAATGAAAACCCAAAAGTCATTATCTCAGAAAATTAGAATAATTAACCCAAAACACCTGCAAAGACTTCCTAAGCATTTAAAATGGTCCCTTAGTCTGGTTCAGTAGGCTACACAGTCATGGGGGAGACTGCTGACTTGACAGCTGTCCAGAAGGCAGTCCTTTACACACTCCACAAGGAGGGTAAGCCACAAAAGGTCATTGCTAAATAAGCTGGCAGTATCCAAACAGATTAGTGGAAACTTGAGTGGAAGAAAAAAGTGCACAAGAAACCGGGATAATCGCAGCCTTGATTGAATTGTTAAGAAAAGGCCATTCAAAAATTTGGGGGAGATTCACAAGGAGTGGACTACTGCTGGAGTCAGTGTTTCAAGAGCCACCACACACAGACATATCCAGGACATGGGCTATAAGGGTCACATTCCTTGTGTCAAGCCACTCATGACCAATAGACAACGCTAGAAGCGTCTTACCTGGGCCAAGGAGAAAAAGAACTGGGCTGTTCTCAGTGGTCCACGGTGTAATTTTCAGATGAAAGTAAATTTTGCATTTCATTTGGAAATCGCGGTCCCAGAGTCTGGAGGAAGAGTGGAGAGGCCACAATCCAAGCTGTTTGAGGTGTAGTTTGAAGTCTCCACAATCAGTGATGGTTTGGGGAGCCATGTCATCTGCTGGTGTAGCTCCACTGTGTTTTATCAAGACCAAAGTCAGCGCAGCCGTCTACCAGGACATTTTAGAGCACTTCTGCCGACAAGCTTTTTGGAGATGGAAATTTCATTTTCCAGCGGGACTTGGCTCCTGTCCACACTGCCAAAAGTACAAGTACCTGGTTTGCTAACCACAGTATCACTGGGCTTGATTGGCCAGCAAACTCGAGAGAATCTATGGGGTATTGTCAAGAGGAAGATGAGAGACACCAGACCCAACAATGCAGACGAGCTGAAGGCTGCTATCAAAGCAACCTGGGCTTCCATAACACCTCAGCAGTGCCACAGGCTGATCGCCTCTATGCCACGCCACATTGATGTAGTAATTCATGCAAAAGGATCCCCGACCAAGTATTGTGGCATTTACTGTACAGACTTTTCAGTAGGCACCAACATTTCTGAGTTTAAAATCATTTTTTCAGTTGGTCTTAATATATAATATTCTAATTTTCTTAGATAATGACTTTTTGACTTTTGGGTCTTCTTTGGCTGTAAGCCATAATCATCAACATGAACAGAAATAAACACTTGGAATAGATCCCTCTGTGTGTAATGACTCTATATAATATATAGAAATAGATCATTCTGTGTGTAATGACTCTATATAATATATAGGAATAGATCCCTCTGTGTGTAATGACTCTAAATAATATACAAATTACTGAAATATATTAACTTTTTGAAGATATTTTAATTTATTGAGATGCACCGGTATATACTGTGTACATTTGGTGCACATTCATTGTTTACGGGACTACTGGAGGAAGCTAAGCACTGCACGCAGCTATTTCTAGTAGTCAGTGACAATGAATATGGCGGGGGCTGAGCATGCCCACCTCTGCTTAAGTCACACCGAGACTGCCCAGCCCTGTTCTCTAGATCACTCGGGTTCCCATAAGTCAGACCCCCAGGATTCAGCACGTTATCAACTATTCTAAGGACAGGTGATAACTTGTTTGTTTTTTTGGGGGTGGGAGGAGGAAATAATCCTTTATTACGGCATTTAATAGCTATGTGTTTGCTTTTTTGCCTTCAGTTGAGAGGTGGATATAATTGTATTCAGTTTTGACAATGCTCTCTACAGTAAATATTATCAGCTGGAAAAAGTTTTCTGACAGTTACAATGTGGCTGATTTACAATGCTACATGTGCTAGAAATCTGGCTTATGTGGAATTCTGACATCCGCGTATCACGGTCTGAGTACGGAGCGCTACGGGTCTCCTGACCGGAACGTGACAGCCTCATACATGCCTACGAAGCTGTCAAGTTCACATCAGAAGACCCACAGCGCTCCATCCTCAGACCGTGATACACGTACAGCTGAATTCGGCCTTAGTTGGTGCCTTTCATGATTTGAACCACATTTTTTCTGTATTTTAGACACATTCTACGCACTGTTTAGACATGCTGGACAAGGGAAGTGACCGACTGGAAAGTGGGCAGACAAAGAGCATGGCTTAAACAAAGATCACAAGTGCTAAAAGTGTGACAATATAATGACAATCAGCGGGGCTGAGTTGTGATTTAAGACATAACTTGACTGAGACACAAAGGTTAAACTGCTGGATGGTTGCTCGCAAGTCACACGCGACATTGCCTCAGTAGACTGCAATGTAAGTAGTATGTCACGTGATTGTTTTACAGCCAAACCGCAGCTATGGGACTGACAAGTTGCACAAATATTTTTGGTTTTGTGAGTTTCTGAAACTTTAAGAGAGCACTACACTCGGGTGCTCAATACTCATAACTAGTGATGAGTCAGCACTACCATGCTCGGGTGCTCGGTACTCGTAACTAGTGATGAGCGGGCACTACCATGCTCGGGTGCCCGGTACTTGTAACTAGTGATGACTGAACACTACCATGCCCGGGTGCTCAGTACTTGTAACTAGTGATGACTGAGCACTACCATTCTCAGGTGCTCGGTACTTGTAACTAGTGATGAGTGAGCACTACCATGCTCGGGTGCTTGATACTCGTAACTAGTGATGAGCGGGCACTACCATGCTCAGGTGCTCGGTACTTGTAACTAGTGATGAGCGGACACTACCATGCTCAGGTGCTCGGTACTTGTAACTAGTGATGAGTGGGCACTACCATGCTCGGGTGCTTGGTACCCGTAACTAGTAATGAGCGAGCACTACCATGATCAGGGGCTCTGTATTTGTAACTAGTGATGAGCAGGCACTACCATGCTCGGGTGCTCAATACTCGGAACTAGTGATGAGCGGGCACTACCATGCCTGGGTGCTTGATACGCGTAACAAGCAGGTTGGACATTCGGATTGACGAGACTCGAGGACCTGATTATAATAGAAGTCAATGGGGAACTCAAGCATTTTTCTAGAAGATCCCTCATCAATACTGCCCTTGGCAAACTGTTGCCTAAAGAATGAATTAGGAGGGGAAAAAAATGAACAAACTGAGCTGTACACACCCTCCCCTGGTCCAGAGCTGTGTTTCTGCTACTAACTTTGTCCCAACATTGGTGATGTCCACCATTCACTGTGCCCAGTGACCGTCTACATTGGCAGAGTCGCTGAGCTCAGTGATTGGCTGCAGCGCTGTCTGAAAGCTGCATTTATTTTTTTTATACCTAACCTGACCTGTGGGCAATAGTTTAGTGAAAGTGAGCAACCCCTTTAATAAAGTGCCTACATAAAAGCATTACAATACAAGCATATTAGTTACTTAGCTACTTACAGTATATCATCACCTTCAGGATCTGATGCATTTATTTTTATTAACCATGTTCCAATAGGAATGTCTTCAGAGACCTGTACTTGGTATATTGGATTATCAAAAACTGGCTTCTCATCCACGTCAGTGACTATAACCCTTAAAATTGTGGTGCTGCTGGAATTATAGCTGATGCCTGTAGCCAGGGGCTCCGGATTTCTCGCTTCTATCAGGAGTTGATGCTCACTGTAGGTTTCGTAGTCTAGTTGCTGCGGGAGAGAGAAGAACGGTTATTGGCGAATAGGAAACTACAAAATCCAGAAGGAAGTGAATCAGATCTGTCACTTACAGCGGCCACCTTAACATAGCCACGATTATTTAAAGGATTTGTTTCAATGATGAACCTTCTATATGGATCTCCTTCAATTATATTGTAATTGATAGCAGAGCTTCCTGTGCGCGGCTGGTCATCGTCTGTGGCCTGTATCTCCTTCACTATTGTTTGCAATGCAGTGTCTTCTCGTAAGGTTACATTCCCATACTAGGAAATAAAAGACAGACATGAAATGTTATAAAACTAGATAGATACAGTATATGTCAGTTAGACAGACACAGGTGGCCTCAAGCAAATACAGGCAGACACAGGCAGACAGACTGACACAGGCAGACAGACATAGGCAGATAGAAACAGACAGATACAGGCAGACAGACAGAGAAACACAGGCAGACAGACACAGACAGCCAGGCAGGCAGACACAGGCAGACAGACTGACACAGGCAGACAGACATAGGCAGATAGAAACAGACAGACACAGACAGGCAGGCAGGCAGGCAGACATACACAGGCAGACAGACACAGGTAAACAGACACACACAGACAGAAATACACACACACACACACACAGACAGACACACACAGAGACAGACACAGACAGGCAGACACAGGCAGACACACACAAACTCTGGCAGACAGACACAGACAGGCAGACACAAGCAGACAGACAAAGGCAGACAGACAGGCAGACACAGACAGACACAGGCAGGCAGACACAGGCAGGCAGACACAGGCAGGCAGACAAGATCAGCTGTCCTTGGTGCCACCAGCAGGAAGTGACTGGTAATGCTCTGTTCTGGACCTGCTCAGTCTTCTGATAGCGGCCACAGCCGGGTACTGCACATCCGCGCACCATTCAGATTGAAAGGAGGCAAATGTGCAATACTCGGCCACGGTCGCTATTAGAAGATGGGGCAGCTCCGGAACTGAGCATTTCCGGCTGCCGGCTGCCAACGCCGGTTCAGCAGACAGATGATCGGAGGGGGTGCTGGTGAAATGCTGATGACACTGATAGTAAAAACTGACACACGGTCCAAAACTGATGAAAATCTGATCCAAAACACAGCTGAAAATACTGTAGATTCATTTTTGCATATGAGAAAAATCACTGAATGATTCCTTAGAGCCGGCTGCAGATGAGCGCATGAAAAATGTCTGAATTTCATCCAGACAACTTAATAGGAGAGAGAAGGCGCAATAGGGTCTTACCCGATATATTGGGTGGGAAAGATCATGTAAAAGTGATGCACTCACCTGATCGGGTTGTGACAGTCACAACTCCTTTGACAGCATAACGTGAGCGCCAAAAAGGTCCAGCAGCAGCCCTGTTGTACAAGTAGAATATCAACAGAAGAAAAAGAAGAAAACAGGTATTTTGCCGCGCTTGAAGACCATAGACTATGATGTCAGGCAAATGATTCTTTTTATTTCATCCTACGCGTTTCGGAGACCACAACTGTCTCCTTCAGGGAAAGGAACTCTTGAAGAAGGAGACAGTTGTGGTCTCCGAAACGCGTAGGATGAAATAAAAAGAATCATTTGCCTGACATCATAGTCTATGGTCTTTAAGCGCGGCAAAATACCTGTTTTCTTCTTTTTCTTCTGTTGATATCCAGACAACTTGGCAATTCTCATCTAATTTTCATCTGTTTGTCTGTTTTTTTCTGTCCATATGACGGGGACAGTTTCCTAGGTTTATATTAGAAATGTGTCCATAAAAATTAGATGTTCCATCTGGGATCCGACTCTTTTCACCCAATGACTTGACCAGTCAGGCCAAGACAAAAAAACAATCATCTGAGCAGGCCTATTAAATAAGCAGGGTCAGTGCGTTGTCTGTGAGCTATTCAATCAAAAATCAGATAGCACGCATCCAATGTATATACTCATCTGCATGAGGACTAAAGCGGGGTTTACGCGCTACGATATCGTTAATGAATTATCGTCGGGGTCACTGTGTTTGTGACGCACATCCATCGTCATTAACGATATCGCAATGTGTGACACAAGCGACCTTAAACGATCGCAAAAGCGGTCAAAATCGTTTGCCGCAGAGAGGTCGTCCTGAAACAAAAATTCGTTTTTTGCTTATTAGCGATGTTGTTCGTCGTTCCTGTGCCACCACACATCGCTGTGTGTGACACCGCAGGAGCGAGGAACATCTCCTTACCTGCCTCCACCGGCTATGAGGAAGGAAGGAGGTGGCCGGGATGTTACATCCCGCTCATCTCCGCCCCTCTGCTTCTATTGGATGCCTGCCATGTGACGTCGCTGTGACTCCGCACGAACCGCCCCCTTAGAAAGGAGGCGGTTCGCCAGCAACAGCGACGTCGCAGGGCAGGTAAGTCCATGTGACGGGGGTAAGCAAGGTTGTGCGCCACGGGCAGCTATTTGCCCGTGTTGCACAACCGACAGGGGCAGGTACTATCCCTTGCGAACTCGCTAGCGAGATCACAGCGTGTAAAGCTCGTTTTAGGCCATTGTGCTCACTGTGCAGTTTTTGATGTGGTTTTTTTTGGCGCAATTTGTGGCCCAAATCTGCATGTCTATCCATTATGCCAGCGAAGTCAATGAAAATTCTGAAGTGCTGTGCGCACGTTGCCTATCTTTTCCTTGCAGTTTTCAGTGCAGAAAAATTCTGCAGCATGTCAATTCTTGATGTGTTTTTTCCTGCGTTTTTTTAGCCATTCAGCCATTGATTTCACAAAAAAAACTCATGCACAAAAACGCACCAAAAATGTATGCGTTTTTCTGCCACAAGGTGCATTTTTTGGTGCAGCACAAAACACTTAGCGTGTGCACATACCCAATGTCAGGAAAGATAAGATCAGAAACAAAAAAAACAACACAATTTTTTAGGATCTGTAACAATACTTACATCTGAACTCTCAAATATGGGAATGTGATCATTGATGTCAATTACATTTATTACTATCCAACATATTGTACTCAGAGCTGCAAAGAGAAAACACATTAATTCTAGGGGTGAAGTTAAAAGTCCCAAGAAATACTTTCCTTTATAAATTTTTCCAAATAACGTCTATGTATTTTTTCTAATCAAAATGTAGTGATTCTTGTTATTTTAGTTATTATTAGACATAGTTAATCATATGTTGTAGGTAAAAAAAAGTCACAAATGTTGGAGTACATGACTGGTTTTGTGGAAAATATGCAACTTTTTATTTTTACGTTGTTTTTGCTACTTTTTCTTTTTTTTTTTAAGTGTGTGGTGCGTGACATAACGAATGCGATCTCTGCTGATATCCAAACTTTCTATAGTTCATACTAGAATCTTGCCTGGATTTGCTTTATTAGTGCACAGAGAGGCAGAGATGCGTCTACTCCAATGCATCTCTCATTAGGACTGTCAGAGAAATGTCAGTCTTTAAAGAAGTGGTTCACCCATATTCATTATTGGCCACGATATTATGTTGAGAAACAAGGCTTCTCTCAAATACTTTGTGTTGGTAATTGTGCCTGTGAGCGGCGCTATTGCAGTCCGCTTTTCCCCATTGCCTGACCCCTGGGCTCTGTGACCTCGGGGATCCGGTGATGTCATGTCAACTTCCTGCTGACCTGACATCACCGTGGCCGGCCCCAGTCTCCAAGAGTCACTGGGCTGTGGGTGAAATTTCCCCACTTGTCACAGCCCAGCATCCCTCCTGCTCCCTCCTCCGTCACTGCAGAGCGCGCAAGTGTTGCGGACGGGGGACAGACCACGGCAGGGGCTGCTCGAGATGCTCAGATCCAGGCGGTTGCTGTGGCTCGAGTGGCAGCCGGACCCGGGCTCGTGCAGCCATCCAACACCCACAAGTGAAAAAGGAATTTATTTACAGGGGAGAGTTTGTCAGTGACGCCACCCGTGGGTTGCGGTGATGAATGGTGACACTGCCGCTGCCTTGGTATGGGGTGCCCGGGGCTGATGGTGCGGGGCAGCAGGATAGTATCTCCTCCACAGGTAGGGGAGGTGTTGTCCCGGGGCCCAGGTGTAGGTGGAGTGCTAGTACGCAGTCTGCAGGGCTGGACCGGATGATACCGGTGTACTCACTATTTTGAATAAAGTCACACAGAGTCCAGATAGTAAACCAACTGCCGGTAGCCGGAAGCCTCCGGAGGGGTGTGCTCGGGTCCCGCACACTGGTAGACAGAACAGGGGCCCTTCCTCCTGCACTTTTGTATTGTTGTCTTGTGTGTTGACTAGTCTGCATGAAACGGGGAAAGTCCACTCCCGGTGACTTTTCTGTGGGAGCTGTGGCCCGCGAGAGCTGATCCTTGGGATTTTAACAGGCACTTGCAGACGCCCCATCCCCCTCGTTGTGCTTCCGTCTCGCTCTATCTGAGCTGTTAGTGGGACAATACTTGGAATCTTGTCCCCTGCTGGTTAATTGGAAAGGTGCTTGCAGCTGTCCTTGCTCTAGGGTTCAGGTACCCGACTGTGCACAGCCTCCAAACCGGATTCCCGCTGTCGGCACCGGCGGGCTACAACCCTGCCCCAGTCCACTTAAGGTCTTCCCTGACCGGATCTCCATCGCCTGTGGCCCTGCTCTGCCGTCTGCCACCTAGTCAGCTTAAGTAGTCTGGTAGTCCGGGAGCTATATCCCCGACTACCACTTCACTGTCCTCTCACTTCCACTGTCTCAGCTTAACTGTCTCTGCCCCTTCCAGAACACCTTAGACCCCAAGGTGGGCGTCGCCATCTGCCTGACCCCGCCCACTGGTGTGTCCCTATTGTCCTGGGGGGTGACTAGGCTTTTGTGGCTGGTGTTTGTACCTGTGTGTGGTTGTATTGGAAGGCCAAGGAAGAGGGAATCCTGCATCTGGAAGATGGATGCAGTTTTCTGTGACAACCTGATTTTGTCAGGGTGTCACACAAGCAGGAGAGGCGCGGGGATGTGCTGAGTGGTGAAACTCCGCCCACAGCCCAGTCACTCATGGAGACTGGGGCCGGCCGCGGAGCTGTCAGGTCAGCAGGAAATTGACGTGGCATCACCAGATCCCCGAGGTTACAGAGCCCAGGGGGTCAGGCAATGGTGAAGAGCGGACTGCAATAGCGGCGCTCACAGGCACTATTGGCAACACAAGATATTTGAGAGAAACCTTGTTTATCAACATAATATCATTGTGGCCTATCTATATATATAATTGCCTTATTCTGTCTGTCTGTCTGTCTGTCTGTATGTCTTGCTCCAAAATTGTGTCCTTACAGTGACAACTTTCGGATTGGCCGCCGGGCTCGGCCTGGCCCCGCCCACCCCCACGGATTGGCCGCTCACCTTGGCCTGGCCCCGCCACCCGCATGGATTGGCCGCTCGCCCCGACACTCCGCACGCATCGACCGCTCGGCCACGCCCCTTCCCCCGAATTCAAATGAAGCCCCGACTCCCCTAGCCCAGACATAACCTTGCGATGCTGGGACGTGACGGAGCCGGTGTACGCTGGGAACCATGATAAACATCGGGTAACTATACCATGGTTACCAGCGTACACGAGACATAACCTTGCGATGCTGGGACGTCACGGAGCCGGTGTACGCTGGTAACCATGATAAACATCGGGTAACTATATCATGGTTACCAGCGTACACCAGACATAACCTTGCGATGCTGGGACGTGACGGAGCCGGTATACGCTGGTAACCATGATAAACATCGGGTAACTATATCATGGTTACCAGTGTACACCAGACATAACCTTGCGATGCTGGGACGTGACGGAGCCGGTGTACGCTGGTAACCATGATAAACATCGGGTAACTATATCATGGTTACCAGCGTACAGCGGTGCGGGCAATAATGAAGTGTCATGCAGCGGTGAAAGAGTTAAAGACACTGCAAGACACTTCATTATAGGCAGCGGGCACCCCCAGAAGAGAGAAGACAGAAGAAAGAAGACCCCGCAGTCATACTCACCAGACGCCGACCGGGAGCAGGTGAGCACATCAAGGTCCTGCAGCGGCGGAACACACACACACATAAGAACAGACACACACAGATCAGATCACACTCACTCACTCTCACACACACCTCACACACACATCAGATCGCATCCACACACTCACAACATCCGGCGATATCGCTTACTTCTCGGCGGCGATACTGTGCCCTGTGCAGTGACCTTCCAGGACCTGCCGGAGGATCAGATGGCCGGAAGCATGTGGTATCTCCGGATGTTGGGAGTGTGTGAGCGCGTATGTGCGATATCGTCAGTGTGTGTGTGTGCGTGTATGCGATCGGATGTGTGCGTGTATGCGATCGGGTGTGTGCGTGTATGCGATCGGGTGTGTGCGTGTATGCGATCGGTTGTGTGCGTGTATGCGAATGGGGTGTGCGTGTATGCGATCGGGTGTGTGCGTGTATGCAATCGGGTGTGTGCGTGTATGCGATCGGGTGTGTGCGTGTATGCGATCGGGTGTGTGCGTGTATGCGATCGGGTGTGTGACTGTGGAGTACGATGGGGAGTGCGCAGCATGGGGGATGGAGCACGATGGGGGGTGCGCAGCATGGGGGATGGAGCATGATGGGGAGTGCGCAGCATGGGGGATGGAGCATGATGGGGAGTGCGCAGCATGGGAGATGGAGCATGATGGGGGTGTGCAGCATGGGGGATGGAGCACGATGGGGGTGCGCAGCATGGGGGATGGAGCACGATGGGGAGTGCGCAGCATGGGGGATGGAGCACGATGGGGAGTGCGCAGCATGGGGGATGGAGCACGATGGGGAGTGCGCAGCATGGGGGATGGAGCATGATGGGGGGTGCGCAGCATGGGGGATGGAGCACGATGGGGAGTGCGCAGCATGGGGGATGGAGCACGATGGGGGGTGCGCAGCATGGGGGATGGAGCACGATGGGGGTGCGCAGCATGAAGGATGGAGCATGATGGGGGGTGCACAGCATGGGGGATGAAGCACGATGGGGAGTGTGCAGTATGGGGGATGGAGCACGATGAGGAGTGCGCAGCATGGGGGATGGAGCACGATGGGGGGGTGCGCAGCATGGGGGATGGAGCACGATGGGGAGTGCGCAGCATGGGGGATGGAGCACGATGGGGAGTGCGCAGCATGGGGGATGGAGCATGATGGGGGGTGCGCAGCATGGGGATGGAGCACGATGGGGAGTGCGCAGCATGGGGGATGGAGCACGATGGGGGGTGTGCAGCATGGGGGATGGAGCACGATGGGGGTGCGCAGCATGAAGGATGGAGCACGATGGGGGGTGCACAGCATGGGGGATGAAGCACGATGGGGAGTGTGCAGTATGGGGGATGGAGCACGATGAGGAGTGCGCAGCATGGGGGATGGAGCACGATGGGGGGTGCGCAGCATGGGGGATGGAGCACGATGGGGGGTGCGCAACATGGGGGATGGAGCACGATGGGGAGTGCGCAGCATGGGGGATGGAGCACGATGGGGAATGCGCAGCATGGGGGATGGAGCACGATGGGGGGGTGCGCAGCATGGGGGATGGAGCACAATGGGGGGTGCGCAGCATGGGGGATGGAGCACGATGAGGAGTGCGCAGCATAGGGGATGGAGCACGATGGGGGGTGCGCAGCGTGGGGGATGGAGCACGATGGGGGTGCGCAGCATGGGGGATGGAGCACGATGGGGGGTGCGCAGCATGGGGGATGGAGCACGATTGGGGGTGCGCAGCATGGGGGATGGAGCACGATGGGGGGTCCGCAGAATGGGGGATGGAGCACGATGGGGGGTGCGCAGCATGGGGGATGGAGCACAATGGGGGGTGCACACCTCCCCCCAAAACACACACACCGCCACACACGCACCGCACAACACACCACACACACACACACTGGGAACCACAAACACCGCCCTACGCAGACACCCACACACACAGACAACGCCGCACACACACAACACCCAACACACAAACACCGCGGCACACACAAATATACGCACATACCGCACAACACACACATTGCACAAAACATACCTCTCCCCAAAACACACACACGCACCCCACACCCACACAGACAACACTGCAAACACACAGCGCTCCACAAACAACGCAACACACACAACGCAACACACATACAACACCGCTCACACCCCCCGCCACACCCAGACAACACCCAGAACATGTACAGCGCCCTGCACAAACACTTGGCAACTACACACAACATCTTTATATATAATTTTTCAATAAAAAAGAGATTAAACATATATATATAACAAAAATCATACATTAACTACACAATATGTAAATTGTAGAATACCCGATGCGTAGAATCGGGCCACGTTCTAGTAATAAATATGGGTGAACCAATTATTTAAGTAGTTGTCCCCCCAACTAGCGATGAGCGAACCCAAACGATAGAGTTTGGGGTTTGTATCTGAACACTGGGTGTCTGGGGCTTGGACCTGATCACGAACTTTGAACAAAAAGTCTGTGTCCGAATTCAGGTGCTGTGTTCTTGCACAGGGGCCCCAAGCTATCATTGCCTGCACCTGCTATCTCCGTATCACATCCAATCCTGCTCTCCCTGTTTCTTGTAGGGAAAGAGTATTTCTGGGTCACCTTTCATGATGACGTCATTACGCCTGTGCCTAGGTTATCCTGATACTAAGGCACTTATACATTGTGGGAGGAAAAGGTTATTATTGCGCACACTCGGAAACTTAACTAGAGAGAGTCTGCGCAAAGCACACATGCTCCTGATCTTAGTTTATTTTACGATCAAGTGTGTAATCACGCATGCTCCTGGACTTAGATTTTTGCATTAAACGTTCCAGTTGCCAAGAGTCACCCAATGCATGTGGCTTTGGGACCACTCAAACTGTATGTCCATACTAGTCACTAGCGGGGCCCTATTTGAAGTGTAGAGGGAAACTGTCACTTACCCTAAAGACTAAGGGGTACTTTGCACACTACGACATCGCTAGCCGATGCTGCGATGCCGAGTGCGATAGTCCCCGCCCCCGTCGCAGCAGCGATATGATTGTGATAGCTGCCGTATTGAACATTATCGCTACGGCAGCTTCACATACACTTACCTGCCCTGCGACGTCGCTCTGGCCGGCAAACTGCCTCCTTATTAAGGGGGCGGGTCGTGCAACGTCACTGCGACGTCACACGGCAGGCGGCCAATAGGAGCGGAGGGGCGGAGATGAGCGGGATGTAAACATCCCGCCCACCTCCTTCCTTCTGCATTGCAGCCGGGACGCAGGTAGGAGATGTTCCTCGCTCCTGCGACATTAAACACAGCGATGTGTGCTGCCGCTGGAGCGAGGAACAACATCGGACCGTCGCGTCAGCGTAATTATGGAATTTGCCGACGCTACACCGACGATACGATTAGGACGCTTTTGCGCTTGTTAATCGTATCATCTAAGATTTACACACTACGATGTCGAGAGCGACGCCGGATGTGCGTCACTTTCGATTTGACCCCACCGACTTCGCACCTGCGATATCGTAGTGTGCAAAGTACCCCTTAGGCTGCTTTCACACCTCCGGTTTCTGCAATGCAGCACAATACGGCACTTTGCAGGAAAATCGCAACCGTTTTTTTTTGCTGCCGGTTGCGTTTTTTCTGCATAGACTTTAATTAGTGCCGCATTGTGCCGCATGGGCTCGCGTTCGGTCCGGTTTTTGCCGCATGCGGCAGATTTAGCCGATGCGGCGGCCGGATGGAACGTTGCCTGGCACGTTTTTTCGTGCGGCAAAAAAAAACGCATTGCGCCGCATTCGGCCGATGCGGCGCATTTTTCAATGCATGCCTATGGCGGCCGGATGCGGCAAAAAACGCATCCGGCGGCGGCATGCAGTTTTTGCCACTGCGCATGCTCAGTAGCATGCCGCAAGCGGCAAAAACCGGACGGGCCACATGGGAAAAACTTATGCAAAGGATGCGGTGTTTTCACCGCATCCGTTGCATAGCTTGCACAGCCGGATTGAGCCGCAGAGCTCAAGCCGGATGTGTGAAAGCAGCCTTACTCCTCCCATTGTAGGCTAGCCCCAACACTTAGCTGGTTCTGACCCTACTGTCTGTTACTGGACAGAACTCTCTTACAATCATCCTACATATGACACTGATATACCTTACACTATATCTAAAAGATGTTATACTTTATACATACAAACTAATTCCAGAATACTTACAAGGCCTCCCTTCATCGGACACTTTCACTTTCACTCTGTATTGTCTGTGGGTATTTACGCCGCTATTACTCAGCTGAATTTCACCGTTATACGAGCCGATTCTGAACATTTCTGGAGTTGTTTGAGGCCATTGCTCCATAGTTGTGTAAGTTAGCACAGAATTGGATGAATCGTGCTGGTCATTATCAGTGGCTTTGATCACACCTATAACACTCCCTGCAGGGTAAAAAGATGGATTTGTACAAACATTTAACCACAGTTTTGGATCCTAAACCAGGATCTGACAAATGATATAAAGTCTCATTCACACGTCCGTATTTAAACACGTACGTGAAAAAAACAGTATCGGTGTAATCAATGCTTTTCATCAGTGTATGGTTCGTGTGTCCATTTTTGCCATTGGCTTGTCATCACTGTGTTTCACAGATGACTAAAGAAATAAATAAATGACAAAGCTTCTCCTATATTTTGCAATCTTAAGCATGTATAGTACACTGATGCCATCGGATAGTGGGAAAAATGGACATGTATGTAAAAACACAGAGGTGTGAATTGCATCATTAGATTATAATGTGTATGGGCAGTATCGTTGAAAAAATGGACTGTTTATGTGAAATGGCTCCTAAAGGATTTTTCCAGGCTAAGGACAAATTTCTGCAATCACACTATGGGACTGCAGATTGTCAACCTATGACAGTGTATAATAAGCACACTGCCACAATTTCCCTGTAGTCTTAAGGGTACTTTACAAGCTGCGATACCGGTATCGATATTGCTAGCGAGTGTACCCGCCTCCATCGGTTGTGCGACATGGGCAAATCGCTGCCCGTGCCGCACGACCTCGCTTACACCCGTCACACGGACTTACCTGCCCTGCGACGTCGCTCTGGCCGGCGATCCGCCTCCTTTCTAAGGGGGCGGTTCGTGCGTCATCACAGCAACGTCACACGGCAGCCGTCCAATAGAAGCGGAGGGGCGGAGATGAGCGGGACGTAACATCCCGCCCACCTCCTTCCTTCCGCATTGCCGGTGGACGGAGGTAAGGAGATGTTCGTCGCTCCTGCGGTGTCACACATAGCCATGTGTGCTACCGCTGGAACGACGAACAACATCGCTAATAAGGAATTAACGATTTTCTGATTCAGGATGACCTCTCCATGGTGAACGATTTTGACCACTTTTGCGATCGACTAAGGTCACTCGTACGTGTCACATGCTGCAATGTCGTTAACGTCGCCGGATGTGCGTCACAAACACCGTGATCCCGACGATCATACGTTAACGATATCGTAGCGTGTAAAGCCCCCTTTAGTGTAAGTGGGTGGTCACATAACTGAAAGCATGCCATTTGTATACTTGCAGTCATGTGGTGACTAGATTCTTATTAGTTTCTTTTACTGTTTCAATTGAAGCGGGAATGCAGAGGAATCATGACAGTGTGTGCATTATACACTGTCATGATTAGGCAATATACAGTCACATAGAGTGACTGCCAGTATTTGGCTACAGCCTATAAAAACCCTTTAAAGGGAACCAACCAGCAGAATTTTCATATATAAAGTAAAGCCAGTGCTATACTGGTGCTAGGATGCTGAATGTAACCATAGCTTTTGTTCTGAGATTGGATATTTTATTTCAGAAATATGGGCAAGTAAAGTTCCAGCAATGCACTTCTATTTGATTGACAGGTGCAACAGGAAGGGAATATGTGGGTCGGGTCTTTCTATCTATCCCCGCCCCTGTCTGTCTTCGCCAGAACTAATGTCTATGATGCCGACAGGGGAGGGAGGCCAGTCAGACAGGGGGGGGGGGGATAGATAGCAAGACCCGACCCACATATTCCCTTACTGCTGCACCTGTCAAAAAATAGTGCATTGCTGGAACTTTACTTGCCCATATTTCTGAAATAAAACATCCAATCTCAGAACAAAAGTTATGCTTACATTCAGCATCCTAGCGTCAGTATAGCACTGGCTTTACTTTATATATGAAAATCCTGCTGGCTGGTTCCCTTTAAAGCACCACTCCAGCATGTTTGTTTTTTTTAATTACACTGCTGGAGTGGGCTTTAAATGTAAGTCTTCTGTCCCCAGTGTTATACTCACCTTCTGGCATCTTCACCTGTTTCCAGCGCCACTTTGGTCGTTCAACTGAAATTTGTGACCTGACGCCAGCTTCATTGTTGCATGGAGCCAGAGGTCACAGCTCAATATAAGTCTATGAGAGCCTCATTCAGGCCTTGTTCTGGCTCTCATAGACTTGTATTGAGACTTTGTGACATAACTTCTGATTTCTGGCCATTCAAGCTGACAGTCACAAGACGGCGTCACTAAACCGTAGTGGCGTTGGTAAAAGGTGAAGCTGGTGTAAGGTGAAAAAAAACCTAAATACTGTAGTGGGGCTCTAAGAGCCCTTTCATATAACATTTTTGTACTATGTTTAGCACATACCCTGCAAAGCCTCCCAAAATATGTATTCACCATGTCTCTATTGATAAATGAAGGCCAAAAAAATCTGTCAGGATGGTGTATGTTGGCATATTGCAAAGGAATGTATGGAATAGAGTGCTAAAGGTATCATGTTTTTTTAACATGGAAATCCTGGGGTGACAAATGTACAGCAGCCGTCATAGGCATCAATTCTTTTCAATAGTTTTTCATGATGGATCCATTAAGCGAATGCCATTATAGCTTATCTGTGACAAATATATTACATGGATTCCTTTTAAAGTCATCCATCATCTATAGCTATAATGATATCCATTAATCAGATCTATTATATAAAAGCTGATGACATATCTGTAAAAAGGATCCCATAGACTAGTGACGGATGCCAGCTAAGCATCTGCCACAGTCTATGCTTTTTCGATGACCAAAGTAATGTGATGATTTTCCCGCAGAGTAGGGCAGTAATTTGCCTTAACATGCAGGTCAATTCTTTATGAAGGCATTGGCGTTCATAAAGCCTTACGCATAGATATGGGGGCATACAACGGGTGAAATAAGTATTGAACACGTCACTAATTTTCTAAGTAAATATATTTCTAAACAAGCTATAGACAAATTTTTCATCAGATATCAGTAACAACTCATCCACAGAGGCATACAAATCAAACCATAGATGTCCATAAATTAAGTTGTGTAATAATCATAAATGACACAGGGAAAAAATATTGAGCACATGAAGAAAGAGCTACAAAAAGCCATAAAAAGTCATGGCACCAGCTGAAATCTATCAGTATTTAGAAAGCAATTCTGCCACTTAGTGAAAAATATGATCAGTTGGTTCAACTGATGGCCTATAAAAAGGTGCCTCATTACCAAGTGCCACACAAGATACATGTCATGATGGGTAAAATCAGTGAGCTGTTTCTCAAGACCTTCGCAACCTTATTGTTGCAAAACATACTGATGACTTTGGTTACAGAAGAGTTTCTAATTACTGAAGGTTCGAGTGAGCACTGCTAAGGCCATATGCCGGAAGTGGAAACAACAAAATTTCACTATAAACTAGCCACAACTAGGTGCTTCTAACAAGATATCAGACAGTGGAGAGAAAAGAATTATCAGAAGAGTTGTCCAAGAGCTAATGATCCCTGTGGAGAGCTACAGAAACACCTGGAATCAACAGTTACAATTGTTGCAAAGAAAACAATAAGTAATGCACGCCCCCTCCATGGCCTGTATGCACACTCACCACACAAGTCTCTATTGCTGATCAAAAAGCACGTTAAAGCATGTTTAAAGTTTGCTCAACAACATTTAGACAAGTATGTGAAATGCTGAGAGAATATAGTCTGGTCAGATGAGGCTAAAATTCAACTCTTTGGATGACATAATACACAACATGTTTGGAGGATAAAAGGCATTGAATATCACCCCCAAAACATCACACCACCAGTAAAGTTTGGAGGTGGGAACATCGTGATTTGGGGCTGTTTATCGAAATACGTCACTGGCAAACTTCATATAATGAAAGAAAGAATGAATCGACAAATGTACTGAGACATTGTTCATAAACATTTGCTGCCATCTACTAGGATGATGATGATGATGATGATGGTGATGAAATGAGGGTGAACATTTCAGAAAAAGACAATGATCCCAAACACACAGACAAGGAAACTCTCAATTGGTTTCAGAATAAGAAAATAAAGCTGCTAGAATGGCCGAGCCAATCACCTGACCTGAATCCAGTAGAAAATTTATGGAAAGGAGCTGACAAGACCTTCAAGATTTGAAGAGTGTTAGGGGTACTTTGCACGCTGCAACATCGCAAGCCGATGCTGCGATGTCGAGCGCGATAGTCCCCGCCCCCGTCACAGCAGCGATATCTTGTGATTGCTGGCGTAGCGAACATTATCGCTACGCCAGCTTCACATGCACTCACCTGTCCTGCGACGTCGCTCTGGCCGGCGACCTGCCTCCTTCCTAAGGGGGCGGGTCGTGCGGCGTCACAGCGACGTCACACGGCAGGCGGCCAATAGCAGCGGAGGGGCGGAGATGAGCGGGACGTAAACATCCCGCCCACCTCTGTCCTTTTGCATTGCAGCCGGGATGCAGGTAGGAGATGTTCCTCGCTCCTGCGGCTTCATACACAGCGATGTGTGCTGCCACAGGAACGAGGAACAACATCGTACCTGTCGCTGCACCGGCATTATGGAAATGTCGGAGAATACACCGATGATACGATAACGACGCTTTTGTGTTCTTTAATCGTATCAAAAAAAATTTGCACACTACGATATCGACTGCGACGTCGGAAGTGCGTCACTTTCGATTTGACCCCACTGACATCGCACCTGCGATGTCGTAGTGTGCAAAGCCCACCTTAGTGTGGAAGAATGGATCCAAAATCACACCTGAGCAATGCATGCGACTAGTTTCTCCATACAGCAGGGATCTTGAAGCTGTAATCTCCAACAAAGGTTTTTGTATGAAATATTAAAGTTCAGTAAGCATGTTGAATACTTTCTCCTACGCATAATTTTAGGACGTCTATGCTTTACTTTCATTGCCTGTGTAGTTTGAATGGGTGGATACCAACATCTGGTGAGAAATTCATGTTAATAGCACCTTTAAAAATATATTTACTTACAAAATTGGTGAGAGATTCAATACTTATTTCACCCTCTATATTGCAGAAATTAAAGGGTCTGTCTGCAAATTCTGTTATAGCGCCCCCATAGTCAATGTGCTACTAATAATCTTAGTGTCTTCTTTTGTGCCAAAGAGTAAGGAGGCTTTCCCTGCACGCTCTCTAGCCATGTCCCTGTGTGTGTAGAATAATAGATGTACACGTGCTGCTTTTTTACCAATCACTTCATTTTCCTGAACTTCAAAAGTCGACATCGTCATTGCTGCTGGACATATTGGCGGGTTATCATTGATGTCCTCAACATCTACTCGAATTTCCAGGGGCTTCGCCACAGCAACACCGTTGAAATTTTTTGCCAATGCATAAAAGATATACTGAAAAATAATGAACATATAGTACGTGAGAGATTTAATATTAGACTGAGAAAAGATCGACGGGTAAGAAAACATCAATTTTTAATAAAATAAAATAAAAGGGGTAGATTGAGGGAAGAATTACAGGTGGTGGAAGTTCAAGGCAAAAAAGAATTGTGGAGCCTCATTGCATAGTTACATAGTTACATAGTTACATAGTTACTTAGGTTGAAAAAAGACCTAGGTCCATCTAGTTCCCCCTTCCTCCACCAGTTCTACATTTTGTCCCTAAGTCATTTATAACCAACAGTGTTGTGTAGTGAGGAAATCATCCAGCCCTTTATTAAAAGCTGTTATAGTATCTGCCATTACTACCTCTTGTGGTCGGCATTCCACAGTCTGACTGCTCTAACTGTAAAGAACCCTTTCTTATTTAGCTGTCGGAATCGCTTTTCTTCCACTCGCAGTGTATGCCCCCTGGTCCTTAGTATTGTTTTCGGAAGAAATAAGTCATGTGCCAGTCCTTTATATTGACCACACATGTATTTATACATATAAATGAGATCTCCTCTGAGACGTCTTTTTTCTAAGCTAAACATATCTAACTTTTTCATCCTGTCATCATATGTGAGGCCTTCATTCCTTGTAGTAGTCTAGTCGCCCGCCTTTGAACTGACTCTAACTTCTGAATGTCCTTTTTAAAATGTGGAGCCCAAAACTGGATCCCATATTCCAGATGTGGCCTTACAAGTGATTGCAAAACTGCAATTAAAGGGAATCTGTCAGTAGGATCAACCCTCCTAAGCTGTTCATATGGGCATGTAGGTCACGGGAAGCTGAATAAAATGACACCTTGATATCTATCATCTGATGTCTTATTCCAGAGAAATCCATGTTTTTCTTATATGTAAATGACTTCCAGGCTATGGTCTGGCAACTGATCTCCCTGAGAATTTGTCTTCAGAGCTTATTTTATATAGACGGAGGCGTTACCTGTGGGCTATGTGATGGCCGTTCTCTGCTCTCCCAATCTTCCTACAGAGCTGTGTGTGATTATAACTGACACATTTGCAGGTTCCTCTCTGCTTCAGCTTCTATCTCGCAGGCAGACACTGCTGCAATATTGTTATACTACAGCAGAGCTGTGAGAGCTGCAGCACATGTGTTTGTAAGAAGGCAAAGTTTAGTTCTGCTGTTCTGTGTAAGTCACATGTCTCATACCGGTAAATGCCTCCTTATATGTAATACGAGTATAATATCTGGTAGCAGATTCTCATGCAGGTCAGTGTCTGTCCCGTAGCCTGGAACAGTTCATGTACAAGAAAAATATGAATTTCTCTGGAATAAAGGCCCTGTCACAAACAGATAAATCTGTGGCAGATCTGTGGTTGCAGTGAAATTGTGGGCAATCAGTGCCAGGTTTGTGGCTGTGTACAAATGGAACAATATGTCCATCATTTCACTGCAACCACAGATCTGCCAAAGATTTATCTGTGTGTGTGGCAGGGCCTTTCGACATCAGATTGCAGATATCAAGGTACCATTTTATTCAGCTTCTTATGACCTCCATGCCCTTATATATCACTTAGGAGGGTTGTTCCTACTAACATATTCCTTGTAAACCCTTCCTGGTTGCCCATCACAGCTGCATATAAGTGAGGTGGCCATGCATATGTGTGGTCCACTCCATTGAAGTCTAAAAGAGTTATGCAGAAAGATGAGCAAATAACCTTCTTAGGCTGTTTTCACCCATCCAATTTTCATAGTCTGAAAGAGGTGTGTGTGGTTAAGGTTTTGTATGTTCACAAAATGGCAGAGGCCTATGGGTTTGTGCCCTATCTATCATCTACAGTGGTAAAAACAAGTATTGATACACTGTGGATTTTACAAGTTTTCCCAACTATAAGGAATGGAGAGGGCTGTAATTTTTTATCATAGGTACACTTCAACTGTGACAGACAGAATATCCCCCCCCCCCAAAAAAAAAATCCAGAAAAATCACATTGTATGATTTTTAAACAATTAATTTGCATTTTATTGCATGAAATAAGTATTTGATCACCTAACAACCAGCAAGAATTCTGGCTCTCACAGTCCTGTTATTTTTACTTTAATAAGCTCCTGCTCTGCACTCATTACCTGTATTAATTGCAGCTGTTGAACCCGTTACCTGTATAAAAGACACCTGTCCACACACTTAATGACACTCCAAACTGTCCACCATTGCCAAGACCAAAGAGCTGTCTAAGGACACCAGGGACAAAATTGTAAACCTACACAAGGCTGGGATGGGCTACAGGACAATAGGCAAGCAGCTTGGTTAGAAGGCAACAACTGTTGGTGCTATTAATAGAAAATAGAAGAAACACAAGATGACTGTCAATCTTACTTGCTCTGGGGCTCCATGCAAGATCTTGCCTCGTGGGGTAAGAGTGATTCTGAGAAAGGTCAGGAATCAGCCCAGAACTACACAAGATAACCTGGTCAATGACCTGAATAGAGCTGGGACCATAGTCTCAGGATTACCATTAGTAGAACACCACACTATCATGGATTAAAATCCCTCTGCTCAGTGACAGCCTCGAAACCTGAAAGATCTGGAGAAGATCTGTGTGGAGGAGTGGGAAAAATCCCTGATGCAGTGTGTGCAAACCTGGTCAAGAAATGTAGGAAACGTTCCTCTGTAACTGCAAACAAAGGTTTCTGTACCAAATATTAAGTTTTGTTTTTCTATTGTATCAAATACTTATTTCATGCAATAAAATGCAAATTAATTATTTAAAAATCATACAATGTGAGGTGTACTTACGATAAAAATTACAGCCCTCTCCATTCACTGTAGGTGGGAAAACTTGAAAAATTGGCAGTGTATCACATACTTATTATCCCCACTGTATCTATCTAAATGCAAAACCTATAGTGAAACAAGTAGTGATGGTCAATCCCCCCACTGGGCGGGATCGGGAGACTCGCCCGATCGTTTTGTAAAGATCAAGATTGGGATAGAGATAACACGAACTTGCGTCCGATCACCGATCTTGCACTTTACTGTTATGTGATGGGGCGGGAAGAGGTGGGGCTGTAAAATAAAGAATATAGTTAATAATAAACTTTGTCATTATACTTACAGGTCTTGCGACGCGTCCTGCAGAGTCTGTCTCCCGCCGCTTCTGCTTCCGGGTCCAATCATTGCTGTGCCCTTTCGGTAACCATCGCTGACTAAAAGGACCTTCCGTGACGTCATAGCCATGTAACTAGTCAGGTGTGAATGTCGTATTATCTCACTCTGCTGACAGGAGCGGTCGGCTGCATGTCTTTCAATGCAGCTGATGCGCTCGTGCCCGGAGAGTGTCAGTCCATGCAGGGTGATGCCGATGCGAGACTGCCCGAGTCATGTGCAAGTGTCAGCCTGCTTCTCACTCTTTCGACACTGTCTGTGCAGAGTGATGTAGAAGAGCTGACAATGCTCTCTCTGCTTATCGCTCTGTATAGACGCTGTCTGTGCAGTGTGATGAAGCAGAGCTAACAATGCTCTTCCTAAGGATTGTTTTTATAATAAAGATGGAGTCTCTAAATGTTTTTTTTGTTTTATTTCTAATAAAAAAAAATTCTGTGTTGTGTTTTTTTTACTGTTTACTAGAAATTCATGGTGGCCATATCTAATTTGGCGTTACATCATGAATTTCGGGCTTAGTACCATCTGAGAATACAAAACTGGTATTAACCACTTTATTACCCAGCTTGCCACCCGGCACCAGGACCGCTGGATGAGCCATGTAAAGCACCTGGAAATGGCACTAAGAAACAATGCGCCTTTTCCAGGGGCCGCTGTGGGTTGGCGAGAATCTCAGCCCCCACCTGCCTGGCTTTACCTGACTGGTGATCAAAATACGGCGGGAGCCCACGCATTTTTTTTTAATTATTTTTTTCAATAATTAAAAAAAATTAATGGGCTCCCCTGTATTTTAATTGCCAGCCAAGGTAAAGCCAGGCATATGGGGGTGGCAGCCCCAAGCCGTCTGCCTTATCTGCGCTGAGAATCAAAAATACGGCGGAGTGCTGCGTCATTTTTTATACGACTACAATATTGTAGCTTTGCTCCGATCTTACCTGATCTTGCTCCTCCCTGTCCAGCGGTTCCGTGACATTAATAGTTCCATTATTATCAATAGTAAATGGAAATCTTGGAAATTTTTCTCTTTGGTGCAGCTCATAAATGACATTTGCATCATTCCATGTGACCTAAATACAAAGAAAACTATTGTATTTACAGCATTAGGTATATATCTAAATCAATGAGAATTTCATTTGTTTTCCTGTTCACATTTTCTATTCACACTAAACACATAGGGCTGAATTGATCCAAGACAGGCGTCCTTCACAATAGACGAGCGGCGTGGACCTCTGTGTGCTCGTCACCAAAAATCCTACTCCAGTGCTTACTGGAGAAAGATCTGTAGCATCGCAAATGCCACTAATATTCATGAATTTGACAAGCGGCGGTAGCTCAGCCGTACCCACTTTATCGGCGCTTGAACGCCAATATTTGCACCAAGCATATGCGACTTTTGAAAGCTCTTTACGCCAAGATAATATGGAAATGCTTTGATGGATCAAGCCACAGAGTTTTGCCTGCATTCGGCTACTTTTGATAGATAATATAAGGAGCTGTGGTGTGCATCACCTGTCATCCAGCCAAATGTGTCCAGTTACTGCACTTGTTTTATTCCCGCTGCTCTTCTGAGTATTAATGTATCTGTCTGTTTCTTTAAATCAGCATATAGTGTCAGAGTTATGGAGCTCTTACATTTTTATGGTCTTTACAAGGGAGCGGTGTTCACTGGATCCTCTGGGGCGTATCTTTAGTGTCATGTGATGTTTGGCTCTGCACACACCTGCTGGCATGGTGTCGTCAAACACTGTCACACCGCAGAGTCTGACAAGCAACATAAGGTTTCTGGATTGTTCATTGTGAGCCAGGCGTCGGCTGGGTCAGGTTCACTGGTTTTCAGCAGACTTGTGAGCAGGACCTAAGAGCTCATGTGACTAATTGCCACATGCAGCTGTCTCTTCCCTATTTAAAGCATGGCTTTCTTCCAGTATGTGCTAATAATAACTTTAGTATAAGCTCCAGTGATCTCGGTCTTGGTGGTTATCCTGTTAATGGTGATCTGTGTTGCGATATTGAGTGGTGTGAGCGTTCCCCTTTGTGCATTACTTTCTTTCCTTTTCTTTATTCCCCAATACACATATTGTCTCTCCTTTGTCTTTGAGTGCAGTGTGTACAAGTTTCCATTCTCCCGTGTCCGTGTCGTTTTGTCCTTGTGTTTTCCAGCCCACCCCAAGGCTGTGGGAGAGGAGGAGTAAGATCAGCGCCTGGACAAGAGTTTGGGTCATGCTGGGGGCTCAGACCTTGTTACCAACAAGTGTTGTGAATGTCAGTTATGCTTTGGCTGCTGTGAGGCTCCCTCTTGTGGCCAGGAATGGTTTGGACAGAGACCAGATGTGTTGAGCAATGGGCGTTTCCATTGCTAACTCTCTGCTTATTTAAACCCTGGTCTGATAGCAGGCTATGCCGGATGTCAGTTGTTCTTTGTTCACCAGCCTGCTTCATCCTGCTCCAGACCACATCTACCTCAGATAAGTGCTTTGCTCTTTATTTGTTGCTTGGTGCTTTTTGCTCTTATCTGAGTTTGTCATTTGCTGTGGTTGTTTTCAGTTTATTTGCATGCAGGGATCTTCCCTCTCAGTTGCTTAGTTGGGAAGCTCCCTGCAGCTATGTTTGGAGTATTGCTCCTATAAGTCTATGTGTTTGTTGCTTCTTGAATTTGTAATGATTCCTGCTTTCTGTTCATTGGTATGACAAGAGCACCTGGTATAGGACGGAGTTCAGATCTAGTCATCTGAGGGCTTTTTGTACTATCAGGTTTTTGGAATTTTGTAGGGTTTTTCTCTGGCCACCATCAGTCCCTTTCCTATTCTGTCCTATTTAGTCAGTAGGGCCTCACCTTTTGCTAATCCTATCATCTTTCTGTGTATTGTGTTTTCCTATATCACCGCAGTTTTTGAATGTGGGGGGCTTGCTATTCTTTATCTATTTTCTGAGGCAGAGAGTTATTCATCTTTCCTTCCTTTAGGATAGCTAGTTCTCCGGCTGGGTTCGCGGTGCACAGGATGTTAGTTCACCCCTCGGCTACTTCTAGTGTTAATGGTTAGTAAGGGGATGGCGGCCAGATTAGTTGCCAATGCTCTTGTCACCTTTTACCAATGATTTATGGTGGTCTTCCATGGTTCTGGATCATAACAATCAAGCCTACGTCCGAGATAAGGGACAGCGCAGGGTCTCAAGTCTGATAGTCAGCCTTGAGGCCCCTGTCCTGTCATAGCATAATACCCCGTGACATTTAGGCTGCTCTGCATTATCACCCTGTGACCAATGCCCCCTTGGTAAGGACCATAAAAATTAGATTAGCAGTTAATAAAAAGTTATATATTTCTGGGAAAGCATAGCAGATTACAAACAAACAACATAATACTGAAAGAAGCATCGGATTAAAAGGAGGGCAAAAACTACTAACTTTTGACCTGTTGACAGGTCATCTTTAAATGAGATACTCCAAAGCATCGTTATCTCATTTCCTTTGTATTAGTGAGAGCCTATGTTTATATACAGTATGGTATATATTACTTTTATTCTTAATTATTACTACTATCGTTATTATGTTATATTACACGGATTGCAATAATCATATTTGAAAAAAATAATTATTTACATTTGATAACATAAGTACACACACCTTTCCTAATCTATTCTCACCACTAAGGTTTATTGTACACATGCTGTGCTGCAATACCAAATCAAGCACTTCTGAACACAAAAAAAATCCATATTTTTTTCATTGTATACAACCTCTTAGTTGAAGTAGTGTAAGGTACCAGCTGGACAGGTCGCGAATAGAAGGTATGTGTCACCAAATTTGGTAACCTCATTGATGTGGGACCTGGAAAAGTATGCTCCAGCACATATAGTGCTGAGAGGGTTTTTTTTATAATGGCCTCTGATTTTTGGGTCCAGGTTTTAGGTGTGGCCGGACGTGCAGGGTGCAAGGTAGAACTGACCTCTCCGATACCTCCAACCCAGGTCCTGGGAAAGACCTCTGGTGTTGTTCTATCTCTGCCAGAGACTAAAGGGGGCTTTACACGCAGCGACATCGCTAGTGAAAGCATCAGCCCCCGTCAGTTGTGCGTCATGGGCGAATCGCTGTCCGTGGCGCACAACATCGTTAGGACCCGTCACATGGACTTACCTGCCGAGCGACGTCGCAGTGTCCGGCGAACCGCCTCCTTTCTAAGGGGACGGTTCGTGCGGCGTCACAGCGGCGTCACTAAGCGGCCACCCAATAGAAGCGGAGTGGCGGAGATGAGCGGGCCGAACATCCCGCCCACCTCCTTTCTTCCGCATTGCCGGCGGCCGCAGGTAAGTTGTAGTTCGTCGTTCCCGAGGTGTCACACATAGCAATGTGTGCTGCCTTGGGAACGACGAACAACCTGCGTCCTCAACAATCAACGATTTTTTGAAAAGGAACGACATGTCAACGATGGACGATTAGGTGAGTATTTTGCATCGTTAACGCTCGCTCGTTGGTGTCACACGCAACGACGTCGCTAACGATGCCGGATGTGCGTCACGGAATCCGTGACCCCGGCGATATATCGTTAATACGTCGTTGCGTGTAACAGGGCCTTAAGTGTTGGACAATTATATCTGAACGGTGAGCACTACATGGACTGTTTATTTTTGTTTGTTGTTTTGTTGCCGCTGTTGCTGGATCTGCTGTATTAGGACTCTGTTGGTCTGTTGGGCCTGCTGCTTCAGGACCAGTTGCTTAATAAAATCCTCCATTGTGTCAAACCATGCTTGGACTGCTTCAGCTGCCTTTACCCAGGACATACAATTTCCACACAACGATCACCTGTGTTCTTTGGGAATTGCTGCCCGCATTCTCCACCAATTGTAGGGATTTCACTTCTTTGGCAGTCACCAGGTCCTCAAAGGCAAAAGTCTCTTAGTGCAACAGGAAATTTTATTAGATTTCTTAAACTTCCAGCACAAGGGAAAACAAACAGCCTTTACTTCGGCATAAAGGCAAGAAAACACCAAACAAAAAATAATCAGTCCATGTGATAACTAGAGCTCACCTGCCCAGATAATTGTCCAATACTTAATCTATGCCAGAGACAGCACAACACCAGAGGTCAGGGCCGGCTCCAGGTTTTCATGGTTCCCAGTAGAAAGAGTCTCATAGAGCCCATTCACACACAGACACGTACATGCAAAAATATATAGACATACAGGCTTACTTACATATACATATTTGAAGAACAAATACATATAAATATACATACATACAGTATATACACAGCTATATGCACTGACATTCATAGATATAGACCTCAGACATGCACACATTAGAGATATTTTTAATATGGGGACAGCCTACAACAAGCCTTACTTGTCTCACATCAAGCTTCTACAGGGCATGGAGGCCTGCATGATGGCTGTCACTTTAACAGACATGGCGCACACAATGCACACTGACACTGCTGTGCATTACATCACAGAGGAGTCTGGGGGCAAATACATTACAGGAGGGGCTGGGGCATAGACATCACATCAGGGGCTGGGGCAAATACATCCCTGGGGGCATAGACATCACAAGCTGGAGACACATTACTGGGGGCAAACACATTACTAGGGGGGCATACACATTACTGGGAAGGCAAAACCCATTACTAGGTGACATACATGTTACTGGGGGCATACACGTTACTGGGGGCATAGTCATTACCAGGAAACATACACATTATTGGGGAGCATACACATTACTGGGGTGACATACAGTACATATTAATGGGGGGAATACACATTACCAGGGAGGGCATATATGTTACTGGGGGGCATACACATTACTGGGGCAACACATTACTGGGGGGCATACATGTTACTGGGGTGACATACAGTACATATTAATGGGGGGAATATACATTACCAGGGAGGGCATATATGTTACTGGGGGGCATACACATTACTGGGGCAACACATTACTGGGGGGCATACACATTACTGGGGTGACATACAGTACATATTAATGGGGGGAATACACATTACCAGGGAGGGCACATATGTTACTGGGGGGCATACACATTACTGGGGCAACACATTACTGGGGAGCATACATGTTACTGGAGGGTATACACATTGCTGGGAGGGCATACAACTTACTGGGAGGGCATACATGTTACTGGGGAGACAAACACATTACTAGGTGGCATACACGTTACTGGGGGACATACACGTTGCTGGGAGGGCATACACGTTACTGGGAAGACAAACACATTACTGGGTGGCATACAGATTACTAGGGCACATACACATTACTGGGAGCATGCAGAATACTGGGGGGCATACACGTTACAGGGGGGATTAATGCTACTGGGGGGTCATGTACATTAATGGGGGCATACACATTACTGGAGAGGGCATCCATGTTATCGTGGGGCAAATAAATTACTGGGGGTAGACACATTACTGGGCAGCATACATGTTACTGAGGGGTCATACACATTAATGGGTGCATTATACCTTCCTACAATGCACATGCATGGAGTCAAAGGGCTGGCAGCCAGCAAAGTGTGGTTCGATTAAATCAGCCCGGGGGCTGCAGAAAAGATCCCAGGCCCTGAAGATTGTGAGTGGGCCCCCTTGGTTGTCTCGGCACTTGCCCAGTTGTGCCGGGTGCCGACACCTGCCCTGCCATAGGTCTTTCGATGACCTCCACTCACGGACAGCTTCTGAGGCAGCTCAGCTGCCTTTAATAGGAAAACCTGGGCTGGAAGTATTGGAGTGGTCAGTCCCACCCTGCACTTTTGCCTGCTCCTAAAACCTGGACCCAAAAATCCCAGCCCATTAAAAAAACCCTCTCAGCACTATACAGTATGTGTTGGAACCTAATTATTCGGGTCCTACATCATCAAGGCTACGCATCTCGATGACACATACCTCCCATCCAGGACCTTGACAGCTGGTATCTTACAGTATCTTTTTATAGCACCGAGGTTTTTTTTTAACCGATCCTCTCCTTAATGCTCCTCAAAAACCACATCAAAACACTCGAAAAACTCTTTCTATTGATTTCTATGGGAAATTCACTTTGCTGTTCATATGAGGAGGTTATTGGGCCTTTTTTCTGGAAGAGGTTTTGGAAACTGGTGGGAATAAAGTACGTTACTAATCCTCTTCAAATTAGTCACTTTCAAATCAAAGCTCAGCGGCTATGGTTAGGGGCACATGGCATCTTTAATCCGGCGGCAGAGCTATTAGTTTACAAAGTTGCTTCAGGAAACAGCCAGCATCTTTCGCCTTGATGTGGTTCCACCTGAAAAAGACGCTGTGCGCAAAGTTTTGCTCAGTATTCAGAGCAGGAACTCCAAGAGCCCAACTCATCTACTCATTTATGCTTCCCCCGCCATTTATTTTTAGTTGAATACTTCTTATTTAGTGACTTTTTCATTTGCGACAAATTCAATAAACGTTCTGTGCCTTTTTTAGGTTGTCTTTTTCCAGATGTTTCAGATAAAAACTCCTTGAAAACCTCTGTGCACATGGCCTCACACTTCTAGTTATTCTGCTAGGACGGCCTTCAAGTCAAGGATTCTCTTCATAGATAGAATTAGGAATTGGCCGAATTTCAAACATCATTATTTTCCTGGTAAATGTTCCTACTCATGATGTTTAGCAAACATCCCGGGAATGATGTGAACAATGAATTGGCTGAATATTTTGTCTTCAAAGTTGAATGGGTTAAAATAATGTTCTTTTCACAAAGCGTTATTAGAATCAGCGTTCAGCCGCCTTGGCTCTTGAAACGTCTGGTTATATTTTCCATTGCGTGGATTATTTTACAAACTCTATTTTGAAATATCCTAACACTACAGTCCTACTCTGTGTTAACGTTCCCTGTAACACGTATCTCCCGTACCTTCCCGATAATGTTCTCATTGCATTATTGAATTATTTGTTCTGAATTGTGCAATGTGGGTTTTTGGTTTTATTCGGTTGAGCAGAATAATTATATGATATATTATAAGAAATTGCCTCATAGGATATTTACGCAACAAAAAACAGTAGTGCACGGGATCCGCTAGATGCTTACACACTATAGTGTTTTTCCAAAAATAAAACACTGTCATACTTTTTTTGCATCGAAAACAGTGCTAAGGGGCACCTTGCACACTGCGACATCGCAGGTGCGATGTCGGTGGGGTCAAATTGAAAGTGACGCACATCCGGCATCGCATGCGACATAGCAGTGTGTAAAGCCTAGATGATACGATTAACGAGCGCAAAAGCGTCGTAATCGTATCATCGGTGCAGCGTCGGCGTAATTCATAATTATGCTGACGCGACGGTCCGATGTTGTTCCTCACTCCTGCGGCAGCACACATCGCTGTGTGTGAAGCCGCAGGAGCGAGGAACATCTCCTACCGGCATCACCGCGGCTTCCGTAGGATATGCGGAAGGAAGGAGGTGGGCAGGATGTTTACATCCTGCTCATCTCCGCCCCTCCGCTCCGATTGGCCGCCTGCCGTGTGACGTCGCAGTGACGCCGCACGACCCGCCCCCTTAACAAGGAGGCGGGTCGCCGGCCACAGGGACGTCGCACGGCAGGTGAGTGTGTGTGTGAAGCTGGCATAGCGATAATTTTCGCTACGCCAGCTATCACCACATATCGCTGCTGCGACGGGGGCGGGGACTATCGCACTCGGCATCGCAGCATCGGCCTGCGATGTCGCAGTGTGCAAAGTGCCCCTAAGGCTTATTTTCACATAAGTCTTATTGTTGGGGAGACAAGGTTGGGGGTACATTTACCCCCCCCTAGAAAAGTAGAATCCCCCTTTCCAGGAGAATCATACTTCCCAGACTCCGTAAATCTGTGTCACTCCCAGGTCCTCCTGTAATCGTCGGCGAGCGCTCCCAGCAGGTATGCTGCACAGCGGTCGTCACACACTCCCATACATCAGATGGCACATACATTCATACTCATACACACACATACACACATCAGATCTCACAAACATCAGGTCGCACACACAATCACACATCAGATAGCACATACACTCACTCACCACATCCGGCGATACCGATTGCTTCCTGCCAGCAGGGGAAGATGAGACGCAGTGCAGTGGAGCGCAAGGACCTGCGATGGAATGCATGGAGAACTCGGCGGTGGAAGGCATCAATGCGTTCCATTGCAGGTCCTCTATGCGTTCTACTGCACTACATTCCAGGTTCCCCTGCTAGCCAGAAGCAATCGGTATTGCCGGATGTGATGTGTGATTGTGTGTGTGATCTGATGTGTGTGTGTGTGATCTGATGTGTGCGTGTGTGTGTGTGATCTGATGTGTGTTTGATCTGATGTGTGTGTGATCTGGTGTGTGTGGGTGTGTAATCTGATGTGTGTATATGCGGTCCGATGTGTGTGTATGTGCGATCTGATGTGTGTGGATGTGCGATCTGATGTGGGTGGATGTGCTATCTGATGTGGGTGGCTGTGCTATCTGATGTGTGTGGATGTGTGCTCTGATGTGTGTGTGTATGTGCGATCTGATGTGTGTGGATGTGCGATCTGATGTGTGTGTATGTGCGATCTGATGTGTGTCGATGTGCGATCTGATGTGTGTGGATGTGCGATCTGATGTGTGTGGATGTGCGGTCTGATGTGTGTGGATGTGCGATCTGATGTGTGTGGATGTGCGATCTGATGTGTGTGGATGTGCGATCTGATGTGTGTGGATGTGCGGTCTGATGTGTGTGGATGTGCGATCTGATGTGTGTGGGTGTGCATTGTGAAAATACTTTTTCTAAAGATCTCATTATCAGTGGCGTAACTAGAGTTTGATGGGCCCCGGTGCAAAGTTCGGACCTGGGTTCCCCCCCCTCCATGTACACCGACACTTGGGGTACAGAATAATGACACTGACACTCGGGGTACGGGATAATGATGCAGACACTTGGCTCTTACCCTCAGCACCCAGCTTTCCTACGTTCTGATATCCATCTTGTCCTCGGCACCCAGCTTCCCCATGCTCTGCTATACAACTTTCCACCAGCACCCAGCTTTCCCATATCAGAGCATGGGAAAGCTGGGTGCTGAGAGATGTTTCGCAGAGCATGGGAAAGCTGGGTGCTCAGAGATGTTTCGCAGAGCATGGGAAAACTGGGTGCTGAGGGATAGAGCCCTTTTCCCTCAGCACAAAACGTTCCCATCCCCTGCTTGTATCTTTGTCCCCCTTGTATATAGTTCTCCAAATACAATAAAGGCCCCCACATAGCCTTCCATATAGTATAAAGGGTCCCACATAACCCTTCATTTGTTAGAATGCACCTCCATAGTCCTCCATGTATTCTAATGGATTTCCCATAGTTCTCCATGTATTATAATTCACCCCACAGTTCTCCATATATTATACAGCGCCCCATAGTCCTCTATATATTATAATTCACCCCATAGTCCTTCATGTATAAAGTAGCCCTCATAGCCTTCCAATTATTATAATGAATTTACCATAGCTCTACCATGTATTATAATTAACCCCATAGTTCTCCATATATTATAATTCACTCCATAGTTCTCCATATATTAGAATGCACCCCATAGTACCTCATATATTATACTGCACCACATAATCCTCCATGTTTTATAATGCACCCCCAAAATCCATGTATAAGGTAGTCTTCATAGTCCTCCATATATTATAATGTTGCCCCCATAGTCCTATATGTATTATAACGCAACCCCATAAAACCTTCATATTGTGTTATGCAGCCCCATACTCCTCCATGTATAATGCACCCATATAGTCCATGTATAAGGTGTCTGTCATGTTGTATAATGCAGCCCCATAGACCTCCATGTATAATGCTGCCAGCCCCTCATGCTCCATGTAGAAATGCAGCCAGCCCGCCATGCTCCATGTGTAATGTAGGCAGCCCCCCATGCTTTATGTATAATGCAGCCAGCCCCCCCATGCTCCATGTATAATGCAGGCTGCCCCATGCTCCATGTATAATGCAGCCAGCCCCCCCATGTTCCATGTATAATGCAGGCTGGCTCCATGCATAATGCAGCCAGCCCCTCATGCTCCATGTATAATGCAGCCTGCCCGCCATGCTCCATGTGTAATGTAGGCAGCCCCCCATGCTCCATGCATAATGCAGCCAGCCCCCACATGCTCCATGTATAATGCAGCCAGCCCCCCCATGCTCCATGTATAATGCAGCAAGCCCCCCCCATGTTCCATGTATAATGCAGGCTGGCTCCATGCATAATGCAGCCAGCCCCTCATGCTCCATGTATAATGCAGCCAGCTCGCCATGTTCCATGTGTAATGTAGGCAGCCCCCCATGCTCCATGTATAATGCAGCCAGCCCCCCCATGCTCCATGTATAATGCAGGCTTCCCCATGCTCCATGTATAATGCAGCCAGCTCCCCCATGCTCCATTTATAATGTAGGCAGCCCCATGCTCCATGTATAATGCAGGCAGCCCCCCCATGCTCCATGTATAATGCAGCCAGCCCCCCATGCTCCATGTATAATGCAGCCAGCCCCTCATGCTCCATGTATAATGCAGCCAGCCTCCCATGCTCCATGTATAATGCAGCCAGCCCCCCCATGCTCCATGTATAATGCAGGCTGCCCCAATGCTCCATGTATAATGCAGTCAGCCCCCCACGCTCCATGTATAATGTAGGCAGCCCCCATGCTCCATGTATAATGCAGGCAGCCCCCCATTCTCCATGTATAATGCAGCCAGCCCCCCATTCTCCATGTATAATGCAGGCAGTCCCCCATGCTCCATGTGTAATGCAGGCAGCACCCCATGCTCCATGTATAATGCAGCCAGCCAGCCCCATGCTCCATGTATAATGCAGCCAGCTAGCCCCATGCTCCATGTATAATGCAGCCAGCCCCCCATGCTCCATGTATAATGCAGCCAGCCAGCCTCATGCTCCATGTATAATGCAGGCAGCCCCCCATGCTGCATGTATAATGAAGCCAGCCCACCATGCTCAATGTATAATGCAGCCAGCGCCCCATGCTCCATGTATAATGCAGGCTGCCCCCATGCTCCATGTATAATACAGCCAGCCCGCCCCATGCTCCATGTATAATGCAGCCAGCCCCCACATGCTCCATGTATAATGCAGCCAGCCCCCCACGCTCAATGTATAATGCAGCCAGCCCCCCACGCTCCATGTATAATGCAGCCAGCCCCCCACACTCCATGTATAATGCAGCCAGCCCCCCACGCTCCATGTATAATGCAGCCAGCCCCCCCCATCGTATGTCCGTGTGTCTGGTACGTATAAAAATGGACATCATATGTACCAGAATCACTGATGTGTGAAGAGGGCAGCTCGGTGGCTCAGTGGTTAGCACTGAAGTCTTGCAGCGCTGGGGTCCTGGGTTCAAATCCCACCAAGGACAACATCTGCAAGGAGTTTGTATGTTCTCCCCGTGTTTGCGTGGGTTTCCTCTGGGTTCTCTGGTTTCCTCCCACACTCCAAAAAAAAAACCATACAGATAGGGACTTTAGATTGTGAGCCCCAATGGGGACAGTGTTCCTGATGTATGTAAAGCGCTGCGGAATATGCTAGCGCTATATAAAAATAAAGATTTGATTTTTTGATTTGAGGGGGCCTTACATAGCAAACACCTGCTGACAGATTCCCTTTAATATGTCACTACGTTGTATTCACTGGGGCATGACCCGTGCAGCAAGTTGTATAGGTAGTATCACTGTACATAAATGTGTAAATCCCTTATACAAGGGAAAGTTTAGAAACATTGTCCATTCATGTCATAGGGCAGGGTAGAAGTTTAACGCCATTTAATCATTACTCATACAACTTGACAAGTCCGTACCTTGGTAATATTGTAAGGGTGTATGTCAGTGGAGTTTTCTGTTATGGTAATTGGTTTTGGTGCTTTCCAAAGATTTTCCAAGATGGTAATAGACACCTTCGTATTATGACTAAAGGGTCTCTCTGCAAGGTCCGATACTTCCAACACAAGTTCATATGGCTTATCTCCAAACTTCAGAAATTGAGTTCCTACAATAAAAAAAACAACTAAAAAACTGCATCTAAAACTACAAATCTGCTCTAATAAACAAAACCAAAACACAGACTTACAAGTGCTTCTCAATAAATTAGAATATCATCAAAAAGTTAGTTTATTTCAGTAATTCAATACAAAAAGGGAAACGCATATATTATATAGAGTCATTACACACAGAGGGATCTATTCCTATATATTATAGAGTCATTACACACAGAGGGATCTATTCCTATATATTATAGAGTCATTACACACAGAGAGATCTATTCCTATATATTATATAGAGTCATTACACACAGAGGGATTTAATCCTATATATTATAGAGAGTCATTACACACAAAGGCATCTATTCCTATATATTATAAAGAGTCATTACACACAGAGGGATCTATTTCAAGTGTTTATTTCTGTTAATGTTGATGATTATGACTTACAGCCAATGAAAACACAAAAGTTATTATCTCAGAAAATTAGAATAATTACCAAAAACACCTGCAAAGGCTTCCTAAGCATTTAAAATAGTCCCTAAGGCCAGTTTCACACATCCTTCTTTTTGCCGGTTTGCCGCATCCTGCGTGCTCCCGTACAGTGAATACATTACAATGACAGCGCAACAAGCACCGGTCACATGCTGTCATGTGACCGGCGCATGTGACCCGGAAGTTACAGCGCTGTCATTGTACTGTATTCACTGTACGGGAGCGCGCCGGATGCGGCAAACCGGCAAAAAGAAGGATGTGTGAAACTGGCCTTAGTCTGGTTCAGTAGGCTACACAATCATGCAGGAGATTGCTGACTTGTCAGATGTCCAGAAGGCAGTCATTGACACACTCCACAAGGAGGGTAATCCACAAAAGGTCATTCCTAAAGAAGCTGGCTGTTCACAGAGTGCTGTATCCAAGCATATTAATGGAAAGTTGAGTGGAAGGGAAAAGTGTGGTAGAAAAAGGTGCACAAACAATGAGGATAACTGTGGCCTTGATAGGATTGTTAAGAAAAGGCCATTCAAAATTGTAGTGGTGCACCGCTATAGTTGTAATCAGAGTAATCAGTTAAGGATGTTTTGCCTCCTGTGAGCTGAACCACTAGCTATGCTTCTACCCGTAATAAGTGGAGTAAGGTTTATGGCACACTTGGAATTTTGAGTGCACAAGAAGGGATCAAACCCATCATTATATCTAAAGCCTGCTTTACACCATATGACCATATGATTAAGCATACGATATCATATGCGATCGTAACCGCCCCCATCGTATGTGCGGCACGTTCAATTTGTTAAACGTGTCGCACAAACGATTATTTCCCATCACACGTACTTACCTTCCATACGACCTCGATGTGGGCGGCGAACATCCACTTCCTGGATTGGGAGGGACGTTCGGCGTCACAGCGACGTCACGCGGCAGCCGGCCAATAGAAGCGGAGGGGCGGAGATGAGCGGGACGTAACTTCACGCCCACCTCCTTCCTAACGCATAGCCGACGGGAGCCGCGGGACACAGGTAAGATCTGTTCATCGTTCCCGGGGTGTCACACACTGCAATGTGTGCTACCTCGGGAACATTGAACAACCTCACGTTCAATTTTTAGGAATTGAACGATGTGCGTGCGATCAACGTTTTGACGTTCAATCGCAATCGCACGGAGGTTTTACACGCTACAATCTTACGATGCCGGATGTGCGTCACTTACGACGTGACCCCGCCAACACATCGTAAGATTTATTGTAGCGTGTAAAGCGGGCTTAAGAGAACTTATCACACCAAAATTGAATATAAGGACTTTATTATACAGGCAATCCAAAAAATGTAAAATGTAAAAAAATGTAATATTTTGACCCCTATTTTTGAGATCTATTGTGTCTGATAAAGACCCAAATATAGGGGTTGAAACTTTACATTTTACATTGCCTGTATAATGAAGTCTTTATATTCAATTTTGGGGTGTCAAGTTCTCTTGTATCTGCCCAGAATATATATTTTTTTATTTTCTGTATAATGTACAATAATGCATTTTTATTATTAAAGGGGGAAGAGTCTAGGAGACCATTACTTGAAATAGAAATATAACAATTATATAATGATCCATAATGATGATATGCTTTTGACATATCATGCAGCAAGGCTCAGATTTGTCCCCTATAAGCTGCTGCCAACACCAGTAAACTTTTATATACAGCATTCTAGAATACTGTATATAAGATTCCAGGTTGCACTGTATAATGTAAAAAACAGTTATACTCACCTGTGGGGTGATCCGGTCCAATAGGTGTTTTTGGTCTCGGTCTGGCGCCTTCTATCTTCTTGAGATCACCATCCTCCTTCCCTGCTCCGTGTGGATGACGTGTCCTACGTCATGCACACAGTGTCCTCCTTTGTGTTCCAGCGCACGCATGTTGCTCTCTATCCTACTGAGGGCAGATCAAAGTATTGTAGTGCACATGCTCAGGTGTTCTTTGACCTTTCCCCGTGCCGGCACATTACAATACATCTGCCCGCAGCAGTAGCGCAACAGAGGACTCTGTGGTGATGACGTAGGATGCGTCATCCACATGAAGCAGGGAAGGAGGATGACAATCGTAAGAAGATAGAAGGCTCCGGACCCAGAAAGCGATGCCCACCGGACCGCCTTGTAGTTGAGTATTATGAAGGCTATTTTTTATGTTATACAGATCAGCCTGGGCTCTTATATACAGTATTCTAGAATGTTGTATATAAGGGCTCACTGGTGGTGGCCGCAACTTACAGTCACCAAATCTGGTGACAGGTTCCCTTTAAAGGATTGAATGTTGACTTAAAGCACACCAATCACCAGGATTTTCCTATATAACCTAAAGCCATTGCTATACTGGCGCTATCATGCTGATTCTATGCATACCTTTAGTTGTCAGCTATCTTGTACCGTATATTTTTTGAAACAGTAGCAAGTAAAGTTTGTAAAATGAACAATTTTTTGATTGGCAGCAGCTGCAGCAGCTAATAGCTGGGGTGGGTTTTGATAGTGATTCCCGCCCCCACCTGTCCTCCTCTCCTTTTTAGTTATGCTAATTATATTGTAAAATCATTTTACTAAGTTACTAGAATGACCTGTGCTAATGTCATACCCATGTGACCAGAAGCAGTAGAGCATCAGCCAACATAGCTGATACCAGGAAGGAACATTACTTTTCTGTTGGCTGAGGCCCCGCCCCTTCTGGTCACATGGATATGACATTAGCACAGGTCCTTCTAGTCCCTTAGTAAAAACCTTCTATAACAGAATTAGCATAAATAACAGGGGGATCACGGACAGGCATTGGGGGTGGGAATCACTATGAAAACCCACCCCAACTATCAGCTGATCCTCACCTGTTGTCACTCAAAAAGCTGCTCACTTTACAAACTTTCCTTGCTTGTGTTTCAAAACCTATACATCCTATTTTACATCTAAAGGTATGTATAGATTAAGCAGGATAGTGCCAGTATAGCACTGACTTTACGTTATATAGGAAAGTCTTGGTAATTGGTGCGCTTTAAAGCGCAGTTACCTCCAATAGGTGGCACTAGAGAGAAACAGAGTTTTTCTTAGGAGTTTTTGGAATGGATTTTCTTCGAAAATTTTATATTAAGTGTCTAAAAATGCTTGAAAGACCCGTCCTATTCATTACAGTGTAATCCTCTCTGCCGTTCCTATAAGTATTTAAAAAAAAAAAACGCTTATAAGAACAGCAGAGGGGATTTTATAAAGCAGAGGGTGCTGAGTAGATTGCTATAGTGTGAGAAAGGGGCGTACATAGAAATCATGGGACCGAATAGCATGAGTTCTAATTGCCCACCAGCCCAAAATAAATAAATGAATACTGTGAGGTAAATCCGGAGATATGACGATAAATCATGATATTCAAGTATGTCAGGAAGCCCTCTCCTGGTGTCACCCCCCCTTTCCTTCACACAACTGGTTTAGCAACAAATCCCATGGCCATGTCCTGTGATATGGAGATGAGATGATGTGGGAACAATGGACACAGGAGGACTCCCTGCCGTCACCCTGTAGTAGGAGCTGCTAGCTAGTTAGCAAGGCTATGGAAATAGCCAGACAGAACGACTCCAGTAAAAAATGGTTCATATCTCGCAAGCCATATTTCCGATAAATATGGCAACCATAAAAATGGTGTCTCCGCATGTGGACGATGCCGGCACCCCCTTTTTATGGGAGCAGGACATTGGGAAATGCCCCAGGCGTGATATCAGCCAATGGGGAACTGGCAGACAGGTCATGAGTCCCCTCGTTCTGTAGCTAAATTCATAACTGTCACAATGAGAGCATTGGCGTCCGCCTACGACGCTCCCAGGCCAAGTTATGGCCATATTCCATGTTGGGATATTGTCCATAACTCAAGCCAGGGGTGGAGCAGTGCTCCCTGTGAGGTCACGAAGGTAGGAGGGGACCTGGATGTGCCCAGGTTGATAACCCTACTTCGGCCAATTTCCAGTGTTCTTTCGCTGGGGGCACGTGCAGGAAACATCTGCGGGAGTTCCTAGAAACCTGGTCTACAGCGCCCCCCTGTGGCCAGACGCACAAGGTAACTGATTGAATTGCATACCTGTTGTAAACCATGCTTTATCTGTAACTGTACTCTGACATATGTATATTCTGTAGATTCCCTATTGTATATATTGTAGTTTCTAGTGTGCTTTAGGCTGATTAAATTATATAATTAATCTTGGGCTGTTCTGTTATCTCGATCTTGAATCCCACGTCTGTGTGTTCGGCTAATAGTTACCGTAAAGCGGTTGGTGGCAGCGAGTTGTGCCAAGGATTATTGTGGGGAGGCCAGTGAGATTCGGGAAGATATTATATATTCCGCCCGCGGAGGTCGGGGGAATATATACCCTACTCTCAACGGGGACCCTTCAATAATCGGCATAAGTAGTATAGCGGCCTCCTTGCTTATTGTCGGGCAATTCCATAATTGGCCTGACTATAAGAGGGGCGCTAGAGAGCGCGTCACGTGCTCTGTCTGTCGGTCGGGAGGTATAAAGGAGGGGTGACCCCCACTTGTTACCCCCCGATTGTGACGTACTGGTAGCCAGCGCGGGGGATTTCTGAGTGACCCCCCCGGTGGTTTGTGACATATTGGTGGCATAGCGGTGGGATCGAGATAATAGTGTGTGTGAGTGTGAGACCCATACTCCCAGACACTAAAGACTGCCTGCAGCAGCTGTGGCTGCTGGGGTCTTCAGACTAGCTCAACACTAGAGTGTCAGAGTGCAGATACTGTAAGGTGTGTGGAGGCATCAGGTGTCAGTTCTGTGTCAGTGACCAAAAGTCTGCAAGAATGGCTGATGGCACCAGGAGCAGAGCTATGCAACTGGCCAATGCTAAGGCAGGAGCCGAAGAGAGGGAGGACGGTGCTGTGGACAGCAATGAGGAGGTTGCCCACGAGTCCTCCAGGAGCTCGACGCCAGAAAACCGTTCTGCCGAGGACATTGCGCAACCTGGCACTGCTGGACAAGATGAGGAGGAGCTCACCCAAGGTTCCTCAACGAGCCAGATGCCAGCCCTCCGCTCTGAAAGGGACAGTGAATCGCCTAGCTCTGCAGCGTGCCGCAGATCACCACGTGCCATTCCACCGAGCCTGGGAGGCTCGGATAGCCTTCTTCAAATGGCTATGGCCCTTCTCCAGGCTGGAGACCAGAAGGGCTACAAGGAACTCCTGGCAGAGCGCAGGGCAGAGCGGCAGGCAGCGCGTGACGCTGAGGCTGCGGAGCGGCACGCAGAGCGTGAGGCTGCGGAGCGAGAGCGGCAGGCAGCGCGTGAAGAGCGAGAGCGAGAGCGACAGGCAGACCGTGACTACCAGCTGCAGCTAGCTCAGCTCCGGCCCTCATCAGCCACACGTGACCTTCGAGACACCAAACTTCCAAAGGTCCGTGTTGAGGACTTCCCAGTGCTGGAGAAGGATGGAGACTTGGACTCTTTCTTGACTGCTTTTGAACGGACTTGCTTGCAGCACCATCTGAACAAGGACCAGTGGGCCAAATACCTGACCCCCCGTTTAAGGGGTAAGGCCCTGGATATCCTTGGGGACTTGCCTGCTGAGGCAGATCAGGGCTACGACACCATCAAGCGGGCCCTGATCCAACAGTACAACCTCACCCCAGAGTCCTACCGCAAGAAGTTCCGGAGCCTACAGAAGGGACCAAAGGACTCCTGGGCTGACCACAGGCGGGCACTTGCCCGAGCTGCCGACCACTGGACCCAAGGCCTGCAGCTTTCCACCGGACCAGAGATCCTGGACTTGGTCATCACGGAGCAACTCTTGTGGAACTGCCCTGAGGATCTCCGCCAGTTCATCCGAGACCAGAAGCCAAAGGGGTCCACGGCTACAGCTGCCCTTGCCGATGACTACACCAACAACCGGGCCCCTGAGGCCAGGAGAGCGGCCACCAGCAGCACCTGGAGAGGGGGTAAGATGAATTCGGCGACTGCCCCACCTGCCCCTAGACTGCAGGGGGTGTCCCCCTCAACTCCCCTCTCCAGGCCCGTGGCGGAACCAAGACGGTGCCACCAGTGCAACCTACCTGGACACTTCAAGGCCATGTGCCCTCAGCGTCCCAAGGCCCCGGCTCCGTCCCCGTCCCAAGGGCCGCCCAAGGTGTATTGTGTGGGTGGGGGTGGTGGTAGGTCCCTGGACAGCTTCCAACCTGTCACCGTCGGCCGGTCTGTGACCATAGGACTGCGAGACAGCGCCTCGGAGGTGACTCTGGTGCGGCCTGAGATGGTGTCCCCCCAAGACTTGATCCCTGGAAAAACCCTCGCTGTCTCCGGGATTGGAGGCACTGACCCGGCGCTGCCTGTTGCTGACAGTTATGTGGACTGGGGCGCAGGGCGGGGGGTGAGAGAGGTGGGGGTAACTGATCGGATCCCTGCAAACGTGCTACTTGGGACAGATTTGGGGCAGATAACCTCCCAGTTTGGGCCCCAACCAAGGGCTGAACCTTCAGCCAGTACGGACATGACTCCTGACAATGTTAATGTGTTATCTATGAATGATGTGAGAGAGGGGGGAGTGAACTCTGATATTTCTGCTTGCACAGACACCATAGACACACACACAGCTGCAGCTGTGACAGGGGAGGGGGTCAGAGAAAGGTGTGACAATGCCTCTACAAGTAACCAGCCTGTGAGCTGGGATCTGTTGCCCTCTGCAGGGATAAGCAGAGAGCAGGGTGCTGCAGGGGGAGGACCAGTGTGTGGGGTGGGGGCTACCACAGCAAATGTGGGGTCCCCAGAGATTTCACAGCGGGGTTCTGTTGCTGCAGGAGGGGAACAGGCAGGTGAGATTGGGGCCGGTCCAGGAGCGGAAGTGCTCCCAGGTAAGATCTCGGTGCATGGTTCCCCCACAACCGGGGTGTCAGGAAGCCAGGTCGGTCTGCCTGAACCGGCGACTTGGTCAGGAACGGAGGAGGAGCAGGCACGACCCACGGTCGCAGCGGCTGTGGCCGCTGTCACCCGCAGTGGGAGTGCTGGAAGCCAAGGGGCCTCCCGGAGGTCCGATAGCTCTTCCCCTTCTGACCAAGTGGCAGCCGAGTCAGGTGGAGGCCAGGACACAGGTCCCGGGGTACTGACCGAAGATGTGACAGTCTCGTCGATTCTGGCCACATCTAGTCAGGGGTTTCAGGCAGCGTTAGAAGCTGACGACAGCCTGAAAGCTCTTAAGGAGCAGGCGGCCCAGCCTCCCTCGGACTCGGACCCGGAACGAGTGGTCTGGGACCAAGGACGGCTGTACCGGGCCACGGTCCAGCAGGGTTCACCGGAGGCGTGGCCCAGGGACCGACAGTTGGTGGTACCCTATCCGTTCCGGACGGAGTTGTTGCGGATCGCACATGAGATTCCGATGGCCGGACACCTAGGGATCGCTAAGACCAAGGCCAGGTTAAACCAGCATTTCTACTGGCCAAAAATGGGGGCCGATGTGGCTGCCTACTGCCGTTCGTGTGAAACCTGTCAGAGAGTGGGGAAGGCGGGGCCACGCCCCAAAGCCCCACTGGTATCTCTGCCAATCATCGATGAGCCTTTCAGGAGGGTGGCTGTGGATCTGGTCGGCCCGCTGGCCATCCCCAGCAGCTCCGGGAAACGCTTCATACTGACGGTAGTGGACTATGCCACCCGGTACCCAGAAGCAGTGGCCTTGTCGTCCATTCGGGCTGACAAGGTGGCCACCGCATTGCTGGAGATTTTCTCCCGAGTGGGTTTTCCCCAGGAAATGCTCACTGACCGGGGGACCCAATTCATGTCCCAGCTGATGGAGGCCCTCTGTAAGCAGGTCCAGGTGCGACATCTGGTGGCCAGCCCGTACCATCCACAGACTAATGGCCTGTGCGAGCGGTTTAATGGCACCTTAAAGCAGATGCTTAAGATGTTGGTCGACTCCCATGGGCGTGACTGGGAGCGGTATCTCCCACACCTGTTATTTGCTTACCGGGAGGTTCCACAGGCCTCAACAGGATTCTCACCGTTTGAGCTCCTGTACGGGCGACGTGTGCGGGGCCCCCTGGCTCTGGTGAAAGAGGCTTGGGAAGGGGATTTGGCCACCCCTGGAGTGTCGGTTATCGAGTATGTCATGCGCTTCCGGGACAAAATGCAGGCCTTGACGCAACTGGTACACGACAATATGGCTCAAGCCCAGGCCGATCAGAAGCGTTGGTACGACCAGAACGCTTGTGAGAGGACCTACCAAGTGGGTCAAAAGGTGTGGGTACTGGTCCCCGTACCACAGGACAAGCTTCAGGCAGCCTGGGAAGGCCCATACCTCGTGTACCAGCAGCTCAACCCTGTAACGTACCTGGTCACCCTGGACCCTGCCCGTGGAAGGCGGAAGCCCTTCCATGTGAACATGATGAAGGCACATCATGAGCGGGAGGCATGTGCGCTCCCCGTGTGCAACCTGCCCGAGGAGGGAGAAGCGGAAACCCTCTTGGATATGCTAGCCCAGGTTAGGGCAGGCGGATCCATTGAGGATGTGGAGGTTGGCCACCAGCTCTTGGAGGACCAACGGTCCCAGCTGTGGGCCACCCTACACCCCTTCCGGGGGTTGTTTACCAACCAGCCCGGAAGGACTGACTTGGCTGTCCATCACGTGGACACTGGGGATCATCCCCCGATCCGGCGTTCAGCATATCGGGTCTCCCTGGAGGTGCAGCAACACATGCGCCAGGAGATTGACGAGATGCTGAAGCTGGGGGTGATCCAGGCATCCAACAGCGCTTGGGCCTCGCCTGTAGTCCTCGTCCCTAAGAAGGACCGAACCACTCGGTTCTGCGTGGACTACAGGGGGCTCAATGCGGTCACGGTCGCCGATGCGTACCCAATGCCACGCATCGATGACCTGCTCGATCAGTTGGCCGGGGCTCAGTACCTGACCATCATGGATCTGAGCCGGGGATATTGGCAGATCCCCCTGACTCGCAAGGCCAGGGAACGCTCTGCCTTTATTACCCCATTTGGACTATACGAGTCCACGGTGATGCCATTCGGGATGAGGAATGCCCCTGCCACTTTCCAGCGGATGGTCAACACCCTGCTCAAGGGACTTGAAGGGTACGCGGCCGCGTACCTGGATGACATTGCCGTCTTCAGTCCCACCTGGGAGGACCACCTAGAGCATCTAGCACAGGTGCTCAGGCGGATCCACCGGGCAGGTTTGACCATCAAGCCGGGAAAGTGTCAGCTGGCCATGAGCGAGGTCCAGTACCTCGGTCACCGGGTAGGTGGGAGAACACTGAAGCCCGAGCCTGAGAAAGTGGAAGCCATCGCATCCTGGCCCACCCCCAGGACCAAGAAGCAGGTGATGTCCTTCTTGGGGACCGCTGGGTACTATAGGAGGTTTGTTCCATGCTATAGTAGCCTGGCAAAGCCCTTGACGGACCTCACCAAGAAGAAGCTGCCCTCTGCAGTCGATTGGACAATGGACTGCGAGACAGCCTTCCGGGCCCTAAAGGACGCCCTGTCCAGCCCGCCCGTGCTACAGGCAGCCGACTTCACGCGGCCGTTTGTAGTACAGACCGACGCCAGTGACTTCGGCCTCGGTGCGGTGCTCAGCCAGGTGGACTCTGCGAGCCAAGAGCACCCAGTCTTGTACCTGAGCAGGAAGCTGTTACCAAGGGAAGTTGCCTATTCCACGATGGAGAAGGAGTGCCTGGCCATAGTGTGGGCCCTGCAGCGTCTGCAACCCTATCTATACGGGCGCCACTTCATCGTGGAGACGGACCACAATCCCCTCAGCTGGTTGCACACCGTCTCTGGGACGAATGGGCGATTGCTGCGATGGAGCCTTGCGCTCCAGCAATACAACTTCACCATTCGCCACAAAAGGGGCCGTGACCACGGTAACGCAGACGGGCTGTCCCGACAAGGAGAGGTCGCGGACGGGCGCACGGGGGAACACCGGAGTGTGCTGCCCCCTAGCGCCCTCCAAAGGGGGGAGGTGTGAGGTAAATCCGGAGATATGACGATAAATCATGATATTCAAGTATGTCAGGAAGCCCTCTCCTGGTGTCACCCCCCCTTTCCTTCACACAACTGGTTTAGCAACAAATCCCATGGCCATGTCCTGTGATATGGAGATGAGATGATGTGGGAACAATGGACACAGGAGGACTCCCTGCCGTCACCCTGTAGTAGGAGCTGCTAGCTAGTTAGCAAGGCTATGGAAATAGCCAGACAGAACGACTCCAGTAAAAAATGGTTCATATCTCGCAAGCCATATTTCCGATAAATATGGCAACCATAAAAATGGTGTCTCCGCATGTGGACGATGCCGGCACCCCCTTTTTATGGGAGCAGGACATTGGGAAATGCCCCAGGCGTGATATCAGCCAATGGGGAACTGGCAGACAGGTCATGAGTCCCCTCGTTCTGTAGCTAAATTCATAACTGTCACAATGAGAGCATTGGCGTCCGCCTACGACGCTCCCAGGCCAAGTTATGGCCATATTCCATGTTGGGATATTGTCCATAACTCAAGCCAGGGGTGGAGCAGTGCTCCCTGTGAGGTCACGAAGGTAGGAGGGGACCTGGATGTGCCCAGGTTGATAACCCTACTTCGGCCAATTTCCAGTGTTCTTTCGCTGGGGGCACGTGCAGGAAACATCTGCGGGAGTTCCTAGAAACCTGGTCTACAGCGCCCCCCTGTGGCCAGACGCACAAGGTAACTGATTGAATTGCATACCTGTTGTAAACCATGCTTTATCTGTAACTGTACTCTGACATATGTATATTCTGTAGATTCCCTATTGTATATATTGTAGTTTCTAGTGTGCTTTAGGCTGATTAAATTATATAATTAATCTTGGGCTGTTCTGTTATCTCGATCTTGAATCCCACGTCTGTGTGTTCGGCTAATAGTTACCGTAAAGCGGTTGGTGGCAGCGAGTTGTGCCAAGGATTATTGTGGGGAGGCCAGTGAGATTCGGGAAGATATTATATATTCCGCCCGCGGAGGTCGGGGGAATATATACCCTACTCTCACCGGGGACCCTTCAATAATCGGCATAAGTAGTATAGCGGCCTCCTTGCTTATTGTCGGGCAATTCCATAATTGGCCTGACTATAAGAGGGGCGCTAGAGAGCGCGTCACGTGCTCTGTCTGTCGGTCGGGAGGTATAAAGGAGGGGTGACCCCCACTTGTTACCCCCCGATTGTGACGTACTGGTAGCCAGCGCGGGGGATTTCTGAGTGACCCCCCCGGTGGTTTGTGACAAATACATTAATTGATATTGGTCTGGGTCACATAAGAACATATTTTCACACCTAAAGGGGTGGTTCACCCATATTCATTATTGGTCACATTGATATTATGTTGAGAAACAATGTTTCTCTCAAATATCTTGTGTTGCCAATTGTACCTGTGAGTGGCGCTATTGCGGACCGTTCCCCATGCCTGACCCCCGGGCTCAATAACCTCGAGGATCCGGTGATGTCACGTCAACTTCCTGCTGACCTGACATCACCGCGGCTGACCGCAGCCTCCGTGAGTGATTGGCTGTGGGCAGCGTTTCGCCGCTCAGCACAGCGCATCAAGTCCCTGCTCCCTCCTCCCTCACTGCAGAGCGCTGCAAACAGGAGACACGCTGGGCTGTGATGAGCGGTGAAACTCCGCCAACAGCACAGTCATTCACATAGACTGGGGCCGGCCACGGTGATGTCAGGTGAGGAGGAAGTTGATGTGACATCACCGCATCCCTGAGGTCACAGAGCCCGGGGGTCAGGCGATGGGAAGAGCGGACTGCAATAGCGCCACTCACAGGCAGTATTGGCAACACGAGATATTTGAGAGAAACCTTGTTTCTCATCATAATATTGTTGTGGCCCATAATAAATAAGGGTGAACCAATTATTTAAGGTTTTGTACAACACCTGGTGGAAAAGAAGAAATGCATGTCACATCTTTGATGCAGATCCTGATGGATTCAGCTTCAAACAAGGAACAGTCCAATCAAAAGGCTGCACAAAAAAGGCACTTCAGCAAAAAAAAAAACTTTTCCAAAACACTTTAAAAAGGGACTGTTTCTTGAACAGTTATCGAATACCTTGACAATATTCTGTTTGTACATAGCCCAAGTCTCTCTACGCCAGATTCCACCAAGAGAAATGGTATCTCCTATACTGGTCATGGACTCTTCAGTACTACTCATTGAGGAACGTCTCTTCCCATTCTTATGAAAACAGTTGATCATAATTTTTAGGAAATTTGTCATTTCCAAATAATCAGAATTTACATAATAAGAACCCGGCTGACAAACATAAACATTGTGATTATAGGAACTGGGAATCAGCTGCAGTCGTGATCCCTCTGTGACCTTAATCTCTTCCATTTGTGTAAACATTCAATTTAATAAAATGTATCCAAGAAAGAAATTCGGAATATAAACATCCGGCAGACTAAAGCAAATGTCCACTGTTGCAAATAGAGGTGTAACGTGAAGCTCCCGGGTCTCAATGCAAAATCTATAAGAAATACCACTTTAATGTGTTTACATTTACAATAAATGAACGGACCCGATTTATTGGGCAATAATATAGAATCACGGGACCCATTCATTTTACAGGCCAAAATTAATTTTCAGCTCCCCTTCCCATCCCACAGAACTTACTAAATAATTGAAATAGGCTTAAAAAGGTTTTCCAAAAGCCAACCCTTAGTTTTAGGATTGGAGAATATTTGCTGAGAAAAGAGCTTTTTAGTGCCCCATGAACGGAGTAAGGGCGGCTTTGCACGTTGCGACATCGCAAGCCGATGCTGCGATGTCGCACGCGATAGTCCCCGCCCCCGCCGCAGGTACGATATCGTGTGATAGCTGGCGTAGCGAAAATTATCGCTACGCCAGCTTCACATGCACTCACCTGCCCTGCGACCGTCACTCTGGCCAGCGACCCGCCTCCTTCCTAAGGGGGCGGGTTGTGCGGCGTCATAGCGACGTCACACGGCAGGCGGCCAATAGCGGCGGAGGGGCGGAGATGAGCAGGATGTAAACATCCTGCCCACCTCCTTCCTTCCACATATGCTACGGAAGCCGCGGTGATGCCGGTAGGAGATGTTCCTCGCTCCTGTGACTTCACACACAGCGATGTGTGCTGCCGCAGGAACGAGGAACAACATCGGACCGTCGCGTCAGCGTAATTATGGATTACGCTGACGCTGCACCGATGATACGATTACGACGATTTTGCGCTCGTTAATCATATCATCTAGGCTTTACACACAACGATGTCGCATGCGATGCCGGATGTGCGTCACTTTCAATTTGACCCCACCGACATCGCACCTGCAATGTCGTAGTGTGCAAAGCCCGCCTAAAAGTGTGTATGGTTGGCCTTAGTTCCATTCATTGTCAATGAGACTACTGGAAATAGCTTTCTCTGACAGTTCTATAGACAATGAATAAAGTGGCGATAGAACATGCACACTACCTTTGCATTCAAGGTCCATTCTCAGGGTTCAGAGCCCAGTGATTGTTAGGTTCAAATTCTCAGTTACCAGCAAGTTATTTCCTACCCTGTGAATATAGCTGATAACCTGAGATTTTTGGAAAACCCTTTTAATGAATATATAATTCCTCCTTCCTTTTCTCCAACCTGAGCCCACTGATTACAAAATCTTTACGGCCTATACAGTTCCTTTGATCAGTATCCCCAGAACATAATTTTAAGTTGTCCATCAAATGTACATAATGGTTTACTAAACGGAGGGTGAGAGATAAGGGAGAAGATCCAGGAACACCACACGAGGAATATTTCTCCTAGCAAGTGTCTTTTACACTAGTGAGTAGCAGGGAACGAGGTCAAACCTGGCCTGGACCTTCTCTGCTAGTCCGGGTTTTGGGTTCAACGCCCGAGGTGCACAGCTGCAGGATTAGGACAGCATAAAAAGACAGCCCTAACCCCTTAGTATGGTGGGTGGTTGGGTTAGAAAGCTGAAGCAGGTTTTGTGGACTGGCACATCCAGGACCTTTTTTATGCTATATATACACTGTATATTTAATATATTGTAACAGTGAAGGGTGGGGTGCTGGAAGGAAGAAATGCTTCTCCCGGCAAGTACTTTTCACAGTAGTGAGCAGCAGAAAAGGAGGTCAAACCTGGACTGGACCGTCTCTGCTACTCCGGGTTTGGGTTCAATTCCCGAGGTGCACAACTGCAGGATTAGGACAGCATAAATCGACAGGTTAACTCCTCAGGCTATGTGCGCACGTTGCGTAAATACATGCAGTTACGCTGCGCTTTGTAGCGCAGTGTAACTGCATGCGTCCTGCGTCCCCTGCACAGTCTATGGAGATTGTGCAGGGGCCGTGTGCACGTGGTGTCTTAGAGTGCTGCTGCCCGAAGCGCTGCGTTCTAAGAAGTGACATGTCACTTCTTCCGTGCGCTTTGCCGGCAGCTCCTGCTCTGTCTATGGCAGGAGCTGCAGGCAGAGCGCATGGAATCGGCTTTTTTTTTTTTCTCTACGGACATTTTCTGCAGCGATTTGAAGCGCACGTGTGCTCTTCAGATCGCTGCAGAAATTTCTGCAGGGCTAGTACGCAACGTGCGCACATGGCCTCAGTATGGTGGGTGGTTGGGTTAGAAAGATGAAGCAGGTTTTGTGGACTACCAAATCCAGTGCCTTTGTATTAAATATATATACAGTATATATATATATATATATATATATATATATATAGTAACAGTGAAGGGTGGGGTGCTGGATGGAACAAATGCTTCTCCCAGCAAGTGCTTTTCACAGTAGTAAGCAGCAGGAAAGGAGGCCTGGACCTTCTCTGCTAGTCCGGGTTTTTGGGGCAACACCCGATGTGCACAGCTGCAGGATTAGGGCAGCATAAATAGCCCTAACACCTCAGTATAGTGGATGGTTGGGCGGGAAAGCTGAAGCAGGTTTTATGAGGAAAACATACCTGAAGGGCGTGTCCGGGACCTTTGTTGTGCTATGTGACAAGCTGCACTTTTGCTTTGCATACCTGTCTGAAGTAAGATTGTGTTTTTCTGTTTGTTTTCAGTGGGAATAAAATACTGAATTTTTGGACTGAAAACCTGTGTATGCATGTTTTCTGCGTTTCGGCCATTGCTTAACAGAGCTAATGCCCTACAATATATATATATATAATGCAACTTGGATAATATAGACATTAGATTTGACTGCTTTATTACACTGCTACATAGAAGATCTGATACTCAAGACATTGCACTTATTTTAGTTACAAAAAGACTAACATTTTTCCATTGCAATATAATAATAGGATGAGTGCGATTAAGACCCTCAATCTTTATCAATGAAATGCTTCCTTTTGCAGCCGAAGCGATTGAGCGCCAGCTGTTGTCTGACTTAATGTTAAGCTGCCCGGGGCCTTCTTAGGACACACTGATTGTTATGTACGTACCATTTATAGTGGTGGAAATTTCCCCAGTCACGTTGTTGATCTGGAAAAACATGACCCTGGCTGGGTCTGGGATCTGTTTGTTGATTTTATAGACATGTTGGGCATTAGGTGTTGATGGGTCATCATTATCGGTTGCGAACACTCTGATAAATGGTATACCTAAATTGGTCAAAATACAAAAAAAAATTATTTTCCGAACTGTAACATCTACAGATTTGGTTTCTTTTTGCACATTTCAATAAGTTTTAAGTAACGAGGCCCTTGAAAGCATAATTTAAATGCGGCAATGGATAAACCTATCCCTAAATATTGGAAAGACAGGTATATCGTTAAGAATGTAGCTCCTGCGGGGATTCAGAGCACTAGAAGCTTCCTGTACCGACTGCTACAAATAGCCAGAATATTAGCTATCTCCATGAAGGTGATTTTGAGCTCTGGGTCAGACAAATGAAGCTCCCACCATTATAGTGAGATATTAAAGGGAACCTGCCACCAGGTTATTCCCCTATAAGGTGTGGGCTTATTCGGCTCTTTATATACTGTATTCCAGAATACAGTATATAAGAGCCCAGGCCTCTCTGTAGAACGTAAAAAGACCTTTATTATACTCATCTAGGGGGCGGGCGGTCCGGTCCGATGTGTGTCACTGCTCTTACTACGGTGCCTGCTCTATCTTGTGTAATCGCTATCCTCCTTCCCAGCCCCATGTCTATGACGCATGTTACGTCATCCACACAGAGGCATGCATTGTACTCCTGCGCAGGCACACTTTCACCTGCCAGGCTAAGGGCAGAGCAATAGGTGTAATAATATTAGCAAATACCTCAAATTAATTAATCAGGAGAACTATACTACAATTCTGTGTCACATGCCTCATGTGTAGGACATTGCAGTGGCTTAGGTATCTATGGCTATGACCACGAGCAACTAACTGTAACTATATGAGTGGTTGTAACCATGGATACCTAACTGCAATGCCCTGCACATAAGGTAAGATACATAGCTATAGCAGGAGAACTATACTATATTTCCAATTAGAGGTATTCACTAATATTATTATTATTATTATTATTGATAATACATCTACTACATATTGAGATAGGATCTTGAAGATGGAAATACCCCTTTAAGCTATTTGATCCAATCACATTGCTTGAGTGCTGATTATTACTCCCATCCTTAGAAATGGTGTCTCAGGACCCCCACACTCACAGCCTAATTATGGAATCAGAATAAGAGGCATTATTAAGGCAGTAACATGGGTCTTTCTTGACCTACCGGGCCTGGACTGTTCTCTGACTGCTCCATGATACTCAGTCTGGTTGAATACTGGTGGGTTATTATTGATGTCTACTACAATTATAGTAACAGTATATGGACCTTCAATGGTGGATCCTCCACCGTCAACCGTTTTTACCTACAGATGAAGAACACACATAAGTCAGAAAATTCTCAGCAACAAAATTACAGAATCAAAGAAATCAATTATACAAAATAGTGAAGAAATACATCTACTAAATTGTTTGGAGAGATAATATTGACTGTGCAGTAAGGACACTTTAATATTAGTGGCCCATCCTTAGATAAGGTGAAGGAGGAGGGCACCGGGCCGCTCGGGCGCTGCACTCCTTCGCCAAGGAGACTCTGTGTGCGAGCGTGACTTCGGGTGGGGTGCATGACACTTACTGGTTTCTTCAGGCTGGTGTCCAGCCGTCGTCGTCATAGACATTTAGTAACACACACCACACCAGAGTTCACTTAGCCAACCAGAATCGTTCACTTTTATTCTTCACACCGTTATGACAGACATGGCCTTCCATGCCTTCCTTCCTCTCAGTTTGGGGTACTGCTCCTCGACCTGTCCCCCGCTATATTGGGTCTCGTCCTGAAGCTCCGGGTCTGTGTCTCCTTTCCCCTAACTCCGTTCACCTTTGTCCGATTCTGGGCCCAGGTGGCTCTCTAGCCGGACGACTCTCTAAGCCTGCCAGGGTGAGCCGTAGGCTCCAAACCTCTCGAGGTTACGTCAGGGTTCCCTGTCTGGCCCTAGCACCAAGACTACGTCTTCTCACACTTGAACCCTATTCTCTACTGGTCCCCTCTTGAGCTTTCCCTCCTGTTCTCTTTATTACCATCTGCCACTCTTTCCTTCCACTACCTTAACGCTATCTTATATAACATTTAATCTAAAGTCAACTCACCGCTAGATGGCAGCCGTTGATACTAATATATAGATAGTATTCAACAATCTATAAAACATGGTACGTGGACACAGTGGGGCACAGCCCCTGTACTACACAGATCAGCAGTTAGATTGTGGGGACCAAATAACAGCAACCCCACCGATCAGCTGATTGAATGGATTGTGGTGCACAAGAATTGGCACAGTGTCATATATAGTGTAATGGTTGTGACTGGTACTACAAGTTTTTTCTCGATTAAGTGAAACAATGAGAGATTGCAGTACTATTCACAAAGTGTACTGTACTGTGCCCTTCTAATGTGTCGCAGCCCCATAAATCAGATGACTGGTGGGTGAATTGGTGGAATCGGACTCCAACGAATCTGATTTTGTTAACCTATCCAAGGATGCACTAGTATTAAAGTCCTGGGTTACCTCTTTCAATTTTTTGCCTTGTTAAAACAAGATATTTTGCTATTGACAATACCACCACATATCGACTTTTTTTGCAAGTCAAAAGTCACCATTGCTCTTGCGCACGTTTTTGGTGTTGAGTTTTTGATATTTTGCACTTTTTTGAAGTCTATTTATATGGCAATCAAAAACTCCCAAATAGGGAGGTGATGGCACACTAAAGCAGTGGTGGGAGTATGGCATTCAGAAATAATCCAATAAGGAGGCGATGGCATACTAGAGAAATAGTGGGATTTCAGCAAACAGAAACCCACCAATAAGGAGGTGAATGCATACTAGAGAAATGGTGGTAGTATGGCAATTGGAAACCCGCCAATAAGGAGGTGATGGCATACTAGAGAAATCGTGGGAGTAAAGTAATCGGAAACCCCCAATAAGGAGGTGATGGCATACTAGAGAAATCGTGGGAGTACAGTAATCGGAAACCCCCAATAAGGAGGTGATGGTATTATAGAGAAATGGTGGGAGTGCAGGAATCAGAAACCTCTCATCAAGGAGGTGATGGCATACTAGAGCAAAGTGGGAGTATGGCAGTCAGAAATAATACAGTAAGGATGTGATAGTGTAGCGCCCCTGAAGCCATCAGGGAGCTACAAGGTACTGCATCCCCACCAGGATGCAGGGCCTACCCCCTAGGGACCCAGAAGGCCAGTGCCAGTAACAACACAAACACTCCAGATAATCCCTGTTTTCCCCCATAGAATGGTACCAGACTAGGGTTGGACCAATAGATGGCCACCTAGAGGTGGAGCCAATCCAGTCCACTAGACGACCAGATGGGAGGGGCAAACAGTGGACAGTCAGACAGTAGTCGGCAGGAGTCATTAACAGAGTTAGGAAGCGAGCAGAAGCACTGACACGAGTGAAACAGTGACCTGAGGGCCCAGGCGGTTAGTTGCCGGTGCAGTACGGTGGAGTACTCCCGGAACTACGCTCCAACGGGGTACAGAATCCTAGGTCAGGCAAATGCTCCAAACAGACCTGATCTGACCTTGAAGTTCGGGACACAGTAGTAACTGGAGAATGGGGGACAGGACCAGAGACTCCAACCCCACAGGGTTCACGCTACCGTCATACGGACTGCTGTAAAAGATAACCAGGAGGGGACCCCCAGCCGCTCCAAGCCACGGGGACCCACCAACCAAAGACAGGTGCAGGGGAAAGAAGCCACCAGGTCACTAAACCGGCACTGGGAATAAGGGGACCTGTGGTTGAGACCAGCTGGCCTCGGGTGATCAGTTTCCAGCTTACTGTGAGTAAAGGAACCAGTTACACTGAAACCCCTTGTGTGGCCTACCTTCTTTCAACACCCGTCCACCTCACCTATCCTCTGGGGCCTAGCCCTGCTTGCGGAGGGCCTAACATCCAGGCTGCCACTAACACCAGCCCCAGCAATGAGAACTGTGCAGCGGCGGCTCCATCCACATAGCCGCAAACCACAAGTAGTGTCACGTGTGAACTTTATTAAAAAATCCCCTGTAAATATTCCGCGTTTAAAAAGCACCCAGGGCACGAGACCGGGCAATGGCCACCAATGTGACATTCCCCAGTTATACACTGCCCGGGACCGAGTACCCCATAACCCTGGGCGACTCAATAGCATACTAGAGCAATGGTGGGAGTACGGCAATTAGAAATCCCCCAATAAGGAAGTGATGGCATACTAGAGCAATGGTTGGAGTACGGCAATCACAAACCCACCAAAAAAGATGTGATGCCATACTAGAGCAATATACTATCATATTACATCAAGGGTGTTACACTCAACCTGTCAGACTCTGGTTTACCTTGATGAGGAGCAAGCCCCAAAAACTTGGTCGTATTGCAAGGCCTGTTAAAGGGAATCCATCAGTAGGATTAACTCTTTTAAGCCATATATATGGGTATGCAGGTCATAAAAAGTTGAATAAAATGGTACCTTGATATCTGCTATTCAATTACTTATTCCAGAAAAAAATCCATGTTTTTGTTAATATGTAAATGATCTATTAAGATCTATAGGCGGGACCTAGATCTCCCTGAGAATCTGCCTTCAAAGATTATTATAAATGAATGGGCTTTACAAGTGGGAGACATGTATGTCAGGAGAGGAGACTGTCAGGCATTACATTTCTCATACTTTTCATTTATAATAAACTTTAGAAGCAGATTCTCAGGGAGATCTATTTCCAACCCATAGAGCTTAACAGCGCATTTACATATTAAGAAAAACATGGATTTTTCTAGAATAACACATCAGATAGTAGATATCAATGGATCCTTTTATTAAACTTTCCATGACCTACATGCCCATATAGATGGCTAAGGAGGGTTGATCCTACTGAAAAATTCCTTTTAAGCCTTCAGATTTTACCTTATGGGATAGCTGCTATTTCTAGTTGGTACTTATGAAATACATTATTGTTGTTCTGCAAAAGAGCTAATTTGCATATTTTTTTCCAATGAAGCATTGCTAATAAGACTTCTTACTCAGCTGGTCTATTCAAAGAGAAGAAAAAGTTTTTTCAGCTCACCCAGTATAGAGTTGTCCCAGGACTTTAGCTGGAGTGCTCGCGGTCCACTGGACGGGCCAGTCCAGGAATAGATTTGAAGCAAAAAGGAGAAGGGATGGAACCAGCACCAATGAGCGTAAGAATAAAATCCAAGGCTTTATTGGGTCCTCTTAAAAACATTATTCATACAAAGGCTCCATGGTATGCGCCCAAGCATAAAACTTGACGCGTTTCGGACTAGAAAATAAAAACAAAGTCCTTAATCATAAGACTTATGATTAAGGACTTTGTTTTTATTTTCTAGTCCGAAACGCGTCAAGTTTTATGCTTGGGCGCATACCATGGAGCCTTTGTATGAATAATGTTTTTAAGAGGACCCAATAAAGCCTTGGATTTTATTCTTACGCTCGTTGGTGCTGGGTCCATCCCTTCTCCTTTTTGCTTCAAATCTATTCAAAGAGAACCAGTACTTCCCCCACAGTTTCTAAATCAGGAAAACCCTTTTAATGCATACATTTCATGGACACTTTTACAAAACAGTGTTAGGATTTTTGTTCACAATTTGCGTTTGGCTGCATTTTTTTCCTATTCATTAGAATCGGTGAAAAACTGCAAAACTACTGAAATAATTGACATGCTGCAAATTTCAAAAAACGCCAATCAGCTATAAAAAAAAAATCACAAGGGGAATGAAAAACGTGCGTGCATGAGACTTTTGACATATAATTTGCTGGTACTGTAAAATGCAGCATTTTTGCAGTAGAAAGAAAAAAAAACTCAATTTGTGAACATACCCTTAGAATAGAAAACATTCTTATTCTCATTACCTGTAATGTGTGGAGTTTTCTCTTATCCCACCTCAACGATTGCAATGTACGTAGGAGTCCATTATTAGGCTCAATCTCAATGATATCATCTTTTTCACCATCCAATAAAAAGGTTACAGACCTAGAATTGCTTTTCTCAAACTAGAAGAAAAAAAGAACAATATTCTTATTAGATATTAGGCTGTTTTGTGGAATTAGATCTTACCTCTTAGGCATAAATTAATATAGCTATTAATACTTCCAGTTAAAACAGTTTCTAAAAAGTACCATATATGTGGGTCAATAAGGAATCAATTTTCCATTTCCGATCCTAGTGAAAGAATATAGATGCTTTCGATGGGCCGTAGTGTCTTCTCAGGTGATTAGATGTAGAACTTGGCACTCAAGATACTTTCTGAGGACCCTCTGCACGCACACAGATGAAGGTCTTTGACCGCAACGTCTGTGCTTGTGCTGGTCCTACAAGTTCTTCACAATAAAAAACACTTTTCACATTGATCTTGAGTGCCATCTACTTGAGACAGTTTTGGACCTTACTTGTGCACCACCCCAGGAGTGCTGTGTGTATCAACTCACTTCTCGGGTGACTAATCCAAGAGGCCGGTTCCCTGTGGCTTCTCCCCACCTGCTCAACTTGAGTGACAGGGCTCTCCTTTATATGCACATCAGGAAAGACCTGTCACTCAATGGGAGCGGACCAGGCGAAACCACAGGAGACCTGGTCTTAGGGGTACTTTGCACACTACGACATCGCAAGCCGATGCTTGCGATACCGAGCGCGATAGTACCCGCCCCCGTCGCAGCAGCGATATCTTGTGATCGCTGCTGTAGCAAACATTATCGCTACGGCAGCTTCACATGCACTCACCTGCCCTGCGACGTCGCTCTGGCCGGCGACCCGCCTCCTTCCTAAGGGGGCGGGTCATGTGGCGTCACAGCGACGTCACATGGCAGGCGGCCAATAGAAGCGGAGGGGCGGAGATGAGCGGGACGTAAACATCCCGCCCACCTCCGTCCTTCCGCATAGCCGGTGTGAGCCTCGGTGACGCAGGTAAGCTGATGTTCCTCGCTCCTGCGGCTTCACACACAGCGATGTGTGCTGCCGCAGGGGAACGAGGAACAACATCGTACCGTCGCTGCCGCGCAATTATGAAAATGTCGGACACTACACCGATGATACGATTATGACGCTTTTGCGCTCGATAATAGTATCAAAAACGCTTTACACACTACGATATCGACAGCGACGCCGGATGTGTGTCACTTTCGATTTGACCCCACCGACATTGCAGCTGCGATGTCGTAGTGTGTAAAGTACCCCTTAGACCAGTCATCTACGTGGCATGATCCTTAGCCAATTTTTAGTGTTTGTATGACCATGACATTTCAAAGGAAGGTTACGTTCCCACAGTGAGTATTTACAGAGCAGGTAAAGATATATTAAAACTCACATTTACTAGAAAAAAGTAAAAAATTGTATCATGTGTAAGAGTCCTATGCAGACTCGAAACACGTAGGTCCACTGTCCCCTATGCCATACTGGCTTTTATCTTTATTACTTTTTAACTGTGTTGTCCATGTGACACATAACACAAAAAAAGGCATGACAATGAAGATAATGGTTCTTATGTGATAAACTGTGCAACGATGGATAGAGAAATAGATAGATGGATGGATGGATGGATGGATGGATGGAAAGATGGATAGATAGATAGATAGATAGATAGAGGGATAGATAGATAGATAGATAGATAGATAGATAGATAGTGCAGATATTAACTAAATAAATAATTAAATGGAAATAAATTATGTGGGGTCCCCCCATTTTTGATGACCGGCAAGGTAAAACATCATTCTGAGGCTCCAAAAGTTTGAGCAGCAGCCACTTCCAGTTCACGCTGTGCTCCACGAGACTCATTGACTCAGATGAGCGGGGATGTGCAGAGGAGCGCAACGTGAGCCGGGAATGGCTGCTGCTCAAACCTATGGCGCCTCAGAATGATGCACCACAGCCTTTAATGGTTGAGTAACATCATAGTAAGCGCTGGACTACGTCGAACCTGCATGGGAACTTTTCTTTCCAATAAATTGGTGAATGAGGGGCAGTGTCTTCTTTTTATTTCTCTCTTTTATGTTTTTCATGTTTCCTTTTGTGAACTACGTTGGATTCCCTGAACTACGTCGGATTCACTGGACTACATCAGACCTGCATGGGTTGTTTGTTTTTTAATAAATTGGTGGACCACGGAAAGTGTCAGGGATCTGTGTGTGTGATTATTTCTTTTTAGATACTGGGTTTGTAAGGTTTTTAATAGGTGTGTCTATGTTTTTGGACACAGCTGACATCAACTCCAATTAGTAGTGATTGGTGAGTTTGCTCGCCACTGCTCATTACTCGATCTAGTATCGAGCATCAAAGTTTAAAAATGCTTGAGTTTCCCATTGACTTCCATTATACTTGGAACTTGATTCACGCCTGAGAACCCCGATGCTTGATCAAGTAACAAGCAGTGGCGAGCCCGCTAGCTCATGACTAGTAACTACTATTACCCCGATTGCCAATGCACCAGGGCAATTGGGAAAAGCCGCAATGAAGTGCCACTTCTGGGGTGGCTGAGGGCTGCTATCTTTAGGATGGAAAGAGCCAATAACGAAGGACCTTCTCAGCCTGATAATATCAGCCCCAAGCTGTCTGCTTTACCTTTAATGGTTATGAAAAATAGAGGGGACCCCACATCTTTTTTTTTTTATAATCTTTGTGCATATTTAACACTTAAAAATCAGTAATTCTTTGAATACATTTAATTCTGGTTCGTGCCACATGGACAGCACACAGATATCACATGGATATCATCCGTGTGCTGAACATGTTTTTCACGGACCCGATGACTTGTATGGCCGGTTCCCACAATCAGGATTAGCAGCGTTTTGGACGCAATGTGTTGTTGCTGCATTCAAAACGCTGCGTTGTACAGTACAAGCACAATGTAAGGGATTTATACATCCCATGCCCACTGTGCTTCTATTGTAAGCAGTGTAAACCCACCTGCAGCATGGCAATCCGAGCCACCACATGTCCGCAGCATGTTAGTTTATGTTGCGGAGACATGAGTGTTCTCAGCGGGGAGAACACAGCGAAAGTCTGCAGCGTCCAGAACACTGATTGTGAAGGGAGAATGGAGAACACTCGCGTCTAGAACGCAGTGTCATCCAATTTGTGGGCACATAGTCTTTGGTCCATGTGATCAATGTCAACTGTGAAAACCGTCATGTCCCCGTGTAGTTCACATGGACACGTCTGTTTCACAGGGACACACAGTCCACATGAAAATGGGGGAGTGTGAAGATCAAGATAAATTTTAATTATTATACATGTGACTGTCTCTCCGGTACGCCTTTGGCTCAAATTCTTACCCTGACCTTTCCCTTAGGGCTCATTAACACAACTGTATTCTCTGTCCAAGTGTTAGCCGTGAAAAAAACGGACAGCACTCGGTGCAATATTATTCAAAGGGGCAGTGCAGCTAACCGATTTCTTTCACCTACCAATTCTGTGGGAAAAAAATTGCACCATACACAATTTTTCACCAGAAATTGGATTCAAGTATATGGATGCAGGGAAAACATCGGATGTCACAGTATGGCATCCCGCATCCAATTTTTTTGGGATACGTTGCAGTTTCGTAACATAGGAAACTATAAATGGTCCTGTAAATTATTAAAAGCTTTTACCGTAACAAAAAAAAAAACAGAAAAAACAAAACAGAACAAAACAAACATCACACGGATGCCAAGTAAGAAAAAAATCGTCTCACTTTTCTAGATGAAAATCGGAGTGATTTTTTTATCCGCTCGTGTGACCCTACCCTTACCCTGATTCACAGCTGGTACAGGAAAACACATATACCCTTTTTTATTAGCTTTTAGGATGTAGATACCGTATAATCTAATGCCAATTTACTGCCAGGAGCGTGTGTTACATCACACAATAGATTTCATTATGTGGCCTCCACAATTGTAAATGACATATTATACAAACTTATAAAAGGGATTTTTGGAACAATTTCAGCAACAATGCCATCACCCAAAGAAGAGGGATGGTTCACAGGTGAGTAAACACATGGAAGGGTTTTATGAATCCTATTTCTCAATACCTTTTCCAGTACATTTTTCTCTCCACCAAGAAAGGACGGATCTCGCACGCCCAACATTTATGAGGCCAATAAATGAAACGGCCATACACACATTACAAAACCTCCAATGTCGTAAACCAAGCTGGAATCTCTTAGAAGATATTCTGCAAGGGTTATGATCAGAGACCTTATTGGAGACTAGCCCAACACGGTGAGGCTGATATACTCTGAGCTAGACGGGTCACACCATAGTATTTTCTCCATCTGAAATAAAGAGTCCGATTATGCTAATTACGCTCTGATTAGAGTTTGATCGTGGATATGGAAAAGAATAAAAAAAATGCTTCCATCTTCTCCCTTCTGTCAGTTTGTGAAAAACGGACTGCACAAAGAGGTCATCAGAGTGTGATCCAATTTTTTTTACAAGACCTTATTCTTCAATGGCCAAGTGCCATTCAGTTTACAAGGGCAAATACTGCATTCTGCTATGTTATTCCTTGGATCACCCGGTCTGAAGACAAAATCAGATATGAGCAGCACCTCATTGAATAACATTGGTTCAAGCACGATTCAATGTTTTGTCGGATCACACCGGAGGTTTTTAAAGCATCGTTGACTGTCATGGCGGTGTCAGGATCTGTGGAAACTACAGATTCTTTCACTCTGCCTGCTAACTTCTCTTATGTCTGTGATCACTGCCGGGAGACTCGGGCATCAACCCATAAGTAGTTCATCTCTGTTGGGCTGCTTGTTAATCTCCTTTGGTCACATGCTGCGAGAGAGCCAATAACATTCACTCCCCTCCTATGTATGCTGGCTAGACACTTCTATTAGTGGCAGCTATAGTTTATCTTTACTGGTCTGGAGAGGTGGTTTGATCCAGACTCACTGGTGGTAGTATGCGATTGTGGTGTTAACCATTGTCTTTTTCTTGCTTCCTTACATCTCTTGCTTTCCTCCTTAGTTTCTAACTGTTTGTTCCTTTTAGATAACAGTGTGTCTGAGTTTTGTTTTTTCCCTCTCTGTCTAAATCTGTGTTCCCATCACACCCCTACCCCTTCCTTCCCTGGGCGGGGGGGAACAGATTAGCTCAGGTCAGGAGAATAGCCAGCCACGGGATTTTGGCTTCTCCACCATTAGGGGTGACCCTGAAGTTAGGGATAGCCTAGGGTCCCCTAGCATGAGGGATAGTATACAAGCCCCCTATCCCTTGCTATCCTGCAGTCACATTGTGACAGAAACAATCCAGAAGTTTTGCTTTCTGGGAGCTACCTCAATGGCACCCAGTAGATTTGACAACTTTTTGTAGGCTCTGGAACGTCTCCCTTTTGTCCAGGAACCTTCTAAATGTTTAAAAAAGAGTTGGTTGGTATATTATCTGCCTTAACAAGGCATTGGAAAGTGGTTATTGTAATTTTTTCCATTTTTTTAAACATATGATCAATATTCTTGTTGACACACGTATGTGCCTTAAAAGGGCACATTATTTTAGTATTTTACAGTATGTTGCACAGTTTTGCTCAAAAACCTATTATTAGACAGATTTTTCCGAATAATGAAAGTATTAACCACTGAAATAAAAAAAAGTAGATGCAAATGTCACATAAATACCTGATATATTGTTATTGCTCCACTTCCTTCTTCAACATGAAAAGTCTTGCTTGTAAGGGGTCCCTTCTCGAAAGCTACTATTGCCTGAAAAAAATATTATGCAAATATTATTTCAATTTTATTGTATATTCACTGTATATGAAGGTGCAAATAATTTACTTGCTACACTATCTAATTAAAAATAATAAGTTGCCATTCCATTAAAGTAAATTGAGGGAATAATTAATAATGTCATAAAATGTATAAAATTGTGTAAATTGGACCAAATGTACAAAATTGACACAGTTGCGAAAAATTATAAATTTGGCACCACCCAATACGCTTTTCGTACCCTTAAACAAATCATTGCTGGTAAACTTTAGAATGCTTAAGCCCGCTTTACACGCTGCAATGTATCTTACGATGTGTCGGCGGGGTCACGTCGTAAGTGACGCACATCCGGCATCGTAAGGTACATTGCAGTGTGTAACAGCTATGTGCGATTGCGATTGAACGGTAAAACGTTCATCGCACGCACGTCGTTCATTTCTCATGAATTGAACGTCAGGTTGTTCAACGTACCCGGGGTAGCACACATCGCAGTGTGTGACACCCCGGGAACGATGAACAGATCTTACCTGCGTCCTGCGGCTCCCGCCGGCAATGCGGAAGGAAGGAGGTGGGCGGGATGTTTACGTCCCGCTCAGCTCTGCCCCTCTGCTTCTATTGGCCGCCTGCCGTGTGACATCGCTGTGACGCCGAACGTCCCTCCCACTCCAGGAAGTGGACGTTCGCCGCCCACATCGAGGTCGTATGGATGGTAAGTATGTGTGACGGGGGGTTACTCGTATGTGCGGCACATTCAACAAATTAAACGTGCCGCACATACGATGGGGGCGTTGCAAATCGCATACGATATCGTATGCAGAATCGTAACATGTAAAGCAGGCTTTAGTCTAAAAAATGGTGCACAATGTTTATAAATTTTGCATAATTTATGATTTTTCAAGACACTTTGTCAAAGTCACAATGTCAAAAATTGTCAATAAAAGTGCTGAAAATATTTACAGCACAGTAAGTTTGATGATTATCACGTACTCCATTTTGGTGCATTTTGCTTTATAAATTTACAATAAATAACCAGATCAAAATGGAAAATATCAGTCCTTAGTTCAGATTTACTCTGCAATTTACACTAATTTATGGAGTAAATGTTAGTAAATAAGTCAAGTTGTGGAAGGGATGACTCTCCTTGCTCAGCACTGGTCAGTTTTTAAAACATTGCAATATAGATAGGAGGAAAAAGTTGCAAATTACTACACCATATTTTGCTACATTATTATGCCAGAAAACTGTCGCAAAGCCATTAAAATTAATCTGTCAGCAGGTGTTTGCTACTTCATCTGAGAGCAGTATAATGTTTGCAAAAAGACCCGGAATAGAGATGAGTGGATCCTTTGTAATTCGGTTCCGCGCGTTCAGCTGGACTTTAGATTAGGCCTCTTTCACACGTCAATGAAAATCATGCACGTTTTTCACGGACGTGTCAAAGGTGCGTATTGCCCTTCGTGAGCTGTGTTTATGGCACACAAGTGTTCTCCGTGTGTTATCCGTGATAACACACAGAGAACGGGTACTTTCGACTCACCTGTCCCTGGCTTCGCTGTCCGTGGTGCTGATCTTCGGTCTCCGGTACTGCCGACTCCCCGCTGCTGCTGCTTCCGGCCGCAGAGAAGTGAATATTCAATGAGCGGTGGTCGGAAGCAAGTGACAGCAGCGGCTGAGACAGCAGGGCTGGAGAAGGTGGGTAAAGATTTTTTTTTTCTCGCAGACACATGTGTTTTCTCCGGTGCGTGTCACACAGAACACAGCCGTGTGGTCCGTTTGCGTTCCGTGTGACCCATTTGCGTTCCATGTGACACCCGTGATGCCAGAGAAAAACTTACATGTCTACGTTTGGAGCACACGGGCACACGTATGCTCCACACATACACACGGTCCATGGCATAATACGCATGTGAGCGCAGACCCATTGATTTTAATGGGTCTACGTGTGCCCGTGTCTCCGGTACGTGAGGAAACTGACCAAACATGTACCGGAGACACGGACGTGTGAAGAAGGCCTAAAGATCAGTTTGGGACCCGAACTTGACTTGAACCCCAATGGAAGTCACTAATTAGGCAATTTGGGTCTTCGTCCACATGCAGCCATCCATAAAGAGATCATTTCTGGGGCGGGAGGGCGGAGTTTTTCCTTTTTTTTTTGTTTGGTTCCCACTGCAACTGATCACGCTGTTGTCTGAACTGTTCAAACACCACAATCTGGGCCGAACACCGAGCGTACCTGAGCACAGCAATGCTCACGTGAGTGGCTTGCATACGTAAGGTACCTGAACTCTATTTTTTTAGGAAAGTCTATATTTGGCGCAAACACCGAACACTGAATGTTGGGTTCACTCATCTCTAATCCTGAATCCAAGGATTTATCATTAAGATTTCTGGGTGCAGTCATTCTGACACAATCAGAATGTTTAGACTTAGCCATGTAGCAGAGCTGAGAGAGCTGTCCCCGCCCACACCAAGCTCTTTATAGAGATTGTACATTGACAGTGAGGGGGGTCCCAGACTGCCCTGTGTGCAGTAGTCCAAACAATGATAAAGGGTCCTGCTGCTTAAACAAACATAGCAAATATAAAACAGATTGAACCTTGACAAAACAGGCATCCCTGAAATTTCTAGGTTAACCCTCGCAGCATGCTGGTTTCAGCTTACATAGCAAAAACAGACAGCTGACAGAGTCCCTTTAATAAATTCCCCATGTCTAAAAAAAACCTGTAGTAAAAACAGCCTGCTGCTCCCAGGCTAAGGCCAAGTTCAGACAAGCATATTTTCAGTTAAACCGACGGATGTTAGTCAAAGTGCAAGCGCATATGAGTCATTGCCCACACAGATCTAAGGTCCATCTGGAAAAAAATTGCAGCATGTATTACCATCCTTTTTATAAAAAGTGGCACACGGATATCAATTTGCAACTTGACTGTAACCGTGTGGTAAAATAATTAATAAAGTGGTTATCCAGTGAACAAAACCTATACAACCACTCAGAATGATGTATGAAAGTAATATAGACATTCTACCCTGAATAATCCGTTCCCTGTGCCATTTTATGCTGCCTGGTTCCCCCACTACTCTTTTCTGGTACAGCAATGACATCCCCGCCACATAGACATTTGACAGTCACAACCAATCATGGTCTTAACCCATTTTTTTGGCTTTTATTTGTTTTAGAAATAATAATTTCTCTTTGTGGGACAACTCTTTAAATTAAAGAGGTTCTTCGGTGAAAACAAGTTATCACCTATCCATAAAATAAATGAGAAATCATTGTCGGGGTCCAAACGTTAGAACTCCACTGATTGGCAGAACATGGAATTTTTATCCCCATTAGAATAAGTCTGAAATGCTCATGCCTGACCACCGCTCTATTCATTCTCTATGGAGCTTATGAGTGCTGCATCTGTGACGCCCTGGGCAAGCCAGGGGTCACAGGTCACAACACCACCACACCCCACACTCCAGGTAGGCACATCACAGCTAAACTACAAATCCTTGTTGCCTTCCTCCAGAGGCTGATGATTCACACCAGGGGGTGGGCCAGGCGGTAGGCTCCACCCACCAAGGAGATCACAGTTCTGGAGGCGGGAGAAACCAGGCAGTTAAGCCCAGGCAGGGCAAGAGTGAAGTCTAGCTGAGGGCTAGAAAGGAGTAAACAACTAAGTGAAAGTAGCAAAGTGGAAAAGGAGGAAAGCAAGTGAGGTGACAAGAAGGAAGGAAAGCCTGAAGGGTCCAGCTTTGTGTAGGGCCAGATCAGCAAGGTCAGCGACGGCGGAGACTGTCTGGAGGGGGACCGTTTGGAAGTTCCTGGAAGGACCCCGTTGGCTGTGTGCCCGGTGGTCTGGAGCAGTGTTCCGAAGGACAGTCAGCACCAGGGCAGGGGCCTCTCGGACCCCGGCAAGGCTAGGAGTCGCCAAATTTGCCGAATCCGTCAGTGAAGGGGACGTAGATCCCCCAACAACCAAGTCCCGATTGAAGGCAACAGCTCAACCTGAAGCAGAGAGACACCGCCACCGCCAAGGCACCAGTTTCTCAGGGCCAGCGCCTGCGAGCAAAGTGTAGAGCTCCTCCGGCCCAGATTGTAGTCGGGGAGCGGGTAACCGGAGGGAATCCACCGCTACCACAAGTCAACCATAGGTGCAAGGAAGAGGGACATCACCGTCAACTACCGGGAGTGCAGGTGCAGCCGTCTGTGGGACCATCCTACCAGCCGTTTGGTTTACCGTACAAACTGTGTCCGTGTCTCAGGCTGAGTGAGTACCACAGTGCCGCAAGGCACAGCGCTGCCCCCGCGTCCCTGCGCCCACCAGGCCCCGCACCTCACAAACCATCACCGGGCCCCGGGATCACCAACCCCTGCCCACGGAGGGGCAACACAACACCTGGCTGCTCCGCATCACCATCCCCGGGACCCCCGCATAGAGCAGCGGTGGTGCAATCACCACAACCGTGGGTGGCGTCACGAACTATAACAATCCCCACACCCAACAAACCCCTTTCACTCACGGGCGAGGAGTGCCGCTCGAGAAACCCCCGGGATCCGGCCTACGGCTCGAGCCACCACTGAGCAGCGGCCGCCGGACCCGAGCAGAAGGGGGCGAGCGCGGTGTGCTGACACCCTCCTCCCCGCCCGCGACAACTTGGCGTCACGAACAGGATCTTACCGCTCTGCCGTCTGGTAGAGGTGCGCCTTGTTACCGCCGGAGGTATCCGGCAGAAAAATTGCAGAAGCCGCCATCTTTGGTGCGAAAAGTTCCCGCTCGAGCGTTTTCTCGAGCAGTAGAGGCGCGAAGGCCAAGACCCCGCCCCGAGAGAGGAAGGGCCGGAAAGAGCTAAGGGGGACGGAAACAAGATGTCTGCGCCCGACGGAGCCGCTGGAGGAGCGGTGGTCGCAGCCGCAGCGGCACCCGTGGATGGGAATGGGCCTGCCCAGGTCCCGGCCGTACCGGCGGGAGGTGCCGCGGCCCCCGCGCTCGCTCAGGTCATGCCGTTCTCCTTGCCCTATGCGCCCGGAGCTGCCTGGCTACCGCAGTATGACGGGAAACTGGATGCCCTACAGGCCTTCCGGAAAAAGCTTAACCCGTTGCTAGAGCTGTACCCCCTGACTGATAAGCCACGTGCAGCGATAGTGCTAGGCCAGCTAACCGGTGCGGCGGAGTAGGAAGCGGAGACCTGGGCCGAGGGGGACCGGCTCTCTGTAGCCACCATCTTTGAGAAGCTACAGACTGCCTTCGAGACCCGGACTGAAGCTGAGCTGAGGATGCAGTTTTACCAGTGCCGGCAACGAGCTGGGGATAGTATTCGGGACTATGCTCTATGTCTGCAGACCGCCCTCCGCACGCTGAAGTGGGTGAACCCTATTAATGAGGCGGATATCAACAAGATGTTAGTGGAGCAATTTGCGCAGGGGATGAGGTCCCCTGAGGATCGTAAACAACTCCGGCTGTGGGCCCTGGAACACCCTGATGTGGACTTTGCTGTGTTAAAGGAGCGGGCCATTAAAGCACTACAGCCCCCAGCTGCCGAAGTTCTGGAACCCGCCCCGTGGCCCGTTGAGGCGGCTCCCGTTGTGGCGGCCTCAGCCAAACCAAACTCTCCAATACCTGCAGCCCCGAGCAGCACGGTGGAAGAACTGGCAGCCCAGGTCCGTCGTATGGACGGAGACCTTGCCAAAATCCTTGCTGCACTACAACCTCTGACCAGATCTCAGCCTTCGGCACAGATACAGCTTGCTGACAGCCCTGAAGATGTACCCTGGATGCAGCGGAGAGGTGCTAATCCCCCGCGGAGCAGGCCTCCCATCTGCTACAAGTGCCGTAAGCCGGGGCATTACTATCGAGAGTGCCCGTTAAACAAGCAACCCCTGGGGCCCCGGGCCAATCCTCAGGAGTAGAACCCCATGGCCCCTCGGACTGGCGGGATCGGTATATCGGAGCTCGACCCATCATTCCCGTGGTTGTGGACGGTATACCGGTGATGGCTCTCTTGGACACTGGATCTCAGGTAACCACCATACCATACACATTGTACCAGCGGTATTGGGGAACGGACGAGCTGGCACCCCCAGATACTAGTATAACACTGATTGCTGCCAATGGACTCCCTTTGACCCAAGTGGGGTATAAGCAGGTGGCCATGACAGTCGGGCAAGCTGAACTGCAACACCAGGGTATGATTGTGATCATGAATGAGCCCAGTGATCATAACCCGAAGATAGTGCTGGGAACCAATGTGATGGAGCACTGTATGGGTGATGTGTTGGCCCTATTGCAACAGCTGGCCGCCACGGCGGCAGGGAGCCGACAGAGAGCTGTGCAGCGTGAAATTCGTGCCTTGATGTACCGCCAGCATGTAAATTCAACAGGAGGAGAGATTGGTGGTGTGAGAGTGATGGATGCGGCCCCGTTGCTTGTGCCCCCCAGAAGTGAGATGATGATTTGGTGTAGGGCAGCCGTAGGACCTCAGGGGCGTGACTACCCTGCCATGATGGAGCCCATACCCTCCGAGCACTGGCCCACCGTAATAGCCGCCCGAGGGGTGGTAGACGTGAAAAAGGGGAGGGTGCCCGTGAGAGTGTTGAATTGTGGGGAGGAGGAGGTCAGGCTCCCCCGGTATGCTACCATCGCCAAACTGCTCACCCTAGATCCTCACACCATCCATGAAACCAGTCCCTCAATTTCCCCACCTGCTACCAGCACTTCCCCACCGCAGGGGGAGGTGAAAGAGTGGCACCAACAGCTACATGTGGGCACTGACGATACCCCTACACATCACAAAGCGGGGGTATACAGGGTGGTGCAGGAGTATGAACAGGTATTCAGTAAGCACCCACTAGACTTCGGGCAGATCAAAGGGGTCCAACATCACATCCCCACTGGTGAACACCCCCCTATCAAAGAGAGGTACCGGCCTATTCCCCCTGCACATTACCAGTGTGCCAAAGATATGTTGAGGAATATGAAGGAGGCAGGGGTCATTCGGGATAGCTGTAGTCCCTGGGCCGCTCCGTTGGTACTTGTCAAGAAGAAGGATGGTACCATGCGGATGTGTGTGGACTACCGGAAGATTAATCAGATAACCCACAAAGATGCCTACCCGCTGCCCCGTATTGAAGAATCGCTGGCCGCGCTGCGGACGGCAAATTATTTCTCTACCCTGGACCTCACCAGTGGTTACTGGCAAGTGGCCGTGGCCCCAGAAGACCGGGAGAAGACCGCCTTCACCACCCCGATAGGGCTCTGCGAATTCAATAGCATGCCGTTTGGGCTGTGCAATGCCCCTGGGACCTTCCAACGGCTGATGGAGTGCTGTTTGGGACATTTAAACTTCGAGACCGTCCTGCTGTACTTGGATGATGTGATTGTTTATTCCCAGACGTATGAAGCCCATCTGGAGCACCTGGCCGAGGTGTTCGCGTCCCTTGCCAAGTACAGGATGAAATTGAAGCCCTCTAAGTGCCACCTGCTGAAGCCCAGGGTGCAGTATCTCGGACACGTGGTGAGTGCGGATGGTGTCGCTCCCGACCCTGAGAAGATCACTGCCATCCAGAGCTGGCCGAGACCAACTACAGTAAGAGAAGTAAGGCAGTTCCTGGGTCTGGTGGGGTACTACCGGCGCTTCATCAAGGGGTACACGAAGATGGCTGCCTCCATGCAAGACCTCCTCGTGGGACAGACCAAAGGGGGAAGACCAGCCCCACTGGTGTGGGAGGACAGGCATGAGGAGTCCTTCCGTCAGCTGAAGGAGGCTTTGACCGGAGAAGAGGTCCTGGCGTATCCGGACTACGGCTGCCCATTCATTCTCCACACTGATGCCAGCAATGTGGGTTTAGGGGCAGTCCTATCCCAGGTCCAGGAAGGCAAGGAGAAAGTGATTGCCTATGCTAGTTGAAAACTCCGGCCGACCGAAAGGAACCCTGAGAACTATAGCTCTTTCAAGCTTGAGCTCCTGGCACTGGTGTGGGCTATCACCGAGCGGTTCCGCCACTACCTGGCCGCCGCAAAGTTCACCGCTTTTACGGATAACAATCCGTTGACTCACCTGGACACGGCCAAACTGGGTGCATTAGAACAGCGGTGGGTGGCCAGACTGGCCAACTACGACTTCACCATCAAATATAGGGCCGGTCGTGTCAACATCAATGCTGATGCCCTCTCTCGAATGCCCCACTTGTCCGAAGGTGAGTGCAAGGATGATGACCTCGACGAGATCGAGTTGCCTGCATTCCACCGGCCATCAGGTGAGAAGATCCATGTCCATCAACAACGGGTGAATCTGGATCCGCTACCTAGTCAGAAGTGGCAAGAAGCTCAAAATCAGGCGCCTGCGGTCCGCTTGGTCAAGAACTTGGTAGAGCAAGGCGCCGCCGGGATGGACCCTGCCGCCCCAGCAGAGGCCCAACGCTTGTGGAAAGAACGAGCCCGACTGTGCCTGCATCAGGGGAGGCTGTACCGGGAGCTGATTAACCCGAAGACCCACGAGAAGACCCGCCAGCTGGTTATTCCCCAGGCTTATGTACCCACCATTCTGCAGGCGTACCATGATGGAGCCGGCCACTTCGGATGGAAGAAGCTGGAGATGCTGTTAAGAGAGCGGTTCTATTGGAGTGGGATGCGGGAATCGGTAGAAGCCTGGTGTCGAGAATGTGGTCCTTGTACGTTGAGGAGGAAGGATGAAGCTAGCCAGAAGGCCCCCCTGCACCCCATCGTTACACACCAACCGTTGGAGCTGGTCGCCTTGGACCATGTGAAGCTCACCCCCAGCCGAAGTGGGTATACCTACGCTCTGACCATAGTGGACCATTATTCTCGGTTCATGGTGGTTGTCCCGGTCAAGGACTTAACCGGCCGTACCGCTGCGAGAGCGTTCCAGGCGTACTTCTGTCGGCCCCATGGATACCCTGAGAGGGTGCTCACCGACGAAGGCCCAGCCTTTGAAGCGGAGGTATTCCATGAGTTTTGTCAGCTGTATGGTTGCAAGAAGATCCGGACCACTCCTTACCATGCCCAGACCAACGGTATGTGTGAGAAGATGAACCATCTCGTCCTGGGTCTCCTCAAGACGTTGCCACTAGAGGAACGGAACCTGTGGCCGGAGAAGCTGCCTGACTTGGTCAATATGTACAATAATATCCCGTCCAGCTCGACAAACTGCACCCCAGCGTATCTGATGAGAGCTCGACCTGGCCGGCTGCCAGTGGATTTGGAAATGGGATTGGAAGCCCCAGAGACGCTCCCCGCAACGGCTGAATGGGATGCCCGGCGGAAGGTGCAGTACCGACAGATTCAGGAGTATGTGGAGAAGAACCTGGGGCAGAGTCGAAAACAGCAGGAGCTGCACTTCAATCAGAGAGCGGCTGCCGGGCCTTTCCAGCCTGGGGATGTGGTGTTGAAGCGGAAGAGAAAAACCCACAAGCTGGATGATCAGTGGGAACAAACCCCCTACGTCATTCAGCCCACCGGATGGGAAAATGGAAAGACTTACCAGATCAGTCGCGACCAAGGGGGCACTTTGGCCACGGTTTCTCGGGACCACTTGAAAAGGTGCCCACCAGCCTTGAGGACAATGCCGGAGGTGCCAGCTCCTCCCCCAGCGGAAAAGGAAAAAGAGGTGATCCACACGGTGATGGGTGACTTCCCCGCAAACTGGCCTATGCAGAACGGCGCGGTGATTCTTCCAGTGATACTGTTCCCACAACCTGTGGATGAAGAAGTAGTGGAAGAGGTAAACCGTGAGCCAGAACCGATGCCAGTGCCCAGGGATGAACCTATGCCCAGCTCCCCTATGCCTCCACCTGTCCCACACGAAAGCCGGGAGGTGGAACCAGTTGTTCCCTCTGCCCCACTGCCCAGCACCACTGACACCGGGCCCCGAAGGTCCACCCGTTCCAACCTAGGTAGACCCCCACTTAGGTACAGGGAGACCGTTCTGTGATAAAAGGGGTCCGGGAATGTGCAGAGTGGTTGTTTGTTTGTTGAAAGTTTGAAAATGAAAATGATGATTACCGAGTTTTCACCAGATTGTCAGTTGTGATTTGCAACCGGCAGGAGCCGGCACCGTTGTCCCCGTGGGGACCGTTTAAAAATGCATGGGAACTATCCATGGACAAGCCCGTGAACTTGCAGGGCAACCACAGACGTTAGTGGCTTGTAAATATGTTGGTTACCGTTACCGTTTCCGCAGTGCCGCCTCTGGAGAGGCAGGTTGGAGGGAGGGCCCTCAGCAGAGCAGGCTGGGGCCCAGCCACCAAAGGAACCGGTGGCTACCCTCTGGAGGGAAGGACAGATCCCGCTCGGGTAACTTGTGCTGGACTGTGGGTCAAGGGGTGCTGCCTGGGCTTTAGGGGCAGCATCAGGGCCAGGTTGCTTGGGTGGGAGAGAGCGGAAACCGTAACCGTAAACCGTTGCAACGTTTAAGAAATGTGCCTCCCGTCTTGGGAAGAGTTATTAAAAATGTGAATATGTTATGTTTAACCCTGTTATCCCCTTTTTCAGAAAAATAAAACCGGTGTAGGACGGCAGCCCGCGGACGGTCTGCATTTTGCTAAGGGGGAATGTGACGCCCTGGGCAAGCCAGGGGTCACAGGTCACAACACCACCACACCCCACACTCCAGGTAGGCACATCACAGCTAAACTACAAATCCTTGTTGCCTTCCTCCAGAGGCTGATGATTCACACCAGGGGGTGGGCCAGGCGGTTGGCTCCGCCCACCAAGGAGATCACAGTTCTGGAGGCGGGAGAAACCAGGCAGTTAAGCCCAGGCAGGGCAAGAGTGAAGTCTAGCTGAGGGCTAGAAAGGAGTAAACAACTAAGTGAAAGTAGCAAAGTGGAAAAGGAGGAAAGCAAGTGAGGTGACAAGAAGGAAGGAAAGCCTGAAGGGTCCAGCTTTGTGTAGGGCCAGATCAGCAAGGTCAGCGACGGCGGAGACTGTCTGGAGGGGGACCGTTTGGAAGTTCCTGGAAGGACCCCGTTGGCTGTGTGCCCGGTGGTCTGGAGCAGTGTTCCGAAGGACAGTCAGCACCAGGGCAGGGGCCTCTCGGACCCCGGCAAGGCTAGGAGTCGCCAAATTTGCCGAATCCGTCAGTGAAGGGGACGTAGATCTCCCAACAACCAAGTCCCGATTGAAGGCAACAGCTCAACCTGAAGCAGAGAGATACCGCCACCGCCAAGGCACCAGTTTCTCAGGGCCAGCGCCTGCGGGCAAAGTGTAGAGCTCCTCCGGCCCAGATTGTAGTCGGGGAGCGGGTAACCGGAGGGAATCCACCGCTACCACAAGTCAACCATAGGTGCAAGGAAGAGGGACATCACCGTCAACTACCGGGAGTGCAGGTGCAGCCGTCTGTGGGACCGTCCTACCAGCCGTTTGGTTTACCGTACAAACTGTGTCCGTGTCTCAGGCTGAGTGAGTACCACAGTGCCGCAAGGCACAGCGCTGCCCCCGCGTCCCTGCGCCCACCAGGCCCCGCACCTCACAAACCATCACCGGGCCCCGGGATCACCAACCCCTGCCCACGGAGGGGCAACACAACACCTGGCTGCTCCGCATCACCATCCCCGGGACCCCCGCATAGAGCAGCGGTGGTGCAATCACCACAACCGTGGGTGGCGTCACGAACTATAACAATCCCCACACCCAACAAACCCCTTTCACTCACGGGCGAGGAGTGCCGCTCGAGAAACCCCCGGGATCCGGCCTACGGCTCGAGCCACCACTGAGCAGCGGCCGCCGGACCCGAGCAGAAGGGGGCGAGCGCGGTGTGCTGACACCCTCCTCCCCGCCCGCGACACATCCGGCTTATTTCGGCAGGTACATGGAGAATGAATGGAGTTTTGGTCGGCAATTCACACTGCTGCTCCATTCTAAGGTGGCTAGAAAGCTCCATGTTCAGTCAGTCAGTGCGGTTACCATGGGTCAGATCCCCACAATAAATTATCACATATTATGTGGATAGGTAATAATCTGTTTTCACAATTACTATATGTTGTCATTATTCAGGGAGAAGTGGTGCTTTTGTGGTTGTTTGTTGTCTTCGAAAGATCTCCTACAATCTGCCCAGATTAAGGACCCCTATACGCATTAGACAAAAGTTGACTTAACCTACCGATTTTGGTGAGATTGGCCATCCACCTAATGTGTATGAGGTCCTTATGACTGGCCACTAACAGATTATATGACAAGGAACATAAAGATCGAGCCCAGGGATTCAATGCTTTTGGTTAAGAGGGTAGATAAGCTGCTGCCAGATGATTCTGGCAGTGGCTCTTTCATAGAGAACTCTGGACAGCGCAATCAAACGATAGGCCAACAACTGTCTAATGTGTATAGCCATCTTAAGTCTGATTAGAGCACAACTACCAACTATCCTAAGAAGAAGCCTGATCTCTCATTACACTCACTACCATGAGGACCAAATCTGTGTGAAGACAAGCTTTTTCTCGACATTACTGAGGATCTATGATTCTAAGGTGCCCCATCCCACCCTCCTCGCAAAAAAACCTACATCCATCGGTGCTTGTGGCAATCCTGAATTGTGAGATAAATAAAATATAAAAAATTCTGAGGGGAATACATCAAATTGATTACACTAGAAAAACAGTATAAAACAGTTTGAATGGTTGTAAATTTTTTTGCGCAACACAGAGTGGCTTCAGAATTTTGTGACTTTTGGTGATTTTTACACCAGTTTGAAGCAGCTCTGCCAAAATATCAGAACTGGAGTGGGTGGGACAAGGCATGGCTACAAGCCGTGGTACACAAAACCCATCAAATTCAACAAAAGTGTTGGCATTTCTTACACCAGAAATATCACTCCAGTCTCTGAGGAGCACGCACCTGGATAGAGGCACCGAATTTATTAAGGGGCAAACTCGGCGCATCTTACTCCTTCACGACTCTCACTTACTGAATGGGGACCAAAGTGTTTTACAAATGTGTTATACAAACTGTGTTTGAAGTATTGGCCGACGTACTATAAGTGTGACATGGGCAACTGAGGGCCTAGTTGATAAAATGGCCCATTTCTCCATTTAAGGCAGCTTTCTACAGCCCATTATCTATCTATATTGCATGTAACACATGCATAACAACTTTTTAAAAACTTCTCTGTGGCAATTGGGGGATTGACATGGAAATAGCCACGAGTACGCTTTTATTTACAATAAGCCATTGCCTATCCATACGCCTTGAATGTGCCTTTGTGCATTATGGCAAAGAATATTCTGGAGTGCTGCTTTCAAGAAGGTTTTTTTGCCGCCTTAGAGATTTGCTAATTCTTGTAGAAGTCCTAGAGGTCTCCCCATTTCCGGGACTTTCTCAGATGATATATCATGAGATGGACTGTGCCTATACATCTCATGATTTATTAGTAGTGGATTATTACGGAGACATAAGAGAACTCTCTATCACAAGCTGTTAGGGAGAAACGGGCCCATGTACTGTTCCCGCCCTGCGGCCCTGCGGCTCTCCGGCTTTAAACCTTTTCCAACCTCCAAAAAACCTCTTCGCCATAGCAACACAACAGAGAATTATTGTTGAGCAAACATTTCTCTTGTTCCGCTTCCAATATGACCGCCCCTGGGGTTTATTATCCGTAATATGAAATATTTTTATTGCTCTGGCCGATTTGTACTAGCTTAGTAATGGCGATGACCAATTTATTGCAGCCTCCTCTTCCTTTAAATACACCTGACAAAGCCTGGAGACTTCTAAAGTTCAAAGTCTGCGACTGGTATCAAGGCAACACATATTCTCCTCTCCCTCATAGTAGTGTCAGGCTGTAAAAGTTATTATACTCTGTTTACCTATTACTCACTGTCGATTTTTTCAGATAAAATAACAAGGTTTAAATCAATAATCTAGTTTCAACTTGTAATAGATGTATATACATGTGTGTCTGAATTTTTATATATATATATATATATATATATATATATATATACTGTATATACAGTATATCTAATATATAAAGTCCAGTATGTGTATGTGTGTGTGTGTATGTGTGTGTGTGTGTGTATGTGTGTGTATCCGCTAAATGAATCCGCACCGTTGCATTTACAATCACGAAATTTTGCACAGACGCCCCATGTGACCCAGGGAGTGTCGTAGACTATGTTTTGACAGAAAAATGTAACCCCGTGCTTTACAGTTAGTCTCTAAAGTCCTGCCGCCATTAAACTGAACGGAGGTGGGAGCTATAGGTTATTAATAGCAACTGTCAGTGGTTGCTATAGGAACAAAATAAACTGTTAGTGGAAGCTTATGCGTGAGGTTATATGATGTCGGTGGAGACATGGATACAGAGACAGAAAAAGACAGACAGAGACAGATGGGGAAAGAGACAGCCCTGGAAAGAGACAGCGCTGGAAAGAGACAGCACTGGAAAGAGACAGCCCTGGAAAGAGACAGCCGGGCAAAGAGACAGCCCTGGAAAGAGACAGCCCTGGAAAAAGACAGCCAGGCAAAGAGACAGCCAGGGAAATAGACAGCCGTGGAAAGAGACAGCCCTGGAAAGAGACAGCCCTGGAAAGATACAGCCCTGGAAAGAGACAGCGCTGGAAAGAGACAGACAAAGACAGACGGGGAAAGACACAGACAAAGACAGACGGGAAAGAGACATACAGACACACACACATAGAGACGGAGATAGAGAGAGACAGACAGACACAGAGATGGAGACAGACTGATAGAAATATAGACAGAGATAGAAATAGACAGACAGAGACATAGACACAGGCAGACAAGGAAAGAGACAGACAGAGAGGCAGACAGACAGCGACACACAGACAGCGACACACAGACAGAGACTGGGAGAGAGACAGAGAGACAGTTACTATCCCGGGCAACGCCCGGGTACTATAGCTAGTGTATATATATATATATATATATATATATATATAATGTGACGCCCTGGGCAAGCCAGGGGTCACAGGTCATCACACCACCACACCCTACACCCCAGTTAGGAACATCAAAGCTACCCAGAAATCCTTGTTGCCTTCCTCCAGGGGCTGATGTTCACCCCAGGGGGTGGGCCAGGCGGTTGGCTCCGCCCACCGAGGAGTTCACAGCCCTGGAGGCGGGAAGAACCAGGCAGATCAGTTAGTTCAGTTAGGGAGGTGAAGGAGTAAACATGAAGTTGAGTTAAGGAAGTGAAAGTAGAAGAAGTGAAGTGGTAGTGGAGCTTAGGAGAGAAGCTGAAGTAAAATGAAAAAGAAACAGCTTGTAAAGCCTGAAGTTAGCCCGGGTGTGTGCCCCGGGCTGAGAGACAGCAAGGTCAGCAGACGGCGGTGACTGCTCGGAGGTTGCTGGAAGGACCGCGGACGGGTAGTGGCCCGGTGGTCTGGAGCAGTATACGAAGAACAGTCAGCACCAGGGCAGGGGCCTTTCGGATCCCGGCAAGGCTAGGAGTCGCCATAATTTGCCAAATCCGTCAGTGAAGGGGACGACTGTCTCCCAACAACCAAGTCCCGATTGAAGGCAACAGTCCGACCGTTACAGAGAGACACCGCCACCGCCAGGGCACCAGTTTCTCAGGGCCAGCGCCTGCGGGCAAAGTAGGGCTCCTCCGGCCCATATCCAAGCCGGGGAGCGGGTTACCGGTGGGAACCCATCGCAACCACTATCAACTTAGGTGCAGGACAGAGGAACCATCACCGTCACCTACTGGGGAAAGCAAGTGCAGCCGTCCGTGGGAACCGTCTTTCCAGCCGTATGTTTTACCGAGAACTGTGTCATCGTCTCAGGCTGAGTGAGTACCACAGTGCCGCAAGGCACAGCGCTGCCCCCGCGTCCCTGCGCCCACCAAGCCCTGCATCTCCGACCTCATCACTGGGCCCCGGGATCACCAACCCCTACCCACGGAGGGGCAACACAACAACTAGCTGCTCCCTACCATCATTCCCGGGATCCTCATACAGAGCAGCGGTGGTGCCAACAAATCACCATAACCGTGGGTGGCGTCACGGACAATAAACTATTGAATCCTATGGAAACAATTGCCTCAGTTTTCATTGGTTTCGATTTTCATTGATTCTATTGATCTGTCAACAAAAACCGAGGTATCACTGTATATGTGTATATACCGTATATATATATATATATATATATACACACAGAATACATACACAGTATATATATATATATATATATATATATATATATATATACATATATATATATATATATATATGTATATATAATTTAGATACATGATGGGTCACATCTACCTTCTAGTACAAGAAGGTAGATATATATATATATATATATATATAGATATATATATATCTATATATATATATATATATATAAATATATATTTTAAATATATATATATATATATAGTGTGTGTGTGTATATATATATATATATATATATATATGTGTATATATATATATACACACAGTGTATATATATATACTGTATATGTATACATACTGTATACATTGATACCTCGGTTTTTGTTGATAAGCCGTCTGAATAGAATCAATGAAAATTGAAACCAATGAAAACCAAGGCAATTATTTCCATAGGATTCAATGTAAATTCAATTAATTTGTTTTAGGCACTCTAAAATACATACCAAAATCACATTTTATTGAGAATATAGATAGTGTTTAATACAAAAAAAATAGAAAATGAATATAAAATGAATATTAAATGAATATAAAACACTAATGTAAGGAATAAATACATTTTATCTTACATTTGCTACATACATTTTGAAACTGACGAGCAGGGTGATACATAATGCCATACAGAGCAGTGTGGATCACTCTTTGTTGTCGCAAAAATAGCAGCATAGTCATGTGGGCAATGCTGCTAAAAACAAACGAAAACCGGGGCAAATTTTTAGTAAAAAAAAATCAATGAAAAGCGAAGCCAACGATAATCGACGTCAACGAAAACTGAGGTACCACTGTATATATATGAATATATATATATAGATATAGATATACAGTGGTATATATTCTTTTGCATGTATGTCACACTTAATGTTTCAGATAACCAAGCAAATATAAATATTAGACAAAGATAGCACAAGTAAACACAAAAAGCAGTTTATAAATGAAGGTCTTTATTATTAAGAGAAGAAGAAATCCAAACCTACAGGGCCCTGTGTGAAAAAGTGATTGCTTCCTGACTCTAATAACTGGTTGGGCCGCCCTTAGCAGCAACAACTACAATCAAGTGTTTGCAATAACTGGCAATGAGTCTTTTTACAACGCTCTTGAGGAATTTTGGCTACTCATCTTTGCATAATTGTTCTAATTCAGTCATTTTGCAGGGTTTCTGGGCATTAACCACCTTTTTAAGGTCCGGCCACAGCATCTCAATCAGATTAAGGTCAGGACTTTGACTAGCCCACTCCAATGTCTTTATTTTGTTTTTCTTTAGCCTTTCAAAGGTGGACTTGCAGGTGTATTTTGGACCATTGTCCTGCTGCATAACCCAAGCGCACTTCAGCTTGAGGTCACAAACAGATGGACGGACATTCTCCTTCAGGAATTTTTGGTAGACAACTGAATTTGTGGTTCCATTTACCACAGCGAGTCCTGAAGCAGCAAATAATCCCAGACCATCACACTACTACCACCATATTTTACTGTTGGTATGATGTTCCTTTTCTGAATGCTGTGTTACTTCTACGTCAGTTGTAATGGGACATACACTTTCCAAAAAAGTTCAACTTTTGTTCTGTCAGTCCACAGAATATTTTCCAAAAGTCTTGGGGATCATCAAGATGTTTCTGGCAAAACTGAGATGAGCCTTTATGGGGTTTTTTTTGCTCAGCAGTGGTTTTTGTCTTGAAACTCTGCCAGGCCGGCCATTTTTGCCCAGTCTGTTTCTTATGGTGGAGTCATGAACACTAACGTTAACTGAATCAAGTGAGGTCTGCAGTTCTTTGGATGTTGTTGTGGGGTCTTTTTTGACCTCTTTGCTGAGTTGTCGTTGCGATCTTGGGGGTAGTTTTGGTCTGCTGGCCATTCATGGGAAGGTGCACCACTGTTCCATATTTTTGCCATTCGTGGATAAGGGCTCTCACTGTAGTTCACTGGAGTCCCAAAACTTTAAAAATGGCTTTATAGCCTTTTCCAAACTGATAGATCTTGATTACTTTTGTTTATCATTTGTTCCTGAATTTCTTTGGATCGCAGCATGATGTCTAGCTTTCGAGGATCTTTTGGTCTACTTCTCTTTGTCAGGCAGGTCCTATTTATGTGATCTATTGATTGAGAACATGTGTTACAGTAATCAGGTCTAGACGTGGCTAGGGAATTGAACTCAGCTTCCCAAAAATGCGATAAACCACAGTTAATTTATGTTTTAAGAGGGGGGCAATCACTTTTTACACACAGGGCCCTGAAGGTTTGGATTTCTTTTTCCCTTAACAATAATGCCCTCACCTATAAACTGCACTGTGTGATTACTTGTGTTATCTGTGTCTAATACTTTAATTTGTTTGGCGATCTGAAACATTTAAGTAGCAAAAGAACAGGAAATCAGGAAGGGGCAAACTCTTTTTCACAGCACGGTGTGTATATATATATATATATATATATATATACATATATATATGCATTACAGTATGTGAATATATATTGTATTAACTGTATAGTGTGGATGTAAATAATACTGAAACTCCTTTTGCAGATGGAGGACAAAAATTTCAGTCTATTATTTCCGCAACCTATTTTTTTTCAGAGAGGTTCTGCAGCAGCCCCTGAACATAGGTTATGAATTGCAAAGCCGCAGCTGTTAGTCAATGAATTATAAATTAATTGACAAAAGGTTTATGGATATGTGGTATGCGAAATGTCTTACAAAAGAGGAAGGAAATGAGCTTCGTGTAATTATTGATTGAAACGAGGCTCAACTGAGAGGGAAGTATGGCAAAATCAGGAAAGACAGAAAGAGATCCACACAGGTAGTGGCGGAACATGTGGGGAACTCCTTCCCGTTTTCTCCTCCCTTGACATACTCATTCAACTTAAAGAACACCTGTCTCCAGGTCCAAAGGGTTCAGTTTTTTGCTCTTTATTTTTTTTCTCATTCTCTTTGCTCCTCTGAGTATTCTGATTTTTATTTTTTTGTTTTTGAAATCTGCAGATATGGACCTTTTTATTTAGTGCTACCTTTTTTGGTCTTTACCAAAGGGGTGGTGCTCACAGAGGAATTATGCCAAGCAGCCTAGAGACATGCCCACAGAGAATCTAATGCGGGCGTCACACGAGATGAGCTATCGTGCGATACATCGTCGGGGTCACGGTTTTCGTGACGCACATCCGGCATCGTTTGCGACGTCGTTTCGTGTGACACCTCCGAGTGACGCTGAATCGGTCACAAATCTTGAGTCGTGTACATGTCGCTTATTTTTAAAAAATCGTTTATTTTTCATGGCGCTGGTTGTTCATCGTACCCGGGGCAGCACACATCGCTCCGTGTGACACCCCGGGGACGATGAACACAACTTACCTGCGTCCCGCGGCACCTATCGGCTATGCGGAAGGAAGGAGGTGGGCGGGATGCTTACGTCCCGCTTATCTCCGCCCCTCTGCTTCTATTGGCCGGCGGCTGTTTGACGTCACTGTGACGCCGAACATCCCTCCCCCTTCAGGAAGAGGATGTTCACCGCCCACAGCGAGGTCGCTCAGCAGGTAAGTACATGTAACGGCGGTTTAACGACTTTGTGCGACACGGGCAGCGATTTTCCCGTGACGCACAAACGACGGGGGCGGGTACGATCGCACATGCGATCGCACGATAGATCGCATCGTGTGACGCCCGCATAAGAGTCATGCCCCCCTTGTAAAGATCATAACAATTAGCATTAAATACACTAAATAAAAAGGCAGCAATCTCTGGAACCATAGACCCTGTGAAATTCCGCACCCTCTGAAGGATTACTGCATCTGCGGTATAAAACCGCAGCAAACCGCACCCAAAAACTGCATGTGGTTTTGCCGCGGTATTGCCGTGGTTTTTCCGCAGGTTGGTACCTGTGTTTTTATGCATTCAATGCAATAAAGCACATTGAAAAAAAAAATATGTGTTGTCATTTCTTTCTGATAGATAGATAGATAGATAATAGATGGATAGATACAGTAGATAGATAGATAGATAATAGATAGATAGAGGGATGGATAGATAGATAATAGATAGATAGATAGATAATAGATAGATAGATAGATAGATAGATAGATAATAGATAGATAGAGGGATAGATAGATAATGGATAGAGAGGTAGATAAATAGATAGATACATGGATAGATGGATGGATGGATAGATAGATAGATAATAGATAGATAATAGATAGATAATAGTTGGATAGATACAGTAGATAGATAGATAGATAGATAGATAGATAATAGATAGATAGAGGGATAGATAGATAATGGATAGAGAGGTAGATAAATAGATAGATACATGGATAGATAGATAGATAGATAGATAATAGATAGATAATAGTTGGATAGATACAGTAGATAGATAGATAGATAGATAGATGATGGATAGGTTGATAGATATTACAGCTTTTATTTCTGATGTGTCTGCGGGACCTTGGGTCTGAGTTCTCGCAGGGTCACTGCCGGTCGGTGACGTCACTCTATTACCGCTTGTGAGGCCCTGAAGTTCTCGCGAGCAGTAATATGTTGACATCACCGACTGTGAGAAATGTCCTAAATACCCCTGCAGCTTCGTTCACGGGGCTGCATTGAGTACTATGTGTCAGACGCCGCTGGATCAGTCTGCAAGCGTCGTGGGACCTTGTGTGGATTATGTCGGAGCTGGGTGCTTGGTGGGTTAATAAAGTGGTTTAAGAGGGGTCTTTTTTGTGTTGTATTTCAAATAAAGGATTTTTCGGTGTATTTGTTTATCCACTTTCACTTATAGATTAGTGACGGCGTGTCATAGACACTGCCATTACTAATCTTGGATCTTGGACTTAGTGGCACTAATGGGCTGCCATTAACTCCTTATTACCCCGATTGTCACTGCATCACGTCAATTGGGAAGAGCCGGTAACACGTCGGGACTGTCGGATAATGGTTGTGACATTATCAGGGCAGCTGCGGGCTGATATTCTTGGCTGCGGGAGGCAAGGGCATTAACCATGGCCCTCGCCCTCCCCAGCCTGAGAATACCGGGCCGCTGCTGTGTGCTTACCTTGGCTGGACGGTAAAGATATGGCGGAGCCCACATTTTTTTTTTTTGTTGTTTTTTTTTCGTTTTTTATTTTTAATACATATTTTTATTTTAATAATGTATGTTTCTGATTTCTATGTGTTTGTGCATTATATATGTACAGTATATGTCTGTGTGTGATATGTGTGTGTTTACTCTCTGCTCAATTTCCTCTTCCTCTCCTAATGACATCACTTCCCTGCAAAACGCAGGGTAGTGATGATTGTTATGTCCCGAAAAAAGCAAAATACTGCAGGAATAATGCAGGAAAACGCAATGAAACGCACATAATTTTCTACCTGCGTTATTCCCTGCAATATTTCATGATTACATTACAGTCAATGGGGTAAAATACCGCACGTACTTGCGGAAAAGAAGTGACATGCTCATTCTTTTTGCTGCAGAAAACATGCAGCAAAATCCATTGGTGAAAAAAACGCACTATGCGCACAGCGTTTTTTTTTTTACCATAGGTTTTGCTGGGGAAGGACTGCAGAAAGGTTCTGAACATTTTCTGCAGCAAAACCGCAGTAAAACCTGCAGTGTGCGCACAGGGCCTAATAGTTAGGGGAGCAGCGATAATGAAGTAAGAGCTAAACCTTGGCACCTGGTGACAGGTCTTTTTTAATTTATTTTAAAGCTTTTGGTTTGATTCTACTATCTTCCTTTCCTTATAGCGATTTATTTTTTGTAAGCAGATGGTGTAGATTTATTGTTTGTATTAAATTGTGTTTAATTTCCGTGCAGATAAGGATTTTGCTGGATATTGCCTGAACAATATCAGTTACTTTTGGGGTTTGGGTATTGGGTTTTGAACACTTATCAGTGTATTGATTGGGTGCAATTTCATGGAATTTAAAGGGGTTGTCCACTACTAGGACAACCCCTTCTGATTCCACTTGTCGGTAACTGTGGTTCCGGGCTCATATGACATTGTGATGTCACGCGAGCCCCGTGTCCAATCAGTGCTGACTTCTCTTGCAATGCTTTCGGATCAAATGTGTTAATCAACAGGAAGTGACGCTGTGGCTCCACTCACTTCCTGTTGATTGGTCATTTGGTCCCAAGGTGTTGCGAGAGAAGCCAGTGGTGATTGCACTCAAGGCTCGCGTGGCATCACAATGTCACATGAGTCCCAAAACGCGGTTACCAACAGTGCTGGAATGGCGCCAGAATGGAAGGTGAGTAGAAGGTCTTATTTTAACTGGTAGTTTTCCTAGTAGTGGATAACCCCTTTTAACTGTGTTCTTTGTAGTATAATATGTGTTAATTGAGTATTACATTTTTTTTTACGACTACCAGTTGTTTCCTATTGGAGGGTGGGGGTATCATTTTATTATTTTTTAACACGCAGTTGTATCACATCTGCCTTTTAGCTTTTTAATACGTAACATATAGCTAACGCACTTTGGGGCGTGAACTAATGGTATAAATTGTGCACATCTTCTTAGTGTCTGGACTAAAGCAGGCTTTACACGCTACGATATCGCTAACGTATTATCGTCGGGGTCGCGGTGTTTGTGACGCACATCTGACGCCATTAGCGACATCGCAGCGTGTGACACCTATTAGCGACCTTAAACGATCGCAAAAGTAGTCAAAATCGTTGACCATGGAGAGATGGTCCTGTAACAAAAAATTGATTAGCGATGTTGTTTGTCGTTCCTGCGGCAGCAGACATCGCTATGTGTGACCCTGCAGGAACGAGGAACATCTCCTTACCTGCGTCCACCGGCAATGCAGAAGGAAGGAGGTTGGCGGGATGTTACGTCCCGCTCATCTCCGCCCCTCCGCTTCTATTTTCATGCCGCTTAGTGACTCCGCAGTGACGTCGCTATGACGCCAAATGCACCTCCCCCTTGAAGGAGGGATTGTTCGGCGGTCACAGCGACGTCGCAGCACAGGTATGTGCGTGTCACGCTGCCGTAGCGATAATTTTCGCTACGGCAGCGATCACACAATATTGCACACACGACAGAGGCGGGTGCTATCGCGCTCGACATCGCTAGCAATTGCTAGCAATATCGTAGTGTGTAAAGCCCGCTTAAGTTTCGTCGGAATAACTATTAGATAGAGTGAGTAAAGGTGGGTCACAATTTTTTAAAAGGCCTAGAGGAAAAGTTTAAAATTAGATTGGTTTGGTTGACAGCTCTTCTTTTTATTTCTGCATTGGAAGATACCTGTCAATCAACCAAGTCTGGGAGGCAGAAGGCGACTCACTACACGGATACCTCTCTGTTGTGAATGTCGTCTGTGTGTGTGGGTGCTGTTTTGCAGCTACCTCTTGTGGCCAAGAATGGCAGTGGAGCTGAATCTGAGCCTGTAACTCAGACAGGTGTCAGCATTAATTGGGAATTAGGGAAGTCTATTGCAGACAAGTCTGGTCTATATAGGAGAGCATTTTTTGCTTTGCTGGTGACGGTTATAATTGTATTTTCCTCAGTCTCTGTTCCTGGCTTGGAGTTCTGTCCATCCTTGTTTCCCTGAGCAAGACTTCTGCAGATAAGGTCTCAGTTTTTTTTCCTTGCTTTCTGGTTTATACCTTAGGGTGGTTGTTTTCCTTGTTTTGCTTTGTATCTGTTTTCTTGCAGGTGATGTTTGGATTCTTTTGTGTTGTGAGCATGAGGGTTCCCCCTTTTCTAGCTCACCTGCAGGAAAAGGGATTTTCTCCCTGTCTAATTTGATTATTTGCTCATGTGTATTTTTCTGGGTTTTTTTTTTATTTTATTCTCCCATTATTTACAGGAGTACCTGATATAGTGGGGGTGAGGTCATTCGACCTCCAGGGCCATTTTTTACTATCAGGAGTTTTGTATTTTTCTATAGGGATTTTGCACTGGTCACAATCTGTTTCCTTTCCTTTTCATTGTATCAAGTTAGTTGGGCCTCGCCTTTGCTAAATCTATTTTTCCTATCTGTGTATTGTGTTTTCCTACATCACCGAAATCTTTATATGTGGGGGCTATCTACTCCTTTGGGGACTACTCTGAGGCAAGGTAGAGTTCCTCATTTCTTTCTGTGAGGCGTAGCTAGTTTCTCCGGCTGTGACAAGGTGTCTAGGTTTTTAGGAATGCTCCACGGCTACTTCTAGTGTGGTCTGATAAGGGATTTCGGTCAGCCCAGGTTCCAACTACTCTTGGTCCTTTTTCACCAATGGGAGTTTTTTGTAATCTTCCATGGTTACTGGATCATAACACCTCTCCCTGTGCCCAACTCGTTATAAAATCATATTTCTTCAAAAACACTAAAGCAAAAAAAGATAATCCCCAAGTAATCAAGACTGGTGTTTTGTATCCTAGTCTTTACAAAGTTTGCACTTGAGTAAGATGCGTCAATTCGTCATTTTGAAGCACCCGCCTTTGTCTTATAACTGCTGTGTGCCGCCAGACATGTACTCTAGCCAGGGGCTGTGGTTTGTTTCTGACGTAATTTGCACCACTCCTGTGCTGTAAATTATGATGAAATTCTCGGGCTTACTTGGCTACGCCCCACTCCACATTAGCTCCAACTACTTTTCAAAAAGTTGGCAGATCTTGGCGAGACTGCAGTAAAAATGCCTAAATGTGCAGCATTTTAGATTACCAAATTTTAAGCCAAACAAATAAAAATTTTGTGATTGATCACCAACTTCTACCAATGTTCCAGCTAACCCCCAATCAACAAAGATAGTCCAATATAATTGATCATTCATTTGTACCACAGTCCCATTTATCAGGTTCAATCACCAACATTACAGATAACAGTTAGTTGACATGGTAGGCAAATAAAAGACATAAAATGAACTCTATGACTAACCAATTGAGTTCTCATCAATCCGTTGATCATTTGGTAATGGCTCATCAAAGGCAGAATAAATTTCAAGCATGCACCAAATATTTAGCAAGAAAATTGAAATGCAAATATAGGTTGATTTTCTTTAATTCCATGTGTCTGGTGACCATTAAAAATGTTAGACTATGTTCATTCAATGAAAAGAAGTCGGCCATAGGGTACATAAGAGATAAGACCGGACCACACCTTAGTCAGTATCTATCAACCACTCCTTAGTCACTGAGTATCATGTCAATCAATATGGCTTCCCGCACTTTAGTCTAGCCCTGTAGTTAATTTACGTGATACAATAGTGTTATATATAAAGCAATAGCAAATAGAGGAAACATCTATTTATCTTCACACTGTCTCTTTTCAGCTCCTAGCAGTTACCAAAGATGCCCAAACCCTGCTTTGTCACATAAGAAGCCAACAGTAATGTAAGCCTCATATTTTAGGTGGGAACCTTGGTACAGATATTGCATTGGGGTCTGGTGGCTTCACGTCACAACTCTAAATACAAATATCCCAGTTAAAAGTCATAAATTATAATTTTTTTTCCATTTGATAGATCAAATAATAGTGAACTCTCTTAAAGACCACCACTTTGAGAAGATCATATTTGATTTAGGCAACACCTTCCATGGTGCTGCACCATTTCCTTTGTATTCAGACCACATTCTTTGACCTCTCTCTAGAAAACAATGATTCAGTGCTATTTTTGGGTAGCTGTCTAAAAGAAGATGCAAGAATGTTTTTAAATTGCCCATTTTTTTCATCTTCATCCTGAGCCTTCCTTACAAGAGACTATGATGCCTTAATTTTGCCACCATGGCATTGTTCTATATACCAAGTGTAGTTTTCATTTTCATCAAAGGTTTAGCAATACAAAAAAAAATGTCATAAACAATTCAAAGACCTCATTGTGGTATCTATACTGAGGATGGGTCTATCTAGGATTTAGGGCGGTGATATTATTCAATGTAATCTGATTTATGTAAACTGTAGGACCTGAGGAAGCCATCACAGACAGATCAATGCTCACATCCACCCCTATTATCATAAAAGACACGGTGGGGTCAAAGTCTTTTCTGCTCTAAAGGTGAAGAATAAAAATCCCTGCCAATCCTTACAGTATAAAACAGATATAAAAGTTTAAAATAATTACCTGAATACAGCATAATAGAATAAGAAAATCTTTAAGCTTCAACATCTTAAGTTACTTCATGGAAGTCCTAAAGAAAGAGGCATAGGTTAAGGGTAATCCGGAGACGTGTGCCTTTGGACGTTGACTCAAAAGAAGAAAGCCATCTATTGGTGAATCACATATAACCAAGGTTCAAAAGTTGAGCTCGGAGAGGCTGGGTGAGCCGATATGTCTTAACATAGGCAACTATAAGGAAATGACAGTAAATGAATCCTACGAACTGATCCCAGCCCAGTAGGTTAGTTATCCATTAATTCATAGGGTGGGTGTGATCTACATAGCTTTTACCTGAGCAGCTCTATGTGAATGTCTAGAGCTAAAAGTATCAGCTGATTCCAGAATCTTTACTTAACTTTATATGACATTTTTAATACAATTTTTGCTAATTTTATGAATTTTTGTATTAATTTCATTAGAGAATTCTCATAAGTTTAGGTTTTTGGGCAAAAAAAACAATTTTTTTTATTTCTAGGAAAAAATAGGTACAAATCATATTCACAGACTACAGAAGTTATACTGCTCCTCTGCCTTTTGATTTCAGTGCTTTGTGGTATTTAGTCTATCAGTTCATATACTGTTTGGACACGATTAAACATTTTTGAAGAATATGGTAATGAATAAAATTAGCAAAGATATATTACCATTGTTTAAACATATGATTATATTTTTCTTATCTCCTGTTCTCACTTCTGTTGAGGGGCAATTTCTGAGCCTTGAATTAACTAATTCAATGGGGATAATCCTGATGGTCCCCATTATAATGAATTGGGTTGGTTGGATAATGCCAATTTCTGTTGTAAGATGGATTATTATAGATTTGTGGCTTTAATTATGAAATGATATCTCAATAGAGATGTGAAAAAAAGCCTTAAAAGCTTTTTAAAAAAATAATAATTATATGAATTTATCCTGGATTAAATTGTAAAGATTGCCCTATTCTTCTACAGCAATGTAATCATGAAATTGGGTAAGTCCAAGAGAGGACAATGCTATCCAAGTTAGATGACAGGTGCAGATCAAGCACAGGGTTCAACAGTGCTCTGCTGTTTAAGAAAATCCAAGACCAAATGGATAGGAATTGTGATCTTTATTCGTCTACGTGTTTCAGAGATTATTCTCCTTCTTCAGGACCAGAAATTACATTCATATGATATTTGGTCCTGAAGAAGGAGAATAATCTCTGAAATGCGTAGACAAATAAAGATTATGATTCCTATCCATTTGGTCTTCTATTTTCTTCAACGGCATCGCAACATTTAACCCTTTCCCTGATCTGCACCTATCATCTGTCACCAGATAGTTGGTACACATTTTACCAGTGGTTGTCACTTTCACAACTATTAGAGGTGAGCCTTCCTGATCCCTTCATATTCACTACCCTACTCAGATAAGACCCTATCTGCTCTTTTTGTCTCCCTCAACGTTTTTAGCCTACCGTTGGAATATTTTGTAGCCCAGTGCAGCAGTTTTCAGCTTTTTAGCCAACATCTTCCACCTACAAATAACAAAACTGGCAAATATAGGAGACACATGCTTACAGGGGCCAATTAGAATTTGAACAAGCATTTTAATAGATGCTCACTTTGTGATTATCATCCCCTAAATACTGCATTGTCTACACTAATGCAAAGAAAGCGGCGGACCAATTTCCAAATGCCTAATAGTGCTAGATTTACCTACAGGCAATGTGCCTAAGGCAGAAATTTCACAGGTATTTTAAAACAGCGAAACAATTATCAAACTGTTTTTACGGTACAAGATGTTGTATAAATCAATATACGAACATCAGTAGTAGTGAGTCATGGGATGACATGGGAGTTATCTCTTGAGACAAATCAATAGATTCAAACATCTGAGGCTAGCAGTCACAAGGAGATTTTTGCGGCATTGCCAACCGTCATGGTGGCATCAGGATCCGTGGAGACTACAGATTCTGTCACTCTGCCTGCTAACTTCTCTGAGGTCTGTGATCAGCGCCGGGGTGATGCAGGCTTAGACCCACAGACTTGGGCAGGCTAGCAAGAGTTAAAGTCTGCTGGGCTGCTTATTGGTCTCTTTGATCATATGCTGTGGGGGAGCCAATCATGTTCACTCCTCTCCTATATATGCTGGCTGGACTATTCCATTAATGCCAGCTAAAGCTTACCTATACTGGTCTGGTGAGGTGTTGTGATACAGACTTACTGGTAGTTGTTGTGCATCATTGCTGTGAGCGGTTGTGGTGTTAACCCTTGTAGCCTTTTTGTTGCTGCCTTACTGCTCTTGCTTTTCTCCTTTCTCTCTTACTATATATTACTGTGAGTTTGAGTGTGTCTGAGGTTTTTTTCCCTGTTTCTCTTTATCTGTGTTGCCATTACACTTTTGTCCCTTCCTTCCCTTAAGGCCCCGTCACACTAAGCAACATCGCTAGCAACATCGCTGCTAACGAACAACTTTTGTGGCGTTGCTAGCGATGTTGCTGTGTGTGACATCCAGCAACAACCTGGCCCCTGCTGTGAGGTCGTTGGTTGTTGCTGAATGTCCTGGGCCATTTTTTAGTTGTTGCTGTCCCGCTGTGAAGCACACATCGCTGTGTGTGACAGCGAGACAGCAACAACTAAATGTGCAGGCAGCAGGAGCCGGCTTCTGCGGAGGCTGGTAACCAATGTAAACATCGGGTAACCAAGAAGCCCTGTCCTTGGTTACCCGATATTTACCTTAGTTACCAGCCTCCGCCGCTCTCCCTGTCAGTGCCGGCTCCTGCTCTGTGCACATGTAGCTGCAGGACACATCGGGTTAATTAACCCGATGTGTGCTGTAACTAGGAGAGCAAGGAGCCAGCGCTAAGCAGTGTGCGCTGCTCCCTGCTCTGTGCACATGTAGCTGCAGCACACATCGGGTTAATTAACCCGATGTGTGCTGTAACTAGGAGAGCAGGGAGCCAGCGCTAAGCAGTGTGCGCTGCTCCCTGCTCTGTGCACATTTAGCTGCAGCACACATCGGGTAATTAACCCGATGTGTGCTGTAACTAGGAGAGCAAGGACCCAGCGCTCAGTGTGCGCTGCTCCCTGCTCTCTGCACGTGTAGCTCCGTGCGGTGGTAACCAAGGTAAATATCGGGTTGGTTACCCGATATTTACCTTAGTTACCAAGCGCAGCATCTTCCACGCGGCGCTGCTGGCTGGGACACTGGTTGCTGGTGAGCTCACCAGCAACTCGTGTAGCGACGCTCCAGCGATCCCTGCCAGGTCAGGTTGCTGGTGGGATCGCTGGAGCGTTGCAGTGTGACATCTCACCAGCAACCTCCTAGCAACTTACCAGCGATCCCTATCGTTGTTGGGATCGCTGGTAAGTTGCTTAGTGTGACTGGACCTTTAGTTCAGATCAGGAAAATAGCCAGGCATGGGACTCCAGCGTCTCCACCTTCAGGGGTAATGCAATGGTCAGAGATAGCCTAATGTCGTCTAGTGTGAGGAACAGTATAGGATCCCCTTGTCCCTCTCTATGCTGCAGTCACATTGTGACAAGCAGTGTCCCAATTACAGATCAAATACAAGCTAGAGGTATACAATAGAGGCTAGCCTAATAGGATAGTTTGCTATATACTAATTATTTTTTTTCACCATTTGTAGGCAAAAAGAGAAGTATATACAAGAATAAGAGGTTTCTGAGGAGGTAGAAAATGTAGTAGGATAGGGGTTACGTGGGGAATTAATAAAGTGGCAACAAATAAAAAGGGTCTGGGATGCGAGATATAAGAACGTGTAGTGCTGCTTTTATTTTCACTTTTAGCAGCATTTTAATTTAATGTGAAAAAAATCCACAAAGCTAAAATGTATACCTGTCAACTATACAGTCATGGCTGAAACTATTGGCATCCTTGAAATTGTATTTTTACCCAAAAATGTATTGCAAATACACATGTTTTGTCATTCACATATTTATTTCCTTTGTGTGTATTGAAACAACACACAACAAAAATAAAGACGAAAAGGCAAATTAGACTTAATTTCACACAAAAATCTCAAAATGAGGAGGATAAAATTGTTTACTCCTTTCCAAAATTGTGGGTAAACAACTTTGTTTCAAGCATGTGATGCTCATTCACATACTATGAAGAAAAAGACATGGATCGCACATCCCAAAAATACAATGATCTAAAGCCGCTAGGCAAAACATTAAATAGAACATGAGGTTCTTTTGTTACCATTCTGATCAGATTGTATTAAGCCCACTGCCACGTCACGGCAAACCTCTTGAGTGGGTCCCTAACCTTAACCTTTTTGTGCGGCACTGTGCACTGACCACCGCCGCAGCGACAAAGCGCCAGCAGGGCGGGCGACCTGGTGCCTCACAGCACCCATGCTGCGAGGCGAAGCCCCCAAGGCTCCAGGCCGCGCCGCCCCACCGACACCACACCACCACAACAGCAGCCACCACACAGCACCAGCACACAGTGAGAGGAGCTGTGCACTCACCTCCCACTGGCTCCCATATGTGGACTGGGAGCAAAAAGAAGGCTGACCCCTCTTGCAGTCTCCTGCTGATTAAAATCACCTGTGCCAAATGGGGGGAGTGCAGATCCAAGCAAAAAAAGAGGGGGATAGAATGTTGTATAACACACTATGAAGAAAAAGACATGGATCACACATCCCAAAAATACAATGATCTAAAGCGGCTAGGCAAAAAAATTAAATAGAACATGAGGTTCTTTTGTTACCATTCTGATCAGATTGTATTAAGCCCACTGCCACGTCACGGCAAACCTCTTGAGTGGGTCCCTAACCTGAACCTTTTTGTGCGGCACTGTGCACTGACCACCGCCGCAGCGACAAAGCGCCTGCAGGGCGGGCAACCTGGTGCCACATATGGGAGCCAGTGGGAGGTGAGTGCACAGCTCCTCTCACTGTGTGCTGGTGCTGTGTGGTGGCTGCTGTTGTGGTGGTGTCGTGTCAGTGGGGCGGCGCGGCCTGGAGCCTTGGGGGCTTCACCTTGCAGCATGGGTGCTGTGAGGCACCAGGTTGCCCGTCCTGCTGGCGCTTTGTCGCTGCGGCGGTGGTCAGTGCACAGTGCCGCACAAAAAGGTTCAGGTTAGAGACCCACTCAAGAGGTTTGCCATGAAGAGGCAGTGGGCTTAATACAATCTGATCAGAATGGTAATAAAAGAACCTCATGTTCTATTTAATTTTTTGCCTAGCCGCTTTAGATCATTGTATTTTTGGGTATGTGCGATCCATGTCTTTTTCTTCATAGTGTGTGATGCTCATTCAATCTCACCTGTGACAAGTAACGGGTGTGGACAATATGAAAATCACACCTGAAACCAGATAAAAGAGGAGAGGTTGACTCAATCTTTGCATTGTGTGTCTCTGTGTGCTACAATAAGCAAGGAGAACAGAAAGAAGAGTCTGAGGAGTGTCTGAGGACTTGAGAACCAAAATTGTTGAAAAATATTAACAATCTCACGGTTATAAGTCCATCTCCAGACAGCTTGATGTTCCTTTGTCCACAGTGCACAACATAATCATGAAGTTTTCAATTCATGACACTGTAGTTAATCTTCCTGGATGTAGATGGCATAAAAAAATTGATAAAATAATGCAACGCAGGATAGTCCAAATGGTGGCTAAGCATCACCAATCAAGTTCCAAAGAAATTCAAGCTGTTTTGCAGGCTCTCGGTCCCTCAGTGTCAGCACAAACTATCTATTAACATTTGAATGAAATTATGCGCTATGGCAGGAGACCCGAAATTATGCGCTATGGCAGGAGACCCAGGAGGACCCCACTGCTGACATAGAGACATAAAAAAGCTAAACTGAAGTTTGCCAAAATGTATGTGAGTAAAGGCCCTGTCACACACAGAGATAAATCTGCGGCAGATCTGTGGTTGCAGTGAAATTGTGGACAATCAGTGCCAGGTTTGTGGCTGTGTACAAATGAACAATATGTCCATGATTTCACTGCAACCACTGATCTGCCAAAGATTTATCTCTGTGTGTGATGGGGCCTTAAGTCATTCTGGGATAGAGCTTTTTGCTAAAGCACATCATTTTACTGTTTACTAAAAACAGATTGAGGCTTACAATGAAAAGAACACGGTACCTGCAGTCAAATAGGGTGGAGGCTCAAAGATGTTTTGAGGTTGTTTTTCTGCCTCTAGAACTGGGGGCCTTGACTGCGTGCAGGACATCATGAAATCTGAAGATTGCCAAAGGATTTTGGGTCACAATGTAGTGCCCAGTTTCAGAGAGCTGGGTTTGCATCCTAGGTCAGGGGTCTTTCAGAAGGATAATGACCCTAAACATACTTCAAGAAGCCCCCAACAAATGGATGGAAACAAAGCGCTGGATAATTCTGATGTGGCAGCAATGAGTCCAGATATAAATCCCATTGAACACCAGTGTTAAGATGTTAAAATTGCTGTTGGGAGAAGACGCCTTCAGATATGAGTGACCGGGTGCAGTTTGAAGTTCAGAGGTGTAAGAAGCTTGTTGATGGTTATGGGAATCAAGTGATTACAGTTAATTATTCCAAGGAGTGTGCAACCAAATATTAAGCTGAGGGTGCCAAAAATTTTGCCCGGCCCATTTTTGGAGCTTTGTTTGAAATTATGTCCAATTCGCCTTTTATTCCTCTTTTTTTTGTGTTATTCCAATACACACAAAATAAATATGTGTATAACAAAACGTGTAATTGTTTTGCAATAATTTTCTGGCAAAAATGCTTCATCTTCTGAAACAATTTCAAGGGTGCCAGCACTTTTGGCCATGACTGTATATGCAATTTACACCTAACATTTATTTAGCTTTCTGCAGAGAGGAATTAAAGGGCTGTCATAGTTGAAATCTCCACTTATTCTGCCCAATATTGAAATGAATTGTGACTTCTGCAAGTGAACAAAGCAACGAAACAGTATATACAGAAGTTGATCAGAGAAAAATACGACCATGCACAACACTAAAAGATACATAGTGTAGAATAATTAATATACATGGCCGGCTTTAGGCATGTGCGACTTGTGCGGTCACACAGGGCGCCGACGGCCATGCCTGAAGGGGGCGCAGCCTATATGTTCAAAAAAATAGTGTGTGGGTCATATGGATGTAGCTGACCTACGGTAACAATGACTAGGCACCGAGATATAGAACAAAAAAATTCTAAAAAGAACCGATTTGGTCAAAAAGTATAACAAATTTTATTATTAAAATGAATGCCAACTGGCAGGGAACCTAAAACAGAGGCATCACATATATAAATATTGAAAGGTCAAGGACAGGTATCAATGCACAGGTATTAAGGTATTAGAACTGATGATTTGTATTAATATGGAAAAAATCAGATATACGGTACCATATCAGATTAACACAATTGTTCACAAAATAATGTCTATGGCATATATGCAATAGCAAAAAAGCCTAACCATGAGGTATATTTTTAATAAAACAGGTAATAGTGGACACATATAGTGCTAACCATAGAGGGTGTCAAAAAACAGAACCATATGCACTGTTATCAGCACTCACATGAGTATGTGCGGTAATAATGGCTGTGGTATGCACTGTAAGGAAATGTTATAAAGAGGTGTACATACACAGCTCAAAAAATTGTTAATATGGCCTGTTATGCAAAGATATCTAAGGCAGATGTATATAAAACCGCCTAAATGGAGACATGATAGGTATAAAGAAAAAGGTTTTTACCTGGGCAAAAGAAGACCTGTGCTCACATGTGACGCCAGCCCCGACGCGCACGTTTCGGAGTCACCTTCGTCACCTGTCCACTATTGCCTGTTTTATTAAAAAGATACCTCATGGTTAGGCTTTTTTGCTATTGCATATATGCCATAGACATTATTTTTGTGAACAATTGTGTTAATCTGATATGGTACCGTATATCTGTTTTTTTCCATATTAATACAAATCATCAGTTCTAGCACCTTAATACCTGTGAATTGATACCTGCCCTTGACCTTTCAATATTTATACATCTGATGCCTCTGTTCTAGGTTCTCTGCCAGTTGGCATTCATTTTAATAATAAAATTTGTTATACTTTTTGACCAAATCGGTTCTTTTTAGAATTTTTGTTCTATATCTCGGTGCCTAACTAAACAGTATAATATATTCAGTTTTTGCAACTCTACATTAGACTTAATATTTGTTTATACATTGAGGTTATATCCTAAGAAGTATTAAAGGGGTTCAGTATTTCAATTATCTGTTAATTTAAAAGGAAATGAAAGAAAAAAAACATAAATAAAGGAAGACAATACAAGTATTGTCACATAGCTCAGGAATCAATGATGCTTGTTAATGGTTTACTAGAGGAACAGGGGAGGGGAAATTGGTCAATAGGGGACATAAATCTATCAAAATTTAATGCTAAATGTTTATTCCTTTGTTCAGGACCTTATTTGCATTTCTAGTATTGGAGAACTTACTATAACACTATTACCCCATTATTAGAGATTCTCAAAAAATGTGAATACTATGGTCATAGTAGAAAAATATAAGTATGTCCAGACAATAATTGATATGAGTTAGAGATCTGAGCTCCGATTTTGATGAATGAGACCTAATGGACATTATTACTACAAACCAGGCAAGGGGAAATGTAGCTCTTTTTCTTGGTCCACCCTGTATTTCCCCCTGCCTTCTTCTCAGGGAATATGAGTTGTTTTACTGTATGTATCTTCCAGTTGTCAGGAGCCATGGGTAATGATCCCTCACCGATCAACTAATCAACCGAGCCGCTTGCGTTCAAGAATGGGTGGTCAAGATAAACAAAAAATCCCACTTTACTTATATGAAGTATCAGAGAACAGCATTGCAGTCAATGGGTGACATCCATGCTGGTATCTGTCCCCTCGTTGGGTGACTCCCATATATGTAGCCCCTCTTTACTAATAGGACCTGTGGTTCTGCCCAGCCTGGTATTTTGGAGGTTAATCCGTGTCCAGTTAGTATTATTGGGCAGGGTTGCTCCCATTTTAAACTCCTGAGAGTGTTTCATGTGCCAGTTATAGTGAATACCACCTCTGGTTAACTGCTTTTTGCTTAGACCTTGTCCAGCCTGTATTATTTCTGTCCTGATCTTGGCTCGTTTCCTGACCATTCTTCTGCCTTTTGATTTGTACCTTGTAAATCTTCTTGGTTATGACCCAGTGACATGACCATTACTGTCAGCTGCATTATCGGCTAGTGACTATTCTAACCACTTACCCAAGAGCACCAGTGTAAGTCCACATCCCTATACAGTGGCTCAAGAGTAAAAGCCAGGGCTTCGCTAGCACCCGACAGTAGGAGCACCCTTCCATCCAGTGTGTCCACCCATATCCTGTCCTCCACCATTAACTTGAGAATGGCGACAGCTATAGGCATAGAAGTGGTGTCTAGTAAAGTATCCATGCGGTACGCAATGAAACCACCTATAGCGCCACCTGGTGGAAAACAACCGAGTTAGCATTTTTATCTCGAAAACGGAACAAGATAGAGAAAAAAAGTGCATTACAAAGTTGTAGGGCATCATCAATTCAATACAAATCGACACCTTGCATACAGAAATGCTATGATTAGAATGTGTGAAACTTACAAGGCTGCGGACGTGAAGCGAAACCTCATGGAGACCTTCCTACAAGTCATTGGGTATGGTGGCTGCATGGAGTGGCCTCCACGCTCACCTGACCTGACCCCATTGGACTTCTTTCTGTGAGGTCCCATCAAACAGCAGGTGTAAATGTAGCGCCCTGGAAAACCAGGTAGTTGTACAAGTAGGCCCCCGCACAACACCCATCCCACGAAGGGTTAAATCAGCCGACCTGAAATCCTAGTCACCCTCCTCAGGGAAGGACGGACACACCAGTGGGCGGGACCAGGCAGATAGGGAATCCCCATCTAAAGGTCTGGTGAGCCCAGGGCGGAAAAACAGTCAGATTGAGTTGAGTTGAAGTCTGGAGTGGAGGTGCAAGCTGACAGGTGCCAGGGTCGGAGCCTTGACACCTTGGCTAGGTGGCAGACGGTAACCAGAGTCTGCAGGAGACGGGAAAACGGCTGCGGGGATCCGAGGTGGACCGGGACAGGGTTGTAGCCCGCTGGTACCGACACCGGAGAACCGACCCGGAAACCGTGTGCACAGAGGGGGTACTTGGACCCTGAAGCCAGGACCGGCAATTAACCAATTGAGGGAAGGATTTAGGTCCTGTCCCAACCTAAGTCCCGAAATTCAGACAACCACCCACCGAGAGAGATAGGGGCAACCGCCAGGGCCTGTACATCCCAAGGGTCAGCATCAGACGGGCATGGCTCCCAACAAAAGGACCGGGAGCGGACTCCTGTGTTTCAAACTGGGAAGTCCTATCTACAAAACACTGAGTGCAGAGGAGAGAGACTTTGACTACCAACCCGGGTGTGGGATCGGATACACCCGTCTGCGGCAGCCGGCCACCATCACCTTGGTTTACCACAGGACTTGTGTGCTTTATTTGACCGTGAGTAACATCCCCGGCCTAGCAGGATGCGCCGGCCCCTGCAATCACCATCCTCAACATAGAGACACTGGGCCCCGGGACATCCATCCCTACCCACGGAGGGGTTAACATCCAGCTGCCAGCCCAACGTCCCTGGAGGCCCCACAACGGCAGCGGTGGTGCTGCATCTCACCACACACCGTGGGTGGCGTCACAGACACTTTACAACCAATTCCGTATAAATACGTCCCCCTTTTATTCGGAGTGTCTGCGCGACCCCCGGGTCCTGTGGACCGCTCGAGCCGCACCGTAGATCCGGATCCGAGCAGCACCAGCTGCTGGAACGGGGGCGGCACATATGCGACCCCTCCACCAACATTGCAGGACCTATGACGACGTATTACAGATGCTTGTGCAAACGTGTCACCTACCATATTGCACGACATGCAGCACGATCCAGTATGCTGTCCAGAGTCCAGATGTCCATTGCAGCTGACGGTGCCACTCTGAGCATCAAAGTTAAATGAGCGCCATATGCGTGACCAGCATTCAATGTTTTGGGGGGGTCATGGGTTTCATATCATAGTATTTCTGTATGCAAGGTGTCAATTCGTATTGAATTGATGATGCCCTACAATTTTTTAATTCACTTTTTTTCTCTATCTCATTCCGTTTTTGAGATAAAAATGCTAACTCCGTTGTTTTCAACCAGGTGGCGCTATAGGTGGTTTCATTGCGTAGTGCATCGCTACTTTACTATACCTAGACACCACTTGCCACGGGCAGCGATTTTCCCGTGACGCACAACCGACGCGGGCGGGTGCTTTCACCAGCAACATCACTAGCGATGCCGCTGCATGTAAAGCAGCCTTAACAGTTTAATATACAGAATGATACTGTTTTGTGTCTACAGCTCCTATGCACATCTATGTTTCTCCATGATTACAGACTACAAAAAGAAGCCCTTTGACGATTTATAAGATGTCACCCTGCTTTGTTGCATCACATTTATCATAAGTTAAGAACAAACTGCACTGAACCATAATTAAATGTATCTTTTATTTGAACATTTTATTTCATAAAGTACAATGTAAAAAAAGTCCTTTTCTACAAAATCGACATTAACAAAATATTATCAAGAGAAAAAAAAAACTAAATAAATACATATTTGCCGTACAATCCAAAGTGACGAACGTCGGAACGTTCCTAAGGAGGCTATAATGGAAGCTAAAAATAAGCAACTTTTATAATGGAACTGTCTAACCACAGAAGGCAGGATGTCAATGAATAGCCAAACACGTGGATACATTTCATGGCATCTAAGAGGTTTTTTTTATTTAATTTGATTGCTGACGTGGTGGCACTTGACGCCTTTGCTACAATTAAGCTAGTGCTATAAGAGGCACCCCAGGAGACACCTATGAAGAATATTGAATAATCACATAGCAACCGCAGATTTATGCTTTATTTTTGAAACAATGTTTGAAAAATTACAGTTAAGATATAAGCGGTTACTAGGTGACGGAACCTTTCTCCTCGCAGTTACCCATGGAGTTACTTTAGAATCTAAATATATTCCAATGTGATCTGTCCAAATGTAAAAAAAGACCTGTATAATCTCCTCTTTGGTAGGCAGAATTGTAATGATAATAATGTAAGGCACTTTGGAAACATAATACTAGGCTCAGTTCTCCATAAAAGTGTTAATATGATTCTACAGTAAGAGACAGTACTTATCCATGAAGACAAGAACAAAGAAAGCTCAAAATAGCTGTTTCATCGGAACATCCATTTTTTTTTGGAGTTCCAGGCATATGACCATATTGCATATATGACACTGTACATAGCAGTACCATAGTCCATCGCCTTGTCCGGATGTTACTAAACAATGCGGTAACCCTGACTTTCTCTTTTGCCTAAATTATTTATGTATATTGTAGTATGTTTGAAGATATATTATATTTGCATTCTGAAAGGTACCAGTTATCAGAATTACACCAGCCCCCAAGTGTACAAAATGTGTACCAAAAGATCCTCCATTGGCCAGACTTTTACACCACAATGGGCTAGCCTCAAAGGTCCACTTGGAGTTGACTAAAAAGCCACACATTGGTCACTAGAGTTTATTTTCAATTGTATGATTCCCAAATAATTTATTAGACCATTATTGATCTGTCCTGTGTATAATATTAACAAGAAAGATTCCAAGAATTAGCCAAATACATTTCCTGTTAAAATGGAGGTGGACCTTCAGACACGTTTCTTCTAGGGGGCCCAAAAAAACTGACCCTATACTAAAGTTGCAAAATATATATATATATATATAGTTCTCGAATCCTCTAAAAGAGTGAACCAAAAATAGTCACCATTACTGGTCCCATCCCGGAGGTCAATGAATATTACAGATGGCTGAATGGTAATCCAGGTGGGTATATTAGGGCAAAAAATGGGGCATGAAATAGAGCAACTTCAAAACTAGGCATAGCCGATGATCAAGAGGAGCACTGAGTCTGCAGAAAAGTAGGCCCTTATAGTCTCATACAATCCGTTTAAAGCTATGTGACTGTCCTTATGGCAGCAATATTTGCCACCAAGAATAACTGGCACGAAATTTTTACAAATTATCATGAAATACATTGGAAAAATTTACTTGTTCAATCCTGGTCAGGGAATCCTAAGTAATCTTGGACAAAAAAATCAACCAGGGTAGAAGGAAAGCCGATCACTAACTTCCGCTGCACCTCATTCACCTGCCTTGGTGAACAGATTTTTAACTCCTGAGTACGGGTCTGCAACTGGCGGGGCAACTTCAAAGGATAAGCATATAACAATCAACATGAAAAATGTGAGGATGGAAGGCACTCACCAGTTTTTTCTTGCAGAAAGATTCACATTTATTCTTTTTAGAGAAGGAAAAACATCCTAGGAAGGACTTGTCAAAGCGCCGGCTGCCGGTGCGAAACAGCTGTCGTCTGTGTGCTCCGTGTCTCCTTCTCCCCCTCCTTCCTAGGATGTTTTTCCTTCTCTAAAAAGAATAAATGTGAATTTTTCTGCAAGAAAAACTAGTGAGTGCCTTCCATCCTCACATTTTTCATGTCAATTGTTATAATCTTGGACAAAAATTGCTATATTTTTTAATATAACTAGAAAAAAATAAGAAAAAAATTATATTTCGAACTATAAGCCTAATAAAAAGATGTCAAGGTAAAAATATTGCCTGGCAATCAGTAAAACGCTGGTACTGCATAGCGTATGTCTAAACTTTATTTACACCCCTTATGCATCTACCTAAATTGACTCAATAGTTGAAACCATTAGCCCTGATCTCCTCCCTGTGCATCATAATGCCACATCTAAGTCTGCCCTCTATACCATGCCTTCCTGTATTGCTGACATACAAACGCCATATGATATAGTAAAGAATTCTAAGGTACCATAACTCAGTGTGTTTTGGACCCGTGGCTGTCACGGCGTGCTGGAAATTGTAGTTATACAGGTTGGAGATTACTGCCTCAGGCCATTTATACAGAGCAAAAAAAACAAAAAAGGCAATACAAACCATGTAGTGTAGACAAATATAAGTCAGGCACATGGGGCCTTAATGCATATAAATATTAAAAAATCATGTCCATCTCAAACAGTAAAAATATCATCCTGGCTGCGGAAAATACAATTAAATTGTGGCAATATTCAATCTAATATAGATTGCTTATAGTTCCCAAAATAGCCAAATAGCGTCCATCAAGAGAACATAGTGAACGAGTCGCACAGAGTCCACAGGGGTCTATAGTACGGAAAGGTCATGGCAAGATTTGGACTTTAGCTTGAAAGCCATGTTTTTGTTTTTCTTGGCTACGATCTTCCCCCAGAATCTTCTTGCTTTCTTGGGGATGCTTTCCCTCCTTTTCTGAAAAGCCAGACGCTTTTCATTCGTCTCCTTACTGTCCCTCCTTAATCGCACCTGTCTCACAATCCCTTCGAACAATTCCTTTACATTGTGCTGGACGGCAGCTGATGTCTCAATAAATTTGCAGTCGAAAACCACAGCGCAGGCTCTTCCCTCTGGAAAAAGAAAATATGAGATGTTAGTGTTGATGTAAATTTATTTTAAACTGTGCACAAAAAATTGAGGTGCAAAGCAGATGTAGCGGACTTCAAATATTCAATATAGTGCGATAGTTTTCAGTATGTCCTTCTACAAAACACAAGATATTTTTGTGTAGTATTTCATTGGACGCCATTCACATATATTCAATTATCCTAAAGTGGCTGTTCACTTTGAACCATGCCTTTTTGTTGAAGGAACTTCCCAGAAATTGCTCAGTTTCCCTGTAGCAGCTCTATGGAGCAAATTTCACAGCATTACAAGTCAAATCCTCTTGTAGAAAAGTAGTTGCTGTTTACTAAGCGATATAATTGATAACGGGCCAAAATGAGAAATTCATCCTAACTCAGGGACCTATATATATATATATATATATATATATATATATATATATATATATAAGTCTTCAAAATATGTCTTCCTCTGATAATTCTGAACTGCTAGATCGCAGACCATGAGGTACTGTCATGGGGACTCTAATGACCCTGGCGATAGGGCAGCTATTGAAAAGCATTATCAAACCTATTATTAACCTACTATTCAAATACATATATACATATATATTCAAACAGTGGGTTAATAATAGTTTTGACAATAGTTGGAGATAGTTGCCCTATTGCCAGGGTCATTAGGGTGCCCATGACGGTACCTTGTGCTTTGTGATCTAGCAGTTCAGTATTATCATAGGAAGACATATTTTGGAGACTTTTTTTAAAAGGGACTCTGTCAGCATAAAATTGTTGTTCAAACCAAACAATGGCTCAGTACCCTCTTAGCATGACCAAACATTTCAGAGCACCTTCCCACCTATTTTATTTGTATGTATGCAACCCCCCCCCATTTCATTGATTGTCAGCCCTGGCCTTACAAGTTCCAGAGGATAGATGGAAAGGTGCACTGAACCTGACAGCCAACCCAAAAGTGCACCAAAAGCCTTACTTAGTTTGAACAGTCATTTTATACTGACAGAGTTCTTTCAATGACTCCCACTTGCTTTATTACCACATCCATCCGCCTCTTTACCAAAGAAATTAATGCTTGTTTACAATCACTATACCTGATATAGAGACTTCTCGGCATCGAACCAGGTCGCTCTTGTTTCCCACAAGTATGATAGGAATGTCTTCTGTCTGACGTGCCCGGCGCAGCTGGATACGAAGTTCTGAGGCTTTTTCGAAGCTGGCTTTGTCTGTGATGGAATATACAATAAGGTAGGCATCTCCAACTTGCATGCAGTGATCCTGGATCCAGTTGTCCTGACCCTGTAAAGCAAGATGGTTAGAGGTGATGCTATGTTCGCTTTTTAATTTCTCAATAATATTATAAGCCTGGACACTAAGAACAAAATGTAATTTTTGGTACTGATCATTCCTCTGTAGGTAGATTCAATGCTTTTGAGGAAAATATATACAAGCAGGAATCGGAATCCTACAAACAACTTATTTTTCACATGTACCAGTTTTAATCTATTTCCCAGTTACTCAATTGCATAAAAAAAGTATGATTATTAATTAAGCCCTGATTCCAGCGATGTGTCACTTACTGAGCTGTTTGCTGTCATTTTGATAAAATCAATATTTTCTCTGCTGCAGATGTAGCAGTTATACTGAGCTCATGAATATTCTGGACTACCTGCACAACACCAAGTAGTCCTGTAATGATAATCTACTGCTGATTAATCAGTGATTTTATCAAAACTATACTAAGCAGCTCAGTAAGTGACACATCACTGGAATCGGGATCTCTGACCCAACATTATGCTGCTCTCAGATTAGGTGGCAAAAACCTGGTGACAGATTCCTTTTAAGTATAGAAATTGTATCAATAAAATATTTCTCAAGGTCATACCTTATTCTCCCACATGTCAAGCAGAATCAGTGTTGCACTTTCTCCGTCCACCATCAATGTTCTCTCGTATGTGTTCTCTACAAGACAAAAATAAAAAGAAACCATATATTATGCATAGTGAAGGCATTGCTGATTAACAAAGCAAGTGTACTTAGGAAGGGGTTATATAACTGTCACTATAGGCATACATGACGTGTTTTAATGAGAATGGTTTATTTTCTTATGTTATTTTCCTCCATGTGTGTCATATTTCAGAAGATTTCGAAGCCCTGGTTTAATAGACATGAAAATAAGAAACTTTGTAATATATTTTTATTAGAAAAATCCACTTCTTTCTCCTCCTGGTCTGATCATTCATTATCAAAATTCTGAATTCACAGGTAGAATCTGTCTTCAGTGATTACAGATTTTCCCATTACTAAAATAGGAGATGACAGTTGGTGCTCATAAAGTTCTATGGAGAAGTGTGACTGTCTTTTACAAAGTCTCTAGCTCCTCCCTTCTCCATAGAATTTTAAAAGCACCAACAGCCATCTCTTGTCTCAGTTCTGGGGAAATCTGTCTTCATTGAATATAGATTTTATCCATGAATTGAGCGTGAAAGATCAATGTAGGAGGAGAAAATAGCAGATGCCTCTGATAATATATTACAAAGGTGTTTATTTTCAAGTGGACGATTGATTTATAAAATTTGAAATTAAAACGACGGATACTCCATTCTATTTCCTTTCTACCTAGCAAGCATTGACAGAAAAATAAAGCCATTCTCTGTATACTCTGTGAATGGCGTTCTTCGTTGAATCTTTACAGGCCACATGAAAACACCCTTTATACAATTTAGGTTGCTATACATGGTGCATCCATTTTGCTGACATTTTAGGCAGGGAAACTGGAGGGAATGTAATTTCTCCATAGCACATTAGGCTTATATATGTATTGGTGTCTTAATTGCATTTATATAGAAAATTGCTTAAAGTGCACTTCCCTAATATAACACATCAAAACCTCCCCTGATTTATTCCCTACCCTGGTATTTGGGGATCACCTCTTGTAGTCATCTCCACTGTCAGACTGGGGTGGCAGGGGCCCACCAGTAAAATTTACTCTGGGGTCCACTGATGTACTACATGCAAATATTACATTCACAAATTCACCTATGCTTCCATATAATAATATATTGGGTAGTTTGAGAAATTAATGATCAAACACTTCTTTTATCTGTACACAGTAGAACAAGTGTATTGTGCAAACTACTAATCATGTTTGGAGGGTACGTGACATATTACTGCAGAGGGGCCCACCAGAGAATTCTCCTGCCGTCCGGTGGGCCAGTCCGACCCTGGGTGTCTCTATGTAGTAGTGTAAAATAATTTTAGTACAGTGGTGCACACCCTACCTCTCTCCATTTGTTGCGATAACTCTGGACATGCTGGGAGTTGTAGTTTTGGAGAGATACAGGCTGATTTAGGTAATTTGTGTTCTGATTAATTATAACCAAAACTCCAAATGTGACTTGTGACTTGCTCTGAGGCCACCCTTTTTTCTTTTTTTTTTGTTTCCACAGCACCCCAGGCTAGAAAAGCTCCCATGAGTTTTTTTAAAACATATTTTCCACATCTTCAAGAAATTAATCCACCACATGGAATAAAACATCATGATGAAGATTTGCAAAGTCTCCTACTGTGGAGGGTGATAAACTCCAGATTTGTTCAGTAATGGAAAATACTTGCTCACAGAGCACAACATACTGTTAACCTCTCCGGCGCCAAATCAAAGCTATAAGTTACAGCTCTCCCTGCAGAGAGATATACTCGCTGTATATTATTTATTTCTTCGGCAGTTTAAGAATAAATGGAATCAGATAAAATGTATGGTAACAATTTGCTACGATTTATGGGGGGGGGTATTCATGGATATATTTAACATTGTGCTATAAAGCTGGTCATAGGCGCTAACAGAAAAGTAAAGATAAGTAAAAATAAATGCTTTTTCTTTGAAAGAGATGTTTCAGGCCACAACATGGACACAGCTAAGCAGATATCAGCCCACATTTAACAGAAATGCTAAAGCTTTAGAGCACTTATTTTAACTCTGCCACTCCATATTTATCAAAAAATAAATTTAAGGTATGACATCAAGTTGCCCATAGCAACCGACCACTTTGCTGCTTTCATTTGACCAGAGCAATGGAGACGAGGAAAAAGGATTGAGCTACTCTGGTCTGGCATCCTAATTGATCCTATGTGGCATTCAATTCTGGGCATTGTTTACTTTTTTGCCAGAAATCCTTCGCCTGGCCTCTTGGGTGCCAGTGCTGCTTACTAGGCCTCAGGTGTTGACCACTACAATGTCACAGGGGCCTAGTAAGCGGCAGAAGTGTCCAGTGCGCCAGGTCTTCTCCGACTGCCACAGATGAACAAATTGGATGCCAGACCAGAGTATTCTGAATCTTTTTGCTCATCTCTATAGAGGGGGTTAACAAATTAAAGCTGAGCTCAACAGGTTGAGAAATTAAAGCTGAGCTCAACAGGTTGAGAAATTAAAGCTGAGCTCTGACTTGTTGCTATGAGCAACATGGCCTGTTTTCGTTTATACACTTTTACTATCTGAGGCCCAGTCTGTTTAGGGCCTGAAGGGGCATTGCATGACATGGTAATGTTGTTGCCACGGGCAACAAGGACTGTTTTCGTTTATACACTTTTACTGTCTGAGGCCTAATCTATTCAGGGCCTGAAGGGGCATTGCATGGCATGGTAATGTTGTTGCCACGGGCAACAAGGACTGTTTTCTTTTATACACTTTTACTGTCTGAGGCCCAGTCTGTTTAGGGCCTGAAGGGGCATTGCATGACATGATAATGTTGGTGCTATGGGCAACAAGGACTGGTTTTGTTTATACAGTTTTGCTGCATGAGGCCTACTGTGTTCAGGGCCTGAAGGGGCATTGCATGGCATGGTAATGTTGTTGCCATGGGCAACAAGGACTGGTTTTGTTTATACACTTTTGCTACATGAGGCCTACTCTTTTCAGGGCCTGAAGGGGCATTGCATGGCAATGTTCTTGATTTAAAGGTGTTGTCCAGGAATGGTAAAACATGGCTACCATCTATTAAAAAAATGTCTATAGGTTGTCTGGTATTGCATCTCAGCTAAAGTAGAGCAAAAAGAGCAAAGCTACAACACCGGACAGATGGTGGCAGATGTTGTGCTATTTTCTTATTAAGGCCGTCATTGTTTTTTTTTCTAATCCTGGACAACCATTTTAAATTAGTGTATATGTTTTTCCAGACTATTTCTTTAATATAAATGGATAACGTCATCCATCCCAGGATGGATCATGATGGTCTTCGTACACATAAATTTTAATGTGTATGGCAAAATGGAAAGATTTTTAGAAACATTTTTCTCAACAAAAAAAGTGAAATAAATCTTATTCTGCCCAATGAGAAAGTGTGAAAAATGTCATAGATCGCTTTGTCATAGATCAAGATACAATAAAACATTCAAAAGCCTCATTTATCAAAACTGCCTAAATAAAAGCCATCTTTGTTTCCGAAAGCAACCAATCAGAGATCAGCTTCAATTTGTTATACTGCTCTGGTGATATGAAAACTGCATGGTGATTGGTTCTTATGGGAAAACATTTTTTTTTAAATTGCAGGCATTCTGGACATATCATTCTCCATTATAGTTTAAAGTTAAGAAGGTGGTCCACTATTCAGTACATTTATTAACTACCCAGAGTGGAGAGTAAAGGCTACTTTACACACTGCGATATCGGTCCCGATATCGCTAGTGTGGGTACCCGCCCCCATCTGTTGTGCGACACGGGCAAATCGCTGCCCGTGCCGCACAACAGCCGTCACACATACATACCTGTCCGGCGACGTCGCTGTGACGGGCGAACCGCCTCCTTTCTAAGGGGGCGGTCCGTGCGGCGTCACAGCGACGTCACTGAACCGCCGCCCAATAGCAGCGGAGGGGCGGAGCTGAGCGGGACGTAACATCCCGCCCACCTCCTTCCTTCCTCATAGCGGCCGGGAGGCAGGTAAGGGGAGCTTCCTCGTTCCTGCGGCGTCACACGCAGCGATGTGTGCTGCCGCAGGAACGAGGAACAACCTCGTTACTGCTGCAGTAACGAGATTTGAGAATGGACCCCCATGTCGCCGATTAGCGTTTTTGCAACGATGCAAAATCGCTTATCGGTGTCACACGCAACGGCATCGCTAATGCGGCCGGATGTGCGTCACGAATTCCGTGACCCCAACGACTCCGCATTAGCGATGTCGCAGCGTGTAAAGCCCGCTTTACTATGAAGAGCCTGTCGCCCACTTTGGAGGACATAGCACATCAATTCACTACATAGATATGCCAGTTAGTGGGAATTGGGTAATACTAAGCTTCCCCTGTGGTGGCTCTGAAGGGAAAATGAACACTTTCTGCCATTTTACAGATAATCATGGGAGACGCTTTTTGATTGCCCTAACATTAGAGGTAGTGTCTTATTTCCTATGAAAACAAAAGGATCAGGCATGCTGAAATCCAACATGCCCCATCGATCTTTCACTGACAACCGCCTTTGTGGGAGAGTCAGGTGCATTTGCTAACTAATCGCGCTACCAAAGACCTCATCCCCATGATCTCATTGTTCTTGAATTGTGGTCAGGGTCTGTAAGAGGTCGGACCATCAGACATTATAACAGGGCACAACAGCTGAATGGTCCTGCAGATCTCCCTTCAGATTAGTCGATCAGGAAAGAGGCTCATGAGATGCCACCATGCTGTAGCTCTGACATCACTTGCCCTGGCCAGTTTTTCTCTGTCATGTCACTCGACCCTAAAGTATATAATTCTTTTTTTTTTTTTAAATCAAACAAAGTATATTAATCATTTTAATATTTTAGAATAAAGAAATCAGCCACATAAGGAAAACTCACCTCCTAACATGTCACTGTCCAAAGTATCTGGCACACCGGCGAATATGCTGGCCAAGGTAGACTTGCCAACGCCATGCTCCCCGATGAGCACCACGCGGTAATAAGTATTGCCAGATTCGGAGGAGATGACGGAGTCGGATGAGTCTGAGGACCAGCTGCCTCGGTAGTAATCCTCCGGTCTCATTGCATGATTTATGGTGTAGTTTCGACTAAGGTGAACATTAGGATTTTTTTGGACATGAATGTTCTTTCCATCGGCCGCAATACTCCAGCGTTGTTGGTTCTGCACTGTTGTGCTGTTGCGCCGCATTGTCACATTCAGTGTCATCGTGTTTCCCTACGGATGGAAAAAGAGATGTTGAAATAACATTTTAGATTGTGTGTATCCTGTAAGAATTAAATGCAAGGCTTGTATTGGGGAATTTATTCTGTATACCTATATATATATATATGGAATTCTGAACAATAAGCATGAAACAAGAAGAAGTAACCTCTCAATGGACTGTAGCAGCAGTCTCAAACTTGGAGCTCTCCAGTAGTTAAAACTTTTGCCTTGTTTTCATAGCTTGTCATTACACAGAGTGACCACTAGGGGCAGATGGAAAATGTTCATAAATTCAACAGCCTGATAATACAACAAATCACAGCAGCCAACAGGTTAGCCTTGACTGTCTAAACATGCCTTGGAGCAGCATCTGTGATGTGTACCTCCTGGATGCGGGAACACTTTCTACATCGCCTCATTCTACTACCATGTTTAGTAAGATCCCCTCCAAGTGTCAGTTACTGACTGACGGCTAAAAATCAGTCCATTCTTGTTATCCAATGAATGCATAATAACCAAGATGCTAATATTAAACTAAAATCTCATTAATGATTCACAAGTCTTAAACCGAGGAAGCAGAGATGGAACTGCATTGTTTGGGATTTGAATATATATGGCAATAATCTAAATGCTATAGTAGTTTTACCTGCAGCCCTATGATATATGTAAACTGCAAAATGAGAAGCTCAGCTCTGCTACATCTATATTGATACTATAGTATACTAATTATATGATGTGGAGGTAAGTAAGAAAGTATCCAACTGTTTGGTAACTACAAGCATGCATTTCAAGATGTAACAGACATGATACATTATTAACTACAGTATTACTATATAAAAATATATACATTGACCAACAGGGGATTTACCATTGGTGCAACCTGTGCAGTCCCACAGGGGCCCAAACAGTAAGGGCTCCATTTTCACCTCCAAAACAGACGGAATTGTGCATTATTATGAGCTATTGCTACCGATAAAAACAACATACCGTATATAAACTATCTGAATATATTATATATATATATATATATATATATATATATATGTACACTACTCGCAAAAAGTTTGTGATATTTGCCTTTTGGGTGAAATTGATGTAAAACAAAAAATTTGCACTACAGTGATATCTTATCAAGAAAGTGGGGCTTTTAAGTAGAAGTATACAATGGTAATTTTCTCATCTCAATCAATTTATTGAAACAAAGGCCAACAAGAGTGGGTAAACCACCCAAAAAATTGTCAATGTCTCAATAAATTGTCTGTCATGTGGCCTTGAGCATCAATTACAGCTGACAACGACGTCTCCTGCTGTTCACAAGTGGAGAAGTGGAGTTCCTGTCTGCTGGGGCATGGTATCACATTAGGCACCTTTACTCGGCGACTCAGCTGATCTCATAGGTTTTCTATGGGATTCATGTCTCGAAAAAGTGCAGGCCACTCCATTTCAGGTGCTCCAGTCTCCAGCAGCCGTTCCCTAATGATGCAACTTTGATGACCTGGAGCATTGTCAGTGTAGGACATTTCTGTATTGACTAGACATACCAGCCAACATTGTAACACCACCACCACCAAAGGCCCACCTGGTGACAACAGTGCCTGATGCATAGCCCTTTCCTTCGTGAATCGACTTTCATCAGTGAACCTGTGCCTTGTGGTGTGGTAAGGTATCCTTGCAGGTCATCTAGCTCATAGAGCCTGCTGATGTAAATGGTTTTGAATGGTCTGTCATAACACTTGGGTGCCTCTAACCTCCCTTAAATGTGCCTGAAGTTGTGTAGCATTCATCGTCCTGTTCCAATGGGCATTATTCACAATGAAGCGGTCATCAGTATGAGATGTTGGCAAAGGACGTCCACGTCTATGCCTTTTTGTGACTCTTCCAGTCTCTCTGTATCTCTGTTGCAACCTGCTGATGACACTCTGTAACACTCTAAGCTCAGGGGTCACTTCCATCTGAGAACATCCTGCTTGTAGTCTTGTAATGGTGCGGTACTGTTCATCAATTGTTAGGTATCATTTTGGTCTCATGATGTCAAAATGTGAACAGTATGATGAGGAGGGCTGTTTAAATAATTGAACCCCAAAACTTATTGGGTGATCCATGGATCACACACCTGCTGTGAATTTTGCAATTAAGCTCCTTGTTTGAGAACAGCAAGCTGTGCAAAAAGTACTGAAGCATTGAACCATTGGACATCAGCATCCAAGAGTTTGGATGGAACTTAGATCGCATTTTGAGATCACCCTCAAACTTCACCAGATAGCCAAATATCCCTGTCTGTTTGTGAGTAGCATATATATACATATATATGTATGTATGAAAAAATACACACACAAACAGTATATAGGTCTAGTAAGTAACAGCAAGACATTAGACATTATCTACTATGATGCATATAAATGAATATATATATATATATGCGCACACATACATATACACACATAAATACGCACATACACATGTATACAGCAAACAAAAATATAAATACATCACTTTTGTTTTCTCTTCGATTTTTCATGAGCTGATCTCCAAGATCTAAGACTTTCTCTGTACACAAAAGGCCTTTTTCTCTCAAGTATTGTTCTCAAATCTGTCTAAATCTGTGATAGTGAGCGTTTTCGGGATCGCTGGTAAGTCGTTGTGTGTGTCTGGGCCTTTATCCTTTGGTGAGAGAAGTCATTCACCTCACAGGTGTGGCATATCAAGATGCTGATTAGACAGCATGATTATTGCACAGGTGTGTCTTAGGCTGGCTACAATAAAAGGCCACTCTAAAATGTGCAGTTTTATATTGGGGGTACCATAATTTGCCTCATGCAGTGCAACATATCTCCTTTGCATAGAGTTGATCAGGTTATTGATTGTGGCCTGTGGAATGGTGGTCCGGAAAGGAGAAGTGATCACTAAAACAGATTTAGTCAAATTTGTGAACAATATTTGAGAGAAAAAGGTCTATTGTGTACATAGAAAAAGTCTTAGATCTTAGAGCTCAGCTCTAAAAAAATGGGAGCAAAAACAACAGTGTTGAGTTTATATTTTTGTTCAGTGTATATAGAAAATAATATAAATATATGTATATATACAGAGTATTAGTACATTATATACACACCTATTCAGAGAGTAGCTGCATTTGGCATCAGCAACAAAACCAGTGTTTGATCAATGACTCCATACAATAAATCCACTACAGCACTTGTAATATATATTTTATATATATATATATATATATATATATATATATATATATATATATACACATATATATATATATATATATATATATATATATATATATATATATATATTTTTTTTTATATATATATATATATATATATATATATATATTAAAAAAAGTGTCTATTAGTTTAATTCATACAAATGCAGCAGAGCTTAACTTGTCATTGTATAATCAATATATATATATATATATATATATTTTTATATATATATTTATATATATATATATATATAAAATGATTATACAATGACAAGTTTAGCTCTGCTACATCTGTATAAATTAAACTAAACAACATTTCCATAAAATTATGTTGCATAACGGTATAAGAAATCAAACATTTGTTTTTACTTTTCTTATGCACTTACATCATTGACTAAGAAATTTATTTTTTTCCTAACTTACAAATCTGCATCACCGACTTCAAAGGAATTACATGATAATAAGATTGCTTGATATTACTAGTCCTTGATTTAGGTAATTGATTATTACTCATTCAATTAATTTATTCCAATTTAGAAAACTTACCGGTGATTGAGTTTTGCTTGCAGCAAAGTCTTCGGAAAGTCAGATGTGCTTTCTGCAGATGGAGCGGGATTCAGTGACACAGACAGATGAAGTTCTCTCCACTATTGTGCTCTGGCTTTCTCTAAATCTTTCTCAGCTCTTCTGGTTTATATTAAGCACAACTGTACAGAGACGGGTCTTTTCCGTGATGTCAGCTGCCTCTGCAACTACAAGGTCCAGCCCACCGGAGAGAAAGTAGCAGTGGACTGGAGAGATGCCGAGTGGGCTGTCAGATCACACAAGGACTTAATCCCACTCATTCTTGTCTATCAGTTTCATTTTATATATTTTTTAAGTTTTCCCGTAAACTAATCCTGGAAGATTATTTTTCCGAATTGCAATCAGATCACAATATTAGAAAATTCACAGTCAATAGCTTCCTATGATGAAATATACAGTGCCTACAAGTAGTATTCAACCCCCTGCAGATTTAGCAGGTTTACACATTCGGAATTAACTTGGCATTGTGACATTTGGACTGTAGATCAGCCTGGAAGTGTGAAATGCACTGCAGCAAAAAAGAATGTTATTTCTTTTTTTATTTTTTTTTTTTAAATTGTGAAAAGTTTATTCAGAGGGTCATTTATTATTCAACCCCTCAAACCACAAGAATTCTGTTTGGTTCCCCTAAAGTATTAAGAAGTATTTCAGGCACAAAGAACAATGAGCTTCACATGTTTGGATTAATTATCTATTTTTCCAGCCTTTTCTGACTAATTAAGACCCTCCCCAAACTTGTGAACAGCACTCATACTTGGTCAACATGGGAAAGACAAAGGAGCATTCCAAGGCCATCAGAGACAAGATCGTGGAGGGTCACAAGGCTGGCAAGGGGTACAAAACCCTTTCCAAGGAGTTGGGCCTACCTGTCTCCACTGTTGGGAGCATCATCTGGAAGTTGAAGGCTTATGGAACTACTGTTAGCCTTCCACGGCCTGGACAGCCTTTGAAAGTTTCCACCCGTGCCGAGGCCAGGCTTGTCCGAAGAGTTAACCCAAGGATAACAAGGAAGGAGCTCCGGGAAGATCTCATGGCAGTGGGGACATTGGTTTCAGTCAATACCATAAGTAACGTACTCCACCGCAATGGTCTCCGTTCCAGACGAGCCCGTAAGGTACCTTTACTTTCAAAGCGTCATGTCAAGGCTCGTCTACAGTTTGCTCATGATCACTTGGAGGACTCTGAGACAGACTGGTTCAAGGTTCTCTGGTCTGATGAGACCAAGATCGAGATCTTTGGTGCCAACCACACACGTGACATTTGGAGACTGGATGGCACTGCATACGACCCCAAGAATACCATCCCTACAGTCAAGCATGGTGGTGGCAGCATCATGCTGTGGGGCTGTTTCTCAGCCAAGGGGCCTGGCCATCTGGTCCGCATCCATGGGAAGATGGATAGCACGGCCTACCTGGAGATTTTGGCCAAGAACCTCCGCTCCTCCATCAAGGATCTTAAGATGGGTCGTCATTTCATCTTCCAACAAGACAACGACCCAAAGCACACAGCCAAGAAAACCAAGGCCTGGTTCAAGAGGGAAAAAATCAAGGTGTTGCAGTGGCCTAGTCAGTCTCCTGACCTTAACCCAATTGAAAACTTGTGGAAGGAGCTCAAGATTAAAGTCCACATGAGACACCCAAAGAACCTAGATAACTTGGAGAAGATCTGCATGGAGGAGTGGGCCAAGATAACTCCAGAGACCTGTGCCGGCCTGATCAGGTCTTATAAAAGACGATTATTAGCTGTAATTGCAAACAAGGGTTATTCCACAAAATATTAAACCTAGGGGTTGAATAATAATTGACCCACACTTTTATGTTGAAAATTTATTAAAATTTAACTGAGCAACATAACTTGTTGGTTTGTAAGATTTATGCATCTGTTAATAAATCCTGCTCTTGTTTGAAGTTTGCAGGCTCTAACTTATTTGCATCTTATCAAACCTGCTAAATCTGCAGGGGGTTGAATACTACTTGTAGGCACTGTATACTACAATCTGAAAAGAAATACAAGAAATTGTCATATCAGGGAAGATAATGCATGAGGACTCGGAGTCCTTCACAATGTACGAGGAGAGTTCCAGGACCTCCCTATATACCCATGCCTCTTTGGGCACCACAACAGTTCCACCTGGCCAGTCTCTCGTTATTCATTTAGGGTGAGTATTCACTAAAGGTGAAACAATTTGAGTGAAATGCGATAAAAAAAAAAATCGCATTCCACTCGGACCCATGTTACTCTATGGGGCCGGTCCCTTGGGCGATTACTTTCTCAGCCTTAATTCGACCAAGAAAACAATCGCAGCATGCTGCAAGTGTAATCCATTCCATTTTCACTCGCGCTAGACAAGTCTATGGCTGCGAATGAAACATCGCACTGCACTCGGATGACAACAGAGTGCAGTGTAATAATCGCATCAGCTGGCAATGGAGGAGATAGGATGATTAATTCATCCCTCTCCTCTGCAGTGCCCGCCTTCTCCTCCGCAGCTGTGATCCGATCGCAGGATCGAATGACAGTGGCATGACACTCGGTTACACTTGCAGCATAGTGGGAGCCGAGAGTCGCATCCGATGCACTCACATCCGATGCCATACGCTCGTGTGGCCTCAGCCTTAAAGGGAACCTCTCAGGTCCCCTATGCTTCCAACCCCTAATCAGCCCTATATGACGCTATTCACTAATATGAAAGTTTAAAAAAAATACTTATCAACTGTGCTGTTCCTATGCTAATTAGGGCCTTGACTAGTCACAAGGGCATTGGTTTCCCAGATTAATCGTCGCTTTTGGATGTCAGCTCCTGGAAATCTTGCGCATGTGTGCCGCCCCCGTGCCAGCAGCCGCCACTGCTCGAGCCCAGACCTTCTGGAGGGTGGCTCGAAGGTCTCCGGATCCGGGGGTCTCACGGACACGCCGAATAAAAGGGGGATGTAGATGTACGGGCTAGGACATATTAAGTTCGTGACGCCACCCACGGTGTGTGGTGAGGTGGGACAGGTGCTGTTATGGGGCACCCGGGGGAGATGTAGTGGCAGCTGGATGTTACACACTCCGTGGGTAGGGATGGTTGCCCCGGGACCCAGTGTCTTTGTCCAGGGGATAGCAATGGCAAGGGCCGGCGCACCCGGGCATGCTGGGGAATGTCTGGTTACTCACAGTAAATGAATCACACGAGTCTTTTGGTAAACCAAGGTGCTGGTGGCCGGCCGCCGCGGGCGGTTGCATTCAGGTCCCCCACCCAGGCTGGTAGTCACTGTCCTTTCCTCTGCACTTGTTTTGAGTATGGTGGACTGCCTGGTCTGGAACACAGGAGTCCGCTCCCGGCTGGATGTGGCCTAAGGAGCCGTGCCTGCAGACGCTGGCCCGTGGGATCTATGGGCCCTGGCGGTGGCCTTATCCCTATCGGTGGGCTGTTGTCTTCTTTGAGAGACTTTAGGTGGGACAGGACCTATAATCCTGCCCTCAATCGGTTAATTAGCTAGGCCGCTGGTTTCGGTCCTGGCTTCAGGGTCCGAGTACCCCCTCTGTGCTACGGTTTCCGGGTCGGTTCCCCGTGTCGGTACCGGCGAGCTACAACCCTGTCCCGGTCCAACTCGGTTCTGCTGAGCCGTCTTCCCGTCTCCTGCTGAAGGAGACCGCCACCTAGCCAAGGGCACCAGGGCTCCAACCCTGGCACCTTTCAACTTAAACCTCCTCTGCTGGAGCTACACCTAGCTCCAGCCCACACTCCTCTCCACTTGAACTACTAAACTGATCTGTATGTTTTCCTGCCCCAGGCTGTCTAGACCCAGGGGTGGGCGTGTCCAACCACCTGGTCCCGCCCACTGGTATGCCTCTCTTTCCCTAAGGGGGGTAACTAGGGTTTCAGGTCGGCTGTGTGTTACCTGTGTGAGGGAAGGTGTTATGGCCTATCTGTGACTACCTGATTTTGCCAGGGCGTCACACATGCACGCAGTTCATTTTACCCACATCAGTGCACCTCAGAAACAGGGTGGACACTTCCCGGCTTTATTAAGCACACTGCGCATGACCAGAAGTTCATAAGACGTATACGTGAGCTTTCTTCTGAACTTCCAGTCATACGCAGGGCACCTAATGAAGCAGGGAAGCGTACACACGGCTTTAAAGGAGTGTAAAAGCAGGATCTTGATGCGCTGATCCCCACAAGGTAAAACTGCCTTTACTGCACTTACAGTCTAATACGTATAGGAACTGTCCAAATTCTTCTCTTCTATAGCTTGCAATCCACTGAGTGGGTGTTTCATCTTAATGAGCATCGGCCAGCATTATTGGTACTGTAACTTTCTTTCCCTTCAATTCCCATTATATATTATTCATGTCATTATCCAATGCCTTGCCCGCCCAGAACTGAAAGCTAGCCTCTTCATTATGTCTGTATGCAGTTTGACCGACAGAAGAGCAGTAGACGAGAGACAAAGAACTAAGTTTATTGAAGTGACAATGACCACTAAAGGGATTGTCCAGGCTTGGCACAAAGGTCTGAAATCACTTATGTGACTGCAGGACTATGGTGTCCTGACAGCTCCACATTGCCTGCTGCAAGCCCCACATTGCGTGCTGTAAGGATTCTCTAGTGCTGAGCAGTCACTTGTATTGAGCGAGGTCACACACATCTAGTCGGAATATGGCCGGGGATATGCATAGCACATACTTGCAGTCACAGCCTGCTCCCTTCGCCAAATGAGAATGCTGACAGCACGCAATGTGTTCACTGTCAGGATTCACAAGCATGTAGTCACATAAAAGTGACTGCCGAACTTTGTGCCAAAACTGAAAAACTCATTTAATGTTCCCTTTTGATACCATGTCATTATAAGGCTAGTTTCACACTTGCGTTGAACGGTATCCGTTGTTTTACCAGCGGCAGACTATTGTGAACGATCAGTTGATCGGTCCCTGCAGCCGACCGCCGGGTGATCAGCTGAGCGCTGTCACTTGCCGGCCGCCGGGTGATCAGCTGATCGCTCCCAGTAGCCGGCGGCCGGGTGATCAGCTGATCGCTCCCGGCTGCCGGGTGATCAGCTGATCGCTCCCTGCAGCCGACCGCCGGGTGATCAGCTGAGCGCTGTCACTTGCCGGCGCCCAGGCATGCCGGCGGGCGGGTGCTCAGCTGAGCGCTGTGACTTGCCGGCAGCTGGCCGCCGGGTGATCAGCTGATCGCTCCCTGCAGCCGACCGCCGGGTGATCAGCTGAGCACTGTCACTTGCCGGCCGCCGGGTGATCAGCTGATCGCTCCCATACCCGGCGGCCGGGTGATCAGCTGATCGCTCCCGGCCGCCGGGTGATCAGCTGATCGCTCCCTGCAGCCGACCGCCGGGTGATCAGCTGAGCGCTGTCACTTGCCGGCGCCCAGGCATGCCGGCGGGCGGGCGCTCAGCTGAGCGCTGTGACTTGCCGGCGGCCGGGCATGCCGGCGGGCGGGTGCTCAGCTGAACGTTCAGCCACCGCGAGCCAAAATAAAGTTTGATTAAAAAAAAAAAAAAGAGCATGTGCAGTGAAATCCAGAGGATTCCGCTGCTCAAAACAACGTTACATGCTGCGTTCCTCCCGCTGGGCGGAAGCAACGGAGCGTCGCCCAGCGGAAGCAACGCAGGTCCTTTTGGTACAATCCGTCAACCATACAAGTCTATGGGAAACAGCGGAATCCGTTAACGGATCCCGCTGTTTTCCAAAAGGGCGGATTGTAACGGAAGGAAAACAACGCAAGTGTGAAAGTACCCTAATGTCCATCCTTTTATAGTCTGGTGATGGTGGATACTGCTCCTAGCATTGGGCAAGGGAGTAGGAGGTAAACTATGGTGTAAATTCCAGGCTGAATAGTCATTGGGCTAATAAATATGTAGACTGTCTTGCCCCCAGTCATGGTCATACTACCCATCAATCCATTTCCATTGGATTTGTAACTTCAATTATAGTCTCACAATTTTAAGATTGAAAGAAGACAAAAGTCAAGTTCAGCCTTTAACCTAATATTTTGATCTAGAGCAGCGTTCTTCAACTCCAGTCCTCAGGAGTAGAGATGAGCGAACCGGTCCCGGTTCGGCTCGAGGCGGTTCGCCGAACGGGGGGGTCTGGCTCGAGTTCGGCTCGTCGAACGTTCGACGAACCGAACTCGAGCCCATAGGAAACAATGGCAGGCAATCACAAACACAGTAAAACACCTAGAAAACACCCTGAAAGGTGTCCAAAAGGTGACAAACAACTCACAACATAACACAAACACATGGGAAAGTGACAAGGACATATACTCATGTGAAAACAAAACAGCTGGACAAGGAAAAAGAGGGAGACACACAGATATATGAGTATATGCAAAGAAACATCGATTCCATTATTGTGCAACTTGAGCCCTGCTCATTTTAGGCTTCCAATCTGGATAAATTGCCTGAGCTCGCCACGTACGCCTTGAGGATCTTGTCGTGTCCTGCAGCCAGCGTTCTCTCGGAACCTGTCTTCAGTGCTGCTGGGGGTCTGCTGGCAGATAAGCACACGTGTCTGTCCACTGACAATGTGGACCTGGCTCTCAGAGGACTTTTCTTCCCCTGGGTCAGCCAGGGGAGGCGAAAGGCACGCGTATTTTTGAGAGTGCTTCATGCAAAGCATCTTTTTCTTTGTCAAAAGGGGGGCTCAACCGATGCCAGTCAAGTGGGGTGTGTGTGGCCCAGTTAGTGGCAACGAGGGAGACTGTGGTTGGAGTCCCCTCGCTGTGTCTCTAAAAGAACCAAGATGAACAAGTCATGGCTCTCAGAGGACTTTTCTTCCCCTGGGTCAGCCAGGGGACGGGAAAGGCACGCGTATTTTTGAGAGTGCTTCATGCAAAGCATCTTTTTCTTTTTCAAAAGGGGGCTCAACCGATGCCAGTCAAGTGGGGTGTGTGTGGCCCAGTTAGTGGCAACGAGGGAGACTGTGGTTGGAGTCCCCTCGCTGTGTCTCTAAAAGAACCAAGATGAACAAGTCATGGCTCTCAGAGGACTTTTCTTCCCCTGGGTCAGCCAGGGGACGGGAAAGGCACGCGTATTTTTGAGAGTGCTTCATGCAAAGCATCTTTTTCTTTGTCAAAAGGGGGGGTCAACCGATGCCAGTCAAGTGGGGTGTGTGTGGCCCAGTTAGTGGCAACGAGGGAGACTGTGGTTGGAGTCCCCTCGCTGTGTCTCTAAAAGAACCAAGATGAACAAGTCATGGCTCTCAGAGGACTTTTCTTCCCCTGGGTCAGCCAGGGGACGGGAAAGGCACGCGTATTTTTGAGAGTGCTTCATGCAAAGCATCTTTTTCTTTGTCAAAAGGGGGGGTCAACCGATGCCAGTCAAGTGGGGTGTGTGTGGCCCAGTTAGTGGCAACGAGGGAGACTGTGGTTGGAGTCCCCTCGCTGTGTCTCTAAAAGAACCAAGATGAACAAGTCATGGCTCTCAGAGGACTTTTCTTCCCCTGGGTCAGCCAGGGGACGGGAAAGGCACGCGTATTTTTGAGAGTGCTTCATGCAAAGCATCTTTTTCTTTTTCAAAAGGGGGCTCAACCGATGCCAGTCAAGTGGGGTGTGTGTGGCCCAGTTAGTGGCAACGAGGGAGACTGTGGTTGGAGTCCCCTCGCTGTGTCTCTAAAAGAACCAAGATGAACAAGTCATGGCTCTCAGAGGACTTTTCTTCCCCTGGGTCAGCCAGGGGACGGGAAAGGCACGCGTATTTTTGAGAGTGCTTCATGAAAAGCATCTTTTTCTTTGTCAAAAGGGGGGGTCAACCGATGCCAGTCAAGTGGGGTGTGTGTGGCCCAGTTAGTGGCAACGAGGGAGACTGTGGTTGGAGTCCCCTCGCTGTGTCTCTAAAAGAACCAAGATGAACAAGTCATGGCTCTCAGAGGACTTTTCTTCCCCTGGGTCAGCCAGGGGACGGGAAAGGCACGCGTATTTTTGAGAGTGCTTCATGCAAAGCATCTTTTTCTTTGTCAAAAGGGGGGCTCAACCGATGCCAGTCAAGTGGGGTGTGTGTGGCCCAGTTAGTGGCAACGAGGGAGACTGTGGTTGGAGTCCCCTCGCTGTGTCTCTAAAAGAACCAAGATGAACAAGTCATGGCTCTCAGAGGACTTTTCTTCCCCTGGGTCAGCCAGGGGACGGGAAAGGCACGCGTATTTTTGAGAGTGCTTCATGCAAAGCATCTTTTTCTTTTTCAAAAGGGGGCTCAACCGATGCCAGTCAAGTGGGGTGTGTGTGGCCCAGTTAGTGGCAACGAGGGAGACTGTGGTTGGAGTCCCCTCGCTGTGTCTCTAAAAGAACCAAGATGAACAAGTCATGGCTCTCAGAGGACTTTTCTTCCCCTGGGTCAGCCAGGGGACGGGAAAGGCACGCGTATTTTTGAGAGTGCTTCATGCAAAGCATCTTTTTCTTTGTCAAAAGGGGGGGTCAACCGATGCCAGTCAAGTGGGGTGTGTGTGGCCCAGTTAGTGGCAACGAGGGAGACTGTGGTTGGAGTCCCCTCGCTGTGTCTCTAAAAGAACCAAGATGAACAAGTCATGGCTCTCAGAGGACTTTTCTTCCCCTGGGTCAGCCAGGGGACGGGAAAGGCACGCGTATTTTTGAGAGTGCTTCATGAAAAGCATCTTTTTCTTTGTCAAAAGGGGGGGTCAACCGATGCCAGTCAAGTGGGGTGTGTGTGGCCCAGTTAGTGGCAACGAGGGAGACTGTGGTTGGAGTCCCCTCGCTGTGTCTCTAAAAGAACCAAGATGAACAAGTCATGGCTCTCAGAGGACTTTTCTTCCCCTGGGTCAGCCAGGGGACGGGAAAGGCACGCGTATTTTTGAGAGTGCTTCATGCAAAGCATCTTTTTCTTTGTCAAAAGGGGGGGTCAACCGATGCCAGTCAAGTGGGGTGTGTGTGGCCCAGTTAGTGGCAACGAGGGAGACTGTGGTTGGAGTCCCCTCGCTGTGTCTCTAAAAGAACCAAGATGAACAAGTCATGGCTCTCAGAGGACTTTTCTTCCCCTGGGTCAGCCAGGGGACGGGAAAGGCACGCGTATTTTTGAGAGTGCTTCATGCAAAGCATCTTTTTCTTTTTCAAAAGGGGGCTCAACCGATGCCAGTCAAGTGGGGTGTGTGTGGCCCAGTTAGTGGCAACGAGGGAGACTGTGGTTGGAGTCCCCTCGCTGTGTCTCTAAAAGAACCAAGATGAACAAGTCATGGCTCTCAGAGGACTTTTCTTCCCCTGGGTCAGCCAGGGGACGGGAAAGGCACGCGTATTTTTGAGAGTGCTTCATGCAAAGCATCTTTTTCTTTGTCAAAAGGGGGGGTCAACCGATGCCAGTCAAGTGGGGTGTGTGTGGCCCAGTTAGTGGCAACGAGGGAGACTGTGGTTGGAGTCCCCTCGCTGTGTCTCTAAAAGAACCAAGATGAACAAGTCATGGCTCTCAGAGGACTTTTCTTCCCCTGGGTCAGCCAGGGGACGGGAAAGGCACGCGTATTTTTGAGAGTGCTTCATGCAAAGCATCTTTTTCTTTGTCAAAAGGGGGGGTCAACCGATGCCAGTCAAGTGGGGTGTGTGTGGCCCAGTTAGTGGCAACGAGGGAGACTGTGGTTGGAGTCCCCTCGCTGTGTCTCTAAAAGAACCAAGATGAACAAGTCATGGCTCTCAGAGGACTTTTCTTCCCCTGGGTCAGCCAGGGGACGGGAAAGGCACGCGTATTTTTGAGAGTGCTTCATGCAAAGCATCTTTTTCTTTTTCAAAAGGGGGCTCAACCGATGCCAGTCAAGTGGGGTGTGTGTGGCCCAGTTAGTGGCAACGAGGGAGACTGTGGTTGGAGTCCCCTCGCTGTGTCTCTAAAAGAACCAAGATGAACAAGTCATGGCTCTCAGAGGACTTTTCTTCCCCTGGGTCAGCCAGGGGACGGGAAAGGCACGCGTATTTTTGAGAGTGCTTCATGCAAAGCATCTTTTTCTTTGTCAAAAGGGGGGGTCAACCGATGCCAGTCAAGTGGGGTGTGTGTGGCCCAGTTAGTGGCAACGAGGGAGACTGTGGTTGGAGTCCCCTCGCTGTGTCTCTAAAAGAACCAAGATGAACAAGTCATGGCTCTCAGAGGACTTTTCTTCCCCTGGGTCAGCCAGGGGACGGGAAAGGCACGCGTATTTTTGAGAGTGCTTCATGCAAAGCATCTTTTTCTTTTTCAAAAGGGGGCTCAACCGATGCCAGTCAAGTGGGGTGTGTGTGGCCCAGTTAGTGGCAACGAGGGAGACTGTGGTTGGAGTCCCCTCGCTGTGTCTCTAAAAGAACCAAGATGAACAAGTCATGGCTCTCAGAGGACTTTTCTTCCCCTGGGTCAGCCAGGGGACGGGAAAGGCACGCGTATTTTTGAGAGTGCTTCATGCAAAGCATCTTTTTCTTTGTCAAAAGGGGGGGTCAACCGATGCCAGTCAAGTGGGGTGTGTGTGGCCCAGTTAGTGGCAACGAGGGAGACTGTGGTTGGAGTCCCCTCGCTGTGTCTCTAAAAGAACCAAGATGAACAAGTCATGGCTCTCAGAGGACTTTTCTTCCCCTGGGTCAGCCAGGGGACGGGAAAGGCACGCGTATTTTTGAGAGTGCTTCATGCAAAGCATCTTTTTCTTTTTCAAAAGGGGGCTCAACCGATGCCAGTCAAGTGGGGTGTGTGTGGCCCAGTTAGTGGCAACGAGGGAGACTGTGGTTGGAGTCCCCTCGCTGTGTTTTACATGCTTTTAGAAGGGCATGAAATGGCTTGGAGGTTGACTTTCATCATATGCAAACTGTTGGCTACCAAAATGCTGCCTTTCCAACAACTGTGGTTATAGGCAATGAGGAACATACTGATGAAGATGAGACGCAGATACCCGATTGGGATGACAACTTAAATATTCGGTCAGGGCAAGAAGAAACTCGGTCTGAGGGGTAGGGGAGTGCAAACACAACAATTGATGATTAAGTTCTAGATCACACCTACTGTCAACCCACAGTCAGACACTCGAGGAGGTCAACAGAGGCGGTGGAGGAGGATGCAACCGACGTCGAAGTAACCTGGCGCCTTCCTGGACACAGTCGGAGCACTGGTAGCACGTCTACAACTGCATCCTCAGCCACCACTCTGCCTCTGAGCATTATTCGGGGTGGATCAACAGGTCGCATGGCCTCTAAGCCTTGCCTAGCCAGGTCCTTTTTTGACATAGAAAAAGATCGCCCAAATTATGTGATCTGTAAAATTTGTCATGGTTCTCTTAGTAGAGGTCAAAACCTCAGCAGTTTGACAACTTCTTCCATGAATCGTCACATGAATAAATATCATATGGCCCGATGGGAAGCTCACCGTGCTGCAATGCGGCCTAGCGGAGCGAACCATCCACCGCCTGCCCCTTCCAGTGCATCCGCGCGCTCGTCATCTTCTAGGACTGTGGGGACAGCTGTCACACCTGTTTTTCCACCCACAACTTCCACCACTGTAACCGCAACAGGCAGTTTGCTTGGTAGGTCGTCAGTTGGTTTGGAAGGGGAAACAAGTGAGTGTGTACAGCTCTCTCAGACATCGATAGCACCAACTTTGGATGAAGGCAACATCATGTCTCCGCCTGCACTTTCCTCACAAAGCTGCATTTTTCCAGGGACACCCGACTCAACACCGTCTACACACAGCAGCCAGATCTCTGTCCCTCAGATGTGGTCAAATAAAAGGCCACTTCCTGCGACCCATGACAAAGCGAAGAGGTTGACTCTATCCCTCTGTAAGCTGTTGACTACAGAAATGCTGCCTTTCCGCCTAGTGGACACACAGGATTTTAGAGACCTTATGTCTGTCGCTGTGCCCCAGTACCAGATGCCTAGTCGCCACTACTTCTCTAAGAAAGGTGTGCCCGCGCTACACCAGCATGTCGCACACAACATCACCGCTTCCTTGAGAAACTCTGTGTGTGAACGGGTGCATTTCACCACCGATACTTGGACCAGTAAGCATGGACAGGGACGTTACATGTCGCTGACTGGCCACTGGGTAACTATGGTGATAGATGGTGAAGGGTCTGCTGCACAAGTCTTGCCGTCCCCACGACTTGTGTGTCAATCCTCTGTCTGTCCAAGTTCCGCCACTGCTTCTGCATCCTCCACCTCATCTGGGTCCTCCACCTCCGCCCCAAGCCTGCCTGGTCAGGCCACCAGCGTTCTCACTGCGCAGAAGGAATCACGCACCCCTCATTACTATGCTGGTAGCAGAGCGCAACGGCATCAGGCGGTCTTTAGCTTGACATGTCTTTGAAATAGGAGTCACACAGCGACTGAGTTGTGGGCAGCTCTGGAGACTGATTTTGATAAATGGTTGTCTCCACTCAACCTGCAGCCTGGTAAGGCCGTGTGCGACAATGCTGCAAACCTGGGTGCGGCCCTTCGCCTGGGCAAGGTGACACACGTGCCTTGTATGGCTCACGTGTTTAACCTTGTTGTCCAGCAATTTTTAACACACTATCCCGGCCTAGATGGCCTTCTGACCAGGGCACGGAAACTGTCTGCAGTGCTCACTTCCGCCGTTCAACCGCCGCACCTGAGCGACTTGCATCGCTCCAGAAGTCTTTCGGCCTGCCGGTTCATCGCCTGAAATGCGATGTGGCGACACGCTGGAATTCAACTCTCCACATGTTACAGCGACTGTGGCAGCACCGGCGAGCCCTGGTGCAATACGTCATGATGTATAGCCTGGGCCAACGAGATGCAGAAGTGGGGCAGATCACCCTGATGGAGTGATCTCAGATCAAGGACCTATGCACCCTTCTGCACAGTTTCGACATGGCGACGAATATGTTTAGCGCTGACAATGCCATTATCAGCATGACGATTACAGTCATTTACATGCTGGAGCACACGCTAAACACTATTCGTAGTCAGGGGGTGGGACAACAGGAAGGGGAGGAACTACAGGAGGATTCATATGCGCAAGACACAACAACATCACCAAGGTCCAGACGTTCATCATCACCAACGCGGCAGGCATGGGACCATGGGGGACAGGGATCAACAAGGGCGCATGGTAGCAGGTGAGATGTTGAGGAAGGTGCAGGAGGACATGAAGATATGGAGGACGAACTGTCCATGGACATGGAAGACTCAGCAGATGAGGGGGACCTTGGTCAAATTTCAGTTGAAAGAGGTTGGGGGGAGATGACAGAGGAAGAAAGAACGGTTAGCACCTCTATGCCACAAACACAGCGTGGACTTGGTGCGCATGGCTGCGCAAGACACATGAGTGCCTTCTTGTTGCACTACCTCCAACATGACCCTCGTATTGTCAAAATTAGAAGTGATGATGACTACTGGCTTGCCACACTATTAGATCCCCGGGACAAGTCCAAATTTTGTGACATAATTCCACCCATAGAAAGGGACGCACGTATGCAGGAGTATCAGCAGAAGCTGTTACTCGATCTTAGCTCGGCTTTTCCACCAAACAACCGTGCAGGTGAAGGGAGTGATTCTCCCAGTTGTAACTTGACAAACATGGGACGGCCTCGTCATCTTCAACAGTCTACCCGTACCAGTAGGACCGTATCTGGTGCTGGTAACAGCAATTTTATGGAATCTTTTCATAATTTTTTTAGACCCTCCTTTGCAAGGCCACCAGAGACAACAAGTCTGACACATAGTCAACGGATGGAGAGGATGATACAGGAGTATCTCCAAATGAACATCGATGCAATGACTTTGCAAATGGAGCCTTGCTCCTTTTGTGCTTCAAATCTAGAAAAATGTCAAGAGCTCTCCAGTTACGCCTCGAAGATTTTGTCGTGTCCAGCTGCCAGCGTTGTCTCTGAACGTGTCTTCAGTGCTGCTGGGTGTGTGCTGACAGATAAGCGCACGCGTCTGTCCAGTGACAATGTGGACAGACTGACGTTCATCAAAATGAACAAGTCATGGATCCAGAAGGAATTTACTACCCCTGTGTCATCCTGGGGAGAGTAAATGCTTGTGGATTTGGAATGTGCTTGATGCAAATCAAAACATCCTGTTTGCAACTAGGGCACAAGTGCTGCCACTGATAAGGTGTCTGTGTGGGGCCCAATTTTTGGAAAAAAAGGGAGACTCCGCTTGGAGTAACCCTTGCTTGCTGTGTTTTTTAAAAATGATACAAGATGAACAGATCTGAAGGCAAGATGAAGCCAACATCATGTCTCCGCCTGCACTTTTCTCACAAACCTGCATTTTTCCAGGGACACCCTACTCAACACCGTCTACAGACAGCAGCCAGATCTCTGTCCCTCAGATGTGGTCAAATAAAAGGCCACTTACTGCGACCCATGACAAAGCTAAGTGGTTGACTCTATCCCTCTGTAAGCTGTTGGCTACCGAAATGCTGCCTTTACGCGTAGTGGACACACAGGATTTTACAGACCTTATGTCTGTCGCTGTGCCCCAGTACCAGATGCCCAATCACCACTGCTTCTCCAAGAAAAGCATGCCCGCGCTACACCGGCATGTCGCACACAACATCACCACTTCCTTGAGAAAATCTGTGTGCGACAGGGTGCATTTCAACACAGATACTTGGACCAGTAAGCATAGACAGGGTCATTACATGTCACTGACTGGGCACTGGCAAACTATGGTGAGAGATGGAGAAGGGTCTGCTGTACAAGTCTTGCCGTCCCCACGAGTTGTTTCAATCCTTGTTCTGTATGTAGAAGTTAATACACTGCTTCTGCCTCTTCAACCTCGTGTGGGTCCTCTACCTTTGCGCAAACCCTGTGTGGTCAGGCCACCCTTCCTTGCAACTGCGCACAAGGACTACCACACACCTCCTTACTATGCTGGCAGCAGAGCTCAATGCCATCAGGCGGTCAAAGTTTTACTTTGAAATGTATGGGAAATGTGAGTCACACCGCTATTACAGAGAATAGTAGTCAGGCAGGGTCAAAACATTAATTGAGGAACAGGAACAGAATGGGACGGCCAGGACTTAATCAGAAAACAAGCAGAGGTGAAATGCGTATCGGCCAACAAGGTACATAAACAGCAAGCAGGAAAAGTAGTCAGGTAACAAGCACACAAAATCATAAAACTGAACTGGGGGTAAAATTAACCAGAGGTTCATAGCTATGTCTGGCAGTGGTCTGCAGACAGGATGGGCATAAAAAAGGGTGTGGTGTCTTCCCATTGGTTGTAGCTGAATGATGGTATTTCATCTGTGAGATACCCACCAGCTACATTCAGCCAGAGATTCTGCATCTGTCAAGGTAATGCAGCCCAGTGGGTGAGCATAACCTGCGTCCACCTGCGCCGCTGGCATCGACTACTCTCCCATCATCAGCACTATTCATGAAAGGAACACGTTGTCACCTGGCGACCGGAGTACAAATTGACGGAGCGGACTCCGTTGGTGACTTAACAGCCGTGTGCGGCAATGATGCAAACCTGGCTGCGGGCCATCCTCAGGGCAATGTGACACACGTGCCTTTTATGGCTCACGTGTTGATCCGAATTCTCCAGCAATTTTTAAAACACCATCACGGCCTACATGGCCTTGTGCAGCGGGCACGCTCGCTATGTGCTCACTTCCATCGTGCGCACACAGCAGCTCAACAACTTTCATCACTCCGGAAGTCTTAGGGTCTGGCAGTTAAACGCCGGAAATGCGATGTTCCGACACGCAGGAATTGGAATCTGCACATGTTGCAGCGTGTGTGGCAGCACCGCAGAGCCCTGCTGAAATACGGTAAGACATATAGCCTGGGATAAGTTGATCCAGAGGTGGTGCAGATCACGCTGCTGGAGTGGTGTCAGATCAAGGACCTATGCACCCTGCTACACAGTTTTGAAATGTCGACGAAGATGTTTAGCACTGGCAATGTCATTCTCAGCGTGACAATTCTGGTCATCTACATGATGGAGCACACTGTAATTATTATTCGGAGTCAGGTGTTGGGACAAGAGGAAGGGGAGGAAGTACAGGAGGAGTCATATGCGGAAGGGATAACAAGATCTACGAGGTCCAGATGGTCAGCGGCACCTATGCGGCAGTCATGGTGAGGGAGAGGGATTAACAAGGGCGCATAGTATCAGCAAAAAGTGTTGATGAAAGTGCAGGAGCCCATGAAGAAATGGAGGACGAACTGGCGATGGGCATGGAAGACTCAGCAGATGAGTGAGAGCTTGCTCACATTTCGGTTGTGCGAGGTTGTGGGTAGAGGGCAGAGGAAGGATGCACGATTCTCACCTCTCTGCCACCAACACACCAAGGACTTGGTCCTCCTGGATGCACAAGACACATGAGCGCCTTCTTGCTGCACTACCTACATGACCCTCGGATTGTATGAATTTGAAGTAATCCTGAATACTGGGTTGCCACACTGTTAGATCCCCGGTACAAGACAAAATTTGGCAAAATAATTCCTGCCATAGAAATGGACGCACGTATACAGGAGTATCTGCAGAAGGTGGTACGCAATCTTAGATCTGCTTTTCCACTAAACACCAGTGCTGCACAGAGTCAATCTCAACGCTTTGTCATGGATAGGAGGAAATGGTCTTTTACTTGTCCACATCTGAGGGACCGAGGGCTGGCTGCTGTGCTGAGATGGCGTTGAGTACGGTGTCCCTGCAGAGTTGCACTTTTGGTCATATACCAAAATGAGTTGAAAAAGGACAGATGCTGGTGGAAAGGGGAACAGGTGTGTTGGAAAGGGGAAAAAAGTTTTTGTCCGTGGATTTGGTGGTTAAGCAACAGTAACATTTGCTGAAGAAACACCATCTGTTACAGTGGGACTGGCAGATTTGGATAAGGTGGTATATACTATGTTACCGCTATTTACCGAAAATTATTAAGAAAAGAAAGAGAAAGGTATATATCCCCATCAGCAGTCAGTGTCCACCGTGCTCCCAGATGGAAAAGGAGAGGTTGGCAACTGGAAGGTTTGGTGGAGGATACAGAGCTGTGTGGCTATGAAACTAATAGTAGCCTGAACCGAGTTAGACGCCATTCGGATCTGGAGACTGTGAGCCCTGTTAGCGTCACAGGGTCCACATGCCCACCCAGCCCAGGAACTCCCTGTTAACAACACAGGGGCCATTGAGTACGCTGACCGTGTGCGTAGGGGCCACACCTGTGGACAGCAGGCGCATCAGCAGCAGCAGGCCTGTTAATGCCACTGGGCTGCACAAGCAGGACTGTTAGGACAGGAGCTGGTCTTAACCGTTCTGCGTTACCAACTGTGGTGGTGGCCTGCATCCACCACCCTATCCCTGCCTACCTCTGGCCTAAAGCCGCAATGGGTTCAACACATGGAGGTGTGCTCTTTCGGAGCATAATAGAAGACTGCGCACCTCCTTGTTGGCTCCAGCCCCTTTTATAACCTGGGTCCGCCCCAAACCAGGGTGAACCACAATGCACCTCCTGGAGACAAAAGCAGAGTGACACGTCATGAGTGGCATAACTAGCGTCCTATTTGGAAACGCAACTTCAATGATGACCTCATGGCTGCCATGACCCAAACACCTCACCAGTCATCGTCTGACCATCAATAATGCGGTGACAAGTCATAGGTGTGGGCCTCTGCAAGCCATTTGGGAGGACACCTGATGCCCTGTGGTCTATATGGGACCCCCACATCAGGGCCAGGGCCAAAGAGTTCATTACCGGACCTAGTCTCTGATGCAGGAAGTGCCTGAGCATGCTCAGTAGCATGAAATACAGTCTCTGAAAAAAGACTATCAGCTTTAGCATGGTGTCTAGGCACAAAACAGGACTTAGACCCGGCACAGAATGCAAGCACCTGTGCAAAGAGGCTTTTCACACTTAGTGTGGGAGCATGCGCTGTATCCCGAAATGAAGACTTAGCGTCAGGAATGGCACAGTCAGGCTGAGCATACTCACTAGGCGAAACACTGTAATTATGCTGCAGCTGGGGTACATCGGCACACGCATGCGCACTAGCTGCCTCTCCACACTTAGACGTGGAGGGGAAATTTGTCTTGGAGATGCTGTCTATGAACAGAAGGAAAAGCTAAAGGAAGCCTGACTTTCTATCCCTCCGAATTATGAAATGCAGCAATGAATTCCATGAGTTTGCTATAACATTAGCGTAGCTAAATGTGCATGAGGGTGTGATGTAGAGGTGCTAGAAATAGCTTGTCACCAGTGGGGCACTAATGGAATACAACAGCCAGTTCTATGATGCCACAAAATGGCAGTATTTTGTGCTATCATTATAGCTTATTAAAAACAGAGCACGAGGTTGTCATGCAGAGGTGCTGCACATAGATTTGCAGTAGTGTGAATAGACAAAAGTACAATAGCCACGTTTAGGATACAACTAGGTACAGTGAGTGTTTGCTAGTATAATGGCTGAGTTTAAAAAAGTTTGAGTGTGCAATGCAGGCAGATGTCCTGCAAATATCGTTCCAATACTGTGAATTGACAAAAGTACAATAGCCACGTTTAGGATACAACTAGGTACAGTGAGTGTTTGCTAGTATAATGGCTGAGTTTAAAAAAGTTTGAGTGTGCAATGCAGGCAGACGTGCTGCAAATAACGTTCCAATACTGTGAATAGACAAAAGTACAATAGCCACGTTTAGGATACAACTAGGTACACTGAGTGTTTGCTACTATAAATGGCTGAGTTTAAAAAAGTTTGAGTGTGCAATGCAGGCAGACGTGCTGCAAATAACGTTCCAATACTGTGAATTGACAAAAGTACAATAGCCACGTTTAGGATACAACTAGGTACACTGAGTGTTTGCTACTATAAATGGCTGAGTTTAAAAAAGTTTGAGTGTGCAATGCAGGCAGACGTGCTGCAAATAACGTTCCAATACTGTGAATTGACAAAAGTACAATAGCCACGTTTAGGATACAACTAGGTACACTGAGTGTTTGCTACTATAAATGGCTGAGTTTAAAAAAGTTTGAGTGTGCAATGCAGGCAGACGTGCTGCAAATAACGTTCCAATACTGTGAATTGACAAAAGTACAATAGCCACGTTTAGGATACAACTAGGTACACTGAGTGTTTGCTACTATAAATGGCTGAGTTTAAAAAAGTTTGAGTGTGCAATGCAGGCAGACGTGCTGCAAATAACGTTCCAATACTGTGAATTGACAAAAGTACAATAGCCACGTTTAGGATACAACTAGGTACAGTGAGTGTTTGCTAGTATAATGGCTGAGTTTAAAAAAGTTAGAGTGTGCAATGCAGGCAGACGTGCTGCAAATATCGTTCCAATACTGTGAATAGACAAAAGTAAAATAGCCACGTTTAGGATACAACTAGGTACACTGAGTGTTTGCTAGTATAATGGCTGAGTTTAAAAAAGTTAGAGTGTGCAATGCAGGCAGACGTGCTGCAAATAACGTTCCAATACTGTGAATAGACAAAAGTACAATAGCCACGTTTAGGATACAACTAGGTACACTGAGTGTTTGCTACTATAAATGGCTGAGTTTAAAAAAGTTTGAGTGTGCAATGCAGGCAGACGTGCTGCAAATAACGTTCCAATACTGTGAATTGACAAAAGTACAATAGCCACGTTTAGGATACAACTAGGTACAGTGAGTGTTTGCTAGTATAATGGCTGAGTTTAAAAAAGTTTGAGTGTGCAATGCAGGCAGACGTGCTGCAAATAACGTTCCAATACTGTGAATTGACAAAAGTACAATAGCCACGTTTAGGATACAACTAGGTACAGTGAGTGTTTGCTAGTATAATGGCTGAGTTTAAAAAAGTTAGAGTGTGCAATGCAGGCAGACGTGCTGCAAATATCGTTCCAATACTGTGAATAGACAAAAGTAAAATAGCCACGTTTAGGATACAACTAGGTACACTGAGTGTTTGCTAGTATAATGGCTGAGTTTAAAAAAGTTAGAGTGTGCAATGCAGGCAGACGTGCTGCAAATAACGTTCCAATACTGTGAATAGACAAAAGTACAATAGCCACGTTTAGGATACAACTAGGTACACTGAGTGTTTGCTACTATAAATGGCTGAGTTTAAAAAAGTTTGAGTGTGCAATGCAGGCAGACGTGCTGCAAATAACGTTCCAATACTGTGAATTGACAAAAGTACAATAGCCACGTTTAGGATACAACTAGGTACACTGAGTGTTTGCTACTATAAATGGCTGAGTTTAAAAAAGTTTGAGTGTGCAATGCAGGCAGACGTGCTGCAAATAACGTTCCAATACTGTGAATTGACAAAAGTACAATAGCCACGTTTAGGATACAACTAGGTACACTGAGTGTTTGCTAGTATAATGGCTGAGTTTAAAAAAGTTAGAGTGTGCAATGCAGGCAGACGTGCTGCAAATATCGTTCCAATACTGTGAATAGACAAAAGTACAATAGCCACGTTTAGGATACAACTAGGTACACTGAGTGTTTGCTACTATAAATGGCTGAGTTTAAAAAAGTTAGAGTGTGCAATGCAGGCAGACGTGCTGCAAATATCGTTCCAATACTGTGAATAGACAAAAGTACAATAGCCACGTTTAGGATACAACTAGGTACACTGAGTGTTTGCTAGTATAATGGCTTAGTAACAATGAGTTGTAGTGTGCAATGCAGGCAGACGTGCTCTGCAAATGTCTTTGCACTAGTGGGACTATAGCAAAGTCCAATAGCCACGTTTAGGATGCCACTAGGTACACTGAGTGTTTGCTAGTAAAATTGCTTAGTTTAAAAAAGTTGGAGTGTGCAATGCAGGCAGATGTGCTCTGCTAATATCTTTGCACTAGTGGGACTATAGCAAAGTCCAATAGCCACGTATAGGATGCCACTAGGTACACTGAGTGTTTGCTAGTATAATGGCTTAGTTAAAATGAGTTTGAGTGTGCAATGCAGGCAGACGCGCTATGCAAATGTCTTTGCACTAGTGGGACTATAGCAAAGTCCAATAGCCACGTATAGGATGCCACTAGGTACACTGAGTGTTTGCTAGTATAATGGCTTGGTTTTAATGAGTTGGAGTGTGCAATGCAGGCAGACGCGCTCTGCAAATGTCTTTGCACTAGTGGGACTATAGCAAAGTCCAATAGCCACGTATAGGATGCCACTAGGTACACTGAGTGTTTGCTAGTATAATGGCTTGGTTAGAATGAGTTGTAGTGTGCAATGCAGGCAGATGTGCTCTGCTAATGTCTTTGCACTAGTGGGACTATAGCAAAGTCCAATAGCCACGTATAGGATGCCACTAGGTACACTGAGTGTTTGCTAGTATAATGGCTGAGTTTAAAAAAGTTAGAGTGTGCAATGCAGGCAGACGTGCTGCAAATATCGTTCCAATACTGTGAATAGACAAAAGTACAATAGCCACGTTTAGGATACAACTAGGTACACTGAGTGTTTGCTACTATAAATGGCTGAGTTTAAAAAAGTTTGAGTGTGCAATGCAGGCAGACGTGCTGCAAATAACGTTCCAATACTGTGAATTGACAAAAGTACAATAGCCACGTTTAGGATACAACTAGGTACACTGAGTGTTTGCTACTATAAATGGCTGAGTTTAAAAAAGTTAGAGTGTGCAATGCAGGCAGACGTGCTGCAAATATCGTTCCAATACTGTGAATAGACAAAAGTACAATAGCCACGTTTAGGATACAACTAGGTACACTGAGTGTTTGCTAGTATAATGGCTTAGTAACAATGAGTTGTAGTGTGCAATGCAGGCAGACGTGCTCTGCAAATGTCTTTGCACTAGTGGGACTATAGCAAAGTCCAATAGCCACGTTTAGGATGCCACTAGGTACACTGAGTGTTTGCTAGTAAAATTGCTTAGTTTAAAAAAGTTGGAGTGTGCAATGCAGGCAGATGTGCTCTGCTAATATCTTTGCACTAGTGGGACTATAGCAAAGTCCAATAGCCACGTATAGGATGCCACTAGGTACACTGAGTGTTTGCTAGTATAATGGCTTAGTTAAAATGAGTTTGAGTGTGCAATGCAGGCAGACGCGCTATGCAAATGTCTTTGCACTAGTGGGACTATAGCAAAGTCCAATAGCCACGTATAGGATGCCACTAGGTACACTGAGTGTTTGCTAGTATAATGGCTTGGTTTTAATGAGTTGGAGTGTGCAATGCAGGCAGACGCGCTCTGCAAATGTCTTTGCACTAGTGGGACTATAGCAAAGTCCAATAGCCACGTATAGGATGCCACTAGGTACACTGAGTGTTTGCTAGTATAATGGCTTGGTTAGAATGACTTGTAGTGTGCAATGCAGGCAGATGTGCTCTGCTAATGTCTTTGCACTAGTGGGACTATAGCAAAGTCCAATAGCCACGTATAGGATGCCACTAGGTACACTGAGTGTTTGCTAGTATAATGGCTTAGTTAAAATGAGTTTGAGTGTGCAATGCAGGCAGACGCGCTATGCAAATGTCTTTGCACTAGTGGGACTATAGCAAAGTCCAATAGCCACGTATAGGATGCCACTAGGTACACTGAGTGTTTGCTAGTATAATGGCTTGGTTAGAATGAGTTGTAGTGTGCAATGCAGGCAGATGTGCTCTGCTAATGTCTTTGCACTAGTGGGACTATAGCAAAGTCCAATAGCCACGTATAGGATGCCACTAGGTACACTGAGTGTTTGCTAGTATAATGGCTTAGTTAAAATGAGTTTGAGTGTGCAATGCCGGCAGACGCGCTATGCAAATGTCTTTGCACTAGTGGGACTATAGCAAAGTCCAATAGCCACGTATAGGATGCCACTAGGTACACTGAGTGTTTGCTAGTATAATGGCTTGGTTTTAATGAGTTGGAGTGTGCAATGCAGGCAGACGCGCTCTGCAAATGTCTTTGCACTAGTGGGACTATAGCAAAGTCCAATAGCCACGTATAGGATGCCACTAGGTACACTGAGTGTTTGCTAGTATAATGGCTTGGTTAGAATGAGTTGTAGTGTGCAATGCAGGCAGACGCGCTCTGCAAATGTCTTTGCACTAGTGGGACTATAGCAAAGTCCAATAGCCACGTATAGGATGCCACTAGGTACACTGAGTGTTTGCTAGTATAATGGCTTGGTTAGAATGAGTTGTAGTGTGCAATGCAGGCAGACGCGCTCTGCAAATGTCTTTGCACTAGTGGGACTATAGCAAAGTCCAATAGCCACGTATAGGATGCCACTAGGTACACTGAGTGTTTGCTAGTATAATGGCTTAGTTATCAGTTGGAGTGTGCAGAGGACAAGAGGGTACAGTGGCAGGATTGTGGTGCTCTGGGTAGAGGAATGGAAGCCTGCCTTTCTATTCCCTCCTAATGGTGAAATGCAGGTAGGAAATCCCTGACCTGGGCTACACAGACGCTGTTGCTGTTTGCAGGACCTGTCACCTATGGCTCTCTGACCCTGCCGGTTGGAGCCCTTAAAAGGACTGCTATAAAGTGCTCTCCCTAAGCTGTCTAACGCTGTGTATGCAGCGCATACAGCTGTATCGGCTATAGGACTCAGGAAGACGGAGCTGCGACAGTGATGTCTGACACCAAAGACGCAGAAGGCAGATAATGGCGTCCGTGAAGAAAATGTCCGGTTTTATAATGCAGGGACATGTGACATGCAGATCCTATCACACATGCCGTTGCTTCTCTGGCTCAAAGTCCACTTAGCTGTGTGTGTGTCTGGGATTGGCTGACATGCTGGCCCGCCCCACAAGACGCGCGCGCTTAGGGAAGGAAGACAAGAAAAAAAAAAAAAAAATGGCGATCGCCATTATAGAAACAGCAGTGATCTGAAGGCGCTGTTCACGCACACTATACACTGAAATGTGATAATAGTTTGATTCACAGAGTGACTTACACTATTACAGCAGAAACCAAGCTATGATTTAGCTGTTTTTTGGCTGCTAGAACCGTTCTCGAACGTTTCTAGAACTACCGAGCTTTTGCAAAAAGCTCGAGTTCTAGTTCGATCTAGAACATGCCCCAAAATCACTCGAGCCGCGAACTGGAGAACCACGAACCACGAACCGCGCTCAACTCTACTCAGGAGCCACCAACACTGCATGTTTTAACGATTCCCTAATATTGCACTGATGATGGAAGGTTTTCCTGTGCAATGGAAGGAAATCCTGAAAACATTATCTGTTGGCTCTTGAGGACTGGTAAGGAGGAACACTGATCTAGGAGGTGTATTTGGCGACATCATTTTGGAATACTGCCCTGCAGCCCAATTTCCAAAGGGAAACTGCTCTGCTTCAGTATGTCACAGTACATTTTAATTATCTCTCCAGGAATGGAGACAAACTCTAGCGCAGCGCCACCTATTGGAAGTAGCGATCCGAAAAGTCAAATGTGGATTTTTAACAATCCTTTGCATATGACTTAAGTCCAGGATATACATGCCAGATCAGAATCCCAATTTGCAGACACGGTGTTTCGGGGTGCTTGCCCCTCATCAGTGCAAAGTATGGGGTGTCTGATCTGGCTCATGACAGTACATTTTGACATTCATAGGTACGAGATTGCAAGAAGGAAAAAGACAGGGCACTACTCTGAGATATTTTTCTAGCGTCAGTCACAATTCATGCTTAGCGTTTTATCGCTGTCTTCGGCCTCCAACACACATCCGTTAAAAACAAGCGCGTGTCGCGAGACACGTATTTTCCCTGTGTGTTGCGTGTGGTAAGTACGTGTCGCGGATATGTGCGGTCCACGTGTGTTCTCCGTGTGCTATCCGCGATAGCACACGGAGAACCGGTAATTTGCATACTCGCATGGTCCGTGCTGCTGTCCAGGGTTCTGATCTTCGGCTCCAGCCCCGCCCACTCCCCGCTGACGCTGATTCCGGCCGAGCGGAGGGGCGGAGATTAGCACGCCCACCTCCTTTACACGCTCATAACGAGCGGCGGCCGGCAGGAACATTTTGCAGCGGAAGAATCTGCGGGGCTGGTGGAGGTGAGTATGTGTTTTTTTTACTTTTAAATTAATGACACGTGTTCTTTGGCGCGTGTCACACGGAACCGCATCCACACTACATCCGTGTGGTACGGGTGCGGGCCATGTGACACCCGTGCTGCCGGAGAATACGTGGACATGTCAGCGTGAGAAAATCACGGACGCACGTAAGTACGGAACGGACACACGTTCCGTTCCAAAATACTTACGTGTGTCCAAACAATAATGAAAACATAGGTCCACGTGTCTCTGTGCCGCCGGTACGTGAAAAAAACTGCCAAACACGTACCGGCGGCACGGATGTGTGTCTTAGGCCTTCAGCACATTTTAGCAGCCAACCAACAGGCAGTAAAAATGGACTAACAAAAGCTACGTGGTGCTTATTCAAAAGGAGCAGGATGATCCAAGGTATATAAAGGTAGAAAATGAAGTAGCACTCAGCGATTATTGCTGTGCAGTGAAAAAGTGTTTATTCACACGTAGACGTTACATGTGTGACGCCCTGTGACTAGTCAGGTCGTCCCAGGTAGTCCCACACACACACACCCCCTCCCCTAAAAAGGTGACAGCAGCCAAACTACGGAACCCTTGTTGCTCCCCTCCGGGTTTGATGTTCACACCAGGGCGGCGGAGCCAGGCGGTAGGCTCCACCCACCGAGGAGTTCACAGTCCCAGAGGCGGGAAAAACAGTGAGATGAGTTTGAGTCAAGTTCAAGAGCAGACCTGTGCTCAGGCCTGCCAACAAGTCTACACCAGGTGTCTGGGTTGGAGCCCAGTCACCTCTGGCAAGGAGGGAAACGGTGGTGGCCTCCTGCAGGAGCTGGGATTACAACCGGTGGAACCGTAGGGACCGGGGACGGGCGGTGGCCCGCCGGTACCGAACTGGGGAACCGATTGGAAACCGGAGCACCAGGAGGGGTACTCAGACCCAGTACGAGGCCCAGAAACAACTAGGCTAAGTCAAATTAACTGATTGAGGACTGGACTTTAGGACCTTTCCCACACAAGACCCGAATGAAGACAACAGCCCAACCATTAGGATAAAAACAACGCCAAGGCATAGAGACCCAAGGGGCCAGCGTCTGCGGGCACACAGGGCTCTCCCGACACACAGCAAGCCGGGGAGTGGACTACCTTTGCTTAGGCATAAGAGTCATAACTTTCACACAAGAGAGGTGCAGGAGAAAGGCGGAAACCACCAACCTGTTAAGGGGAAACTGCAGCCGGCTGCGGGCACCGTTCACCATCTTATTTTGTTGACCAGAGACTCCATTGTGTTTTCTCATAGTGAGTACAACAGTGCCTTCGGGTCGCGCGCCGCACCGCACCGACACCCCAGCACGCATCCGTCCCATCGCCTCAGCAACTCCCTCGGGCTCCCGGGACCATCATCCCCCTACCCACGGAGGAGTCAACACCAAGCTGCGCAACACCGTCCCTGGGAGCCTAGTCAACGGCAGCGGTGGTGTCCATCCATTCACCACAACCTGTGGGTGGCGTCACGAACTTAAAATCTCCTACAAACCACCGCGGCTCTGGCCGTGGATCTCCCCACCGAAGTCCCTATGTGTAGCGCCAACCTCCTTTTCAGAGCGACGTGACCCCCCGGGTCCGTGGAGAGCTCGAGCCACCTACCGACAAGCACGGATCCGAGCGGCTCAGCAGCCGGCCGAGCCCCAGGGCGGTACACATGCTGTGGCAAGCGGGGAGGGGATAGGACGGAGCAGCACGTCAGACGACAGGGATAGGTGCCACTAAATTAATAAACCACATGGAAGAAATACACAACGCAGACTGCAATTTATTAAGATTCGCTGGTTTAGAGCTGGTTGAGCCACCAGCAGGAGGTGGAGACACCCATAAATTACTCCTACGTAAGGAGGCACAATACATCATGAAGTATAATGCTATGAGCCCTTTGGGATTTAACGATAAGAATAATTTGATTTTTTTTGGGTTAATGTGTTCATTATAAGACTACTGTTTTTTCTTTGTATATCTGGCATTGTACATCATATGTTGAGATTGTTTTTATTATGTTTTTAAATCATTGGCATCAGATAGCGTGAACCGCTAATTTAAATACCCAGGATATGATGTCACTAACTGTTAGACCCGTCGAAGCACTACTATAGAGTGCGAAACGGCCGTCGTCTGACGTGCTGCTCCATCCTATCCTCTCCCCGCTTGCCACAGCATGTAACCTCTACGTGTGAATAAACACTTTTTCACTGCACAGCAATAATCGGTGAGTGCTACTTCATTTTCTACCTTTATATATTTTGGCATTCATAGTTCCCTCAGTGAACTGTAGCTCCCCACAGCCAGCAGCACTCATGTATCACCAAACCATGGCACTCCCACCACCATGCTTGACTGTAGGCAGGACACACTTGTCTTTTTAGTCCCCACCTGGTTGCTGCCACACGTGCTTGACATTGTGACACCCCAGGGCTGTGGGGTACTCGGTCCCGGGTGCGTGGTGGGGGAACAGTCGTGGTTACGGCCGATGCCCGGTTCCGTAACCCTGTGGGTTGGTCCGATAAAAAAGGGGGTGAAAAATGGGAGAAAAATAAAATAAAATAAAAGAGTTTTTCGATTATGCCACTTGCCAGGTTATTGAGGCTGCCGTTGCAGGGTCCTGCTGGGGCTGATGGATGGAGTAGTGCAGCTTAGGTTTTTTTGGGATCTCCGCAAGCAGGGCTAGGCCCCAGCAGTAGATGATGGGGGTTATAGTAAGAAACAGTCAGCGTATGCGTACGGAGGCGAGAAGGAAACAGTCCACACCAGTATTGCAGTTTCAACTTGCCTTGTTTTACTTTGTTTTAGTGTTTGGACCCGCTGGTGCCGCTTTCAGGTGTTCCCACTCCCCTTGTTCTCCATGCCAGTTGTGACCTGGGTTAGCTGTCCTCCATGCACTCTCGTTTGTATTGGGCTCCCGTGGCTTGGAGCTTCTGGGGAACCCCTCCGTTTCTGTCTTGGTCCTATTGCAGGCAACCTGGACTATTTAAGCAGTTCAATCCCCGGTCCCCTCTTTGCTGCTTGTGCTTCAGACTCTTTGGTTGGCGATGGACATTGGAGATCTTCTCACCTGGCAGATTTAACAGTTGACCATAAAGTGTCCCGCTGTCCTAGGGTTTGCACCCCGCCTCGTTCTGAGTCCTGTGAGCCTAGGTTCCAGACTTCCACAGGTGCCCTGCGGTTCCTGGAGCATTCCACTTCCACAGGTAACCCACGGTTCCTGGAGTCCTGGTTCCTTACTCCACAGACCCTCACTCCTGTACAGCACTCCGGTGTTACTGCAGGTCTTGTTACACCTTTCCTTTCTGTCTTTCACTCTCTCACTCCTCTCAACAACTACTTCTCTCTACACTCCCTCTCTCAACTAAACACTTCTTCCCACCAACTTCCCAACTGGCCACTCGCCCCTCCCCTTGCTGGGTCTCTCCCTACAGATTGGGTGGCGACTATCCAATCAGTGCGCATCCCTTTTATCTGTTGCTAGGCAGTCTCCCAGTTTGGAATTGGGGTTGTGTATGTGGCCTGAGGGTGCTGGTGTGTTGACTGGCACAGATTGTCCGGGGTTTGGTTTTCCACGTTCACATTTGTGGCACCTGGTACCGCAGGGGTGCTACAACATCATCTGCACTAAATTAGTTCCTTGATCTGCTCATACCACAGGACATGGTTCCAGTAATCCTTGTCCTTTGTCTACTTGTGTTCAGTGAACTGTTTGTAGGTTTTCTTGTGCATAATCTATAGAAGAGGCTTCCTTGTGGGATGACAACAATGTAGACCAATGTGATGCAGTGTGTGGCGTATGGTCTGAGCACTGCCAGGCTTACCCCTCACCCCTTTATCTTCTCCAGCTCTGCTGGCAGCACTCATACATCTATTTTAAAAGACAACCTCTGGATATGACGCTGAGCATGTGCACTCAACTTGCTTAGTCCCATGGCAAGGCCATTTCTGAGTGGAGCCTGTCTTGTTAAACTGCTCTATGGTCATGGCTCAGTTTCAGGGTATTGGCAATCTTTTTATAGCGTTTTTGAGCTCTTCCAGTCAATAAATTTGTCTTAAAAAATGCACTCGGCAAAAATGCAGTAAAATGCGGCAAAAAATGCATGCCGAGTGTGTATTCTTAGGGCCCAAAAACATGCATCTTTGTGGTGACCACAAAGATGCAGTGTATGCACATAGCTTAATCTGGTAATCTTGCATTTAATTCAATGACTTTAACTAAGGTGAGGTCGCTGAGTTTAATGCGTTCACCTCAGGTCAGTTCACCTCAGGTCACAGATGGGGAACCGTGGGACCCCCAGCTGTGACTTCAGTTGAACTTAGTGACGTCACCGCTCACAGCTGTGGCTCTGTCAGTATGTACTTGATGCTGCAGTGAGCGGTCATGTTTTCTAATGTGACCGCGCACTGCAACCTCAGAAAAATTGGATCTAATGGACCTCAAACTTTACAGTTCACATTTTTCTCAATTTGTAAATGAGCTGTTAAGATCTATGGGCCAGATCTTTCAGAGAATCTACTTACTGTACATTAAAGGAGGCCTTATCTGTATTAGAAAAGTAGATCAGAAGAGAAGACTGTCAGTCATTACATGACTCACACTGTTAAATGCCCCCTTAACATTTAGGCTAAGTTCACACGCTGCGTTTTTTTGACGCTGCGTTTTTTTGACACTGCGTTTTTGGCCACTAAAAACGCACAAAAACGCACCCGCGGGCAAAAACCGGGGCAAAAAACGCATGCGTTTTTGCCGCGATTTGGTACGTTTTTGGCTGCGTTTTGATGTGTTTTTGATCTCTGCGTTTTTCTGCGGTTTTCCAATGCATTGCATGGGGGAAAACACAGAAAAACACAGGAAAGAATTGACAAGTCCATTTTTTTTTTAAGCTCAAAAACGCAGCTTAAAAAAAAAGTTGTGTGCGGACAGCAAAAATAAAAACTCATAGACTTTGCTGGGGAAAAGCACTGTGTGAACTTACCCTTATAGTACGCTCTGGAGTCAGATTCTCAGTGATATCTCTTGTCTGGCCCATAGATAGTACTTGCTCATTTACATATTAAGAAAAAAGTGGATTTCTCTGGAATAAGATAGTGGATCGCACAGAACAGGTCCTTCTAGTCACAAAACAAATCAATTCTATAATAGAATTAGCATAAATAAACAGGGGAGGGGATAACTATGAATACCTACCCCAGCTATCAGCTGCTGTCATTCAAAAAGCTGCTGAGTTTACAAATTTTACGTGCTCGTGTTTCAAAACCTATACATCCGAAACAGCAAATATGGTCCTTATTAAAGGAGGAACATTAGGTGCACTCCGTACCGCAATTCAATGTGTACAGTGTTGTATTCTATGAAAAATGTCTATGGTATTAAACTCCTAGACACCCGGGAACTACCTAAAAAAAATAACATTACTAAAAAAATGTACTAGACTTTGAATTATTATATTTTGCACCAGATTTGGCATAATTACTTGGTAAATTGGTAACACCTGGGAAAAATCCTAGAAAATCATGTATTTCTCAGATGTAATAATATAGAGCCAATAGCTCGTATAATCTTAAACAGAAAGATGGAGGGGAGATCATTTTGCAAACTGGTAACAAATTCCCCTTATTTTTTTTTCATAGTTTCATTGTTTTAATGTTGAAAGAAGACAAAAGTCCATTGAGTTCAACCAACAGCCTAACATGTAAGGCAAACATCACATAAGGCAAATGCTAATCATCCCATATTAGGGGAAAAATCCTTAGGGGTACTTTGCCCACTACGACATCGCAGGTGCGATGTCGGTGGGGTCAAATTGAAAGTGACGCACATCCGGCATCGCAGGAGACATCGTAGTGTGTAAAGCCTAGATGATACGATTAACGAGCGCAAAAGCGCCGTAATCGTATCATCTGTGTAGCGTCGGCGTAATCCATAATTACGCTGACGCGATGGTCCGATGTTGTTCCTCGCTCCAGCAGCAGCACACATCGCTGTGTGTGAAGCCGCAGGAGCGAGGAACATCTCCTACCGGCGTCACCGCGGCTCCCGTAGGATATGCGGAAGGGAGAAGGTGGGCGGGATGTTTACATCCCGCTCATCTCCGCCCCTCCGCTCCTATTGGCCGCCTGCCGTGTGACGTCGCAGTGACGCCGTACGATCCGCCCCTTAATAAGGAGTCGGGTCGCCGGCCAGAGCGACGTCCCAGGACATGTGAGTGCATGTGAAGCTGCCGTAGCGATAATGTTCGCTACGGCAGCTATCACAAGGATATCGCAGCTGCGACGGGGGCGGATACTATCGTGCTCGGCATCGCAGCATCGGCTTGCGATGTCGCAGCGTGCAAAGTACCCCTTACTCCAGATACAGCAATCAGACCACCATAGTTACCTTTCTCAACATCCCAGGAAGAATCTGGTACACATACAGTATCCTGTAATATTATATTTTTCAAGAAAGACATCTAGGCCCTCCTTAGCTTTTTAAATCTTTTATTTTTACATTATCACATTACCATAACATCCCAAAGTAATAAAGTGTGGAATAATGTGCCAAACTGAAAGCAAGACAAAGCAAAAGGATGTATCGGAAAATGCCTTCACTGTGATGCCCAAGGAAAAGTAAAAACAAATGTGTTGACTCCTTAGGTCATTGTTACGATGATTATGGGCTCTTATGCTGACCCTCAAGCTAAGGGGCCCTAAGATATCCCTAATCCTAGGGTTACTCCTGATGGTGGAGAGGTCTGAGTCTCCTTCCTGGCCCTGCTCCTGACCAGTCCTGATCTGACACCCCCTCCCCTAGGGAGGGACAGGACATGAGTGAAATAAAAACCCACAGAAATAGACAGACAGGGGAAAGCAAAACTCTGTCATTCAGCACGCACATACAGAGGTATAAGACAATTAGAGATTAGGAGGTATATAAGAGCAGGAAGGAAGCAACAAGACAACAGGGTTAAACTCCACAACCACTCCAAACAAAAAGCAACACTTTCACCAGAAAATCTGGGACACCAAAGCTCACAGACCTATAGCTGGCATGGGTAGATTTCATCCAGCATAAATAAGAGTGAGCCTAACAAGGAGCCTATCAAGCAGACTAGCAGAGAATAATTTCCACTAGCCTGCCTCTGAATCAGCACACAGCAAGTCAACGCCCGAGTTTGACTGTGTTGATCCAGACGCGGGAGAAACCGTTGGGCAGAGTGTCAGAATCTGCAATGTGAACAGACCCCGACACCGCCATGACAGTCAGTGAAGTTTGTGCAAAACTCCGTGTGACTTTCATACTTAACAGTGGCAATATCCTGCTTCTGAGGGCTGAGATTTGCAGAAAATACCTGGAGGAACATCTGGAGATATCTTTTAAAAATGATGACTGCTCATTAGTGATAATTCCTGTTTTTGAATTTAGTGAAGGGACTTGTAAGATAGTGAGAACCTTTGACATGGGTGGCAAGCTTATGTATTTTGTCCAAAATATTGACCAATAACATGCATTACATACATATTTTTTGTATATTTTTTGTTCAGGGTACAGGCCGGGTCCTTTAGTGGTAGCTGGGTAATGTGTGGTGCCTGTCCTGTGAGTGCACATATGGTATTGACAGTTCGCCTGATGTAATAGTGTGGGGGTTTTGGTAATAGGTTGTTACATGGACAGAGATGCATCTCATGTAATGGTGTGAATGGCGCACTATACAGACCTGTGTGCTTTTTGAATACTAGGCAGTCCCCGCCCACACATATTTGGTGGATTAGTAAGAGGTTGTTTCATTAGTATTTTGGACCTGTGCTGCCCCGCCTATATTATTTGGGGACCTGCTGCATCCTGTTGTATGTTTGTGTCTGAACATGTATTGTAAATATGGCTGCATTTTTTTTCTTTGATGTTTTTATTGATTTTTGTCTTTTTTTAGTGAATGTTTGGAAACCATTTCAGGAGAAGAAAAACTCCCCAAAAAGTTTTTGTGATGGACACCATAGCAAAAATGTAGCAGATTTTGGGAAATAGTTGCAGCCTTTCTTACAACATGCTTTCTCAAATATAGATTTCAAAACCACAGCTCGTGGGTTTATGCTCTAGTTGTCACTGGATTTATTTTACAACGGTATCTACCATTGCAGATGTCGCCGTGGTATTTCCATTGTGGAAATATGATGTGAGAACATACTCCATGGACCATTTCTACTTCTCCCGCTCCCACCACTTTCTATGGGTGCCCCACCTGAAACTGATCCATTTGCAATCTACATAATATAGCTGTTACATAATAATCTCACGCTAGGTATGGGGAAGTACCAAGCGAATGGCTAAAGGGAAGGGAAGGGTGCCCCTGCCTCTAGGGAGGTGGAGATGGTGACCGCTGACCAAACCTACTGCTGGTCCCTAGGGTCCCTCACCACCCTAGATAGGTTCCACACCTATGTACCGAGCCGGATACCTGACCCTAGGTATCTCAAGTGCTGAACCTTAAATAGGGAACTGATGGGATGAGTTCTTCATCAACCCCACTAAACACTAAAGGAAGACACAAGGAGGGGGGGGGGAGTAAGAACTACTTATCCACAGATGACTCAAATAGAAGTTCAGCAAAGCTTAAGCAATGATACTACAGATGAGAGCAAGCCTCCTGCTTGCAACCAGAGATAGAATGAACTGAATAATATCACCAGCACCAATCCAGGGAAGAAGGGAGTATTTAGGCACCAAGAGAATACTGATGATCAGCAGCTGGGTTGAAGGCGAGCTCCTGCTGGGTCCTAAAGGGACAGAGATGAAAATCTAGCCAGAAAGCTACCTAGTACAATGGATATTAACAACAGGAAAAATAGAAAGTTGGAGCATTTTGCGCAGCAAAACATTGAGACCTTCTATTGCCAGAAACTACATGACTGTCTGTTTGACCTTTGAGCACCACCTTATATGAGGTTGAGCCAGACTTGATCCATTATTGTCTGTCACCCGTGACACATAAGCCACATAAGCCATAAACGAGAAAACTTACCAATGAAGCTTTACCTTTAAAAAAATGAAATCCTGATAATCACACATTCTATTTCAGGAAAGAAAATAGAAGAGGAATTTGAGGACTGGCAAAAAGCATAATTCACAGGTCATACATAAGATGTACTTGGCATTTTAAATCCTGCGGGATAATCAGTGTAAAGCTTTCCCTTTGCTTAGAAAAGAATTGTTGCATCACTGCCAGTTTAATTTCATCAATCTTAATGAGATGAAATCAGACACCACCTGTCTCCGGGTAAGAAGAGCAAGAATGTAAGTGCGATGGAAGCTCAGCCAGTAGGAAGACGAGAGTACGGAAGAAGATTTTACCTTATATAGGGCAAAATATATTCTGTAACCAGATCAAATTAGACCCCGAAACATAGCTAATCATCAACAATCATGACTAGTAGGGCCCTGTACACACCACCGTATCATAACACATGTACTGCAAGCTAATATGGCAGTGATGTGATCCTATAGAATTTGTATTATAACTGACAAAAAATACATCCTTTATCGATGCAGCATATATCTGTTTTCCCCACAGATGTCTTGGATACTGAAAAGTTTTATTCTGTACATACAAAGCCATGTAAAAAGCTACAGAGACTGTATAATTACCAGATTTCACCCCAAAACTATTGGCAAAAATAATAGTTATGTAGTGTAAACATTGAAACTTTCATGCATTAGCAAGCCTATACAGGTCACAGCAATCGAAGTTACAACTCAGCCCCACAAGCTTTGGATCCGCTCAGACAGTGACCATATAGTGGTAGATGAAAGTTAAATAGTCGATATAAATGGCTACAGTATAGTTATATATAGTGAATCATTCTTTCTGATGGCAGGTGTTCATTATTTATATCTTTTCCATGTGGTCCAGACATTTATGATGATTTTGTCCAGCCACAGCTTGTCTACAGAGTTTGTAACACAAATACATTTAATTTATCACATTTTCAGCACCCCTCACCAATTTCCAACCTACACAAACTTCCCATACCCTTAAGGCTGCTTTACATGCTTCAATTTCTCGTGCGATCGCACCCGCCCCCCATCGTTTGAGCGATATGGGCAATTTGTTGCCCGTGTCGCACAAAGTCGTAAACCCCCGTCACACGTACTTACCTTACAAACGACCTCGCTGAGGGCGGCGAACATCCACTTCCTGAAGGGGGAGAAATGTTCGGCGTCACCGCGACGTCACACAGCGGCCAGCCAATAGAAGCGGAGGGGCGGAGATGAGCGGGACATATCATCCCACCCACCTCCTTCCTTCCACATTGCCAGCGGGACACAGGTAAGCTGCAGTTCAGCATTCCCAGGGTGTCACACGGAGTGATGTGTGCTGCCCCGGAAACGATGAACAACCGGCGCAGAGAAGGACGTGCGATATTTAGAAAATGAGCGACGTGTCAACGAGCAACGATAAGGTGAGTATTTTTGCTCGTTAACAGACGCTTGTAGCAGTCACACGCTACGATATGTCAAACAGCGCCAGATGTGCGTCAATTACGACATGACCCCGACGACATATCGTTTGATATATCGTAGCGTGCTTTAGTTCTGTGCCTGTTGTTACCCTGACTTGAATGCCCTCTTAAAAAGTAATAAAGCCCCTTAATCAGATAATAATGTCCAGTAGTAGTATTAAAAGTAGTAGTGTCCAAGAAAGTTGCTGAAACTGCAGCAGTCCTTTTTCTCACCTATGCCTTCATGCGGCTAACTGAACTCTGGGCTGCAGGTCTACAGCATCCTGCAGCAAGTGTGTAACTACAATGGGTGCAGGGGTTACAACTGAGCCCTGCTCGAAGACCCTAAGCAGGCCCAAAAGGTCCCTTTGGCCCATATGACACCAATACTAATCAAGACCCATGATAGTGGGAACCCAGTTAGAGATTTAGCACTGGGTCTCTCAAGCTTCAACTATACTTATCAGCTCACCCAAGTTTAAGTGTAACTCCTGAATCCAAAGTATCAAAGATGGTATGCACAGCTAATAAATCCCAATTGGGTCTTGAGTAGAGCAGTACTGAAAATCATAAAATTGGAATCCAGCATTCACCAAAATTTAAAAAAACATCTTTATTTCAAAATATTTAAAAATATGATGAAAAAAATCCCCAAAAAATCATAGGATCATGCATTTCAAACCCCATGTTTTCTCAATCGTAGCTAGTCAGGCTATGATTAACAACCCATGTGGTTTGAAATGTATCATCTATATGATTTATATTTTTTCTTTCTCTATTTTTTTCACTATGTTTTTAAACGATTTTAGAATAAAGATTTTTTTTCTCAACATTTGGGGATAGCTGGATTCCAATTCAGTGACATTCTGGTCTAAATTGTGCATGCGCTAAGTGAGCAAGGCGTGTTCAGTGAACCATGCCATGCTTCTTCAGGAAAGATAAGAGCAACTCGTTATACTACAAGAACATTCAGGTGACAAGGGACAATGATGACACAGTCAAGGAGGGACATCTAGTAAAGACATGCTTCTGCTTGGGAGTGCACCAATGGAACTCCTGAAGAGCTGCTCCATTTGTAGTTTTCTTCTCTTTCGCCAAGTATAAGGAACAGATGTCCTCAGTGGCTCTTCTGAAAACACTGTATTGGAAAACCCAAGTTTGAGAAAAGTAATATCAAAGCTTAATTAACAGCATCAAATCTCCACAGAAACATTGCTGAAAGTATGGATGAAAAACAACAAATATGTGATCTCAGGCCAAAAGGAAATCACTCTTTTTACTCTTCTGTTCTTTTTACCTTTGCAAAAAAAATTTGATCATAAAGTAGCTTCATCAGTCCAAAAATGACCAAGGTTCTTCATCCTAATTCACTCTTACTGTATATACTATATTGTGTGTGTGTGTGTGTGTATATATATATATATATATATATATATATATACACACACACATACATATACACAGTATATATATGTATGTATATATACTGTATATCTTCTAAGCAATGAAAAAGGTACAGATAGGTAGATTTATACTCTCTTCCTGCTGTTACATTTTCGAAGTCAATGTATGTGTTTAAAATGTTCAAATGTTGGTTCTCTTGGAATCAATAGCGTAACTTGAAGCTCATGGGTCCCTGTCATGATTGACTCCTGGCTCAGCTGGAGCTGAGCCTTTTTTTTAGTTTCACTTCTGATGCAGGTCACATTAGGGGTTAATCCTTCCTGCCTTGTTCTGGAGGTCAGGCTGCTTTATTAGGGCACTGTTTCTCTTGGACTTCGCCAGTGGTACTTCTGGCTCTGCTGTGTTCTGCTCTTGAGTGACCTGTTGTCTGCCCTGCCCCCTCCTGACCTCCGTGTTCACCTGACATGTTAACCTCCTCTGTTGTCTGTTTCCATCAGTGTCTCTCCCGCTGTCTCCCTGTTCGTTCCTTATCTGTTTACCTTTATTCTGTCTTATCTTCCCACTCCCCCTCGCTTCTAGGCTCTGATTTCCCGGCTACTGACTATTTGCTTCCCTCTGACTACGTTTAGACTTTGCCCTTGTGTATTTACAAGACCTCATGTTGTGACACGGCTTTCTGACGATTCTACTGCCATCTGGTGGGCTTGACTAGTATTACCTCTGCTAGGGAATTCCCTCCTCATGCATTTCCTCCACTTTTACGCCCCCTAGTGGTTTACAAGCTAACTACCTTCTCAGATAGTTTCAGGAATCCTCTCAGTCCCACATTACTGCACTGTACTGCTATTGTACATCTTAGAGTACAGCGTGACAGTCCCATTGCAAAAGCACCAAACGGGACACCCAATTATTCCAAATCTTTAAGAGTATTGGTCCTTTCTTATAGGCCAAATGGACTTTTTGGGCGATATAGGCTCAGGGCCCGGGTGTGATTGACCTGCACCTATTGTTGTTAAGCCCCTGCTCAGATTACTTTATCTAATTTATCCACATTTTACCAGTATTCTGTTGAGTAATAAAGCTTATCAAGCGGTAGATTCCCCAAAAACATTCTATAGCAAAATTGTGCAGCATAATTTGAATTTTATTGAAAATAGGAATAATTGTGGATTTAGTTGTGGAACAAATATCTTTATTGCTCCAACAATTGAATAAAAACAGGATGATAAAAAGTGCTGGTGCAACAATAAGGTGACTAATGCTAGTGCCTACAGCTCATATATTACAGTGAAACCTGATTGGGATATCATCAGGGATGGTAGGTAGTACAGATGTGGTAAGAATTACAGCAGTGTTACAAATAAAATGCAAGTATCACAGGCATAAACTCATCAAGTCAATATCAAATGCTGCCAAGGGCTTACCACACAAGTATAAGGAGCGCAGGCAAACTGGAAAACCCCACAACCTCGATGTACATTTTGCAATTGCTACGTTCGCTTCTTCTTGGATTTAAGTAAATTAAATTACGGTAACTTGACGCCACATCATGGATCATGCGCGGGACGAAGTAGTGCGTTCCATTCTTCAAGATCATTGACCAATATTTCAATCAGAACCCATGCTTGGAAAATACCCACAGGCAGGCCTCAAATCTTTCATTGGTTGCAGTCAGACGATCCACCACCTTGTGTGACAGCATGTCTGGCTGCAGCTAATCAACTGTGTGTTTCTATTGGTGTAAAAATAAATAAATAAAATAATTGGCATAGGGTCCCCCTATATTATGATACCTAGCAAACATAAAGCATATGGCTACAGGCTGCTGCCCCCAGTATCAAAAACCACATGCAACTTTTTAAAACTATTTAAATAAATAATTTTTTAAAAACGACGTGCATTCCCCCCCAATTTTGAAATTCAGCCATGATAAAGCCGACAGCTGGGGGCTTGTATTCTCAGGTTGGGGAAACCTATGCTTATTGGGCCCCCTCAGCCTAAAATTAGCAGCCTGCATCCACCCAGGATTGTCGCATCAATTAGGTGCCCCAATCCTGGAACTTTACCTGGCTCATTCCGATTGCCCTGGTGCGGTGGCAATTGGGGTAATAAGAAGTTAATAACACCTCAAAGCTGCCAGAAAGCCCTAGATTAGTAATGGGAGGCATCTATGAGACCCCCCATTAATAATCTGTAAGTGAAAATAAATATAAGAAAAAGACTGATGGCACAGCCTAACATTCTAATCTGAACAGGTGCATACTGAACATGTACTACATATATTAACAAAAAATAGACGGTTGCACTCGGCAGTGCTAAGATAAATGTTGTTACACATATTTTAGCACTACAGAGTGCACCGGTCTCTTTTTTTTGTTAGTGAAAAGAAATAAACATAAACACCAAAAAAATCCTTTATTTGAAATATTTTTTACGTAATCCACATGATTACGTGATTATATTTGACGTAATCCACATGAGGTACCACGACAATTCCAGCTCTGCTACATCTAAAGTGACAGTGCGGGAATAGAACGTGAGCGTCGGCTGTGAGCTTCAGGCAGAGAATGACTGAGCTGCAGCCGTGACATCACTCAGTTTATTTGTGGTCACAGGTGGAGAACCGTGGTAACTTCCAGCTGTAACCGCAAATAACCTGAGTGATGTCACCACTCATCGCTGAGGCTATAATAGTAGTCACACCCAGGCCCTTCTGTCTGAGGAAGCTCAAATTCCTCTTTATTTCATAACATAATATTAGTAGGAAACATGGTAGACGAGATGTCCTGTTACAAATTTTCCAATTTTTGTTTCTGTCTCTATGGTCTTAAAAAGATCACAAATCTAAGCAGGGCCGCCTTCAGGACATGACAACCATGACTGGTGTATGGGGCCCAGTGAAGAGGGGGGCCCAGCCAGGGCTCGGGACTATTACTTAGCTTTATTAAGTCCCGGGCCTGGGCCGACACCCCCTCTTTACTGGGCCCCAGTCACAGCCTCAGCAGAGGGGCCAAGCCATGTCGCTTTGGCCACTGCACAAAGCTAATTTGCATGCAAAGTGCTTCAGGGGCATGTGTGTGTGAGGGGATAATATACAGAGGGGCAGTGTGTAGGGGGGATATTATATATATGGGCAATGTGGGAGAGATATTATGGAGAGGGGCGGCAAGTTTTACCAAGAGTGGCGGTGAGACTCTGGAAGGTTTGCAGGGTGGAGGAGGAGCTGGAGTGGAGCTTGAGTGGAATTTCAAGGGGGTCCAAAAATTTTGCCAGTATAGGGCGCTGAAATTCCTAGTAGTGGCCCTGAATCTAAGTTCCCTTTAAGGGAAAGTATTATTTGTGATTACTTCCCGCCTGGTGCCCCCCATTAATTCATGAGGTTATATCATGGTGGCAGGTAATACAGCCACGGAGAAAATCAAAAGTCTGTTTCTACAGCATAAAGATAATGACTGTCAGCCATTATACTTTTTATTGCTGATGTAACAACATGCAAAGAAGCCAAATATCCCATCACTAATTAAATCAGTGACGGAGGCCCCCCGAGTTTACAGTAAAATCCTGACACAAGTTCTGTGTTATTATTTCTCTGATGACATTTGTGATACTGGAAGGAAAATAAAAACTTGTTGAGCATCATCAATCTATTACATTGAGAAACTTGGAAAGTAATCAAAACAAGATGAAAGTTTGTTCATGAGGCCAACAGATCCCTGAATGTGGAAATTAGGCCACGTGCCATGTTGTATACCGGAAGACTGAGCACCTTACTCCTACAAAAATCCTTATATTATTAGAATGTATCAGAAATTAAAAAAGAAATTCATACTTTCAGGTTCATAAACAAACGCTAAAGTCTGGTCTAGCAAGAAAATTTTTGATCGTAATTATGCATGAGTGGACCCATGGAAGATCGGTTCAGTGGACTCAGCCAAAGTTTAAATTAAGTTTGGTGTGGGCCCCGGACTTGACCTGATCCCCAATGGGAGTCACTAATTGGGCAGATCAGGTCTCTGCACATATGTAGCCAGCCATAAACAGATCACTTCCGGGGGCAGGTGGGCGGGGTATTTACATTTTTTTTTGTTTGTGCACACTACATCCAATCATACTGTTGTTACCCCCAGTGCGCACCATTCAAACACTGCAAGCGTCTCGCACAGGGCTGAGCATCGAGCGTACCTGTGCACAGCGCTCCTCGAGTAAGTGGTATTCATACATAAAGCCCCCAAACTCATCTCTAATCATAACTATATCTGAAACAAGATTTGTACTGCAGAGAACATCATATGGTTAATACCATGACTGTACTGAGATTTTCTTTATTTGAGCAGAAGCACATCTCTCCCTTAGCTGTATATGTTCCCCTCAGCAGATGGCTCAACTACTCCTTAGAAGCACATCTTCTCATTAGTAGCAGCACATCTTCTCTTTAGCAGTGTGGCGCCCCTGAACTGGTCAGGCACCACTGAGTACTGCACCCATGCTGGGTGAGTACAAACAGGTAATCCCAAAGGCTGAGTAAGGTGTGTACTCACAGGTACACTTTAACCAGGTCACACATACACACATTAGAGGGGACCTCTGGGCAGACCCAGTAGGGGGCGTGGCCTCCACATCTCAGCTAGAATGGTGCTGTAGTGAAGCTGGGAGAAGGAGTTGTGCAGTGGCAGTCAGAGGAGTAGGAGGGGACCAGCCGAGTCTGAAGTGTGGACACAGAAGAGCAGAACACTGGTCAGACCCTGCGCATGTAGTGGCTGCTGGCGGGGGAGTACATTACCACTCAGTCAGTCTGAAAAACACCCGAAGAGAGAGAGCAGTAAGGAGTTGAGTACGAGGACTCCTGGTAATGATGCACGCACTGGGTACAGGTCCCTAGAGCCAGACATCCATTTAGTGATCTTCTAAATCCTGCAGGTGGTGGGACTAGAGGTTCCACACCAACCATCACAGAGCCCGAGCATCAGTAGCAACAAGGGGTCCCATAACGAGGATCGAGCCTGGAGCCATCTTTTCCTTGGCCCACGCTGCCAGCAAATGGGTCAGAAAGGGGAGAAAAGGCAGCTGCGACTTCCCTGGATGAATCCCACGGTACTTTATGTCAGGGGTTGTCTGAAACAAGAAGTGCTAGGAAGGCAAGTCAGCAGTCACCCCTACACCAGCCTGAAGGATACCTGGTTCTTTCCGGTTCATCACAGTATCGCCAGTATCTACCACCAGAAAGTGAGTAAACAATTGAAAGACATTTCTGGACTGAGACTGAGTTCTTCTGCGACCTGTTGTTCCACACACATACACCCGAGCCCCTGGGGCCAGCCTCACTCTCGGGAGGCCATACCACCTAACTGCAAGTACCATCAGCCCCAGACGCTTCTTAAACTGCAGTGGCGGTCATCCCTCGCCCTGACCAGAAAACCGAGAGTGGCGTGACGACTCCTATGAAAGTGAACCTGACATACCTGTTGCCAGAAGGGGTCCCTAAAGAGAAAGTCCCTGCAGTGTCCCGCAGGCGACCGCTGCAGCGCTGTGGTGGGCGACTCAGCAGCAGCACATCTTCTCTTTAGCAGAAGCGCATCTTCTCCTTAGCAGCAGCGCATCTTTTCCTTAGCAGCAGCGCATCTTCTCCTTAGCAGCAGCGCATCTTCTCATTAGCAGCAGCACATTTTCTCTGTAGCAGCAGCGCATCTTCTCCTTAGCAGCAGCGCATCTTCTCCTTAGCAGCAGCACATCTTCTCCGTAGCAGCTGCGCATCTTCTCATTAGCAGCAGCACATCTTCACCTTAGCAGCAGCACATCTTCTCATTAGCAGCAGCACATCTTCTCATTAGCAGCAGCACATCTTCTCCTTAGCAGCAGCACATCTTCTCCTTAGCAGAAGCATATCTTATTAGCAGCAGCACATCTTTTCATTAGCGGCAGCACATCTTCTCTTTAGCGGCAGCACATCTTCTCATTCACGGCAGCACATCTTCTGCTTAGCGGCAGCGCATCTTTTCCTTAGCGGCAGCACATCTTCTCCTTAGCGGCAGCACATCTTCTCTTTAGCGGCAACACATCTTCTCTTTAGCGGCAGCACAGTTTCTCCTTAGCAGCAGCACATCTTCTCTTTAGCGGCAACACATATTCTCTTTAGCGGCAGCACATCTTCTCTTTAGCGGCAGCACATCTTCTCCTTAGCGGCAGCACATTTTCTCTTTAGCGGCAGCGCATCTTCTCTTTAGCAGCAGCACAGCTTCTCATTAGCCGCAGCGCATCTTTTCCTTAGCAGCAGCGCATCTTTTCCTTCGCAGCAGCACATCTTTTCCTTCGCAGCAGCACATCTTTTCCTTCGCAGCAGCACATATATTCCTTCGCAGCAGCACATCTTCTTATTAGCAGCAGCATATCTTCTTATTAGCAGCAGCATATCTTCTCCTTGGCAGCAGCGCATCTTTTCCTTAACAGCAACACATCTTTTCCTTCGCATCAGCACACGTGGTGAAGGTGTAGACACCACCGCTGCAGTTACGGGAGCACCCGGGGGAGCTGGTCGTGCAGCAAGATGTTAACCCCTCCGTGGGCAGGGATGGTGGCCCCGGGACCCGCTTGGGGGACAGTGGTAATTCGGCGGTGCAGGGCGGTGCGCGGCCAGATGGCACTGTTGTACTCACGATTATTGACACACACAAGTCTCTGGTAAACAAAGTTGATGGTGGTCGGTGCCCGCAGCCAGCTGCGTCTTGTCCCCCACCCGGGTTGGTGGTCTTGGCCTTTCTCCTGCACCTCGTTATGTTTGTGTAGACTGCCTGTGCCTCAGCAACGGGAGTCCGCTCCCCGGCTGTGTATGTGTCGGTGAAGTCAGTTTGCCCACAGGCGCTGGCCCGTGGGATCTCTCTGCCTGTGCGGAGGCTTTCTATCCCCCTCGGTGGGCTGTTGCCTTCTTTCGGAACTTGGGATGGAAAAGGACCTAAGGTCCAGACCTTAATCAGTAAATTCGACATGGTCCAGTGGCTTCTGGGCCTCGTTCTGGGTCTGAGGACCCCCCTGGTGCTCCGGTTTCCAGTCGGTTGCCCGGTTCGGTGCCGGCGGGCCACTACCCTGTCCCGGTCCCTTACGGTTCCACCTGGCCGTCTTCCCGGCTCCTGCAGGCCAGGCTACCGCCTGCCTCCTAGCCAAGGTACCAGGGCTACGAACTTGGCACCTGTCAGTTTCTGCTGCAGACCTGCGCACAGGTCTGCTGCACTCTACTCTTCCTGTCACTTCTCTACTCCTCAAACAGAACTCCCTGTTTCTCCTGCCTCAGGCCCTCTGGACTCCTCGGTGGGCGTGGCCAACCACCTGGCTCCGCCCCCTGGTGTGACCATTAGGCCCTGAGGGAGGTGACTAGGTTTTAAAAGGTTGGCTGCTGTTACCTTTTTAGGGGGACAGGTGTTATGCGGGGCCTATCTGTGACTACCTGGCTAGTCAAGGGCATCACACTTAGCAGCGGCACATATTCTCTTTAGCAGCAGCCAGTTCATCTTCTCCTTAGCAGCAGCACATCTTATCTTTAGCAACAACACATCTTCTCGAAAGGAGTAGCACATCTTTCTTTAGCAGCAGCACATCTTCTCTTAGGTAGTAGCATATCTTCTCTTTAGCAGCAGCCCTTCTTCTCCTTCGCAGCTGCACATCTTCTCTTTATTAGGTTATCTTTGAAAAACAGTGTATAGGTGTGCGCCAAAATAAAAAATTCAAGATGGCAGTCCGCTTCATCACTGTTGATTGCAAGTTCATCCACACAAACTACAAATACTGTGTGACCACAGGGCTTCATTCCCCATTTAGGTCATCTCAACAAAATCATACTGCCCTCAGTAAACCTGGCACAAGCCCTACACAAGCAAAACTGGAGAGACAGGCACAATCCTTTTAACAAAAATACACCATTAAGCTATATTTATTTTAAGTATTGTGTCCAAGGCAGCACAATGTAGATAGAGATGATGAGAACAGAAGCAGCAGGAAGAGGGAAAGGATTATACTTATTATATTACCCTATAACTTTTTCCTCCGAGGCTATAAAAAAGCTGCCACTGTACATGGGCATAACTTCTGTGCTTAACAGTAAGGGCTAAGTGCAGCAATGTACACTTAGTTTATTAAGAGCACCAAAAAATGTAGTGCAGGCCGTACACGATACACTATTTCCAAACAGCATGAGTTGTGCACTTACACTACTTGAATAATGTGAATTGTTTGCCCAATACAAAAATATATAGGATGTATGAAGGACGCCAACTCAGAGAATTGTCAATACCTAGGTCTGAGCTCTTCTAAGGGGGTTGTAGATTGCTAATCCCTGGAATATCATCTAAAGTGCATTAATATTTAGTTATAGTGGTTTGTTTTACATTTATAAAGAGGGGAATTAATATGTTTGACAACACTATTAGGGGCAGCTTAAAGGGAATCTGTCATCAGGTTCTTGCTACCTCATCTAAGAGCAACAAAATGTAGCCAAAGTGACCCTGAATCCAACAATGTATCACTTAGTTTACTGGGTGCAGCCATTCTCACACAATCAGAGTTTTTAGATTTAGCAATGCAGCAGAGCTCAGAAAGCTAACTCCGCCCACACCAAGCACTCTATGTACATTGTCTGTAGACAGTGAAGTTCTAAACAGTGGGGGAGTGGGTGTGGTCAGACTAGTGTAGTTGGCACAATGATAATCCCAGGAGATAAAACCTTCACTATAAATAAACAAAAGCACACAGGGTAATAAATGACACATTGATTAACTCTGTGTGTCAGCTCCTAACTCCTGCCGTCTTCAGATTACATACAAACCTGCTGACAGATTCCCTTTAATAGCTTACTGATAAAGGCAGACATGTCAAAGACTATGTAGCCAAGGCCTTCAATAGCAAGCCTGATAGTGATGGGCGAACTCGAACTGTAAAGTTCAGGGTTCGTACCGAACACTATGTGTTCATGCACACGTTCCCGAACATGAGCTGGGAGGCTTTCTGGGAACTTTCAATGTCAGCTCTGCTTCATCACTCTATACAGACAGTGTCTATAAAGAGTGAGAAGCAGAGAGAGCCATGTCAGCTCTGCTTCATCACTCTGTACAGAGCGAGAAGCAGGCTGACAGTGAGGGTATGATTCCACTTGCGTCTCGCATTGTATCACCTCGCACAGCTCGACGCTCTCAAGACAGGAGCGCCTCAGCTGCATGGAAAACATTCAGCCGACCCGCTCCTTTAGGGAGAGCGTGCGCCGTGCCGGGTGATGCGATGCGACACTCGCACAGTGACAGTCAAAGTTCAGTTAACAGGACCTTCAATGACATCATAGCCATATGACCAGTCGGTAAGCCAATATCTGTACAACATTTACACCCGACTGGTCACATGGCTATGACGTCATGAAAGGTCCTATAGTCAGTGGTAGTTACCCGGAGGCACAGAAATGATCGGATGCAGAAGCAAAAGCGGTGGGAGACAGAGTCACAGAGAACGTGTTGCGGCACCTGTAAGTATAATGACAATGTTTATTGTTAACTATATTCTTTATTTTACAGCCCCGCCCCATCTCATAACTGTAAAGTTCGAGTTCGGACGAAAGTTTGCGTTATCTGAGAACCCGATCTTTACAAAACGTTCGGGCGAGGCTCCCGATCATAGGGGAGTTCGCCCATCGCTAAAACCTGATAAAAGGGGGCCTATGCCAGTTTGCTTTTATAGACAATAAGGGTTTGAATCTTTTAACAAGCCCTATGTATAAAGGACACCTTGGCCATAAGCTGATCACAGGATGCCTACTGGCTGGGGATACACCTGGCAGTAAGTCCTCAGTTTACCTGTGGAACGGAACTACTACAGGGAAAATGATGCTTTACAGTGTGGCCATTCAGTCGAGTTATTTATGTAAAGGAACTCTGTCTCATCGGAAAGCGCTATTTACCTGTAAATATGGGGTTAATTTGCAGGATAATAGCGTTACCATGCTGTATAGCTGCCTGACAATGCGAACTAACAGGAGAAAATTAACCGCTGGCTTTCAGTCATAAGGAAATGCATGAGGAGCTACAGACACCACTTACAGCAGCGCTCACTTTACTGTGACTGACGACTGTAATCACGCCCTGACACTCTGATTGACAAGTCACTCTGCACAGATGCGATGTAGAGGCAGCCATCTCCATGCATCACTTCTTTAGAATGTAAGCTTCATTCTTCCTTCTCCAGATATACCGCTGATCCATAGGCCTGAAATGTTCCAGACTTGTTTAATCGCTCCACAGAACAGAATCTCAAAACTTCTGCTTCTTACTTACATAATTGTGAACATATTCGACTTTTCTTCTGCTTTTGGGTTGGTGGAGGTGTAATAACTCTTGCTGCATGGCTTTTCTTGTTACTTGATAGTTTTCGAGCACCGGTCTTCTCACAAATCTGGTGGCATATGATGTTAACTTTGCTTCTGCCACGCTTAGATCGTGTAGCCTGTGTCGTTTTAACTTTGAACTTGTGAACTATGGCTCCGATTGTCACACTTTCAAGCATGGCGAGCACGTTCGGACCTAAAGGAGTCTGACGTACAACAAAAAAACACCAAAACAATACCACAAACAAGGAGGGGAACACCGGGGACACAATAACAACGGTGGGCCCAGACGCTAGTGAGAGGGTAGATGTAAACCTCCTATCCTCACCTGTAGCTGTCCCTACTCTCCTAGCCAGTTCCTATACAGTCTCCGCCACTGTCGCCAAGCAGCACCCTGAGACCCTAGGAAACCCTAAAGATGCCTTGACTAGTGAGAAGCAGGTGAAATTCACTAAACCCACCGCTGCACTATTAAGACAAGAGTGTAGGGGAGACAAACTGTGGAAAAACAGCAACTCAAAAGGATAAAGATAGTCTTCTGGAACGCTCAAACTCAGCTCCTTGCACCAAGGGGGCCAGTATACAAATGGATTGGTATCTTCAACAGGGATTGCTGGGAAACCTAACTATTTAAACACAAGGGGTGTGGCTACAAAGCAGCTGACCTTAGGAAAGCTGCTAGCAGAAAAACTGACATTAACTATTTCAGAAACAAAACAACATTTAAATGCAGAGTCCCAGATAGAGATAAGGGGCTTCAGTGCTCAAGCTGCCACTATTCTCCAAAAACCAGGGAGATGGCTGTGATACCGATTAACCATGATTGCGGTTTCTCATGTCGGGTGTGTTGGAGTCCAATAAACTTGATTTACTAAGAGGCTAACTGGCGTGAAAATGCCAAAAGTCGCAACATTGAACTATACCAAACTACATCTCTAGGAATGTTCAACGCCTTTGGAATTTTTTTTTACATCCTTTTCCTTGTTTGTTCCTGGTCTCTTCTTTTAAATATTTGGAACAATCTTGACTTCTTTCGAAAATGGAATCAAACATCACATTCAACAAACCCCAAACCAGTTTGTGAATTTGTTGAGTTTTTCTCTCAAACTTATCTAATATAGTTATTGAAGACCTTGATTAATTGGATCAGATCTGCTTGTGACAACACCTGGTTTACAAATGTGCGCTCTTATGAGGAATTCAATTCAGGGGGTTGAATAATCTGAGACTAGAGAAGTCAGAAAAAGTGGTATTTTGACTTGAATTTGGAGAAACCACTTTTTATATCAGTTGTCTTGCGCTATTTATGTGACGCCCTGGCCTATCAGGTCGTCACAGGGTATTGTGCAATCTGCCCATCTGCACAGTATCCACCCTCCTTGGTTACGGATCCTGGTTCTTTGTTGTTGCTAACAGCTTAGCCAGTCAAAATCCTAGGAACACTTTGCACCGAACCCACCAGACACACCATTGGGGGGCCTGAAGGGAATAAGGCCGCCCACATGGGGGTTGGTAGGGGAAAGTGACAAAAAAAAGTGAAACAGGAGTGAAAGGAGTAGGAGGTGGAAAGTGACTCTCTGTGAGGGAGAGGTCACCAATCTGGAGCAGCGCTCCTGGAGTTTACTAGGTGGCAGACATTGGTCTGGGCTTGGTAAGAGCTGGAACCTCGGCCGCAGGGAATTGCGTCAAGGGGCACGGACTGCCGAGGAGGGCAGCCGGGGACTTGAGCCATCACCGGGCAGGGTCCAGGGCACGACGGGGTACGTGGACCCTAGGCCGGGAAGTAGCTTCATGCGTCCCGGTAATTTACCCGACGGGGGTGAAGAATTCAAGATTCATCCCCAACCCACTCCAAAATCGTACTAGCGCACCGATGGGACAGGACATTCCCAAATTAAGGCCGCTTTACACGCAACGACATCGCTAACAAGATGTCGTTGGGGTCACGGAATTCGTGACGCACATTCAGCCTCGTTAGCAACGTAGCTGCGTGTGAAACGCACGAACGACCATTAACGATCAAAATTACTTACCTAATCGTTGTTCGTTGACGCGTCGTTCCTTTCCCGATTATCGTTGCTGTTGCAGGACGCAGGTTGTCCGTCGTTCCTGCGGCAGCACACATGGCTACGTGTGACACCGCAGGAACAAGGAACATCACCTTACCTGCGGCCGCCCGCAATGAGGAAGGAAGGAGGTGGGCGGGATGTTCGGCCCGCTCATCTCCGCCCCTCCACTTCTATTGGGCGGCCGCTTAGTGACGCCGCTGTGACTCCAAACGAACCGCCCCCTTAGAAAGGAGGCGGTTCGCCGGCAACAGCAACGTCGCTAGGCAGGTATGTGTGACGGGTGTAAGTGATGTGGTGCGCCACGGGCAGCGATTTGCCCGTCACGCACAACTGACGGGGGCGGGTACTCTCGCTAGCAAAAACGATAGCGATATCGCTGCGTGTAAAGTGCCCTTTACAGTCCAAAGAAATCCTACGTGTGAACCCTGAGAGCAAGCTCACTCCGTTAGCCATACGGGAGAGCGGGACCCGAAAAGTTTCAAGCTTGAGGGTCCAACTAGTGAGAAGGTGCCATGGAAAAGGCCACAGGCTAACAGCAGCACCAAAGACAAGGATCCAGGCGTGCTTCCTCCATGCTGCAGTGGTGCTCAGAATTCTGTTTTACTAGCTGTCGGTGTTATTATTCCTGGACTGAGTGAGTACACTGAAAAGCCCCTTTTCCTCTACCCAATGGCACCCCAGTCACCAACATCCAACGGGCCACAGGGCAGAAACCCCCTACCCATGGAGGGGTTAAACATCCTGCTGCTACACCATCGCCACCGGGCTCCCCAACAGCAGCGGTGGTCTCCTACATTACCACGCACCGTGGGTGGCGTCACGAACTTACACATCCCCTGTACATACTTATCCCCCCTCTTTTGAATTCGAGAGTCCGCGCTGACCCCCGGATCCGGAGACCCCTCGAGCCACCGCGGCTCCGGATCCGAGCGGCTCGGCCGCTGGCATGGGGGCGATACACCTCCATTGTTCTTGTTTGATTGGTTTGAAAGTTTGATTAGGAGTGTCTGAGTGGTCTGTAGGAGACAGAACTCTTCTTAATGGTTGGTAGGGGATCAAATACTTATTTCTATCTGCAAAATGCAAATAAATGTATATCATTTATACAATGTGATATTCTGGATTTTATTTTCGATATTTTATATCTCACTGTTAAAATTAACCTAAGCTTAAAATTATAGACGGTTCATGTCTTTGTCAGTGGGCAAACTTATCTAATTAGCCGAATTTACAATGAGGGCTGAATCACTTTTATTGCATCTATACTGTAATTATGAAGACTTAATTGTCTAGTTAGACAGTTCTAGTAGATCCGCTTATGTGATTTTATAATTAGCATTAGACAACAAACTTTTCACCTTTTAGGTTTCAAAGCCGCTTATAGGACCTGCTGGACTCGTTTGCTATTGCTATCCCTCCAGCCCCTATTAAGGTAGAGCAACTCGGGTCCAAATTTCAACTTCTAAATTATCAGCATATAAAGCTATTGCACACTCATGGAAAATTTCTTACGCTAGGACAGCATTTTTCCAACTTTAATCAATGTGGATTCCCTGTAGGAGTTGACATCGTTTACAAATTTCAGTAGGTGATGAATATTCTCCAATTACAACCAGTAGTCTATAGGAGAACAGCCCTAACCATTATACATGTGGGAACATTAGCACTGAGATGTTACACAGCACGGCATTAACACCCCAACATCAGTCACCGAAAACAGCCAACCACTCGGGGTAGAACTCCCTGGGTTTGCTCACACATTTCTCCCTGTCTCTCTGCGTCGTCTCATGTTGCGCAGAACATGACCCATCCTTCACTTAAGCTACGGGATTACACTAAAAGATTAGTCGTTCTTTTTCTGAATTTAAAATAATGATTTAATAAGATACATGAACCCTCTCAGACATCTCATGTGTGAGGGGGACATGTGTGCTGCAGAATATTAGTTATACCGGAATATTAAAACGCATAGTAACAAAAAGGAGACAGCTGCACTCTGTGGTGCTAAGACATGTGGAACAATGAATATGGGAATATAGACATGCATTACTGCTATGAAAAACGGAAAAATTGAGATACTTAGCACACAAAAATGGACAGCTTTATGTGAGCCCAACAGCCAGTGGCAAGGCAACCTCTTTTTATTGGTTCACTATCAAACTAATGCCTCTCTTTTGGTTAAAAAACCTACAATTTTTGGGCAGATCGGTACCTGCAAAAGGAGAATTGCCACAGGGCTTTTTTTTCATGCTTTTTTTCCTTGCTTTTTTAACCGATACAAAGCAAGGAAAATGCATCCCAGCAATGTCTATGAGAATCGTGACGTGCTGTGCCCACAGTGCTTCTTTTTTCCTTGCTTTTTTTTGTTGCTGAAAAAAGAAGAAACATGTCAATTGTTTCTGCTTTTCTTCCTGCTTTTTTCCCTATCTCAATACATAAGAAGAAGCATGAAAAGTAGCAAGAAAAAAAGCATAAAAGCATGAAGCATGAAAAGAAGCATGAAAAAAGCATGAAAAGAGCATGAAAAAAAAGCATGAAAAGAGCATGAAAAAAAAGCATGAAAGTGTCGCGCCCCGGCGCAGCTGAGCTGTTTGGATCCAGATGGTCCGTGGCTCGAAGTGTTCCGGATCCGGGCGCACCGTCAACCAGTTTTAAATCAAAAGAAAAGAAAAATAAAATAATAAAAAGTCCGACTATGCCACTCGAGGTTTGCGGCCAGGGATGGTAGGACCGCCACTGCGGGTTCCCACTGGGGATGATGGATGGTGGAGCCCTGCGCGAGCAGGGCTTTTCCCCAGGGATAGGTGAAGGGTTAATGTGGAGGCGCGCATGTGACGCCCTGGGCAAGCCAGGGGTCACAGGTCATCACACCACCACACCCTACATCCCAGTTAGGAACACCAAAGCTACCAAAATCCTTGTTGCCTTCCTCCAGGGGCTGATGTTCACACCAGGGGGTGGGCCAGGCGGTCGGCTCCGCCCACCGAGGAGTACACAGCCCTGGAGGCGGGAAGAACCAGGCAGATAGAGTTTGGAGGAGGAAGTGGAAGGAGTGGAAGTCAGCTCAGGGAAGAGCTAGAGTGAGGAAGGAGAAAACAGCTAAGTGAAAGTGAAGTGTTAGTGGAGCGAAGAAGAAAAGGAGTAAAAGTGAGCGTAGAAAGACCTGAAGTTAGTCCAGCTAAGTGCAGGACAGGTCAGCAAGGTCAGCAACAGCGGTGATCGTCTGGAGGGGGACTGCTCGGAGGTTGCTGGAAGGACCGCGGTCGAGTAGTGGCCCGGCGGTTTGGAGCAGTATACGAAGGACAGTCAGCACCAGGGCAGGGGCCTCTCGGACCCTGGCAAGGCTAGGAGTCGCCATAATTTGCCGAATCCATCAGTGAAGGGGACGTCGTTCCCCCAACAACCAAGTCCCGATTGAAGACAACCGTCCAACCATTAGTGAGGAACACCGCCACCGCCAGGGCACCAGCTCCTCAGGGCCAGCGTCTGCGGGCAAAGTAGGGCTCCTCCGGCTCATATCCAAGCCGGGGAGCGGGTTACCGGTGGGAACCCATCGCTACCAACTTAGAAACATCAGGTGCAGGTCAGAGGGAAATCACCATTACCTACTGGGAGAGCAAGTGCAGCCGTCCGTGGGAACCGTCTTTCCAGCCGTGTGGTTTACCGTAAAACTGTGTCAACGTCTCAGGCTGAGTGAGTACCACAGTGCCGCAAGGCACAGCGCTGCCCCCGCGTCCCTGCGCCCACCAGGCCCTGCACCTTCCACTCCATCACTGGGCCCCGGGATCACCAACCCCTACCCACGGAGGGGCAACACAACACCTGGCTGCTCCGCATCACCACTCCCGGGATCCCCATATTGAGCAGCGGTGGTGCTACAAATCACCACAACCGTGGGTGGCGTCACGGACAATAAACCATCCCCACACCCAACAACCCCCTTTCACTCACGGGTGAGGAGCGCCGCTAGAGTCCCCGGGATCCGGCTCATCGCTCGAGCCACCGAGCAGCAGCAGGCCGCAGCAGCCGCGGCAGCCGGACCCGAGCAGCAGTGGGAGAGCGCAGCGTCCCCTCCTCCGCCCGCGACACGCAGCAATAAGTCAGTCCAGACAGGGAGTGCAGTCTGATTGTCTTTACTTACTGGATTCGCTCCCTGGGGACGTGCTGGATCCCAGGTGCGCCTGTGTCCTTGATAGCTGTGCCAGCCAACCTGGTGCCACTCTCCCACCTTTGCACTCTGGTGTATTTGTCAGTCCTCCCTGGCGTGGAGCACTTGGAGGTCTTTTTGGTGTCTGGGTCCTGCCGCATGCAGCTTGGACTATTTAAGGGAAATTCTCCCGGTCCCCTCTTTGCTGCTGATGCCTCAGACATAAGTGGTGACAGATGAGTCCTGGAAACCCACCCACCTGGCAGAGTTAACAGATGGCTTCAAATCCTGGTCTGTTCTGAGATCTGCACCCCGTGCGTGCAAAGTGCTGTGAGCCCTGGATGTCAACCCCACAGGATCTCTCTGTCCTTGGAGCTTGCTCTTTCGCTCTCCAGATACTTTTCTCCTCTGAGTGGATGATCTTTCTACTCAGGTCTTTGCGGATTCTTTGCTACTTTCCTTGTGTCTCAAGAGTCTGTTGTCTATCTTGACACCTTTCCTTTTACTGTTACTATTGGTAAATATGTCCCCCATCCTTATATATATTTCCTACATTCTGGTATATTTTTCCCCATCCTGGTAAATGTACCCCATCCCAGCATATTCCCCATCCTGGTAAATGTACCCCATTCCTGGTAAATGTCCTACATTCTGGTAAATGTACCCCATCCTGGTAAATGTACCCCATCATTGTAAATGTATCCCATCCTGGTATGTTCCCCCATGCTGTTAAATGACCCCTTCCTGGCAAATCTACCCCATCCAGGCATGTTCCCTTATGCTGGTAAATGTCCCCTTTCCTGGTAAACATACCCCATGCTGGTAAATGTACCCCATCCTGATAAATGTCACCCTTCCTACTAAATGTTCCCCATCCTGGCATTTTTCCTCATCCTGGCATGTTCATGTACCCCCATCCTGGCATGTTTCCCCCCATCCTTTCATGTTTCCCCCCCATCCTGGTAAATGTATCCCCCCATCCTGGTAAATGTATCCCCCATCCTGGTAACTGTACCCCTTCCTGCTAAATGAACCCCATCCTGGCATGTTTTCCCCCATTCTTGCAGCCATGTTTCACCCCATCCTTGCATGTTTTCCCCCATCCTTGCAGTCATGTTTCCCCCATCTTTGCATGTTTCACCCATCTTTGCAGCCATGTTTCCCCCATCCTTGCACGTTTCTCTCCATCTTTGCACGTTTCCCTCATCCTTGTATGCTTCCGCCATCCTTGCAGCCATGTTTGCCCCGTGCTCTGTTTGCCCCGTGCTCTGTATGCCCCGTGCTCTGTATGTTTGCCCCGTGCCCTGTATATTTGCCCCTTGCTCTGTTTGCCCCATGCTCTGTTTGCCCCGTGCTCTGTTTGCTTGCCCCGTGCTCTGTTTGCCCTGTGCTCTGTTTGTTTGCCCCGTGCTTTGTTCTTTTGCCCCGTGCTCCCATGTTTGCCCAGTGCTCCCATGTTTGCCCCGTGCTCCCATGTTTGCCCAGTGCTCCCATGTTTGCCCTGTTCACCCATGTTTGCCCCGTGCTCCCATGTTTCCCTTGTGCTGTCCATGTTTGCCCCGTGCTGTCCATTTTTGCCCCGTGCTCCCATGTTTGCCCTGTGCTCCCATGTTTGCCCCGTGCTCCCATGTTTGCCCCGTGCTCCCATGTTTCCCTTGTGCTTTCCATGTTTGCCCCGTGCTGGCCATGTTTGCCCCGTGCTGGCACTGTCCCCCCACACCTTGGCACAGCCATACACAGCGTAAAAATAAAAAAAAACAAAAACCTCACCTTCCAGCACCCGCTCCACCGCTGCGCGCCGCTGGGTCCTCAGTCAGTTCCCGCACGGCTACAAGACACCGGCGCCGCCTACTGGCGCTCCTCCGTCTCCTAGGCAACAGGCCTGTGGCCTAGGAGAGGGGGAGTGTCAGAGGGAGGAGAAATGTCTCCTCTGCTAAACACAACTTTGAACTGCCGGTGCGATCACACCGACAGTTCAAAGTGGCTGAATGTGGCGACAGCGCGCGTGCCAGCAAAAAGGGCTCTGCATGCCCAGTCTGGCACGTGTGCCATAGGTTCGCCATCACTGGTATAGGGTATAGTACAGAATGCTTGGCAATTGGCAGAGAAAGAGAAAAGACAATGTACCAAATAAGATGACCCTGCTCCTATAACTTCCTTATACCAACCCCTACAAACTCCACTGCCGCGAATCTAAACAATATGGAGCGCTAACACCATAACGTCATAGTCCTAAGGAGGATAAGAGTCATTTATTATAATTCATGACGTCAATAGAAAAACTTCACATACAAAGAAGCTCAGCACTTTTATTACTCCATATGATTCATGAAATAACAGGTCTCTTTGAGGATTTTCCATAAGCTACAACCTTCAGTTCATTTACGAGAGATTGTTATCTGCGCCTAAATATTTAAAATGGTCTATTTTATTTTACCAGCAAAGTGAACAAGTTCTAAACATGTTACTCACTGTGGGTGGCCATTTTTTCTTAAGCGTTGGAGTAAAAATCTCTATGTATTTAAACAAAAAAACACTATAGATAGGGAACAAAATGCCTTTATATGATAGTAATGAATTCAATGTAAAGAGTTTGTACAAGTTTATAAAAAACTTGGCTGCTTTTTTCCATTGGCTGCATCTGGTATTCCAGCACAACAATGGAGCTTATCTGCAACAACCTGTGGACATGGGGAACTGGGGCTCCTAAGCTGTCCCTCAAGCTAGGGGACCCACGCGATCCCTAATCTCAGGGATACTCTTGATGGTGGAGAGGCCTGAGTCTCCTTCCTAGTCCTGCTACAGGGACAACCAAAACTCTGTCACACACCACACGCACACACTCAGGATAAGACAATAAGAGATTCAGAAGGAAAAACAAATGGAGGAAGGAAACTACAAAACAACAGAGGTAAACTCCACAACCGCACCAAGCAATAAGCACAACTTTTACCAGAGAGTCTGGAACAACATACCTGACAGGCCAACATAGAACAAACTATAGCAGGCATGGGTAGATGGCTCCCCATCAGCATAAATAGAAGGGGAACAAATGTTATAGATCTCCCCACAACATGTGATTAAATGAGGGAGCAGACTAGCAGAGATTAAGTCTTGCTAGCATGACTATGAATCAGCACATAGCAGGTCGATGCCTGAGTCCCCCTGTGTTGATCCCAGACCCCAGAGAAACCACTGGGCGAAGTTTCAGAATCTGAACAGAGCCCAATGCTGCCATGACAGTTGGTAAAGTTTGTGTAAAACTCTATGTGACAGGACAATTGAGGCACGGTTTTTGGTAGAGAACCATCATGTTTTCCTCATCTTTGATAAGCCTTCAATTTGCAACTAGTGGTGGAACCATCATTGATTAATCACACTCAGGTCTGCTGTGCTCCAGATCGAAGACCAATAAGTCAACTCCAGTATTGTGTCGCAACACACAGTACATCCCAGCTTACTACATATTGGAATGTAAACTTCCAATGCCCCAATGCTGACCCCTGTCCATTTGAAAAAAAACCCCCATATATTCAAGAAAGGCTGGAAAAATATTAGTGTTCAAGGTGTTTACTTGACCTCCATATCCCCATACGATCAAGCATCTGTTGTGTGAATTTTCAAGGAAAGATAAATCCAATCCATAGATGTCCCACCTCGCAACTAACAGGTTAAATCTTGATAAGTCGGAGCTGTTGTGAAAGCATGTGCGGAACCTGAACAATATTAGAACGGTGGTTTTATTATTATTTCTGGTCATCGTACATAAGTCTGAATAGACTTTTCATATATAAAGAACATTTTTCTATAATTATCTGTTAATCCAAAATATTTCATAATCTTTTGCCTCACAGTCCTTTTAAAGCTTCTGATATTGACCTTCATGACATCAGTGATGTTTTCTTAACTGCAGAACCCGTTTCATGTAAAATATGTGCCAAGCCGGCAGCTCTGGAGCAAACCATAACGTCATGTATACAGAGCACTGTGTGTGGTCTCCTAATGTGGTCTCCTATTTCTATATTTAGGTATGTGACCTAAAACAAAACTACTCATATTGCTATAAATACAATTAAAGAATAGGTAAATTGCACAAGAACATCAGTACAAGGAGCCAGTGCCACACCGCATGAAGTGTTCACTTAAAAGACGAAACAGAGTACCCACGTAATAGTGCCGCATGGGAGTCAAGCCATAGTGCACATGTAAGTGAGCCATATTTTGCACATACAATAGTGAATGTAGTCCCATGGTCTTGTATAGTGGCATTCATCCAGCTATCTGCAATAATCTGCAAGCTGGAGTGATCATTTTGGCATTTCTCATGAGTCTTGCTTATGACACCGATGCATGGAGGAGCGCCAACGAGTCACTTTGTATACTGTCCTCACCTATTGTACCATCACCCATTCCCTGTAGACTGTGAGCCCTCGCGGGCAGGGTCCTCTCTCCTCCTATACCAGTCTGTCTTGTACTGTTAATGATTGTTGTACGTATACCCTCTTTCACTTGTAAAGCGCCATGGAATAAATGGCGCTATAATAATAAATAATAATAATAATAATAATAATAATAATACTTTTCAAGAAGGGCAGTGAGCCCCATAGGGGTGAATGGACCCCATGACGATCGGGAGGGTGCAAGGTTAGGAAAGGGTTAATAGGTTTGCATGGGATGGGGGATGTGTGGGAGTACAGGATTGGTAGTAGGGAGCTGTAAGGGGATTGGGGGGGAGCAAGGAAGGGGTGGGGTGTTGGGAGAGGTATAAGAGAGGGGGGTGTGCTGTTTACCTCCCCTTTCGTCGATTGATCTTTGTGTCCCAGGACGTAGTGCTGCTGCTGCTTCCTGCCATGGCTGCCCTTGCTGAACTCCTGGAGATGGTGCGGGGGGCATCCGAGGTCATGGGAGTGGATGCCCTGAGGCAGCAGCTGGCAGCGGTCTGTGGGGCTGGAGCGGCGCCGCCTGCTGTTCCAGCGCCCGGGCCGTGGCTACGTGCTCGGCGGGCGCGACCGCCGGAGCGCTACTCCCCCAGCTGGAGGGGGAGAATCAGATCAAGGAGCCCCTGCGGGGACCCTCCGGAGCAGCAGCGGAGCCCTCCAACTAACCTAGGGGAGCAGCCGGCCACCGGGAGGAATCCGCGACGGAGATCCCGTGGGTCGGGGGTGGGCGGAGCCTCTGCGAGGCCCACTTCCGGTCCGCGGCCTGCGCAGCACCAGACCGGAGCATGGATGACGGCAGCCCCCAGTGATGTGCCGGCTGGGGGTGGCGCTCGGCGTGCCGGATTGCCGGAGGAGACTCCCTGCAGACCGCAGGGGAGAGCAACAGGACGGGGGATGGGAGCGGATGTGAGCGGCGAGGTCAGGAGATCGGAGGAGGGGTACGGTGGCCCGCAGGCACAGAGGAGATCGGTAGTCACGGTCCCCCCCGGCGAGGAGCGTGCTGGGGGTGGGTCCCGGCGAGGAGAAAGCTCGGCACGGCCTTCCGGCAGTCGGCAGGGAGGGAGCCCACTGAGGACGACAGGAGAAGGGGCGGCGCAGCAGGATATCACGATTACAGCGGGAAGAGACGGCGGCAGGGCGCCACGGCGGGAGAAAAGGAAGAGGTCAAGCAGGAGTCGCCCGGACGAGCGGGGTGCGGTGACCGTGGGGGTCGACGGCCGCCAGGTGCGGGCTGTCCCCTCGCTGGTCCCCCCTGAGGATTTCGGCAGCGCATCAGACTCCAGCGAGGAAGAAGGAGCAGCGGCAGGTCGGACGGAGCGGCAGCTGGAAGATCGTGGCACGGCTGTTCCGGCGTCGGCTCAACGGCAGCCTGGTGAGCAGACAACAGAAATGTTACATGCTGTGGGTAGCGCGGGCGAGGGCGGGGGTTCCGTCGCGGGACGCGTTGCGCTGGGGGCGAGTGCGGTCGGGCAGTCTGGTTTACCGGGTCCGGAGTTTTGGGGGCAGCTTTTGGGGGTGTTGCAGGGGTTGTCTGCGGAACGGGTTAGTCGGACTGGGCCTGGGGCTCCGGTGGGGGAGTGGGTGGGCCCCACGGAGGTGGTGCGGACAGAAGCGCCGGTGCGCGATGTTGCTGCGGGGGACACGACCTCGGCGGCAGGTACGACACAGGAGGCTGGTGGGGCGGCTTCCGTGGGTGCGAGTAAGGAGGCGGAAAAGGAAAAAGAAAAGGAGGATGAGGTAGTGCGTTTGGATGATAGGGCACGGAGTGAAATTTATGTGTGCTTTGAAGGGCAGTTAGGGGTTCATTTGAAAAAGGAGGTGAGGGAAAAGATTTGGAAGGGGGAGTATGTGGAAATTTTTTCCCTGCTTCCCTTGGAAAAGTTTAATTTGGATAAGGTGAAACCTAGTGATACAAAAAAGGAGAAGGAGGATGAGGAAAAACGGCGATATAGGTTGATCCCGAGGACGTTTACCAATTGGTTGCAGGCCTTTGCTATCTTAGCCAGTGTGATCGGGGAAAAGGAGCCGGAGCATTGTTCCGCCCTATTTGGATATATGGACGCGATAGGGGAAGCGTATAGAGTATACGGCGGTTTGGGGTGGTTGAGATATGATGAGCAGTTCCGGCAGCGGAAGGCTCTGCGGCCGGGAGTCCAGTGGGGCCACAAGGATATTTCTTTGTGGATGCGGTTAATGACGGCGCCGGCTCAGCCCTTTCGAGGGGGTGCCGGGAGCCCGGGTGCGAGTGGCGGGTCCTCGGCTGGACAGAAAAAGGGAGCTTGTTGGCAGTATAACGAGGGACAGTGTAAGTTCGGGGCCTCTTGTCGGTTCAGACACGAGTGTTCCGGATGTGGAGGGTCCCACCCTCTGGCCAGGTGCTTCAAGAAAGGCAAAGGAAAGGCGGGGGAGGGGTCTGGAAAAAGGGAGGACGCCAGTGAGGGTAGAGGCGATGCTTCCCTATTTAAGTAGATACCCGGATGTGCGGGCGGCGGAGTTGTTGGAACGTGGTTTTACAGAGGGCTTTCGGATTCCGTTTGAATCTGAGGCGCCGGTGTTTCGCCCGGGAAACTTGCGGTCCGCAAAAAAAGAACATCCGGCGGTGGTGAAGGAAAAGCTGCAGAAGGAGGTGGAGTTGGGGAGGATGGCGGGCCCATTCCAGGACCCGCCATTCTCTAATTTACGGATTTCCCCCCTTGGGGTGGTACCTAAGAAGGAGCCGAACAAATTTCGGCTCATTCATCATTTATCTTATCCGGCGGGATTGTCGGTGAATGATGGGATATCACCGGAATTGTCGGCGGTATGTTATGTATCGTTCGATAGGGCCTTGGAGCTGGTAAGGGTAGCGGGGCGGGGGGCCCTGATGGCAAAGGCGGATGTGGAAGCAGCTTTTCGTTTACTCCCGGTGCATCCAGAGAGCTTTCATCTCTTAGGGTGTATGTGGGATGGTGAATACTATGTGGATCGTTGCCTGCCGATGGGCTGTTCCATTTCGTGTGCTTATTTTGAGGCATTCAGTACGTTTGTGGAATGGGTAGTCAAGGAGGTGGCAGGAGTCCATTCGGTGATTCACTATTTGGATGACTTCTTTTGCGTGGGTCCGGCGTGCTCTTCGGTTTGCTCCTTGTTGTTGTTTACGTTAGAGCGGATCGCGCGGAGCCTGGGTATTCCGTTGGCAAAAGACAAAACAGAAGGGCCGGTGACGGTATTATGTTTCTTAGGTATCGAAATTGATACACTGGCAATGGAATGCCGGTTGCCGGAGGGAAAGCTGTTGGATTTGAAGGCGTCGGTGCGGTTTTTGTCTCAGGCCAAGAAGGTGCGGTTGCGCGAGTTGCAGTCAGTGCTCGGAAAATTGAATTTCGCTTGTCGCATTATGCCGATGGGGCGGATATTTAATAGGAGACTGGCGAGCGCAACCGCAGGGGTAAAAGCTCCAAATCACTTTGTCAGAGTGACAAAAATGATGAAAGGGGATTTGTTGGTGTGGGAGGAGTTCTTGGACCGGTACAACGGTCGGACCCTTTGGATGAGCGAGGTGGTGTCCAATAGCCAGCTGGAATTGTACACGGATGCGGCTGGGGCGACAGGTTTTGGAGCAATTTTTCAAACGCGATGGTGCGTGGGAAAGTGGCCGCGGCGGTGGGTGGAAGCAGGTTTGGTGAGGAATTTGGCGCTGTTGGAATTGTTTCCCATTATTGTGGCGGTGGAGTTGTGGGGCCCTGTTTTTGCTGGAAGAAGGGTTTGCATGCATTGTGACAACATGGCGGTGGTGCATTCCATCAACGCACTGTCGGCAAAATCCCCGCCGGTTGTGGGGTATTTAAGGCATCTAGTGTTGCGTTGTTTGGAGTTAAACATTTGCGTGGTGGCTCGGCATGTGCCTGGGATTCGCAACAAGGTGGCTGATGCGCTATCACGGTTTCAGTTTTGCAGGTTCAGGAAGCTGGTGCCGGAAGCGGACGCGGAGGGGGAACCTTGCCCGAACTGGCTGTGGGACCTGGCATCGGTGTAGCTTTTGAGGGAATTCGGAGATCGGTGTCTGAGGCTACTTGGTCCTGATATCAGGCGGTGTGGCAGGAATGGGCAAAGTTGGAAAGTAGGGAGTTCATGGAGTCGGGTTACCAGGGTCGAGTGTTGGGGGTACTGATGTTAATAAGTGGGGATTTTTCGGAAGGCAGGTCTGTTTCGGTGATTGGTTGCAAGTTGGCGGCGTTGGCCTTTTTGTTCCAGATGCAAGGGGTTCGGGACGCGACTAAGGATTTTCTGGTGCGACAGGCGATGAAGGGTTTTCGAAAAGGGGCTCAGTCGCGTGACTGTAGGCGGCCGGTGTCATTGCCATTGTTGGTGCGTTTGGTGGGGTGTTTAGGGGAGTTGTGTTCGTCTCCTTATGAGCGGGTGTTGTTCTCGGTAGCTTTTGTACTGGCGTTTTTTGGGGCCTTTCGTATTGGCGAATTGGTCAGCCCGACTAAGCAAGCGATGGGTGGTTTGCTGTTGGGTGATGTGATGCTGGGGGAGGATAGAGTGGAATGTCGGCTTCGTTTTTCTAAGACAGATCAGAGGGGCCGGGGGCGCTTAGTAGTGTTGTACGCTTTACCGGGCACCAGTTGTGCCCAGTGTTACATGTGTCAGAGTTTTTAAAGGTGCGCGGCGGTTACCCTGGTGTTTTTCTTAGACATACGGACGGATTGGCTTTGTCGCGGTATCAATTCAATGCGGTGCTGAAGATGGCTCTAGCAAGGGTGGGGGAGGAGCCACGTGAGTACGGGTCTCACTCCTTCCGGATTGGGGCGGCAACGGAGGCCGCCAGGTGGGGCTTGAGTGAGGATTGTATCCGGCGGATTGGGAGGTGGGAGTCTTCCAGGTTCCGTTTGTACATTAGGCCTCACTTGGTCAGGTGATGGTCAGGGGTTGGGGATTCAAGGTTGGTGTTAGATGCCGGTTTGTGGGCAATTTCTTGTGCTGTTGCTGTTTTTATTCGTGGTCTTTGTATTTTATAGGTCCATGCCTTGTGTGGATCCTCGGGCACTCCTATGTGTATTGGGGAGCGTTGCGGGCGGATGTGCGGCGTGACGGTCGGCAGCTCGGAGTGTCGGTGTCGGAAGCTCGAGTAAAGTGGCTCGGAATTCGGGGCATGACCTGGGGTAGGGTGCGCCCTGAGGTGGCTTATTATAGCCGTATGGATCGTGTCCCTGATGTGTTAATTTTGCATGTGGGAGGGAACGATTTGGGAGTAAGGTCGGCGAGGGAATTGAAAAGGGATATAAAGCTGGACCTGTTACATTTGTGGAGGGCGTTCCCGGGCATAGTTATCGTTTGGTCGGACATTATAGCTCGGACGCAGTGGCGTTTTGGGAGGTCGGTGGACCGTATTAATAGGGCTCGGAGCAAGCTGAACCGGGCTATTGGCAGGTTTGTGGCGAGAAATGGTGGGTTGGTGGTGCGGCATAGAGAATTGGAGGAGTCCACGGAGCAGTATCTAAGGAGAGATGGGGTTCACCTGACTGATGTGGGTCTGGATTTATGGATGTTGGGTTTGAGGGATGGCCTAGAGCAAGCACTGGGGGTGTGGGGGGCCCGGGCCAAGTAAGGGTGTCACTTGGCCGGCCTGTGGCGGGGTGATAGGTCCGTCTGAGAGGTTGGGAGTACCGACAGTCGGCTTGTTGGTACGAAGTCGCTCAAGGGGAGTGGCTTCGGAGTGGATGGGAACTTGTGGGCGGAGGTCCCGCAGGTTCTGGGTAGGGGTAATTAACGATGGAACGTTGTTACCCCTCACCTCGGGCCGGGTGGTCACGGCCGAGGTGGTCCTCTGGGCCGGTTTGGAGGTTACGGCCGGGGGGTTAGGAATGATGGTTTGCCTCTCGGACGGATCTATCGGTGTTTCTGGTTATACGGGTATATATATGTATAAGGTTAAGTTTAACAATTGAGTGGCATGTTGGGCCACAAGTTTGGTATACATATATACGGTAAAATAAAACTGTGGCCATTCCTGCAATAAAGTCGTGGTTCTCGTCTTCATTTAGGTAGATATGGTACGGGGGGTGTGTTTTACAGGATAACCTGCTTATCCCTTATAGATGCGTCAAGAAGGGCAGTGAGCCCCATAGGGGTGAATGGACCCCATGACGATCGGGAGGGTGCAAGGTTAGGAAAGGGTTAATAGGTTTGCATGGGATGGGGGATGTGTGGGAGTACAGGATTGGTAGTAGGGAGCTGTAAGGGGATTGGGGGGGAGCAAGGAAGGGGTGGGGTGTTGGGAGAGGTATAAGAGAGGGGGGTGTGCTGTTTACCTCCCCTTTCGTCGATTGATCTTTGTGTCCCACCCGCCCGCCCTGATATATAATTATATGTATATGTTCAAAAAAAAAAAAAAAAATAAAAAAAAAAAAAGGTGAAAAGGTGATGGTTTTTCAAAAAAAAAAAAAAAAAAAAAAAAAGAACTTTAAAAAAAAGAAAAAAAAAAAAAGAGGAATAAAGGAGAATACAAGGTTGAGTTGCTAATTTATTGTTGTCACAGCGGGGTGATAGGTCCGTCTGAGAGGTTGGGAGTACCGACAGTCGGCTTGTTGGTACGAAGTCGCTCAAGGGGAGTGGCTTCGGAGTGGATGGGAACTTGTGGGCGGAGGTCCCGCAGGTTCTGGGTAGGGGTAATTAACGATGGAACGTTGTTACCCCTCACCTCGGGCCGGGTGGTCACGGCCGAGGTGGTCCTCTGGGCCGGTTTGGAGGTTACGGCCGGGGGGTTAGGAATGATGGTTTGCCTCTCGGACGGATCTATCGGTGTTTCTGGTTATACGGGTATATATATGTATAAGGTTAAGTTTAACAATTGAGTGGCATGTTGGGCCACAAGTTTGGTATACATATATACGGTAAAATAAAACTGTGGCCATTCCTGCAATAAAGTCGTGGTTCTCGTCTTCATTTAGGTAGATATGGTACGGGGGGTGTGTTTTACAGGATAACCTGCTTATCCCTTATAGATGCGTCATGGGAAAAGGTATTTAGATGCAAGGTGAGGGCAGTGTCGCTGGTGAAGGAAAGCCTAGTTTTTAGAGCTGAGCGAACCCAAGGGTTTGGTGTTTGGACTTTTATGAAAAAACTGAGTTCTGGTGCTTTACGCATGATCTTCACTCGTGTGAGCATCGCTTTTCTTGGGTATGCTCGGTGCTCAGCCCATTGTGAGCTGTTTGTAGTGTTTGATCGGCTCGCACTGGGGTAACAACAGAGTAATTGGATGTTGTGTGCACCAAAACAAAAAAAACATGGAAAAACCCCACCCAAATGCCCCAGGAAGGGATCTGTTTATGGCTGGCTGCATCTGGACAGATACCTGAACTGCCCAATTAGTGACTTCCATTGGGGTTCAGGTCAAGTCTAGGTCCCAAACTGAACCTTATCTAAAGTCCGGCTGACCCTGCCAAACCAAACTTCAACAGGTCTGGTCATCTCTACTAGTTTTGCCTCAGAGTCTAGGCCCTTGGATGCACTGACACTGATGGAACTGGTATATTGTTTTAAAGGGACTGGAAGTGGTTCTAAAGAATAAGCTGGCACATACAATGAACCAAAAAGAATATGTTATCACAGCTCACCTAGACCTATATGTATCCCAAATGGTGGGCGGTGTCAGGCACATCAGGGTGGATCCTGGTGTAATAGCGATGAACAAGAGAAGTGGAAAAAGCCAACAACCATCTTGGAAAAACTCTGAAGCTTTATTGTGAAAAATCCATAAAAAACATACAGTGGATAGAAAGCTCATCGTGTAGACAAGGGTCTACGCATTTCAGGCCTAACATAGTGTCGCGGGCGGGGAAGGACGCCGCTGCGCTGGGCTCGCTAACGCTCGGGTCTGGCGCTGCTGCGATGGCTGCTCGGTGGCTCGAGCGGTGGGCCGGATCTGGGGACTCGAGCGGCGCTCCTCGCCCGTGAGTGAAAGGGGGGTAGTTTGGTTTGGGGATTTGGTCCGTGACGCAACCCACGGGTTGTGGTGAGGTTGGACACCACCGCTGCTGGTGACGGGGATCCTGGGAGCGATGGTAGGGAGCAGCTGGGATGTTGTTTCCCCACTCCGTGGGTAGGGGTTGGGGTCCCGGGGCCCGGTGAGGTGACGGGGAGGCAGGGTTGGCAAGGTGCAGGGTCGCCTGGACTGCGCAGCGCGGTGCCGGACGGCACGGTTGTACTCACTCAGCCACAAATGTACACAAAGTCTCTGGTAAACCAAACGGCTGGATGGCCGGGTCCCGCAGCCGGCTGCTGTGACTTCTCCCGGACGGTTGGTGGTGGCTGCCTTTCCCTGCACCCTTGTGTATGTTCGGTCCCGATGGATTCCCACCGGTAACCCGCTCCCCAGCGTAAATATGTGCCGGAGGAGCCCTTTTGCCCGCAGGCTCTGGCCCTTGGAACTCTAGCTGTGGCGGTAGCTGTATTTCCTTTTGCTGGTCAGACGGTTGCCTTCAATCGGGTCTTGGCTGTTAGGAAACCCCTGGGGTTCCGGTCACTGATGGATTTGACCTCTAATGGCAACTCCAAGCCTGGTCAGGCCCTGCCTGAGTGTGCTGGCTTCACTTCGCTCCCCGGTTCGGCACCGGTGGGCCACCGCCCGTCCCCAGTCCTACGGTTCCGCGTTGATCTGTCTCTCCTGCAGACGGCCACCACCGTCTGCCAACCTTGCTCTTAGTGCCCGGGCCACACACCCGGACACCATCAGTTTACTCCTCCACTACTACTTCACTCCTTTCACTTGCACTTCCCTAACTGATCTGACTTCCTTTTCCCACTTCCAGGACTGTGAACTCCTCAGTGGGTGGGGCCAACTGCCTGGCTCCACCCCACCTGGTGTGGACATCAGCCCCTGGAGGGAGGCAACAAGGATTTTGTGTATGGCTGGTGTGCCTGTCTCAGGGTGGGGGTGTGTGTTGTAGTACCTGTGACAACCTGGCTAGTCCAGGGCGCCACAATAGTATAACATTGATGCATCAAGTCTCCTCCAATCATCCTGCATGTTCATTGTATGACTTTGTTCTTGTTTTTTTTGTATTTAAGATGTTCAGTTTGTTTTGTAAAGGTTTTCATGATTACGGGCCAGTTCAATGTTAGGCCTGAAACGCGTAGACCCTTGTCTATACGCTGAGCTTACTATCCACTGTATGTTTTTCATGGCTTTTTCACAATAAAGCATCAGAGTTTTTCCAAGATGGTTGCTGGCTTTTTCCACTTCTCTTGTTCATATACAATGAACTGCATACTGTTAGGGGTACTTTGCACGTTGCGACATCGCTAGCATCGGCTAGCGATGCCGAGCTTCGATAGTCCCCGTCCCCGTCGCACATGCGATATCTTGTGATAGCTGCCGTAGCGAACATTATCGCTATGGCAGCTTGACACGCACTTACCTGCCCTGCGACGTCGCTCTGGCCGGCGACCCGCCCCCTTGTGCGGCGTCACAGCGACGTCACACGGCAGGCGGACAATAGAAGCGGAGGGGCGGAGATGAGCGGGACGTAAATATCCCGCCCACCTCCTTCCTTCCTTCTGCATAGCCGGTGGAGGCAGGTAAGGAGATGTTCCTCGCTCCTGCGGCTTCACACACAGCGATGTGTGCTGCCGCAGGAACAAGGAACAACATTGTATCTCCTATTGGTGCGACATTATGAAAATGACCGACGCTACACAGATCACCGATTTTCAATGCTTTTGCGATCGTTTATCGGCGCATCTCGGCTTTACACGTTGCGACGTCGTTACCGGCACTGGATGTGCGTCACTTGCGATTTGACCCTGACGATATCGCAGTAGCGATGTCGCAGCGTGCAAAGTACCCCTTAGAATAGTGGGCTCTCCACCCTGGAAACTGCTATGTACGACCAGCCGGAGGGCAGAATAAACTCACGCAGAGACACAAGTGAAGTAAAGAATACTCTAAATTATTTGTATCAATATCTTTATAGGATTTATCAATCTTTTTCTGCAAAGCGTGCGTGCACTCGCTCACATCTATGCTAATATAGCATATTAAATATATCTGCATCTTTGATTAATGCAGAAAATCAGTGTCTAGAGTATTATGAGAGACCAGCCATCTCATTAATGATTAGATCAGCCAACATATGAAGGGAAAGCTGCAGGCTCGGTGTGTGAGCCTGCATTAGAGGGAGCAACACGACCTTGGACATAGCGGGACGTCCAAGGTCACGAAGGGCTTACTGCTGACTAATTTTTAACCCCTTTGCTATGTCCGTACATTATTCACACTGATGGTCTTTTGAAATACACTGCACTGTGGTGTAGAACAAATATGGCTGATTTTTCCTAATAAAAATTAAAATTGAATGAATATAAAAATTCAATTTAATTACAGAAATCATTTCCTCCTCATTGACTCATGTTCTATTCATATCGTAAGGAGATCTAGCGTATGGACGTCTCATTACAGACAGAAACTGGACGTTTATTGGTTTCAGAGGAAAAGCGCCTGAGATAGACTGGTTGTCCTGTGACGTCACACCGTGATTTTCTCCTGAATTTTACTGTGCTCTTTAATTCCTTTAAGTCCTACCAACCTATTTTGGTCCCATCTAATGAATAAATAACATTCAGTCAGCGTTCTTCTGGTCTTAACTCCATTGATATTTCATTTCCTTAAAAGTCTCTAAATGTGTATTGATCTATGCGAACAAACAGCAACCAGAATGAAAACTTCCAAAACCTGAAATGATATCGATATCTATATAATGTCCCAAAATACGTCTATGGAGCTCATTTCAATTTAGCAATTACTCTTAGTACTGAGGTAATCACAGCTAATTGGACCAATCTCCCAAAGTTACAGGGAAGAACGTTTTGTATGAATGGAGTTTAATCTAAAGAGTGGAAAGCAATTTACTATTTCAAGATCAGTTAATTCATACTGAGACTCCTCGGTGTAAAGGTCTGGTGATATCAAAGGAACCAACCAACCACATGACACAATTTCACCTATAGGACTCACTTTCCCAGTTGGCTTACCATAGGACTTGGGTGACCATGGCTGGACTGGTGACTGATTCTGTCACACATGTGACTAACAGGGTTTCCCTAGTATCTGGTGTGACGACATGGACTCTCATGGGTTAAAGTTTCTTAACATTCAGCCAGACTATTGTTCTTATGTGTGCTAAGTCATGTTTGCTTAGCTATTGCTCTCCAGACTTTTCCAGTAATCATTGTATTGTAGTTGTGTATTGATAATGTAATTACCTTAGTAGCCATTGTCTAGTCGGTGACTTGCCGACTCCATGTAGATATACTAAGTCTTTCTATGCACATCATTTAAATGAACATTATCCATGCAGCTTGAAATTCATCCAATGGGAGAAGCAATCTTGTCCAACCAATCGATGAGGACGCAGTGTATCCTAAGGGAAGGTTATGGCTATAAAAAGGACTTCTTTAAGCCACCAGGGTTGATGAAGGTTGTTGGATGCTGATGGATCCAGTCTAAGCTCTTTGGAGCCGACTAGAGGATCAGGATATCTTATGGCTTCAATCTAGGGGCTCCGGTTCCGGTTGGAGACCATATCCACAGCCTAGGGATTTCGACTCCGGCTGTCAGGATTGTATCATCATACCAGGACTACCTAAGGAGGACACTCAGGTTGGGACAGTTCAGTCACCTGTTACAGACTTTGCAGACCTCACACAGCTTCCTAAATCTGGCATTATTCCAGTCACGGTGGGTGCCCGCCAAAAGTGGGGTGCTGCTGGACTGCAGTGAGTAGCCCTGGAAGCTCTGAGGCATGGACATTCTAAATCCCTGGTGAGCCAGCGGAAGGGTGAGACTCTGTTGCCTGTTACATTTGTGTGTTTTGCTGGTTATGTGTTATGTGCCGTTAATTGTTTGGGGATCCAATAAAGTCTAATTATTGTGGTTCCCTCACCCTGTGTTGTCTGAGTAGTGTTACGCCGACGGTTAAGGAGGCCGGCGTTCAGTTGGGATGAGCCCTGAGCCACGCTGTCTTTCTAAAGGCGGCGGGTTTTAGTGGACGAGAGCACCCATAGAGCCCCGTGTCTCCACACCTGGTAAACCCCAGAAGATGTAGCAACACATAGGGAACACAGGGATGACGTTACAATTGGAGGTCCCTGCCGCTAGGGAGAGGAGTGAGTGGACACCTCCTGAACTCACCTCAAGCCGATTCCTGAGCTTCCTAGCGTCCCTATACAGGTTCTTGCAACCTATCGCTGAGCCGGATACCTTAGGCCCTCTGCTAGCCCTACACTCACCCTGGCTAATGAGCAGGCCGACAAGATCCCAAGTCTCACCACTACAATACAAAAACACGAGGGTTGGAAAACAGTCAGGGGAAATAGACACGAAAAGAAAAAACACTCTAGGCGGCTTCAGTGCAGGAAACAACTACTGCTGCATCCAACAAGACAAACTTCTTCCAGAGCAGGCTCCTTCCAAAGTGGACCAAATAAAAATGAGGGATTCAGTTTCTATCACAGGCATCATGTGATCAGATCACAGGATTTAAATAGTGAAGATGTTACGTCCCCATTGGAGTCCGCTCCAGCGACTTCTACTTCGATCACCAGGCAACGCCGTGTTCCTGCCGTGGATAGTGCTGGTGATGGGAGAGGAGTCGATACCAGCGGCGCTGGTGGGCGCAGGCTCCGCTCATCCACTGGGCTGGGTTTCCTTTGGATCTGCATTACCACTGGCTGACTGTAGGTGGTGTGTGTCTTCCAGCTGAGATTACCATCATTCAGCTACAGCCATTGGGAAGACACCACACCCTTCTTATTTCCCCTCCTATCTGCTGACCACTGCCAGAGATAGTTCTGTATTCCTGGTTCCTGTCCCGCCCTGTTCTGTTTAGTGTTTCTAGTGTTCTGACTTCTGCTTGTTTCCTGACTACCCTCCTGCCTGCTCTTTATGTACCTCGCCGCCCAATCCGGATTTCACCTCTGCTTTGTTTTCTGATTGCGTGCTTGCCTGCTGCCGATTCTGTCCCTGTTTTGCATTTCCCAGTTCGACCCTGCCTGACTACTACTCTCATCGTACTGCAGCCTTCCACAGGTAGTGATCACCTTGGGCCCTGTGTAATTCCAAATCCCTGTATAGGGGTTAAAGGGTTTCAGGGTTCAAGGGGTCCTGCTTGGTGAGTGGCTTCCCTCTAGCCTGTCCATTACAGCTCATCTGAGTCTGTGGATTCAGGCTGGCGTTACAAAAGGGGAGTGATCCCAAAGAGCCTCAAATGAGATTGGAAGCTGCAGCCAGCAGTCTGGCAGGAAAAGGTGCTTAACCCTTACAGCACCACAAGCAAGGAGATGTTATCAAATAATAGTAGTGAACCTGCCAGCGGCAAGGCAATGTGACCTTATGACACCAGAATCTCCTGGGGTCTCCCCCAAGCGAGATACACTCCTGACAGATTTCTCATATAATGTTTAGCAGAAGTGGAACCAGATGCAATTGTAATGGTTGGATGTATATGGGAAATGGGTAACAACAAGAAATGTTAGCAAAAACTAACCTTGTAGTATTGGATCTAGAGACGTCTCTGCTAAAAAAAAATGGCTAAAAATATGTCAAACAAGATGCTTCAGGAAAAAAACACCACTAGCATTTTCCTGAAGTTTTTTTTTCTGCTTCAATAACTATGCCGGCACATAGTTGCTGGTTCTTGAGCATAGCCAGGGAGGCCAGTGATCAAAAACAGGGATTGTGACAGAATTGGAGATGCCATATGGTGGAGCACACATAATCATATGCTGAAGAGCCAAAAGTAAAGGAATAAAAATTCAGCAGAACTGGGTATTCAGTACAGAAAAAGAGAGTAGTCACCCAAGCCATGAGTCACGTATCGATGGGCAGCAAGAATCAAAATGTGGTGCAGTGAAAAATCCAAAGGGGTAGTCAAGAAAGTTGAGCCTCAATAGTCACATTTAAGTTCACTAGCTAAAGCAAACCAAATTATCTAACAAACCTGCGTATTTGACTGGAAGAAAGAAAAGAAGGCTCTGAAGTACAAATAGTAAGCAAGCTACAGTTGGCCTTACTTTAGGATAGGTTATCAATGTACAGTAGGTGGGTGCTCCACCACTGGGACGCTGATTGTTTCCTGTGATACCAGAAAGTGTAGGTGCCACGCAGACCGGAAGATAACACCGGGACACCTAAGCTGACCCTCAGACTGGGGACACTGCTCTGTCCTTCAGCTCGGAGATACGCTTGATGGTAGCGAGGTCCGAGTTGCCAGCGTGTCCCTAACTTCTGTTCAAGCCCTGATGTAACTTCCCTCTCCCACCTCCACCCAAAGTGTGAGCCGGGACCGTAAACACAAACCCCACAACTACATACGGACAGGTGAAAAACCATAAACCTGAACACACGGCTATCACACAAAAAGGAGCGACTAGATGTGCACAGGGGACTACACCATAAAAGGGGGAAGTAAACCGACAACTGGGAATCTTCCACACCAAACAAGTGTCACACTACAGACTGCTGCAGTCAGAACCAATACTGCAGCCAACACCGCAAGTAGCAGAGAGGACTCTTACACCTCCAGGCCAAGCTTCCAAATGAATTAAAATTATCAGCACCCTCTGCTGGGAGGAGAGGGTATTTATAGGGAGTGGGAGTGGTCCCAAACCTGAGGAGGTGAAGACATGCTTTCTGGAAAGGAACCCTCTCCTAGCCAAAGGAAAAAGGCTATGTTTATTGTGCCAGGTCACAAAGCAAAGAGACTGTGGTTCTACAGATAGATGACCATGACAGTAGGACTGTTTCTGATACTACAGGTAAGGCACATTTATGTCAGCAATGCTGCACCTTTGTTTTGTTGGTCATTCCACCTTTATTGCAAGGATACTCCATTTATGTCATATCAGAAATCCTCTTTAAGCAACATTTCAGAGGTTTTCCATGAGTTAGACATGATCAACTCAAGGATGTAGGTCATGATGTAATCTTGCTGCCATATAAGATACAACTGCACCATAATGACACCATTTAGCATAGGGATAGGGTTAGATGCCCAGGTGGAGAGCTACAATTTAGGGAGTAGGGTGGAAAGTATCAACATTTTTAACGGTATCCCATGCTACAAAATACTCCCACAAATGTGGGCAATTGATTGCGAACAAGATTTGTTATTTTGCACATACAAAAAAGTAATTTTCCAAACAAATTCATTCAAGAACATGTTAAAATGAGTACACCCCAATAAAGGTTTTAGGAGGAAAGCTAAAGTTTAGACTTCAAAATTCTAATTCAAACACAGATAAGTCCAATCATTCATTAATCAGGAATCCAGCAGACAGATATGAAAGGGCATTTCTGAAGAACAACGGTGAAGGTGAATCCATGGCCAAGCATTACTCCTCATCAGAACCCAACTGAATCGAACACCAATGGGGGATTCTGAATAGACAAGTTGTCATCACTCTCCATCCAGCATCCCGACTCTAAACGCCACTTTACACCCTGCGATATCGATAGTGAGTGTACCCGCCCCGTCGGTTGTGTGTCACGGGCTAATCGCTGCCCGTAGCGCACAACATCGCTAACACCCGTCACACTATACTTACCTGCCTAGCGACGTCACTGTGGCCGGCGAACCGCCTCCTTTCTAAGGGGGTGGTTCGTTTGGCGTCACAGCGGCGTAACTAAGCGGCCGCCCAATAGAAGCGGAGGGGCGGAGATGAGCGGCCGTAACATCCTGCCCACCTTCTTCCTTCCTCATTGGCGGTGGCCGCAGGTACGATGTAGTTCCTCGTTCCTGCGGTGTCACACGTAGCGATGTATGCTGCCGCAGGAACGATGAACAACATCGTACCTGCAACAGCAACGATATTTGAGATTAGAACGAAGTGTCAACGATCAATTATATGGTGAGTATTTTTGATCGTTAACAGTTGTTCCTGCATTTCACACGCAACGACGACGCTAACGAGGCCGGATGTGCGTCATGAATTTCGTGACCCCATCGACATGTCGTTAGCGATGTCGTTAGCGATGTCGTTGCGTGTTAAGTGGCCTTAAAAGGGCTCATTCTCACAGAACGGAAATAGATAGTTGTCCAAATATGTTACCAACCTATTCATTCCGTTGTCTAGAATACGTAGTGCTGTCTTTAAAATGAATGGAGGTCGTACAAAATACTAGATGTAGTTGTCTTTGATGAGGGGCGTATTCAATTTTGCATCAGCTAATATAGTAAAACTGAACATTCTGTAATAAAAGTTATATTGTTATCCTACTTTCATGTTATGGGTTAAAAAAATATTCAAAGAAACTCGGTGTTGTCACAATATGTATTCAACAAGATATTGATAATTTTACTTTTCAAAGGGGGTGTACTCATTTATGCTGAGCACTGTATACATATATCTCATTGCTGCATAACTTGATAGAGAAGCTATATAGGACTCTGGAAAAAATGCATAACTTAGCAGCCATATTGCTTTTCACCCAAACAGTTACAACCTAACAACAGATTACTCGGGTTGTCTTTGCAGTCATATCGTGCCGCAAATTCATATGACTGCTGCTGTCCATCACCGATTGGCTGCAGCAGTCACGTAGATGTATATCACAGCATCATTGCAGGAAGTAAACAATACAAAAATTGGGACAACTAAAACATCCAGGAATTGAGAAATGTAATATTGGTGATTTTTCTATTTTATCCCTCAGAGGCCCTTTAAGTAATTTTTCTTTAACATCTAGTTAGGAAAGGAATTTTCAGTGGCGCACTAGTTACCTATACCTCTCGTCAGACGCGTGATTTCTGCCCGTAATTACGTTGTTAGAAGTGGATGATTCACATTAGCGTACAGCCAATTCCAGTAACAATTAATGGGCCATTATATCTGAGTGCAGATTGCGCTCCCCGGTCACTGCTTACGTTAGATGGTGATGTCTAAACAAAAGAAAGCCCAAGTTTACAGTAGTTTACAGAACACTACTTGCTAAAACAAGTCTGTATCCTGAGCCCATGTTCTGCGCTTTATCTTTAGAAAAGGCTTGAACCAGCATTAGAAAAAAAACGTAAAAATAGCGCCAACCTTATCCACTGGTTGGGAGCGGTATTGCGGCTCAGCTTCACTTAGGGTGCGCAACACACATCCGTGCCTCTGGTACGTGTTTGGTACATTTTTGCACGTATCGGAGACACGTTGACCAATGTTACCCTATGGTAGATGGCACACACATTTAAAATCACACGGAAAGTGTGTCCGTGTGGTTAGTACGTGTGTGCGTTTTCCCACACGGCCGACATGTCCGTTTTTGGCGGTCAGCACGCAGGCACAGACCCGCTAAAGTTAATGGGTTCGTGCCTGCACGAACGGCACACGTAGCATGTCCGTTTTCAGCACGTACCGTCCTTGTGCGTTTTTAAACGAGCGATGTCGGGTTTTTATTTTTTTTTGTTAAATGTCAGTCTACTTACCTTTTTTTCTGCTGTTCTCAGTCATCATCCCTTTGGCACTCGGTCTGTATCTTCCCCTGTCGCATACTCACCAATCCCCGATCATCAGCGCGGCAAAGAACAGCTGTTCCAAAGATACCCAGCTTCAATTAATTTGAAAAAGCCGGCCGCTCATTAATCAAGCTACTATTCCCTGCGTCCCCTGCCCACAGGCGCCTATGATTGGTTGCAGTTAGACACGCCCACACGCTGAGTGACAGCTGTCTCACTGCAACCAATCACAGCCGCCGGTGGGCGGGTATATACTGTGCAGTAAAATAAATAATTAATTAAAAAAAACGACGTACGGTCCCCCCTAATTTTGATACCAGCCAGGGTAAAGCCATACGGCTGAAGGCTGGTATTCTCAGAATGGGGAGCTCCATGTTATGAGGAGCCCCGCAGCCTAAAAATATCAGCCAGCAGGCGCCCAGAATTGCCACATCCATTTGATGCGATAGTTCTGGAACTCTACCCGGCTCTTCCCGATTTGCCCTGGTGCGTTGGCAATTGGGGTAATAAGGAGTTAATCGCAGCAACCCATAGCTGCCACTAAGTCCTAGATTAATCATTGCAGGCGTCTATGAGACACCCCTGATGATTAACCTGTAATTTAAAGTTAATAAACACACACAACGAAAAATCCTTTATTTGCAATAAAAAACACTAACAAATACCCTCATTCACCACTTTATTAAGCCCCAAAAACCCATCCATGTCCGGCGTAATCCACGGAGGTCCCACGTCGCTTCCAGCTCTGCTACATGAAGGGGACAGGAGATGCAGCAGACACGGCCGCTCCTGTCACCTCCACGCAGCAACTGAGGTGAGTAGCGCGATCAGCAATAATGTCACTCAGGTTACTCGCGGCCACCGCTGGATCCTCCAACTGTGACTGCAAGTTGCCCGAGTGACAGCGATGAAGTCACAGGTGAGTTGCGGTCACGGGTGGAGGATCCAGCTAGCTGTGGGTAACCTGAGTGACGGCAGCGCAAATCGCGCTGCTCACTTCAGTCACTCAGGGGATTAGCGGTCACCGGTGAGTCCTTCACGGGTGACCGCTAATCAGTACGCGACACAGACAGAGCCGCGGTACGACAATGAAGTCGGGTGAAGTTCACCCGAGTTCATTCTCATCGCGCAACTGTCTGCGGTCAGCCGACATGTATCAACGACATTGAGCATCACACACGGATCATTTCACACGGACATTACACGTATGCATACACAGCCATTCCACACGCACACACGGCAAGCATACACCATCACACGAATGTCATACGTACCGGAGAAACGCCCATAAAAAAACGGAACACGGACCCGAAAAATGGAACGTGAGACACGTACGTTTTTTATGCGGAAGTGTGTTTAAGGCCTAAAGGGAACCAAACATCAGGATTTTGGTATATAAGGTGCAGCCAGTGCAGCACTGGCACTATCAGGCGCAGTCTGTACATACCATTAGTGGGCAGCTCGGATGTTTAGGCTTTGAAATCCAAGTTTGTGAAGTTCAAAAATTCATCATCTTTTTGAGTGACAGTTGCACCTCTGCTGATAATATCCGGGCGGGTTATGCACATGGAACAAACTTTAAATGCACTTGAACCTGATTTTTGTTCACAAATGGAGTCTTGTGTGGTGAGCGTGCATACAGGCCATGGAAGGTGTGTGCTTTACGTATTGTTTTCTTTGAAAGAATTGTACCTGCTAATTCAAGGTTTTTCTGTAGCTCTCCACAGGTGGCTCTTAGACAACTCTTCTAATAATTATTTCACTCCTCTGTCTGAAATCTTGTTGGGAGCACAGGTCGTGTCCGGATTATGGTGACATTATATTCTTTCCACTTCCAGATTATGCCCCAACACTGTTCACTGGAATCTATAATAGCTTAGAAATTCTTCTGCAACCAGTGTTGAAAGTAAAGGGTGCTTTACACACTGCGATATCACTACCGATATATTGTCGTGGTCACGTCGTTAGTGACGCACATCCGGTGCCGGTAGCGCCATCGCAGCGTGTGACACCAAGGAGCAACGATCGCAAAATTGTTCAAAAACGGGGATCGTTGACACGTCGCTACTTTCCTTAATATCGTTGCTGCTGCAGGTACGATGTTGTTCCTCGTTCCTGTGGCATCACACATCGCTATGTGTGACACCGCAGGAACGACGAACATCTCCTTACCTGCCTCCACCGGCAATGCGGAAGGAAGGAGATTGGCGGGATGTTACGTCCCGCTCATCTCCGCCCCTCCGCTTCTATTGGCCAGCCACTTAGTGATGCCGCTATGAAGCCGAACGCACCTCCCCCTTGAGGGAGGGATTGTTCGGCCGTCATAGCGATGTCGCTGTCAAGGTATGTGCGTGTGACGCTGCAGTAGCGATTAATGTTCGCTACGGCTGCGATCACCACATATCGCACATACGACGGGGGGTGGGTGCTATTGGATGCGACATCGCTAGGTATAGCTAGCGATGTTGTAGCGTGTAAAGCCCCCTTATGCTTTGCAACAATAAGGTTATGAAGGTCTTTAGACAGCTCACTGCTTTTACCCATCATGAGAGGTTTCTTGTGTGGCACCTTGGTAATGAGACACCTTTTTACAGGCCATCAGTTGAGCCAGCTGATATTTTTTTACTAAATGTCAGGATTGCTTTCTAACTACTGATAGATTTCACCTGGGGTCCTGACTTTCCATGGCTTTTTGAACCTCTCTTTCTTCATGTGTTCAATACTTTTTCCCAGTATCAGTTATCTTTATTACACAACTTAATTTACGGATAAATATGGTTTGATTTATTTCCCTGTGTGGATTGGATGGGTTGTTACCGACATCTGGGGGAAAATTCATGTCAATAGAACCTTTAGAAATATACTTATTTAGAAAATTGGTGACGTGTTCAATACTTATTTCACGGCTTGTATTTGTAAGCATTGAATATTTTTAATTACAACAACTGAGTTCAGTTGAGCATGATTTTCTGTATGAATTTTGTCCATGTGTACTAGTAAAAAGATGTAAAAAAAATTGACATCCAGGCCATATGATATGGACGACCAATAGTCAGTCTTTTAGGACACAAATTGGGTGATCAGCCAAAATTGTGTGATTCTAAAGGGTGTAAATTTGCTGGACTAAATTTACCTCTGCAAAAGGAGAGGACTGCAACATGAATGAAAGCATGTAATTATTAGTGAGCGGTGCCGATAACTTTACAACTCCACACATTTACCATGGAACGTGCATGAGTGACAGGTATTGTGCATACATCTTACTATGCAAGTGGGGTCCTAAAGGGAAGTGGTCACCACGTTTTTGCTATTATCTGACAGCAGAATAATGAAGGAGCAGAGACCCTGATTTCAGAGGTGTCACTGGGCTGCCTGCTGCAGTTTCGATAAATTTCCTGTTCTATCTGCTGCAAATCTACCACTTCTCTGAATACTGAGCTTAACCCACCCAAAACACTGATTGGCAGATTTCTATTAGTGTACACAGAAATCTGCCAATCAGTGCTGGGGGCGTGGTTATACAGAGCAGTAGGACTACATGGCACCAGACAACTAATCCTCCAGTATAATATGCTGATAAAACACTGATTGTATTGAAACAACAAGCAACCCTGTAAGTGATACACCGCTAGAATCAGGCTTCCTGCCTCTACCTTATACTCCTCTCACTACATGGCATGAGACAACCTATCCTCCAGTATAATCTGCTGATAAAACACTGATTGCATTGAAACAACAAGCAGCCCTGTAAGTGACACACCGCTGGTATCAGGCTCTCTGCCTCTACCTTATACTCCTCTCACTACATGGCATGAGACAACTAATCCTCCAGTATAATTTGCTGATAAAACACTGATTGTATTGACACAACAAGCAGCCCAGTAAGTGACACATCGCTGGAATCAGGCTCTTTGCCTCTACCTTATACTCCTCTCACTACATGGCATGAGACAACTAAAGGCCCAGTCACACACAACGACTTATCAGCGATCCCGAAAACGATGCGACCTGATAGGGATCGCAGGTAAGTCGCTGGGAGGTCGCTGGTGAGATGTCACACAGTCAGATCTTACCAGCGATGCAGGAACAATACAGGTCGCAGTGGCGACCTGTATAACGATCTCAGCAGTCCCTGTGACCCTGTCACACAGTGTCAAACACAGCGATGTGTCCTGCCCAGCAGGACATCGCCTTTGAAGAAAATGACCTGGACCATTCAGTAACGACTAGAGATCTCACAGCAGGGGCTTGATCGCTGGTAAGTGTCACACATAACGAGATCGCTAACGGGAACGCTACTGCGTCACCAAACGGTGACTCAGCTGCGATCTCGCTAGCGATCTCGTTATGTGTGACAGTACCTTAATCCTCCAGTATAATCTGCTGATAAAACACTGATTGCATTGAAACAACAAGCCGCCCTGTAAGGGTCACATCCTTGGAATCAGGATCTCTGCCCCTACCTCTTGCTGCTCTCAATTTAATTAGCAAAAACCTGCTGACAGATTCTGTTTAACGTCACTGATATTGTTGACTTTGCAGCAAAATCGAGCAGCGCCGGGTATTTTCTTTAAGCTTTGGATAAAGGAGTGCAAAATCAACATGGAATTAGTCCTCACCACCAAAATCACAAGGCCAAGAACTAATTTGCTCGACACATACATACTAACAAGTATATAAATATTACTTTTATGACAATATTACATTATATTGGTATGTGATCAGTCGTATGAGGCCACCTACATTGCACGGCTTGGAGTAAAGTTGAGGTTAGGTCAGTGCTATTAACATTTCTGGGTGATGTTTGCACTCATCGCTCGGATCTCTTTATATAGTTATTCCGGTGGTGACTGTGTTTCTTGCTTGGTATAACATTTATTGTTCTCTCCTTAGCAACTATGTCTGTTTTCTAAACACTTTGGAAAACCTCCTCCAGATCTGGTATAAGACTGACTCAGCCGCTGAGTGCGCTCCGCGCCATGTCACTCCGTAAAGCCGGGACAGGGATAAATGATGTTTTGCCAATTACTGGGGTTACAGCTTCTTTAAAGTAAAACAGAGCAGCAGCAAGTGGGAGTGAGGAGGCGAGCGGATCCTACGAGACACCTCCACGATTGACACTGGGATGGATGGATTTTGGTTAGCGGTGTTGACTTCAGATCAGGTTCCTGGAAGCGCCTGTAAACCATTTATCCTAATACACGGCCAAAGTAAATGTAAGATAAATATTCCGCTAAACTGTTTCGATAAAGGACGGCTCCGGCTGCAGAGAATGAAGGATTGTCATCGTAAATTCAGCCCTTTACCGGCAGAAGTCATCAAGGCCATACTACACCATTTTATTTTTTTTAAAGATACAGTATATCTGCTGGAAAAAAACGAAGTTTTTTGTAAATGGATATGTCAGAACAATTTTACAAATCAAACTAGTTTTACAGCTGCAGCTGCATGGCCAGAGGTTACAGAACAGCAATAAAGATTAGCAATGTTCCAGCTCTGAGCTTTTAAACCACATGCAAATTAGGCCTAAGCCACACGGCATGAAAATCGGAGCGAGTGGAGTGCGATAAAACCTCGCATTCCACTCGGACCAATTCTAGTCTGTGTGCCAGCACACATGAGCGATTATTTTCTCAGCCCTAATCGGACCAAGAACACAGTCGCAGCATGCTGTGGGTGCAATGCGATCCTTGATCCTCTCGCACCCATTCAAATCTATGGGGCAAGAGAAAGATAACACTGCACTCGCACTACACCAGTGTACCGCGATTGCAGGGCGAGAATGGCAATAGCCGGCAACGGAGGAGAGAGGGAGATTAATTCGGCCCGCCTCCTCCTCAGCACTGGCCTACCCCTCCTCAGCACTGGCCCACCCTCCGCAGCTGTGGTCCGCTCGCATGATTGGATCTCAGTCGAAGTGACACTCGCATGACACTCGGCTCCCGCTGTGCTGCCAGTGTGAGGCGAGTGTCATGCGAGGATCACACTAATGCCCCGTGTGGCCCCGGCCTTATCCTGCAAGTGCATTGGGGCAGATCCTTTCACTTTGAGCGCACACCCCAGTGCACTTATTGGCTAATTTCCATGTGTCTTCAAAGCTTGTTTTCTCAGCACTGGCACATCGGATTATTAAGAGATCGGTAACATTTTTATTGCCCGTATATGCCCTATACAGTTTGTAAAATCATCCGGACTCGTTCCTTTTTAAAGTGATGCTTCACTTCTGTAGCTATTTGAAAGTGGAGCAGTCACCTAATTTTGGTGTCATTTTCCGTAGTATGTACATAGGGATAGTTGTACAGAGAAGTTTTTCGTGACTTTGCATCTCCCTTTGGATTGTGTGATAGTACATGGCTGTGACTGGAATCCGCATCAGCCAGTAAGATGGATATGAGCCAAAATTTCAGAATCCAATTCAATAGTCATGTAACATTAGCAGGAAAAAAAATGCTCCTGTGGTAGATGGATGCTTAAGCATTCATATGGACTGTGGCCACTATTCGGCGTATGTCACGAGTGTGTCGCATCAGCAGGTTACACTTTGTGTTGGAGTGGATTTGCTTTCACTTGATGCTGTGCTGAAAGGATCAAGAACTCTTTCCTTTCTGGCTGAGATTACTCATAGCCTCAAATCACATCTGCATCTTGCCATCACGCCCTTCCTCTATATTTACCCACTCCTGGCTTTACTCCATGCTGGTGATAGATCTTCTATACTGACGACTTTCAAAGAGCCTGTCTCTGGGAAAGCGGAGGTGTCATTTCAGTTGCAGCTGTGAAGTTTCCTGCTTAAGAAACCAAGAAGTGTTTTTTGTTCTGTCTTTCCCCACCTGTTTGTCTTACCTTCCTTGTTTTGTTTAATTGTAGAAGTGGGACTCGTGTCTCACTAGTCGGGGTATGTTCAGAGTCAACGAGGACCTAGGTAGATGATGCTGCATGGGGGGGAAGGACCTGTCAGGGGACGTTAGGGAGCTCAGGGAACAGTAACAGGTGAGTGTGAGATGGTGACCCATTTTCCCCTCTGTCTATCGACTTCCTCTACATCTTCCCTGGTTACCACTATGTGTGGCACCACACGCCGGGCGCTCCTTCGTGACAGTATGTCACTTGAGTATTTTAGAGAATTAGAACCATAAAGCTAGAAACTTGACCTTAAAGTATAACTGTTGTTTCAGGAGAACGTGCAGCAGAATGTCCAGGTCTGCTTCTAACTCCTCCGACCTCCATAGGTTTTAAAAAGCACCAACTGCCATCTCCTATCTCATTAATGTGAATGTCGGTCTTCACTAAACACAAATTTTAGTCATGAGAATGAATGATCAGTCCAGGAGGAGAAAAAGATTCCTCTGATAAGATAAATCACAAAGTTGCTTATTTGCATATCTATTATAGATTAAAAAAAAAAAAAGACATTAGGCTATGTTCACACGTTGTGTTTTATGCAAATTAAAATTGTTTTTTTTTTTTTTTTTTACAGTACCAGCAAAAGCGATGAGATTTCAGAAATCTCGTGCACACACTTGGTGTTTTTTTTCCTGACTGAATTGAAAAACAGAAGCCTTTTTTAAATCTGCAGCATGGCAATTCTTTAAGAGTTTTTGAAAAAAAATTTCACCCATAGAAGTGCAAAAATGCTGCTATCAGTGTCTTGCAGCTTTTTTTGGTTAAACAAACACAGGTATAGCAAGATGTGAAACCTAGGCAGAGAGGGTTTCTGGGTGTGCCGAGGTCAGTTGTCCTTTAGGGCTTGTTCGCATGTACCTGCTGAATATTCTGCAGCGATTTGACAGCACATGTGCGCTTCAAATCGCTGCAGAAACACTGCGTAATGGATGCAGTTTTTGTGTAGAAAAAAGGTCAATTTCATGCGCTCTGGCTGCCGCCCCCACCATAGACAGACCGGGAGCTGCATCCAAAGCGCACAAATTAATTGACATGCTCATTTTATGAACGCACGGATTTGGGTCAAAATTTTAGCACCCAAATCGCTGCGTTCATAAAAGCAACGTGCGCACATGTCATGCACAATCTACATAGATTGTATAGGGGACGCAGGACGCATGCATTTACGCTGCAGTGCAGTGCAAAAATGATACGTCTTGCATTGGTCGCATAAACCTTGTATGGTTTACACTTTCACAGTGGAAGCAAAGTCAAACTTTGAGATCTTGAAAAACACATTTTGCCAGAAGTGTTTTAAGGCCAGGGCCACACGGGGATTACTGCAATCATCGTATGACACTCGGCTCATGCTGGCAGTACAGCGGGAGCAGTGTGTCATGCGAGTGTTTCTGAGGCTGAGGTGCGATTGGACCTCAGCTGCGGGGGCGGGCCGGCTCTGAGGAGGGGCGGGCCGGCTCTGAGGAGGGGCGGGCCGGCTCTGAGGAGGGGCGGGCCGGCTCTGAGGAGGGGCGGGCCGGCTCTGAGGAGGGGCGGGCCGGCTCTGAGGAGGGGCGGGCCGGCTCTGAGGAGGGGCGGGCCGGCTCTGAGGAGGGGTAGGAGGGATTTATCTCCCTCTCTCCTCCGCTGCCGGCTATTGCCATTCTCGCCCTGCACATGTGGTACACCGGTGTACTGCGAGCGCAGTGAGATGTTTCTCTCACCCCATAGACTTGAATGGGTGCGAGAGACACAAGGATCGCATTGCACCCGCGGCATGCTGCGATTATTTTCTCGGTCCGATTAGGGCTGAGAAAATAATCGCTCATGGGTGCTGGCACATAGGCTAATATTGGTCCGAGTGGAATGCGATGTTTTATCACATTCCACTCGCTCAGATTGTCAAGCCGTGTGTCTTAGGCCTAACAGTTAAGGTTTTGAGTGCAGAAAAAACACGTGTAAACGTAGCCTTATTCTATAAGAGTTCTGAACATCCAATTTTGGGTTCTACAGCTGATATGGAGACCTATGCGTAGATATTAACAATTAATTTTCAGATTTTCTGTTCTTACCAGGTTACTGAATTCATGTCCCAAAAAAATAGGGGACAGATGTAAGAGACTGAGACTACAGTTCTTTTGTAGTCTGTTACAATGGAGATATATACACAAATTATTTTTTTTTATTTCATTTTTGAAAGCATTGAAATAATAAATTTGCAAAAAAGATTTAAAAATCTTAATGTGAATTCAGTCATAGGTACAGTCACATATTATTTTGCAGCATATATATATTTTTAGTGATAAATGGAAATGCACTTCAGCAGAAAAAAAGTAATAAAGTTTCCCAGTGGCTTATCTATAAGGTGGCAATGGTTGGCGTTGGATTGAGCTTTGACCCATTAGAGGACAGTTGTGCTGCAGAGGACACGTGAGATTTGAGGAACCTCATAGAGATCTTGCATGTGGACACAAAACTTTGAAGCTACAATGAGAATTTTGTTTTTCATCCTCAGTATAGTATAAAACTTCATTATGATACCAAAATTTTTTAGATAAAACATTGTCTGGGTAAGATCACACGCGCATTTTTTTCTTGTGTTTTTCACCTATTCGTTTTGTTTGCAAAGTGCTGAAAAAAAACACTGAAAGAATTGAGATCTAGCGTCAGCAATAATGTAGAAGGTGTCACAATGTGACTGCAGGGTAGAGAGGGACAAGGGTCTCCTATGCTGTCCCTCAAGCTGGGGGACCCTGAGCTTTCCCTAACCTCAGGGTTACCCCTAATGGTGGAGATGCCAGAGTCTTGTGCCTGGCAATTCTCCTGAAGAGATCTAATCTGTTACACACCAGGGAAGGAACGGACATGAGTGTGATAGAAATACAGATTTAGGCCTCCTTCACATGTCCGTGTCTCCGGTACGTGTTTGGTCCGTTTCCTCAAGTGCCGGAGACACGGGCACACGTAGACCCATTAAAATCAATGGGTCTGCGCTCACGTGCGTGTTTTGCCATGGACTGTGCATCCGTGTGGAGCATACGTGTGACTGTGTGCTCCACACGTAGACATGTACGTTTTTCTCCAGCATCACGGGTGTCACACGGAACACACAAATAGGATGGATGTGATCCGTGCGACACGCACCAGAGAAAACACACGTCTGTGAAATAAAATTAATTTCTATAAATCACCTTCTCCAGCCCTGCTGTCTCTGCCGCTGCTGGCACTTGCTTCCGACCCCCACTCATTATGCTCATTGCATATTCACTCCACTGCGGACTGGAAGCAGCAGCAGCGGAAAATCGGCAGAGACCGAAGATCAGCACCACGGACAGCAACGCCAGGGACAGGTGAGCAGAAAGTTCCCGATCTCCGTGTGTTATCACTGAGAACACGCGGAGAACAGACGTGTGCCATAAACACGGCACACGTAGGGCAAAACGCACCTCTGACACGTCTGTGAAAAATATGCATGATTTTCACGGACGTGTGAAGGAGGCCTAAGACAGAGAGGGGCAAACCAAAACTCAGACACACTGCAAACTCACACTTAGGGTACGGGTTCCACTAGTGCTATAGCTTCGGAAGTGATATGCTAATGACCCTCTGCTGCGGTGTCAGCCGAGGGTCATGCGACTGTGATGCAATCTTGCGATCGCTTCACAGGTGCGGAGGAGAGGGAGCACTTTCTCCCCATCTCCTCCTCGGTCTGTCTCTCTGCGTACATCAAACTGCAGTCAGAATACATGTGAGTGTAGTTCGATGTTTAACACACTCCCATAGACTTGTATGGGGGTGCATGAGTGACTCGCTGCCAAATGCAGCATGCTGCGATTCATTCCACATGCCGCTGTGGCATGAGAAACCAATCGCAGAAGGACACTAGTGTGAGAGCATCACGTTGTTTTATCAGATTGCATTCGCCCGTGCAAAATGCAAGTGGAACCGAACCCTAATAAACAGTAAGAGGCTAAGGAGAAAAGCAAGAGCAGGAAGGTAGCAAGAAAACAACAACAAGAGTTAACTCCACAACCGCTCACAGCAATAATGCTCAAAAACCACCTGTGAGTATGGATCACAACAACTCACCAGACCAGTATAGGTAAGCTATAGCTGGCATTAATGGAATAGTCGAGGAAGCATATATAGGAGGGTAGCAAACGTGATTGACTCTCCACAGGATGTGATCAAAGATCAACAAACAGTCTAGCATACAGTTAGGTCCAGAAATATTTGGACAGTGACACAATTTTCGCGAGTTGGGCTCTGCATGCCACCACATTGGATTTGAAATGAAACCTCTACAACAGAATTCAAGTGCAGATTGTAACGTTTAATTTGAAGGTTTGAACAAAAATATCTGATAGAAATTGTAGGAATTGTACACATTTCTTTACAAACACTCCACATTTTAGGAGGTCAAAAGTAATTGGACAAATAAACCAAACCCAAACAAAATATTTTTATTTTCAATATTTTGTTGCGAATCCTTTGGAGGCAATCACTGCCTTAAGTCTGGAACCCATGGACATCACCAAACGCTGGGTTTCCTCCTTCTTAATGCTTTGCCAGGCCTTTACAGCCGCAGCCTTCAGGTCTTGCTTGTTTGTGGGTCTTTCCGTCTTAAGTCTGGATTTGAGCAAGTGAAATGCATGCTCAATTGGGTTAAGATCTGGTGATTGACTTGGCCATTGCAGAATGTTCCACTTTTTTGCACTCATGAACTCCTGGGTAGCTTTGGCTGTATGCTTGGGGTCATTGTCCATCTGTACTATGAAGCGCCGTCCGATCAACTTTGCGGCATTTGGCTGAATCTGGGCTGAAAGTATATCCCGGTACACTTCAGAATTAATCCGGCTACTCTTGTCTGCTGTTATGTCATCAATAAACACAAGTGACCCAGTGCCATTGAAAGCCATGCATGCCCATGCCATCACGTTGCCTCCACCATGTTTTACAGAGGATGTGGTGTGCCTTGGATCATGTGCCGTTCCCTTTCTTCTCCAAACTTTTTTCTTTCCATCATTCTGGTACAGGTTGATCTTTGTCTCATCTGTCCATAGAATACTTTTACAGAACTGAGCTGGCTTCATGAGGTGTTTTTCAGCAAATTTAACTCTGGCCTGTCTATTTTTGGAATTGATGAATGGTTTGCATCTAGATGTGAACCCTTTGTATTTACTTTCATGGAGTCTTCTCTTTACTGTTGACTTAGAGACAGATACACCTACTTCACTGAGAGTGTTCTGGACTTCAGTTGATGTTGTGAACGGGTTCTTCTTCACCAAAGAAAGTATGCGGCGATCATCCACCACTGTTGTCATCCGTGGACGCCCAGGCCTTTTTGAGTTCCCAAGCTCACCAGTCAATTCCTTTTTTCTCAGAATGTACCCGACTGTTGATTTTGCTACTCCAAGCATGTCTGCTATCTCTCTGATGGATTTTTTCTTTTTTTTTCAGCCTCAGGATGTTCTGCTTCACCTCAATTGAGAGTTCCTTAGACCGCATGTTGTCTGGTCACAGCAACAGCTTCCAAATGCAAAACCACACACCTGTAATCAACCCCAGACCTTTTAACTACTTCATTGATTACAGGTTAACGAGGGAGACGCCTTCAGAGTTAATTGCAGCCCTTAGAGTCCCTTGTCCAATTACTTTTGGTCCCTTGAAAAAGAGGAGGCTATGCATTACAGAGCTATGATTCCTAAACCCTTTCTCCGATTTGGATGTGAAAACTCTCATATTGCAGCTGGGAGTGTGCACTTTCAGCCCATATTATATATATATATATATAATTGCATTTCTGAACATGTTTTTGTAAACAACTAAAATAACAAAACTTGTGTCACTGTCCAAATATTTCTGGACCTAACTGTATATTAACTTTTGCTAACCTGCCTAAGCCAATGGGTCGACGCATGTGTCTCCCTGCGCTGATCACAGACCTCAGAGGAGTTAGCAGGCAGAGTTGCAGAATCTTTTGTTTCCACGGATCCTAACACCACCATGACAGTTGGTGATGCCTGCAAAAATCTCCTTGTGACAGCAGGGCTCAAAATAAGCATGGGAAAAAAAATACTTGGCAAAATCGCCATGTGTGAACATAGCCTAAGTAAGTCCAAAAACAATTTTATTGTCCACATTTATATATTTATAGCACTAATATGCTTAGTGACACTGCTGTACAGGGGCTCTGCATTCTGTCACTTGCTGTAATGGTAAAATAGGCAGAAACACTAAAGAACAGGAAAAGAAAATGGTGAATTATTAACCATACTGAAGGACTTATGGCTGCACGTAAATCACTGGCAGAGGCGAGAGAAACACATCGCAGAAATCCAACCTCAAGTCCAAGAATTTGTGGACCAATTCCCATTATACTGCTGAGTATCAAAAACATTTCAGGTCGGATTGTTTTGGTTTCTGCATAGTTGGCAGCTGCATCATCACAGCCGCAGTGCCAACATTATCGTGAAATATCTGCACCAACACTGACCTTCTGCTGGATTGTGGATGCCAAGTATTTCCTCCATGGTATCTCTTACAGGTAAAAATAAAGGGGTTGCCCGAGATTTAAAATAAATAAATTAAAAAAAATATATATATATATTATTATTATTATTTATTATTATAGCGCCATCAATTCCATGGCGCTTTACATGTGAAAGGGGTGTACATAGCAGGGACAAGTACAATAATCATAAACAATACAAGATACAGACAGGTACAGGAGGAGAGAGGACCCTGCCCTTGGGGGCTCACACTCTACAAGGGATGAGTAAAAAGCTGTGGAGAAGAAGCGCAATAGGGTTTTACCCCAATAACACACGGGGTAGAGACAGGGAGCAGTAATACTCACCAAGTGAAGTTGTGAAAGCCACAACTACTATGCAGGCATGGAAAGTTTTGATCAAGGCAGCAGCAACCCAGACTGCAGATAACAGAGAACAATAGAGGAAAATAGGTTTTTTTTAAGCCGCGCCAATGATCACTTCTCAGGTATTCAGATTAATGGATCTTTATTTTGCACAGGTCTACGCGTTTCTGGAGTCTCAGCTCCCTTCCTCAGGACCATCAGGCATAAGAACACATCAAATCTCAGATTTGATGTGTTCTTATGCCTGATGGTCCTGAGGAAGGGAGCTAAGACTCCAGAAACGCGTAGACCTGTGCAAAATAAAGATCCATTAATCTGAATACCTGAGAAGTGATCATTGGCGCGGCTTAAAAAAAACCTATTTTCCTCTATTGTTCTCTGTAGTCTACAAGGGATAGGTGAGGATACAGTAGGTGAGGGTAGAGCTGATTGTGCGGCGCTGTATCAGACTGAGGGTTACGGCAGGTTGTAGGCTTGTCGGAAGAGGTGGGTCTTCAGGTTCTTTTTAAAGCTTGTCAAGGTAGGCGAGAGTCTGATGTGTTGTGGCAGAGCATTCCAGAGTCTGGGGGAGGCACGGGAGAAATCTTGTATGCGATGGTGGGAAGAGGAGATGAGAGGGGAGTAGAGAAGGAGATCTTGTGAGGATTGAAGGTTACATGCAGGTAAGTACCGGGAGACTAGGTCACAGATGTGTGGAGGAGACAGGTTGTGGATGGCTTTGTAGGTCATGGTTAGGGCTTTGAACTGGAGTTGTTGGGAAATGGGAAGCCAGTGAAGAGATTGGCAGAGAGGAGAGGTCGGGGAGTAGCGGGGGGACAGGTGGATTAGCCGGGCAGCATTGTGTAGAATAGATTGTAGGGGTGCGAGACTGTTAGAAGGGAGGCCACAGAGCAGGAGGTTGCAATAATCCAGGCGGGAGATAATGAGGGCATGTACTAGGGTTTTTAAAGCTTCTTGGGAAAGGAATGTACGAATCCGGGAAACATTTTTGAGTTGGAGGCGGCAGGAGGAGATTATATATATATATATATATATATATATATATATATATTACATATATATATTACAGTACAGACCAAAAGTTTGGACACACCTTCTCATTCAATGAGTTTTCTTTATTTTCATGACTCAAAGTAAATACTTAAAGTGTGAAACAACTGAAAATATGTCTTATATTCTAGGTTCTTCAAAGTAGCCACCTTTTGCTTTGATTACTGCTTTGCACACTCTTGGCATTCTCTTGATGAGCTTCAAGAGGTAGTCACTGGAAAGGGTTTTCCAACAGTCTTGAAGGAATTCCCAGAGATGCTTAGCACTTGTTGGCCCTTTTGCCTTCGCTCTGCGGTCCAGCTCACCCCAAAACCATCTCGATTGGGTTCAGGTCTGGTGACTGTGGAGGCCAGGTCATCTGGCGTAGCACCCCATCATTCTCCTTCTTATGCGGGCTTTACACAAGTCGACTGATTGTGCGAATTCACAAACGATTATACCCGCCCCCGTCGTTTGTGCGTCACGGGCAAATCGCTGCCCGTGTTGCACAAAGTCGTGAAACCCCCGTCACACGCACTTACCTGCTGAGCGACCTCGCTGTGGGCAGCGAACATCCTCTTCCTGAAGGGGGAGGGACGTTCGGCATCACAGCGACGTCAAACAGCTGCCGACCAATAGAAGCGGAGAGACGGAGATGAGCGGGACGTAAACATCCCGCCCACCTCCTTTCTTCCGAATAGCCGCCGGGAGCTGCGGGACGCAGGTAAGCGGTGTTCATCGTTCCCGGGGTGTCACAAGGAGCAATGTGTGCTACAACCGCCGCCATTTTAATTAAACAATATTTTAAAACTGAGCGACGAGTACATGACTCACGATTTGTGAGCGATACTGCGTCGCTCGGAGGTGTCACACGAGACGTCGTCGTGAACGATGCCGGATGTGCGTCATCTCAGGTGATTCTTTTCACCTGAAACGCGTAGTGCTGGTCATGCTGTTTTGCCTGCATGTTGAAATAAACCTGAAGTCTTTTCAACTGAAGAGCTGGATTCCTTTTGCTTTTTTAGATTATTTTGGTCACAGATCCAGGGAAGACGCTAAAAGGAGTGGGTGCATACACAGGGAGCTGAATATCTTATATATAAGCCCATTTAGCCTCCCATTCACATATACACTGGGCTTGACCCGCGTATTACATTTCTAAAGATGAGAAGATAGAAGCAACTCCGCGGTCTGTCCTAAACAAAAAAAACAAACAAAAAAAAAGGATCAGACGATGAAAATTTCAGTCTCATCCCATTTTTTGCTCTTGACTTTATTGACATAAGTCGTAGGGTTCCAGTATTCATCACGAATAACGAATCCAATACAAGACAATGGGGAACCCGAGCATTTTTCTTGAAGAATTCCCAGAGAGATGCTTGGGTTCCCCACTGGTTAGGTTCGTAATTAATGACGAATACTGGAATAGTACTACCGTAGGTATTTGGTACGAATAATCCAAGCCCGAACATTTCACTATTCGCACATCACTACTCAGTACCTTTTAGTCAGGTGGAAGCCTATTTATCTTCTTATTTTTATTTATGCTTATGTATCACCAACATATTCCGCAGTGCATTATAGAGATTTTTGATACTGGCCCCATTGGGGTCACAATCTAAATTCCCTGTCAATAGGAAGGAAAATGAAGTGACCAGAGGAAACCCAGAGAAACATGAGGAGAACAGATGTCGTCCTTTGTGGGATTCGAACCCAAAGCAACAGTGTTAACCACTGAGCCACTGGGCTGCCCATAAGGAAGCCTATATGTATTATATGCCGGTGTAGTCAAATTCTTGATCGGAGTCTGTTAGTGAATCCTATATTATTACTATTCATGTTAAAGCACAATTCATTCCATGGTGCCCTTTGTGTGAAAAGGGTACAACAAATTAACAGTGAAGACTGGTCCAGAAGAGAGACCAGAGGCGCACATAGGCTGTCTATAAGATCCTGTATGCAAAAATTGTTGATCACTTTGGTGGCGTTGTAAAGGAGATGAATATTTTCAGCCAGGTTTCCCTACAGATTACAGCAGTTTGTTATGAGCTTTTGCCAAGGGAACTGTAGTGCTGGCGCCCCTGCAGCCCTTGCTCCTCGCCCTGCAGGGACACACGCTGAGTCACCGCCATGGCCGGCTCTCTCCAGGCTAGCAATCGTCCCCGCGGTGCTCAATGTGGGTGTTTCCTGCTTCCCCCTCCCGGGGCCTGTGCGCATGTCCTCCAGGAGTGCTCCTAGGGAGTGTGCGCGCACCGCTGCCCTTCTCTTAAAGGGCCAAAGCATCATTCCCAGGAAATGCCTCTCAGTCTATCATTGAGAGGCACGAAGTACTTAAGGCACCCTCCCACTAGGGAAGATGCCTGTTCAATGCCCTTGCTCAGTTAGTGGTTTATGCCTTAGGACAAGGGGTCCTGAAAACTAGCTCGCTGTCTGTACGTCGTCCCAGCCCATTCTGCCCTCTTGACACTTCGTTCATCTGTCCTGTCCTGCCTGTACCTGGTTCCTTTCTGTCCTGCCCTGTTGCGCTAGTGTCTCTGCCTGTCCGTGCCATCTGCCTCAGCTGCTTCGGTAGTCTCAGCCTTGCTAGTGACTCTGCCAGTCCATCCTGCCTGTGATGTCTGCCTCGGCTACCCTGGTGATCCCTTTCTACACTAGAAATTCAGCCTGTCTGCACACGTGTCCATCCCTGCCCTGGGGAACAGCTGCCAGTCCCTTTCCCTACCCTGGGAATGGCACCTGGCGTCTGCTTCGCGGTGGGCGCTTAGTCAAGCCCCTCCTACTAAAGGGTAAGCCCAGGGCCCCCCTGTGGTCCAGAGGGTCCATATCAGCTCGCCGCTTTATCTCCAGCGGCGAGCGTTACAGGAACTTTCTGGATCTTCCAAGGCTGAGGAACCCCTTTACAGGAATTGTCCTAAATAATAAGGGCATAAACTGTTGATGATGGCTGGGACCCCCAGCAAACTTGGAGAACTGAGTTTCAGATATCCAGGAACCGGGTTGTCTAGTTTTAAATGGAGCAGAAGTGTAAATGATCAACCTCTACATCATTTGGACCGCCAAATGCAGGGCTCACCTATTTCCAGCAGTCACATAGACAATCAAAGGAGCGGAGGCTGAGAATGCAAACTTCTATTCCACTGTAGACGGGGATCTGCATAGATCTGTTCTAGAGATCACTTGTGATTGGACCACAGTATTTCTGATTTAAAATAAAAATAAAAAAATCCCTAAGGCTATGTCCATGACGTCTTTGTCAGACAGATTCTGCCTGGAATCCTCTTAGAAAAAAAAAAGTTTGCAAAACCACCATTTAAAAAAAAAAAAAAAAAAAAAAAAAAAAAGGTACAAGACAAAAACATTCCTGTGCACCTATTCAGTCTATATTGCTTCTTTTAACCACCTCAGGGTATGTTTTTTACAATACCAGCAAGGTGAAAGAGATTTGTGAAGTCTCATGCAGACGTTACTTTTTTTTTTCTTGCAGAGTTAAAGTAGTATTATATCTTTACATGTTTTTCACCCATTCAAATGAAGGGAAAAAAAAACCTTTAAGGCCCTGTGCGCACACTGCATTTTTACACGCTTTGTTTTGCATTTTGCTGCAGAAATTTCTTGAGAAAATGGCTGTAATCTTTCTGCGGACATTCCCCAGCAAAACCTATGAGAGAAAAAAAAAAAAAATAGCGGTGCGCACACTGCGTTTTTTTTCTCAAGAACATGCTTTCTGCAGAATTTCTTGAGAAAAAGAATGAGCATGTCACTTCTTTTCTGCAGGTACCTGTGTTTTTTTTGCCATAGATAATGGTAAAAAAAAAGCAGGGACCAAGCTGCGGAAAAATGCATCAAAAACGCGGTAAAAATGCATGCGTTTTTCGTGCGTTTTTTTGAACGTGGGTGCGCTAATCTTTCAGGCTCAAGAAATTTTTTGAGAAAAATCCTTTTTCTGGTGCGCACAGGGCGTTAATAAAGATGCTGGCAAAACCGTGTATTTTACGCTGCATTTTTCCTGCCTCTAGTATTTGCAGCAGAAAAATCTGCAAATGCTGAATGTGTGCACACACCTTTAATCTTGTTCTAAAGTATTCACTTCGTCGCACCCTTTCCGCTTTACCTGCCAAAGCTTAATCAGTTGCCACAATCTGAAGCATCTTGAGTTTGTTTCTAGTGGAGAACATTAAAGCATTCATTAAGTGGCAATACATAACGATATGCCTAATCCCAGCTCCTCCATTCAAACACCTTCAAGGGGATCTGTCACAGCCAAGAACTAGGAAGAGTGAAGCATCCAACCCTTACCCATCAATAACGTGTGTGCAGGGGCAAAGACCTGGAAGATGGGATTCCCTGGGGTATGACCACCACAACCCCACTGCAATCTCTGTCAGGCCGGCTTCTCACTAGCGATTTTCTCACAGTAGTGCAATGTGAGAAATCCTTGCATTGCACTCGGACACATGTTAATCAATGAGGCAGCTCCCATCTGCTATTTTTTTCTCAGTCCAAATCGGACTGAGAAACAAATCGTAGCATGCTGCGTTTTGGAGAGTTTCTCGCGCGAGTCTCTCCAATGCAACTCTATGGGAGCGGGTAAATAAACGGATGTCACACGGACCAGCACTCACACCATCCTAGTGACATCCGTTTTTCTAAATACATTTATTACATGTTTCAGAAAACACTGAAAATGAGTGAGGTCTCACAATGTCGGTCAATCTCTACCTCTGTCAGTCGGTCTCTCCCTCTCAGTCTCTATTCTCTCTCTGTCAGTCGGTCTCTCTCTCTGTCGGTCAGTCTCCCCCCTCTCTCATACTCACCGATTCCCGATCACCAGCGCGGCGCTGCACGGCTGTCACAAAGCTCCAGTGGCTTCTCTTTTGAAAAAGCCGGCCGCTCATTATTCAATCTCGTATTCCCTGCTTTACCCCCCCACAGGCGCCTATGATTGGTTGCAGTCAGACACGCCCCCACGGAGTTCCAGCTGTCTCACTGCAACCAATCACAGCTGCCGGTGGGCGGGTCTATATCATGCAGTAAAATAAATAATTAAAAAAAAAAACGGCGTGCGTTCCCCCAATTTTAGTACCAGCCATGGTAAAGTCACACGGCTGAAGGCTAGTATTGTCAGGATGGGGAGCCCCACGTTATGGGGAACCAACCACCCTAACAATATCAGCCAGCAGCCGCCCGGAATAGCCGCATCCATTAGATGCACCAGTCCCGGGACTGTACCCAGCCATCCCGAATTGCCCTGGTGTGGTGGCAATCGAGGTAATAAGGAGTTAATGGCAGCAGCCCATAGCTGCCACTAAGTCCTAGATTAATCATGGCAGGTGTCTCCCCAAGATACCTTCCATGATTAACCTATAAGATTAAGAAAATGAAGACATACACCAAAAAATCCTTTATTTGAAATAAATAAATAAAATCAACCCTCTTTCCCAAAAAATCCCAGGATCACAGGGCAGTTGCATTTCACAATGATCATAACGTGAACTGAAATCGTCCGACTTTTTATCGTGCAACTCGGACCGATTTACACGCATAAGTGTGTTTCCAGCCTACGTCAGAAAGCTGGTGTGATCTCACATCACTGCAAAGATCAATTCATAATATAGGTTCATTCAACCCTAGATCAAAATGTCAGAAAAAAACATCAAATCCACTGTGCACAATCAATATTAAACCAGAGGAGGATCACTCCGCCATCGGCACCCAGTTCAATGCTTAACAATTTCAGACTGGTTTTAACATAAAGTATTCATGTTGGTCACAGAAATAAAGTATGATCAATGCAAACAACCCGGAAATTAATATTGCTTTTATTAAAATTGTACAATATGTTCACAAAAATAATCAATGGAAACATCTATTAAAAAAAACAAACATTGAGCATGTCCCTTGGATCAAAATTTTAAATAAAGTGGAATGGGATCAGCCGTCAACTTGTGATTTGGGGGGAATGGGACCCTCGGTCCTAAGAACGACGAGGCAAAGTGTTGAATCTCCTCCACCTGATTCCTCCTGCGCAGATAAATATAAAAGGAGGATGCAGCACTGTGAGGGTAGGCCTGGGCTATGGGCCGAACAACAATGCGGCCCCTTTATTGTCAGGATTGGTGGAGGTCCCAGGGGGTCTACTGCTACTGATCTCAAGTAGTGATGAGCGGGCACTACCATGCTCGGGTGCTCTGTACTGGTAACTAGTGATGAGCGGGCACTACCATGCTCGGGTGCTCAGTACTCATAACTAGTGATGAGCGGGCACTACCATGCTCGGGTGCTCAGTACTGGTAACTAGTGATGAGTGAGCACTACCATGCTCAGGTGCTCAGTACTGGTAACTAGTGATGAGCGAGCACTACCATGCTCAGGTGCTCAGTACTGGTAACTAGTGATGAGTGAGCACTACCATGCTCAGGTGCTCAGTACTGGTAACAAGTGATGAGTAGGCTCTACCATGCTCGCGTGATCACTACTGGTAACTAGTGATGAGCAGGCACTACAATGCTCGGGTGCTCAGTACTGGTAACTAGTGATGAGTGAGGACTACCATGCTCAGGTGCTCAGTACTGGTAACTAGTGATGAGCGGGCACTACCATGCTCAGGTGCTCAGTACTGGTAACTAGTGATGAGTGAGCACTACCATGCTCGGGTGCTCAGTACTGGTAACTAGTGATGAGTGAGCACTACCATGCTCGGGTGCTCAGTACTGGTAACTAGTGATGAGCGGGCACTACCATGCTCAGGTGCTCAGTACTGGTAACTAGTGATGAGTGAGCACTACCATGCTCGGGTGCTCAGTACTGGTAACTAGTGATGAGCGGGCACTACCATGCTCAGGTGCTCAGTACTGGTAACTAGTGATGAATGAGCACTACCATGCTCAGGTGCTCAGTACTCGTAACAAGCAGTTGGATGCTCGAATGGGTGTGACTCCAGCGACCGAATCTACTGGAAGTCTATGGGGGACACGAGCATTTTCTGTAAAAATGCTTGCATTCTCATTGACTTCCATTATACTCGAGTTCGCCCATTCAAGCACCCAACTGCTCGCTATGAGTACTGAGCACCTGAGCATGGTAGTGCCCACTCATCACTAGTTACGAGTATAGAGCATCTGAGCATGGCAGTGCCCACTCATCACTAGTTACGAGTATAGAGCACCTGAGCATGGTAGTGCCCGCTCATCACTAATCACAAGCAATGGTATTTCTCAGAAATATGCAATAATTTTTTTATTTTATTTTTTAAAGATAACGACCCTCCACAAAACGCAAAACATAAAGTCCTCTGTGAAACCATGAAAAATTGCATTGAAAAAAAGGGTCATTTAGAAGAGCGGTCAGCTAAATGCAGGAGGCCCGTATGGATAGTATAGGATAGAAATGAAATCTTGTGATAGAGGTTTCACTATATAACACCGCCATGGCTTTGTAATTACCGCACACATTCAGTGTATACACGGCTGCATCGTGCAGACAGGGCCGGGCTGACGAATGTCTGGGCTTCACCAGACACCCCTGTACATGGGGGCCAGGTTTCCACTTGCTCTACTCTAACATGCGGTCTTCTTGGTTACAAGGCGGAGGTCAGAGGACCCTCGTTTTTTAAACAACTACATATCAGAGATTCCAAGGGTGCACCCATCTCGGTAAATGATGGTATATTGCTACTATGTACCATCACTTAAAGGGGTTCTCCCCTCTTAGAAACCTTTCTTTCATATGTGGCTAAAAATAAGCAAACTGTATAATACAATATTGGGCAAGTGTATTTATTGCACTCACTTATAACGAAGACAAAGACACTGAATATCTCCCAGTAGTGTGTAGAGGGCGCTGCTCCTCCGGGGGCTGCGGCTTTGTCCTCCAGTGGACCTCCGCAAATTAACTATAGTGATGATCCAGATGACCGGAATAGGGCGCTGTCACAGTAGGTGAGTAATAAAAATGGATAGTAATGATTGCAATAGGAGTTTTATTTGAAATCACATCAGTAGTGCTGCAGTCAATCAATATGTCTACCCGGGCAAAGCTGCTGAGCTCACTGATTGGCTGCAGTGTTGTTCATATGACATCAGCACTGCTGACAAACAAAAGAGACCAGGGTAATAGTAGAGAGCTGGTATTGGCTCTAAGGAGGATAAGTAACACCCTGGATTATCATTTTTTTTAATCTCTTCCTCCACATATGAAATCCAAATTGATAGTGATGATTCCGATAGGAGTTTTATGTGACACGCAGCTGTGTAGTAAACGATTTAAAAAACGTAAAAATACTTTGAATATAATAAAACACAACGCGTTTCGGCCATGGAGTAATCTTTCTATGTATACCTGAGTAATTCTTACTCCATAGCCGAAACGCGTTGTATTTTAATGTAGTCAAAGTATTTGTACGTTTTTTTATATCGTTGACGACACAGCTGCGTGTCAAGTAAAACTCCTATCGGAATCATCACTATCAATTTGGATTTCATATGTGGAGGAAGAGATTAAAAAAATGATAATCCAGGGTGTTACTTATCCTCTTTAGAGCCAATACCAGCTCTCTACTATTACCCTGGTCTCTTTTGTTTGTGCTTATGTCATATGAACAACACTGCAGCCAATCAGTGAGCTCAGCAGCTTTGCCCGGGTAGACGTATTGAATGACTGCAGCACTACTGATGTGAATTCAGCACTGCGGCCAAACAACAAGGATTGGGGCAGCAGCAGAAACCTTTTTTTATAGCTATTGTGGCCTATGAGAAAGTTTTCGGAGAGGGGACAACACCTTTAAAAAAACAGTCACAAGATTTGGCCCCTAAAAGCTGCGGCCACCATCACTGAGCTCTTATAGACAGCATTCTAGAATACTGTATAAGAGCCCAGGCCGCTCTGTAGAACGTAAAAATCAGCTTTAATTATACTCACCTGTGGGGTGGTCCGGGTGTCGCTGCTCTCGGGCCGGCGTCTTTTCTCTTCCTTCCATCGCCGTCCTCCTTCATAGCTCCGTGTCGTTGATGCGTCCTATGTCACCCACACAGTGTCCTATTGCGCTCCTGCGCAGGCGCACTCTGATGTGCCCAGCTGAGGGCAGAGCAAAGTACTGTAATGTACAGGGAAAGGTCAAAGACCAACCGCGCATGTGCACTATAATACTTTGATCTGTGCTCAGCCGGGCAGAGAGAAGTGCACATGTGCAGCAGTACAGGGGCAGTCTCTGTGTGTGTGATGTAGGATGCGTCATCCACACGGGGCTGGGAAAGAGGACAACGACTGCATATGATGGAGGAGGCACCGAACCGAGACCAGCAACGCCCATTGGACCGGACCACCCCACAGGTGAGTATAATTAAGGTCTATTTTACGTTATACAGTGCGGCCTGGTCTCTTATTTACAGTATTCTAGAATATTGTATATAAGGGCTCTTATGATGGTGGCCACAGGTTATAAGGGAAAATCCTGGGAATAACTTCCTTCTAAAGCTTAGGGTCTGACCAATGAAGAGACCACGGTTGCACCCCCTCACTCTTTCCTCTGCTTACGTGGTTCTCCTCGCCACCTTTCACAGCGCTCTCATTATCAGCTGTTTGTTGTGTTTTGGAAGACAAATGAAATGTATTCTCCGCCTGGCTGGAGAAACGGGTCACCACAATCCTGCCGCATGGAAAAGTGTTTCCACTGCATCAGCTCAGACATGGAAATGTTCTTTTCTACTCTCTTGCCGAGGTGACTGCTCCGGACCTTGAAATGATTTTCCGTGGCATCGTCTGAAATGAAAAGCAATAGATGAATAGATGATATAAAACTAAAGCGAGGATGAATAAATCATACTGGTAAAACGCGTGAGCGCTGCATCCTGTGAGATCTGTGATTGACCTTCAGTCCGGGGAGGATCATCTTAGGCTCCTTTCACATATCAGTTTTTTTGCATCAGTCGCAATCCGTTGAAATGTGAAAAAAAACGGATCCAGCGCTGGATCCGTTTTTTTCTCATTGACTTGTATTAGCAATGGATGACCTCGCATTTCATCCGTCGTACGACGGATCCATCAAAAATTGTCTGTGTGGCCGATGAAAGCAACATCCAAAGCAACGTTTTTTGTGACCGTTGAAAAAACGGACAGATATGTCGCCGTCCGTCTTTATTTAGAATGGAAGCCTATGTGCGCAGGAGCCATCGCAATCCGTCAAATGAGGGATTCCGGAGACGGACTTCATTTTTTGTAACTGAGCATGCCCAGTACGGATAAAAACCACTGTTAGGCTGGTACGACGGATCCGTTCTTTTTACAGGATCCATCGAATCAGTTGTACTGCAATCTGCGACAGATCCATCACATCAGTCACAAAACGGATTGTGACGGATGGAAAAAACTGATGTGTGAAAGAGGACTTAGGCCATGTGCCCACGGGACTATGTACCCGAGGATTCTGCCGCGTAAAACCTGCAGATTTATCAGCATTTTCTACATAAATCCACAGGTTTTAGCGAGTACAGACACTCCCCATGTTATCCTAGGAGACATGGGGAGTGCTGTGTCAATGCTGCGGAATGTGCGGCTGCGGAACATGCTGCGGATGTCCCGCAGCTGCACGTAACTGCATGTCAATTATTCCTGCGGAAATATCTGTAGAATTCCCGGCCCTTCACTATGGAGATAGAGGCCGGGACTTCCGCAGGTAAGTAGCATGAATGTCCGCAGGTTTACCGCAGATATTTCGCTGTAATACCGCAGCAATGCATAGCTGCGGATTCCGGGGAGCAGCTGCGGGAAACCTGCGGACGTACCTGCGGATATATCCACGGGGGCACATAGCCTTAAGGGAAGAGCCAGTAATCTGCAAACTGCATGACAATGTATAAAGTTACATGGGATCACCTGGCAGATGCTTGCTCTGTGCGCAGTCACATCCCAGCAGGTCGTGGGTTACACAGTCCGAGTCCTCGTGGAGGGTGAACAGATCTCGGAGTTCATCCACAGAAAAGCGAATATGATCTGATTTCTTGGCCAAATCCACAACCGCCCCGGAGAGACCTTGCTTACTTATCTGCCGCTGATAGATCTTCTCCTCTAAAGTTCCTGCAAACAGAAAGGATAAGACACAATTCAGACAGAGCATGAGGAATAACAGCATTTCTGCTCATTTAATATGACCTGTTCCCTGCATGTTCACCATTTTCCATCTGCAGGCGCTCGCTCTCTCTCTCTCTAATTTTCTGTTCTCTCTGAGCTGGTGAGTGGAGATTAACTTCTCTGACGACTCCCATAGACAATATATAGAGATGGATTCTTGCTCTGCTTGCTATGCCGCACATGGACAGAAGCAGCAGCATGGAGGACATTACGCGGCACTACTGAGCAGGGTGGCTGTGAATCTAGCACTGAGGAGGTGAAATAGGTGTCCTAGTGGCTGCAGCTCGATCTGGCTCCTTTCTCTACCTCCCTTCTCCGTAAAGTGTAATAAAAGCTGTAATCTGATCTCTCCGTGACCTCAGAGTCCACCGCTATAACCTTCAAGGAATTGAGCGGATTTTTTTGAAAGAATGATGAGATCAGGAGGAAGGGGAAAAAGAGGCTCATAAATGGAGAAAGAGGCAGATTACTTTGATGAGATAGATCACCACATTTCTTATGTTTTCTTGTACGATTGATTTAGACAAAGTCTGTTGCAATTACCATGATCATTTAAGACTTCAATTGTAAAACAGCAATAAAAGATCTTGCAATATATTGAATGATAAAAAATATATCTGAGGATGAGGATCTAAGAACTAAGGGAGAAAGTTGGTTGGTGATCGGTGAACCTTGTATAATATTGAATTATATGGATTTTCCAATTTAAAGCACCACTCCAGTGTTTTTGTATTTTAGCGCTGGAGTGGTGTTTTAAATCAAAGTCCCCTGCTCCCTGTCTGATACTCACCTGCTACTATTTTCATCTTTTATCAGCCCCACTCCGGTCAGTCTCCGGTGATTTGTGACCTGTTGGCAGCTCCAGTCTTCCATGGAGCGCGCCGGAGGTCAAAACTCAACACAGATGAGAGCCTGGCCCAGAGGTCAGCAGTTATGTCACCAGCACTTAATTCAAGTCTATGAGAGCCTCGTTCTGGCCTCATTCTGGCTCTCACAGACTTGAAATAACCCTAGAACGCATACCTGGAGCCTCGCACGCCTGCTAGGTTACTTGTTTTCTATTATAGATTTCTATGGTTGCGCGTTCTAGGGGTAAAGTGCTTGTGACATAGCTTCTGCCCTCCGGCCAGTCAGAAGTCACAGACACTAGATGGCGCCACGGGAGCATGAAGACACCGGAGGGTCAGTAAATGAATTGGGACAGGGGACTTGGATTTAAAGCACCACTCCAGTGCTGGAAAAAAATCCTGCTGGGGTGGTGCTTTAAAAAAATGGTCCCCAAAAGCCTTTATACTGGAAAAATACTCACCCTCCCCAGGTCCAGCTCTCTGCCAATGTTCTTATTGCTGTGTATTGGCTGCATCGGTGACATGTGGACAGTTCACATCACCGCTGCAGCCATCCACTGAGCTCAGAGACACTGCTGATGTAAGCGGCACGAGCCGTTGAGCTCAGTGATTGGCTGCGCTATCGATGTGATGTCACCATTGAAGGAAAAGCATAAAGAAGGGAATTTTGTTTACTTACTGTAAATTCCTTTTCTTCTAGCTCCAATTGGGAGACCCAGACAATTGGGTGTATAGCTTCTGCCTCCGGAGGCCACACAAAGTATTACACTCAAAAGTGTAAAGCCCCTCCCCTTCTGCCTATACACCCCCCGTACATCACGGGCTCCTCAGTTTTGGTGCAAAAGCAGGAAGGAGGAAAAGTTATAAATTGGTTTAACCCTTTAGTGACGGAGCTAATTTTCACCTTAATGACCAGACCAAATTTTGCAATTCTGACCAGTGTCACTTCATGAGGTTATAACTCTGGAACGCTTCAACGGATCCCGGTGATTCTGAGATTGTTTTTTCGTCACATATTGGACTTCATGTTAGTACCAAATTTAGGACAATATTTTTTGTGTTTATTTATGAAAAAAATTGAATATTGGCAAAAATTTTGAAAATTTAGCAATTTTCAACTTTTGAATTTTTATACCGTTAAACCAGAGATTTCTGTGACACAAAATAGTTAATAAATAACATTTCCCACATGTCTACTTTACATCAGCACAATTTTGGAAACAAATTTTTTTTTTGTTAGGAAGTTAGAGGGGTTCAAAGTTTATCAGCAATTTCTCATTTTTACATCAAAATTTACAAAACCAGTTTTTTAGGGACCACATCACATTTGAAGTGACTTCAATAGGCCTAGATGACAGAAAATACCCAAAAGTGACACCATTCTAAAAACTGCACCCCCCAAAGTACTCAAAACCACATTCAAGAAGTTTATTAACCCTTCAGGTGCTTCACATGAACAAAAGCAATGTGGAATGAAAAAAAGCAAAAATTAAATTTTACCTAAAAATGTTGCTCTAACCCAAATTTATTCACTTTTAGAAGAAATAACACAACAAAATGGACCTCAAAACTTGTTCCCCACTTTCTTATGAGCGCGCCGATACCCCACATGTGGTCAGAAACCTCTGTTTGGACAAATGGGAGGGCTCGGAACAGAAGGAGCAATATTTGAATTTTGGAAAGCAAATTTGGCTGAAATAGATTGCGGGCACCATGTTGCATTTACAGGTCCGCTAAGGTACCTAAACAAAAGAAATCCCTCACAAGTGACACCATTTTGGAAACTAGACCCCTCAAGGCTTCTATCTAGGGGTATAGTGAGCATTTTAGATCCACAGGTACTTCACAGATTTTGTTAACGTTACGTTGTCATATTGAAAATTTTAATAATTTTCTCAAAAATGTTGCTTTAGCATCAATTTTCTCACTTTTTCAAGAGGTAATTCCAAAAATTTGACCTCAAGGTTTGTTAACCACTTTTTTATGAGCGCGGTGATACCTCACATGTGGTCTGAAACCTTTGTTTGGACAAATGGGAGGGCTTGGAACGAAAGGAGCAATATTTGAATTTTAGAAACGAAATTTGGCTGAAAAAGATTGCGGGCACCATGTCGCATTTGGAGGTCCCCTAAGGTACCTAAACAGCAGAAACCCCGCACAAGTGGCCCCATTTTGGAAACTAGGCCCCTCAAGGAATTTATCTAGATGTTTGGTGAGTACCCTGAACCCTCAGGTGCTTCACAGAATTTTATAACGTTGAGCCATGAAAAAAAAAAAATAAAATTTTACCACAAAATTGTTATTTCAACCAGGTAGCTTTTTTTTTTACAAGAGTAAAAGGAAAAAATTCAGCATAACATTTATTGTGCAATTTCTCCTGAGTTTGGCGATACCTTATATGTGGTGGAAATCAACTGTTTGGGCGCATGGCAGGGCTCGGAAGGGAAGGAGTGCCATTTGACTGCAAAATTGGCTGGAATCAATAGCGGACGCCAGGTTGCATTTGGAGAGCCCCTGAGGTGCCTAAACAGTGGCGGTCCCCCACAAGTGACTTCATTCTGGAAACAAGACACCTCAAGGCTTTTATCAAGGTGTATAGTGAGCAGTTTGAATCCACGAGTACTTCACAGAATTTGATAAGCTTAGGTTGCCATATTGAAAATTTTCATTTTTTTCACAAAACTGTTGCTTTAGCATCAAATTTCTCACTTTTTCAAGCGACAACAACAAACCGTGGACCCCACAGGTTGTTATCCAATGTCTTATGAGCACAGGGATACCCCACATGTGGCCAAAAACCTCTGTTTGGATAAATGGGAGGGCTTGGAATGGAAGGAGCACCATTTGAATTTTGGAAAAGTTGAAATAAATTGCGCGCACCATGTCACATTAGCAGGGCCCCTTGGGTACCTATACATCAGAAAACCCCCACAAGTGACCCCATTTTGGAAACTGGATTTTATTCAGGAGTATAGTAAGCATTTTGAATCCACAGGTACTTCACAAAAATGTTGCTGTAGCAACAAATGTCTCACTGTTAGGCTCTGTGGCCATGATCCAGCGACACGGCATCTAGTACACAGTGTCAGCCTCCTGCAGAGATGTGAGTGTTGTCCACGGGAGAACGCAGCTGCCCAAGCCCACGATTTGGGTTCAGGCCGCTGTGGAGCTCTATGCTACCTGCAGAGAACACTCATCTCCGCAGCATAAATTGACATGCTGAGGCTCGGGAAGCTGCGCCACAGGTCGGTTTATGCTGCGGAGAAAAGAAGCACATTGGGCATGGGATTTCTAAAAATCCTTCCACTGTGCTTCTACTGCACAACGCAGCGTTATGGACACAGGGAAAACACTCTGCGCCCAAAACGCTGCAAACCCTGATTGTGGGCACACAGCGTAAAATGCTACAATGGATGAATGGATAGATGTCAAACAAATATAACGTCCCATTCCCCTGCATATTCTAAGCTGGCGCCCTTTAGTGCCTTTCATGTGGCACTAAAGGGTGCCTAGCCTTGTATTTAGCCCCCCAAAAAATTAATAATTAAAATAAACGACGTGGGGTCCCCCCTATTTTTGATAGCCAGCTAGGGTAAAGCAGACAGCTGTAGCCTGCAAACCACAGCTGACAGCTTCACCTTGGCTGGTGATCAATTTGGAGGGCTCCCCAGGCGTTTTTTAAAAAAAAAAAAAAACGTGGGGTCCCCCCCAAATTAGATCACCAGCCAAGGTGAAGCGGACAGCTGGGGTCTGGTATTCTCAGGGTGGGAAGAGCCATGGTTATTGGACTCTTCCCAGCCTAAAAATAGCAGGCCGCAGCCGCCCCAGAAGTGGCGCATCCATTAGATGCGCCAATCCTGGCGCTTCGCCCCAGCTCATCCCGCGCCCTGGTGCGGTGGCAGACGGGGTAATATATGGGGTTGATACCAGCTGTAATGTCACCTGGCATCAAGCCCTGGGGTTAGTGATGTCACGGCATCTGAACAGATACCCGACATCACTAACCCAGTCAGTAATAGAAAAAAAAAAGACAAAAAAAAAATTTATTTGAAAAAACACTCCCCGAAACATTCCTCTTTTACCAATTTATTGAAAATAAAGAAATTCCGGTCGCTGTAATCCATTTTGGAGGAGGTCCCACGCCGACTCTGGATCTTCTAGAATATGGGGGGCACGTTCAGGGAACGTATCCCCCATTTTCTGGAAGAGCAAGCTCTCCATGAGCAGTGTGGGTGCAGTAATCTGAGAATACTGCACTCACACTGCCCCGGTCCAACCTAGGGCAGTGACCTGCAGTAACCTCATTCCAGAATATGAGGGGCACGCTCACAGAACGTACCCCCCATTTTCTGGAACAGCAGCCTCTCCATGTGAGGAGTGTGGCTGCAGATCACTGCACTCACCCTCCCCCGGTCCACAGTGGAGCCTGTGCATCAGCGACGTCAGCAGGATCCCTGCTTGCAGGGATCCAGCTGACAGCCGCTGTCTGCGCATGCGCCGCCAGCATTGAAGAAGGAGGCGGCGATCGCGGGCCCGGAGCGGCAGACAGGTAACGTATAACCGGGGGCTTGGGGGGGGGGGGGTGACCTAGTGGGACCTGGGGACACCTTTCTGCCGCATGTGACGTGTCACATGCGGCAGAAAGAGCAGAATGAAGGCGGCCGCGCGCTGTGCGCTGCGCGCCGCCATCTTCCACGTTCCGGAGGGGGGAGGGGGGTGGTGGCTCTGGAGAACCGGAGGGGGCTCCGGTGACCAGAGGGCTCCGGTGGACCGGAGGAGGGGTCAGGGGGAGGACATTTCCCTCCGATCTGAAATGTTTGATCATTTCAGATCGGAGGGAAATGCTGCAGAGCCGGCGCCGGCGGCAGTTTTCTGTGCGCTTCGGCGCCATTTTGGATGTCCGGTGGGGGTAGGGGTGGGGGTGGGGGGACTCTCCGGTACCGGGGGCTTTGGGGGCACTAGGGGGTTAGATTTCTTTCTCATCTGACATGTTTGATCATGTCAGATGAAAAAGAAATCAGTTTTACCGGCCATTTCTTTTTTTTTCATGTGTTCGTCGGTATACGGTGTATACCGCCGATCACATGATCGGGGTCCAAAAAAAACACCCCGATTCATAATCTGGGGGGTCTCAGCTACCCCCGGTAGCTGAAACCCCCGAGATTTTCGGTCGCTGGGGGGCGCTACAGGGTTTTTTCGGGCCGCCGCTTTAAAGCGGCGGAACAGAATAAGTACCCTGTTTTGCCGCCGCTTTAAGTCGTACGGCCGTCGTTATGAGGTTAAAGTAAATTCAATCCGAAGGAATTTCGGAGAACTGAAACCATTCAACATGAACAACATGTGTACACAAAGAACAACAGCCCGAAGGGAACAGGGGCGGGTGCTGGGTCTCCCAATTGGAGCTAGAAGAAAAGGAATTTACGGTACGTAAACAAAATTCCCTTCTTCTTTGTCGCTCCATTGGGAGACCCAGACAATTGGGACGTCCAAAAGCAGTCCCTGGGTGGGTAAAATAATACCTCGTAATAGAGCCGTAAAACGGCCCCTTCCTACAGGTGGGCAACCGCCGCCTGAAGGACTCGCCTACCTAGGCTGGCATCTGCCGAAGCATAGGTATGCACCTGATAGTGTTTCGTGAAAGTGTGCAGGCTCGACCAGGTAGCCGCCTGACACACCTGCTGAACCGTAGCCTGGTGTCGCAAAGCCCAGGACGCACCCACGGCTCTGGTAGAATGGGCCTTCAGCCCTGAGGGAACCGGAAGCCCAGAAGAACGGTAGGCTTCGAGAATTGGTTCCTTGATCCACCGAGCCAGGGTTGATTTGGAAGCCTGTGACCCTTTACGCTGGCCAGCGACAAGGACAAAGAGTGCATCCGAGCGGCGCAGGGGCGCCGTACGAGAAATGTAGAGTCTGAGTGCCCTCACCAGATCTAACAAGTGCAAATCCTTTTCACATTGGTGAACTGGATGAGGACAAAAAGAGGGTAAGGAGATATCCTGATTGAGATGAAAAGGGGATACCACCTTAGGGAGAAAATCCGGAACCGGACGCAGAACCACCTTGTCCTGGTGAAACACCAGGAAAGGGGCTTTGCATGACAGCGCTGCAAGCTCAGACACTCTCCGAAGTGATGTGACTGCTACTAGGAAGACCACTTTCTGCGAAAGGCGTGAAAGAGAAATATCCTTCATTGGCTCGAAAGGTGGTTTCTGAAGAGCCATCAGCACCCTGTTCAGATCCCAGGGTTCTAACGGACGCTTGTAAGGAGGGACTATGTGACAAACCCCCTGCAGGAACGTGCGTACCTGTGGAAGTCTGGCTAGGCGCTTCTGAAAAAACACAGAGAGCGCTGAGACTTGTCCCTTAAGGGAGCCGAGCGACAATCCTTTTTCCAATCCGGATTGAAGGAAGGAAAGAAAAGTGGGCAAGGCAAATGGCCAGGGAGAAAAACCCTGATCAGAGCACCAAGATAAGAATATCCTCCACGTCCTGTGGTAGATCTTGGCGGACGTTTGTTTCCTGGCCTGTCTCATAGTGGCAATGACCTCTTGAGATAACCCTGAAGACGCTAGGATCCAGGACTCAATGGCCACACAGTCAGGTTGAGGGCCGCAGAATTCAGATGGAAAAACGGCCCTTGAGACAGCAAGTCTGGTCGGTCTGGTAGTGCCCACGGTTGGCCCACCGTGAGATGCCACAGATCCGGGTACCACGACCTCCTCGGCCAGTCTGGAGCGACGAGGATGGCGTGGCGGCAGTCGGACCTGATCTTGCGTAACACTCTGGGCAACAGCGCCAGAGGAGGAAACACATAAGGGAGTTGAAACTGCGACCAATCCTGAACTAATGCGTCTGCCGCCAGAGCTCTGTGATCTTGAGACCGTGCCATGAATGTCGGGACCTTGTTGTTGTGCCGAGACGCCATTAGGTCGATGTCAGCCTCCTTCGCACAAAGCATAAAAACTGAGGAGCCCGTGATGCACGGGGGGTGTATAGGCAGAAGGGGAGGGGCTTTACACTTTTAAGTGTAATACTTTGTGTGGCCTCCGGAGGCAGAAGCTATACACCCAATTGTCTGGGTCTCCCAATGGAGCGACAAAGAAAAGTGTGGAATAAGCCTGGTGAGATACTAAAAGCAGCATCACTTTATCTGAGTAATGGATTTATCTCACCCCAGTGCTGGATTCACAGCTACTCTGCTTTGTAGGTTACTGCTGCTTCTGAGCACGTGCTATGGAGACAGTGAGGAGCAGAGCCCCTGGGCACTTTATCCTGTGTATAGAGGACAATACAGAAGTTAGTCTCTACCCGCTAGCACAAGGGAAACTGGCATGCTGAAACAGAGCATGGAAAAACGTAAAAAATAAATAAAAGAAAGAGAATTTTGTTTACTTACCGTAAATTCTTTTTCTTATAGTTCCATATTGGGAGACCCAGACATTGGGTGTATAGCTTCTGCCTCCGGAGGACACACAAAGTACTACACTTAAAAGTGTAGCTCCTCCCTCTGAGCTTATACACCCCCTGGAGAACCAGATCTAGCCAGTTTAGTGCAAAAGCTGAAGGAGAATAGCCACCCACAAGTAAAAACAGAGCAAGAACCGGAAAAACCGGAGTCTCTGTCTACGACAACAGCCGGTGATAACACGCGGAACAAGAAACTGCCAACAGGCAACCGGGAGGGAGCTGGGTCTCCCAATACGGAACTATAAGAAAAAGAATTTACGGTAAGTAAACAAAATTCTCTTTTTCTTTATCGTTCCTATGGGAGACCCAGACATTGGGACGTCTCAAAGCAGTCCATGGGTGGGAATAAACAGAAAAACTGAGAAGTAGGCGGAGCCTAACTTCACAAGTGGGCGACAGCCGCCTGAAGGATGCGTCTGCCCATGCTCGCATCTGCCGAAGCATGAGCATGCTCTTGGTAGTGCTTTGAAAAGGTATGCAGGCTAGTCCAAGTGGCAGCCTGACAGACTTGCTGAGCCGTAGCCTGGTGCCTGAAAGCCCAAGAGGCACCGACAGCTCTGGTCGAGTGTGCCTTGATCCCCGGCGGGGGAGGCACCTGAGAACACAGGTAGGCCTCCGAAATGGTGGACCTGATCCAACGGGCTAAGGTCGGCTTAGAAGCAGAGAGGCCCTTACGCCGACCTGTGGTTAGCACAAAAAGAGAGGTGCACCGCCTAAGAGCAGCGGTGCGAGACACATAGATCCGGAGCGCCCGCACCAGATCCAGAGTATGCAACGCTTTTTCAAAGCGATGAACAGGAGCCGGACAAAAGGAAGGTAGGGTAATGTCCTGGTTAAGGTGGAAAGGAGAAACCACCTTAGGAAGAAAGTCTGGAGTCGGACGGAGAACCACCTTGTCTTGATGAAAAACCAAAAAAGGTGACTCTGAAGAGAGCGCAGCTAAATCAGAGACTCTCCTGAGGGAAGTTATGGCCACTAGAAAGACCACTTTCTGTGAAAGACGAAACAAAGAAACCTCCCTAAGAGGCTCAAAGGGGGGTTTCTGCAAAGCCGTGAGAACCAAATTGAGGTCCCAGGGATCCAAGGGCCGCCGGTAAGGCGGAATGATGTGAGACGCACCTTGCATGAAGGTGCAGACCTGAGCCAGCCGGGCGATACGCCGCTGGAACAGCACTGACAGAGCCGAGACTTGTCCCTTGAGAGAGTTGAGGGACAATCCCAGCTGCAGACCGGACTGTAGAAAAGACAGAAGGGTCGGCAAGGAAAAAGGCCAAGGAGAATGGCCGGAAGAGCGACACCAGGACAGGAAAATCTTCCAAGTCCTGTGATAGATCTTGGCAGAGGAAGACTTACGGGCCCGAGTCATAGTGGAGATGACTTCAGGGGGGATACCAGAAGCCGTCAAGATCCAGGACTCAAGAGCCACGCCATCAATCTGAGAGCCGCAGAATTCTGGCGGAAAAACGGACCTTGTGAGAGAAGGTCTGGACGGTCCGGAAGATGCCACGGCACCTCTACGGACAGATGGAGCAGGTCTGGGTACCAAGCTCGCCTGGGCCAGTCCGGAGCAATGAGAATTACTCGACGGCCCTCCATTCTGATCTTGCGCAGAACTCTGGGCAAGAGAGCTAGAGGGGGAAACACGTAGGACAGACGAAACTGGGACCAGTCTTGAACCAGAGCGTCCGCGGCGAAGGCCTGAGGATCGTGGGAGCGAGCCACGTAAACCGGAACCTTGTTGTTGTGACGGGATGCCATTAGGTCCAATCCGGAGTGCCCCACTTGCGGCAGATTGACTGAAACACTGCCGGATGCAGGGACCACTCGCCACTGTCCACGGTTTGACGGCTGAGATAATCTGCTTCCCAGTTTTCCACGCCTGGGATGCGGATATGGTGGACTTGGAGTCCTCCGTCCATTGAAGGATGCGTTGTACCTCCAACATTGCCAGGCGGCTGCGTGTCCCGCCTTGGTGATTGATGTAGGCAACTGCTGTCGCGTTGTCTGACTGGACTCGGATGTGCTTGCCCGCCAACAGGTGGTGAAAGGATAGGAGAGCTAGAAGCACAGCTCTGATTTCCAGCACATTGATCGAGAGGGCTGACTCGGACGGAGTCCAAGTGCCCTGCGCTCGGTGGTGGAGACATACCGCTCCCCAGTCGGACAGACTGGCATCCGTGGTGAGAATCACCCAGGACGGGGTCAGGAAGGAGCGCCCCTGAGACAGAGAGAGGGGCCGAAGCCACCACTGAAGAGAGCTCCTGGTCTGTGGTGACAGAGCCACCAACCTGTGCAAGGAGGAAGGCCGCTTGTCCCAACAGCGGAGAATGTCCAGCTGCAGTGAACGCAGATGGAACTGGGCAAAGGGAACAGCCTCCATTGACGCCACCATCTGACCCAGCACCTGCATCAGGTGCCTGATGGAATAACGGCGGGGCCTCAGCAGAGCGCGGACCGCCAGTTGGAGGGACTGCTGTTTGACTAAGGGCAACTTCACAAGTGCCGGCAGAGTCTCAAACTGCATCCCTAGGTACGTGAGACTCTGGGTCGGAGTCAGAGTGGATTTGGGAAGATTGACAATCCACCCGAATTGGGCTAGAGTGGCAAGAGTGAGCGAGACACTCCGCTGACAGTCTGCGCTGGATGAAGCCTTGACTAGAAGGTCGTCCAGGTAAGGAATCACTGCCAACCCCTGTAGGTGCAGAACCGAAACCACTGCTGCCATGACCTTGGTGAATACTCGAGGGGCCGTGGCTAACGAATTGGAAACGTTCCTCTCCGATTGCAAAACGTAGCCAACGCTGGTGAGAAACTGCAATTGGCACATGCAGATAGGCATCTCTGATGTTGATGGATGCCAGGAAATCCCCTTGGGTCATTGATGCAATGACTGACCGCAGAGACTCCGTGCGAAAATGCCGCACCTGAACATGCTTGTTGAAAAGCTTGAGATCCAGGATGGGCCGGAAGGAACCGTCCTTTTTGGGGACTAGGAAGAGATTTGAGTAGAAACCTCTGAACCGTTCCCGGGCGGGAACCGGCACAATTACTCCGTTGGCCTGCAAGGATGCCACGGCCTGAGAGAAGGCGGCGGCCTTGGAGCAGGGGGGAGTTGACAGAAAAAATCTGTCTGGCGGGCTGGAAGAGAATTCTATCCTGTAGCCGTGGGAGATGATATCCTGCACCCACTGATCGGAGACGTGTTGAAACCACACGTCGCCAAAGTGAGAGAGACTGCCACCGACTAAGGACGTTGCTGGCGCGGACAGATAGTCAAGAGGAGGCTGCCTTAGTGGCAGCAGCACCTGCGGTCTTCTGTGGACGCGCTTTTGTGCACCAGCTGGATTTTTGGTCCTTGGCAGTGTTAGTGGACGAGGCCGAGGGCTTAGAGGACGACCAGTTGGAGGAACGAAAGGAACGAAACCTCGACTGATTCCTACCCTGGACAGGTTTCCTGGTTTTGGTTTGTGGCATGGAAGTACTCTTCCCGCCAGTAGCTTCCTTAATAATTTCATCCAGCTGTTCTCCGAACAGCCGGGACCCAGCAAAAGGGAGCCCCGCAAGGTACTTCTTAGAAGAAGCATCTGCCTTCCACTCTCGAAGCCACAAGATCCTGCGGATAGCGAGGGAATTAGCCAAAGCTACCGCAGTGCGGTGAGAAGCCTCCAGCATGGCAGACATGGCATAGGATGAAAAAGCCGAAGCTTGGGAAGTTAAGGCAACCATCTCAGGCATAGATTCCTTAGTGAGGGAATGCATCTCCTCCAGAGAAGCAGAGATGGCTTTAAGAGCCCACACTGCTGCAAAAGACGGGGAGAACGAGGCCCCTGCCGCCTCAAATACAGATTTGGCCAGAAGGTCAACCTGGCGGTCTGTGGAATCCTTAAGCGAGGTGCCATCAGCCACTGATACAACGGTCCGGGTTGAAAGTCTAGACACCGGGGGGTCTACCTTTGGTGAATGAGCCCACTCCTTGACCACCTCAGGTGGAAAGGGAAAACGGTCATCAGAACCACGCTTTGGGAAGAGTTTGTCAGGGCAGGCCCTGGGCTTGGTCACAGCGGCCTGAAAACTGGAGTGGTTAAAGAACACACTCTTTGTCCTCTTAGGCGAGGTAAACTGGTGCTTTTCTGCCAGAGAAGGTTGTTCCTCTGATACTGGCGGATTGAGATCCAGTACAGAATTAATGGACGCAATCAACTCACTAACATCCGAGTCACTTTCGGACAGATCAATGGGGCACATGGAGGTAGTCTCCGAGCCCCCAGTAAAGGCATCCTCCTCATCCTGCGAGTCAGCTTCTGAAACCGAGCCGCGGGACAAAGGAGAGGGAGCCCTGCGTCTCTTTTTAGAAGGACGGGGCCTGGGACCAGATGATGAATCCTCTGTGAGCTCCGGTCCTGAGAGAGGCCTAGCAGCAGAGGCACCCTGCGACGGGGGCTGATGCATGCTCAGCAGAGTCCTGGACAGATGTCCCATGGAGTCAGCAAAAGACTGGGAGATAGACCTGGTTAAGGATTCTACCCAAGCCGGGGGTTCAGCCACAGGAGCCGGAGCAGCCTGAGAGAGCCCTGGGGGTGCGATTTCAGGCTGAGGCATCGTCAGGTTAGAGCAGGCATCACAATGTGGATAGGTGCTCGGTTCCGGCAGTAGGAGCTTACATGCATTGCATACTGAAAACAGCTTTGGAGCCTTGCTCCTCGTGTGTGACATGCTGCTGGAGTGAGGGCTCTGCCAGAATGACCCCCAGAGAGTATATACAGAAGGTCCACAACCAGAGGTTGTGGCTTACCAGACCGCTGGAGCGGTTTGTGTGCCCTCCAGATCCCGAAACCCGGACTCCCAAGCACCTCAGCAGGGATGCTGCAGACCAGTGGTGATCGCAGGGAAAAACGCTGAGAAAATGGCCACCGGAGTGAAGAGAGGGGGCGGGACTCACTCTGAGAGCGGGATCTGGAGGGCCAAAGAGATTCACAGGGGAGGAGACATGTACTCAGTGAGGAATGTCTCTCCCCTTTGTAAAACGGCCGCTGGGCGGAGCCGCACTGTCCCTCTGCATGAATGACATGCGAGGGCAGTGAAACCAAAGCCTAAATTTGAGCGGTGCGGCCGGCGCGCAGGCACCATCGGCGCAGTTCTCAGGCGACAGCCAGAGAACCCGCCGGAAATGTCATAAAAATCACTCAGCACACTCTCCCACAACAATAAAGTACAAGGGACCCCCATATATAAACGTCTCAGGTACTTAGCTTGCTGAGACGCAGGGTTCCCAGTCCCTGGGGATGAGTGCTTCGGTCCAGCAGGATCCTGAAGGGCTGCGGATGGAGACCGGTCTCATGCCAAGCATGGAGAACCGTGCTGGCTCCCACTTCAAGCCAGAGCCCCGGAGGGATGGTGAAGGAGCACGGCATGTAAGGCTCCAGCCTGGGAATCAACCTTAACAGCACCGCCGACACAGTGGGGTGAGAAGGGACATGCCGGGGGTCCAGGCTTGGACCCGCTTTTCTTCAAACTCTTTCCAAAAATGAAAAATCAGATGAGAATGCATGTGTGGATGTATGACCTCCTGAACACAAAGCGATAAACTGGCTAGATCTGGTTCTCCAGGGGGTTTATAAGCTCAGAGGGAGGAGCTACACTTTTGAGTGTAGTACTTTGTGTGTCCTCCAGAGGCAGAAGCTATACACCCAATGTCTGGGTCTCCCATAGGAACGATAAAGAAAAGGAAACTAAACAGCATAAAATGGCTAAAAATGATCCTAATCCTCTCACACAACGGCTCTTTCTGAAACAAGCAGGAGGTCCACCACAAAACACAAGATCTGGTAATACTTGTATATCAGGCAGTGTCACCAAATCATGACCCCAGCAATGCTGTTAAAATAAAGTTGACAACCCCTTCAAGAACAATATCTGACTCCTTGTGTATTTTTGCACTAAAAATGTTGTTAATATACTAACAGGCTTCTACCTGGCTTGGTGTTGCCACTGCAAACATCTGTACAAAGTGATCGCAATCGAGGGGGGCTGATGGAGTTAAGGAGGAAGCCATCTTCTTCTGTTAACCATCTAGATGCTGCTGTTAACCATCTAGATGCTGCTGTTAACCATCTAGATGCTGCTGTTAACCATCTAGATGCTGCTGTTGCTATTTACAGCAGAATCTAAGGGGTTAAATGGTCACGAACAGTACAAACACCAATGACAAATGCATCAATGTGACAGCTATAGTGTACAGCTGACATCGGGCGGCACGATTATTAATAAAAGTGTATTGACAGTTAAGATGTTAAGACCGTCCAGTTTAAAGATTACACTAACTACTGTATTAGTTGCATTACTTTGTACCTGAAATTTGTGCTGCAACTTTGATACATTTTTTGGAGCATTTTGGTGTCACGCCAGTAAACCATACCCCTCTTCAGTAAGGCCACACCCCACTGTAGATCAAGGTATTATTATTATCATTATTATTTATTTATAGCACACCATTGATTCCATGGTGCGGGTCATGAGAAGGGGGTTACATACAGAATACATATACAAGTAACAATACACAGACTGGTACAGAGGAAAGAGGACCCTGCCCTTGTACGCTTACATTCTATAGGGTATAAAAAAAATGGTATAAAATAATGTCTAAATAAATATGGGGGAAGTCATAGAAGACACATTCTTGATGCAATTTCTGCCAGAATTGTTCTGCATTTTGCTGGATACATAATTCCCATTGTGTGCAAGGGGGAAATTAGATTGTGAGCTCCACTGGGGACGGGCGGATGTGAATGGAGATTTCTGTGGAATTTGCTGCAGCCACATAACAGAGGAGAAATCTTGGAAGTTTAGTGGTTATTGAACTTCCAACCCTCGTCCTCACCTGGAACAGAGTGACTCAGATTAGATAACGGCAATAAACCTGAGTGATCTTCAGGAGTCACTAATCAAAATTTTTTTTCAGGTTCGAGGAAGGGATCCAGTGATTAGTAATTAAAATCATTGAAGACATTTACCTGGTGTCAATAGTTTCTGAGTGATCTGGAGAAATTCTTTCACTATGTGACCCGATTACCAGGCCTGCCCCCACATATAACCAGATTTTCAGGTCTGGACCTTATGTTATGCAATAACTAGGGTTGCCCCTTATGTGACCTAATTACATAGTTTGCCCTCCTATGTGACCCAATAACTAGGATTGCCCCTCTAAGTGACCAGATTAACACCCCACCCCATATATCCTGATCACCAGGGAGGCCTATGGCTATCTTAAGCTGCACATAATTTTTCATAGCTGCTGCTGAATGTATATTTTTCCAAAAGCGCTCCCTCCCGACTCCCCCGTACACAAGAGTGCGTGGGGTCAGCCGCACCCTCTGGCAGCCCCTTATCGTTCCTGAAAATAAAAAGTTTGAGCACTTAAATTTCAGCTGCCCGGTCCTTCTCTCCATGACACCTTCAGTCGGTGGACAGTACGGATGCCATAAACACATCAGATTGTTGGCCGATCCTGCCAAAATCAGTGGCTCCAGCCTACTTTCATCTAATATGTATGGGGGTCCTCACACTTCTGACCCTACACATACTGTAACACCTCTATATCAAGTTCTTAAAAAAAACTTTAGAAGTTTGCAGCCTGTATAAGTATATATAGTGTGTGTGTGTGTGTGTGTGTGTGTATGTATGTGTGTGTATGTATGTATGTGTATATATATATATATATATATATATATATATATATATATATATATATATATATATATATATATATATACATACATATATACATATATATTATATACACAGGATATATATGATATAATATATCTATATATACACACACACATATATATATATATATATGATTTTGTACTGACCCCGATCTCTGGACCGGTGTCATCTGCTTCCATGTCAGTTGCAAATACTGGAATTCAGTGGTAATATCTGTCTACATTACTTGGACAGTCATGATGTTGCAGGGTGTATAATACCGTCCTGATGACACACACATACAGTATATGGCAGCATTGTACCTGTGGTCAGGAGCCTGTATATATGGACAGTTCGCTGCTGACCATCTCTCCATACTCGAGCCATTGCCTGGAACACAAGACAAATTTGTTAATTATTTTTTACAATCAGTTTTATAAACAAAACATTAATTTCAGTGCGACTGACTCTGCTTTGGCTAAATCAGATCACGTTGCGATGCGAATTATAGGATCTGGCCCCAATTCATCAACGTTGTCCCTTTTTTGTTGTTTTTAGATATTTTTATCTTGGAGCTAAATTCATTCTGGCGACTTTCCTCTGGTCTTCATCAGTCCTCGTCATTTTTTATGCCCGCTCTAAACATTGTTTTGCAGATGGTTTTGTCCGCGTCATCATTTGGGACTTTTCGAAATGTCAAAAAAAAATAAATAAATACACAATTGTTCTCCGGGAACATAATTTTTCTTTTACGCAGGTGAAGAATAACCTGTGACATGTAAAAGCTTTTTGAAAGGGTTGAGTGAAATTTTACTCAGAAAATAAAAATTCGCATTTGCGTCACACATCGAGGTATAGGAGTGAGGAGAGGATTACTGACCGCGTCCACGCAACACCGGCCATAAGGAAAGGAGAACAGTGACACCTGGTGGTGGAAGTTCATATGAATCCACAATCCTAAAGGACGCTTTACATATTTGCCATTTCGAGATTCGCAAAATGTCAAATCTACCTAATTACACAATGATACGACAAGGAAGAGGAAAGTAACAGAACAGATCATAGAAAGGGTCTTTGGATGCCTATAAATAAACATTTTAAGTGTAGAATCCCAGCGTTTCTGGGCTAAAAACACTTAAATCAGAAACAAAAATACATAAAAAAAAAGGAAATTGTACTAATAAAAAATGCTGTAATAAGTGCAGGTGTAATTGTGTATTATGGTGTAGTCATCTGCAAAAAAAAGTGCATCATTTTCACATTGGGAACAGGTCTTGATTGTAAACTTTTTGGGGTCCAGGATGATCTTGTACAGATCATGAGATCATTATAAAGTCTACAGTGTGTCCACCCATATCCTGTCCACCGCCATTAACTTGAGAACGGCGGCAGCTATAGGCATAGAAGTGGTGTCTAGGTATAGTAAAGTAGCCATGCGCTACACAATGAAACCATCTATAGCGCCACCTGGTGGAAAACAACGGAGTTAGCATTTTTATTTCAAAAACTGAACGAGATAGAGAAAAAAGTGAATTACAAAATTGTAGGGCATCATCAATTGAATACGAATCGACATCTTGCATACAGAAATGCTATGATTAGAACGTGTAAAACTCACAAAGCTGCGGATGTGAAGCGATACCTCATGGAGACCTTCTTACAAGTCATTGGGTATGGTGGCTGTGTGGAGTGGCCTCCACGCTCACCTGACCTGACTCCATTTGACTTCTTTCTGTGAGGTTACATCAAACAGCAGGTGTATGCGACCCCTACACCAACATTGCAGGACCTATGACGACGTATCACAGATGCTTGTGCAAACGTGTCACTTACCATATTGCACAACGTGAAGCAAGATACAGTATGCTGTCCAGAGTCCAGATGTGCATTGCAGCTGATGGGGGCCACTTTGAGCATCAAAGTTAAATGAGCGCCATATGCGTGACCAGCATTCAATGTTTTGGGGGGTCATGGGTTTCATATCATAGCATTTCTGTATGCAAGGTGTCGATTTGTATTTAATTGATGATGCCCTACAACTTTGTAATTCACTTTATTTCTCAATCTCGTTCCGTTTTCAAGATAAAAATGCTAACTCCGTTGTGTTTCACCAGGTGGCGCTATAGGTGGTTTCATTGCGTAACACATGGTTACTTTACTATACCTAGACACCACTTCTATGCCTATAGCTGCCGCCGTTCTCAAGTTAATGGTGGTGGACAGGATATGGGTGGACACACTGTATATACCTATGAGCGGTTAATCAAAATTAACAGGACTTGTCTAGAAACCCTGAATGCACACAGTGGACTTACTGTAGTCCTGGATGACAGGGTTGTATTTTCTGCTTTTCCTTCCAGATTCACACATCCTTTATTCAGGATCCTAGTACGGACCGAACACGGAGACCTGTGGCAAGTTGTACATCATGGTCCACTCTTGGACCATGAATGTCGGATGTGTGAAGCAGACTTTAAAGGGAACCTGTCGGCTGATACATGGTGTCCAAACTGTGAGCTGCATGTACCAGCCACTGGCGAAAGGGAAGGGAAGGGGGAGATGGTGACCCCTGACCAAATCTACTGCTGGTCCCTGGGGTCCCTCACCACTATATACGTTGCACACCTATGCACCGAGCCGGACACCTGACCCTAGCTATCTCTAGTGCTGGACTCTAAATAGGTAACGGATGGGATGAGCTCTCAGTCAACCCAACTAAAAATTATATGTAAAAACTATAGAAGATACAAGGAGGACACAGGGGAAAAATCATGAACTACTTATCCACAGATGACTCAGGTAGAAGTTCAGCAGAGCTTCAGCAACGAAACCACAGAGGAGTATAAGCCACCTGCTTGCAACCAGAGCTAGAATAAACTGAACAATATATCCAGCACCAGTCCAGGGAAGATGGGAGTATATAAGCACAAGAGGACTACGGATAATCAGCAGCTGAGTGGAAGGATGAAGGGGAAGATGAATCCAGAAGGAAAACTACTATACCAACCAACGAATACTGAAAGCAGGGACAATACAAAGTCAGGGTGCATTCTGCACAGCCAAACGCTGTGATCTTCTATGGCCAGACACCACATGACTGACTGTCACCTGTTCCACACCCTGGTATGTTTCACTTTGAAACGCTGCGGCGTAAAAGAGCCTACCTTTAATAGCCACCGTGGACCAATGCGCACAGGTGACCTGTACAGGCGGATCCCCGGTGGCTTCTCCCCACCTGCTGACAGTGATTGACAGGTCTCTGCCTACGTGCACATATAAGCAGAGACCTGGCAGTTGGAGGGGAGCAGCTGCCGGGGACGCGTCTGTACGACTACTGCACAGCGCAGCGCAGGTCCAGGTATGTTTTTCTCTAAAGTTTGCAGCGATTCGGAGTGAAACATACCGGGCTATGTTCACACAGCCAGTGCCGGATACATGCGGCTCACAGTTTGGGCAGCACACGTCAGCTGACAGGTTCCCTTTAAATCCCAAAGGGTTAAAAAGCAACTATAAAATAATAACCAGGGTCTTGGCTACAAATCAGCATTGCCCCAACCTGTATATCATTAGCCGGATTCCAGTCGATGTCGTACAGGATGAGATGGCTGCCTCCGATCAGGTTCAGCCCCACTCCGCCGGCTTTGGAGCTCAGTAGGAAGATGAAGTCTGGAGAATACTTGCTGTTAAATCCGTCTACTATTTGCTGTCTGTGTGTGACCGGCGTCTGTCCGTCCAGCCTGGTGCACTTGTATCCATGCCGCCGACACATTTCTTGTAGGAGATTTAAGGTCTGAGTATAATTGGAGACCAGGACAACTCTGCAAGATGCAAGAGGACACAGCTGAATCCAATCCATCCATGCCCTGTGCTGCCTCCTGCCCCCCCCCAATCCTTCACCCCAAACCCCCACCAGATCCGCTCCATCCTTCTCACACATGCTGCACTCCACACATCTACTATGCTCCAAATCTAATCTACTGCTTCTACCATCTGTCAATCACCTTTATTGCCTAAATGCTGGCAGTGACCCCCAGGACTCTCCCCGACCAGCCGCTCCATATATCTCTGCGCTAAATGTTCCCAGACCTCCTTTCTGCAGCTGGTTACAAGTCCTCATCTGCAGCTCCCCCCATACCCTAGGTCTGACTACCCAAATCATGAGCCTCTTCATCAAGATTTTAGAAAGTGACCTGAAAACCGAACTCTTCAGAAAAGCCTAGACCCGAAAATTACCCAGATCCCACCCCCAGCTCCTGTCTCGTTGTAAGCCCTTGCGGGCAGGGTCTTGTCGCCGGTTGTACCGGTCTGTCACTTAGTAAGCTCAAGTCTATTGCATGGTTCTTTTCACTATATCAGGTTATCTATTTTTACCCATTTATTATAGAAAAAAATGGAGTATATGTCTGTCATTGTAACGCTGGCCGGCATCCATATATGACCAGCTACCGGCAGCGTCTACGCATCCATATATGACCAGCTACTGGCAGCATCTACGTATCCATAAATGACCAGCTACCGGCAGCGTCTACGCATCCATATATGACCAGCTACAGGCAGCGTCTACGCATCCATATATGACCAGCTACCGGCAGCGTCTATGCATCCATATATGACCAGCTACCGGCAGCATCTATGCATCCATATATGACCAGCTACCGGCAGCGTCTATGCATCCATATATGACCAGCTACCGGCAGCGTCTACGCATCCATATATGACCAGCTACTGGCAGCGTCTATGCATCCATATATGACCAGCTACCGGCAGCGTCTATGCATCCATATATGACCAGCTACCGGCAGCGTCTATGCATCCATATATGACCAGCTACAGGCAGCGTCTATGCATCCATATATGACCAGCTACAGGCAGCGTCTAAGTATCCATAAATGACCAGCTACCGGCAGCGTCTATGCATCCATATATGACCAGCTACTGGCAGCGTCTAAGTATCCATAAATGACCAGCTACCGGCAGCGTCTATGCATCCATATATGACCAGCTACCGGCAGCGTCTATGCATCCATATATGACCAGCTACCGGCAGCGTCTACGCATCCATATATGACCAGCTACCGGCAGCGTCTATGCATCCATATATGACCAGCTACCGGCAGCGTCTACGCATCCATATATGACCAGCTACCGGCAGCGTCTACCAGGTGTGCTGAAATGGCAGATATGGACCATTGTTAGGCAAAGAGATGCCATGAAAACAAGTTACCACCCCCGCCATTGTGTCATGGAAGGGGATCCAATGCGATGATGAACGGAGCCCACTCGGTCTGAGTTACCATATATATGCAGCATCTAATGAGATGAACTACAGGGACTGGAGTATCACCGATCACTACCATCCATTTCCCAGCTATGTGTTTCAGCTGAGCTCCTGCCACTGCCCTTATCCTCGCAGGGTCTGTATATTTTTGTAATTATATATATATATACGGACGCTGCCATTGTCCTGATGAACACAGAAGAGTCTTTAAAGGGAATCTGTCACCAGGTTTTTGCCAAGTTGCTGACTGTAGGGTAAGAACCCTGATTGCAGTAATGTGTCACTAACTGGGCTGCTTGTTGCAGTTTTGATAAAATCCTTGTTTTATCTGGTGCAGATCTCCCAGTTCACTAAATACTGAGCTGCATATAGCACCGCCTATACCATTAATAGGCTGCTTTCTGTGTACAATGTGCATAGGCAGAAAACTGAAAAATCAGGTGGGGGCAGAGTTATACAGAACTCTTAGGCTGTGTGCACACATTGCGTTTTTTACCGCGGAAACGCTGCGTTTAGACCCGCAGCGTTTCAGTGGCAAATTGCATGCTTTCAGCTTTCCCAGCAAAGTGTATGAGAAAGCCGAAAAATCAGTGCACACGCTGCGTTTCTAAACGCAGCGTTTTGGATGCCAAAAATCGGTGCGGAAAGAAAAGCAGCATGTCACTTCTTTTGTGCGTTGTGGCTGCGTTCTCTCCCCCATTGAATCAATGATGCGGGTCAGAACGCAGCTACACCGCAGTGAGCTGCTTTTTTGTTGCGGTCCGCGGCCTTTGTCGGCACGCCAGAACGCAGGCATTTACCTGGAAGTGAGGTCAAGAGGTTTCCTGTTGACTTCACTTCCTGGCAAAGTCCTGGAAAGCCCCCGGTGTCTCCAAAGTGCCCGCCCCGACCCCCCTCCCGAAAATCCAACATGGTCGCGCGCACAGTAGCGCACCGGCCGCCCTGCTCCTATGATTTATGTCGCATGTGCAATAACACATACGACAGAAAAATGCCCCCCAGGCCCTGCCAGGTGACCCCTTATTCCCCCCGGTATTCCCCCTTACCTGTCCGGTCGCAGCGCTGATCCCCCGCGGCCCCCTCCTCCTTCACAGCAGACGCCGGCCGGTCACATGAGCAGAGCAGCTGACAGCCAGCACTGTGTTCAGAGAGCTGTGCTGGCTGCTCGCACTCTGCAGCTGTGACCCGGGGAGAGTGGGTGCAGATTTTTGGCACCCACTCTCCTCAAATGGAGGGTCTGCCCTCCTAGAAAATGGGGGATACGTTCCCTGAACGTGCCCCCATATTCTAGAAGGTCCAGAGGCGACGTGGGACGTCCATATGGATTTCTGCGGACCCATTTTTTTCAAATTTTTTGATTAAATTGGAGAACAAGGGAATGATTTGGGGAGTGTTTTTTCTAATAAAAAAATTTTTGTCATTTTTTTTTGCTATTACTGTCAATTAGTTATGTCGGGTATCTAATAGACGCCGTGACATCACTAATTGCTGGGCTTGATGCCAGGTGACATTACACATCTGGTATCAACCCCATTTATTACCCCGTTTGCCAACGCACCAGGGCGCGGGATGAGTTGGGGCGAAGCGCCAGGATTGGCGCATCTAATGGATGCGCCACTTCTGGGGCGGCTGCGGCCTGCTATTTTTAGGCTGGGAAGAGTCCAATAACCATGGCTCTTCCCACCCTGAGAATACCAGACCCCAGCTGTCAGCTTCACCTTGGCTGGTGATCTAATTTGGGGGGACCCCACGTTATTTTTTTTTTCATTCTTTATATATAAATAAAAAAAAAAGCCTGGGGAGCCCTCCAAATTGATCACCAGCCAAGATGAAGCTGCCAGCTGTGGTTTGCAGGCTACAGCTGTCTGCTTTACCATGACTGGCTATCAAAAATAGGGGGGACCCCACGCCATTTTTTTCATTGTTTTTTTTTTTTTTATTGGATAAATACTAAGCTAGGCACCCTTTAGTGCCACATGAAAGGTACTAAAGGTGCCAGCTTAGAATATGCAGGCGGGGGTGGGACGTTATATATATTTGACATCCATTCATCCATTGACGCTTTTTAGGTTGTGTGCCCACAATCAGGGTTTGCAGCGTTATGGTCGCTGAGTGTTTTCCCTGCGTCCATAACGCTGTGTTGTGCAGTAGAAGCACAGTGGAAGGATTTTTGGAGATCCCGTGCCCACTGTGCTTCTTTTCTCCGCAGCATAAACTGACCCGTGGTGCAGCTTCCCGAGCCTCAGCATGTCAATTTATGCTGCGGAGACGAGAGTGTTCTCTGCAGGTAGAATAGAGCTAAAGTCCACAGCATCCTGAACCCAAATCGTGGGCATGGGCAGCTGCAGGAAGGCTGGCACTGTGTACTAGACGCCGTGTCGCTGGATCATGGCCACATAGCCTTAGGCCTCTTTCACACGTCAGTGATTCTGGTACGTTTGTGCTTTTTTTTAAACGTACCAGAATCACTGACATACGCAGACCTATTATAATGAATGGGTCTGCTCAGACATCAGTGATTTTTCACTGCACGAATCTCCGTGCGGCGTACCCGCGTGTCCGTGATTGCCGCACGGAGACATGTCCATTTTTTTCTGGCATCACTGATGTTCCACGGACCACGCAGTGGTGTGGTCCGTGAAACACGTGCCAGAAAAAAACGTGCTTTTAAAATAAAAATCATTTTAACTCACCCGGCTCCAGCGATGTCCTCTGCAGCCCGTTCTCCCTGCTGCTTCTGAGCCGGCTCATTATTGTCGCGCATATTCATGATGTGCGACACAGCCGACCCGGAAGCAGCTGCTGCGGGGGTCAGCGCCAGCCGGATGCTGCACCGCGGGAGCGATCAGCACCATGGAGAGCGGGAGCAGGAACAGGTGAGTTAATCTCTAAGTGCAATCACGGGCCACGGAGAACGGAGCCCGGATTGCACTTAGACAACCCATGTGTGTCGTGATTCACGGCACATGGAGGGACATGTGCGTGTTTTACACGCCAGTGAAAAACGTCTGTGTTTTTCACTGACGTGTGAAACAGGCCTAAAAGTGAGAATATTGTTGCTACAGCAACATTTTGGGTGAAGTAGCTGTGGATTCAAAATGCTTAATATACTCCTGAATAAAATCCTTGAGGGGTGCAGATTCCAAAATGGGGTCACTTGTGGGGGGTTTCTGACGTATAGGTACCCAAGGGGCCCTGCTAATGTGACATGGAGCGCGAAGTTTATTTCAACTTTTCCAAAATTCAAATGGTGCTGCTTCCATTCCAAGCCCTCCCATTTATCCAAACAGAATGTGGAGAAGGAAATGACATCACAGGTTTTTTTTTTCCAAAGGTCTGTGTTCAACCAACTTTATTAACACTGACAAGTCTTAAAAAAACGCACCTAAAAAAACGCATGAAAAACGCATGAAAAACGCATGCGTTTTCAATGCCTTTTTCTCAAAAAGCATTGTTTACAATTCTCCCCTCTACCAGAGGGTGCGTTTTTTTCCGCGCTGAAAAAAAAGCAACGTGTGCACATAGCCTTAGAGAGGATAACATGGCAGCAGGATTACTAGTCCTCTAGTGATAGTCTGCTGATAAAACAGTGCTTTTATCAAAACTGCAGCAAGCAGCTCAGTAAGTGACACATTACTGTAATCAGGGTCTCTGCCCCTACGTTACACAGATCAGGTGGCAAAGCCCTGGTGACAGATTCCCTTTAATAAAGTGGTTCTGAAAAGTCTTCTTCACTCTCTCTTTACCAGACTCCTAACACACAGCGTGGCGCTCACCTCTCCGAGGGACTCTGCTCTCTTATGGCGTATAATAATTTTACTAAAACCTGCAGTTTCCCACATTCGGACTCCGAAAATGTATTAATGCAATAATCCTGGGGAAAGAGTTCAGCTAAGGTCTCATAGAAGCTCTGCTCCTCACAGCCCGCAGAGGAGCTCTTCTCCTGAGAAAGGAATGAAAGGAGAGAAATTAGAAATAATATTCCTCCCAAATAAGCCTACACATTACTGTATATAAGTCACAGGTACTAAGTCACCGAGCTATAATCAAGACATTCACATATACAGTGGAACCTCGGATTACGAGCATAATTCGTTCCGGGAGTCTGCTCTTAAAGGGAACCTGTCAGGTCCAATATGCACCCAGAACTGGCACACTGGCATAAATAAAGAGACCTTTAGAAAGAAGGGAATTTTGTTTACTTACCGTAAATTCCTTTTCTTCTAGCTCCAATTGGGAGACCCAGACAATGGGGTGTATAGCTTCTGCCTCCGGAAGCCACACAAAGTATTACACTTAAAAGTGTAAGCCCCTCCCCTCTGCCTATACACCCTCCCGTGCATCACGGGCTCCTCAGTTTTGGTGCAAAAGCAGGAAGGAGGAAACATATAAATTGGTCTAAGGTAAATTCAATCCGAAGGATGTTCGGAGAACTGAAAACCATGAACCCAGAACAGTTCAACATGAACAACATGTGTACACAAAAGAACAACAGCCCGAAGGGAACAGGGGCGGGTGCTGGGTCTCCCAATTGGAGCTAGAAGAAAAGGAATTTACGGTAAGTAAACAAAATTCCCTTCTTCTTTGTCGCTCCATTGGGAGACCCAGACAATTGGGACGTCCAAAAGCAGTCCCTGGGTGGGTAAAAGAATACCTCGGTAATAGAGCCGTAACACGGCCCCTTCCTACAGGTGGGCAATCGCCGCCTGAAGGACTCGCCTACCTAGGCTGGCATCTGCCGAAGCGTAGGTATGCACCTGATAGTGTTTCGTGAAAGTGTGCTGACTCGACCAGGTAGCCGCCTGACACACCTGCTGAGCCGTAGCCTGGTGCCGCAATGCCCAGGACGCACCCACGGCTCTGGTAGAATGGGCCTTCAGCCCTGACGGAACCGGAAGCCCAGAAGAACGGTAGGCTTCAAGAATTGGTTCCTTGATCCACCGAGCCAAGGTTGACTTGGAAGCCTGCGACCCTTTACGCTGGCCAGCGACAAGGACAAAGAGCGCATCCGAGCGGCGCAGGGGCGCCGTACGGGAAATGTAGAGTCTGAGTGCTCTCACAAGATCTAACAAGTGCAAATCCTTTTCACATTGGTGAACTGGATGAGGGCAAAAAGAAGGTAAGGAGATATCCTGATTGAGATGAAAAGGGGATACCACCTTAGGGAGAAAATCCGGAACCGGACGCAGAACCACCTTGTCCTGGTGAAACACCAGGAAGAAGGCCTTGCATGACAGTGCAGCTAGCTCAGACACTCTCCGAAGTGACGTGACTGCCACAAGGAATACCACCTTCTGCGAGAGACGTGATAGAGAAATATCTCTCATTGGCTCGAAAGGTGGTTTCTGAAGAGCCGTTAGCACCCTGTTCAGATCCCAGGGTTCTAGCGGACGCTTGTAAGGAGGGACTATGTGGCAAACCCCCTGCAGGAACGTGCGTACCTGCGGGAGCCTGGCTAGACGCTTTTGAAAAAACACAGAGAGCGCCGATACTTGTCCCTTAAGAGAGCCGAGAGACAAACCCTTTTCCATTCCTGATTGAAGGAATGACAGAAAAGTGGGCAAGGCAAATGGCCAGGGAGTAAAACCATGATCAGAGCACCAGGATAAGAAGATCCTCCACGTCCTGTGGTAGATCTTGGCTGAAGTTGGTTTCCTGGCCTGTCTCATAGTGGCAATGACCGCTTGAGATAACCCTGAAGCCGCTAGGATCCAGGACTCAATGGCCACACAGTCAGGTTGAGGGCCGCAGAATTCAGATGGAAAAATGGCCCTTGAGACAGCAAGTCTGGTCGGTCTGGTAGTGCCCACGGTTGGCCCACCGTGAGATGCCACAGATCCGGGTACCACGACCTCCTCGGCCAGTCTGGAGCGACGAGGATGGCGCGGCGGCAGTCGGACCTGATCTTGCGTAACACTCTGGGCAGCATTGCCAGAGGAGGAAACACATAAGGTAGTCGAAACTGCGACCAATCCTGAACTAATGCGTCCGCCGCCAGAGCTCTGTGATCTTGAGACCGTGCCATGAATGCCGGGACTTTGTTGTTGTGCCGAGACGCCATGAGATCGACGTCCGGCGTTCCCCAGCGGCAACAGATCTCTTGAAACACGTCCGGGTGAAGAGACCATTCCCCTGCGTCCATGCCCTGGCGACTGAGAAAGTCTGCTTCCCAGTTTTCTACGCCCGGGATGTGAACTGCGGAGATGGTGGAGGCTGTGGCTTCCACCCACAGCAGAATCCGCCGAACTTCCTGGAAGGCTTGCCGACTGCATGTGCCGCCTTGGTGATTGATATATGCCACCGCCGTGGCGTTGTCCGACTGAATTCGGATCTGCCTGCCTTCCAGCCACGGCTGGAACGCCTTTAGGGCTAGATACACTGCCCTTATCTCCAGAACATTGATCTGAAGAGAGGACTCTGGCAGAGTCCAGGTACCCTGGGCCCTGTGGTGGAGAAAGACCGCTCCCCACCCTGACAGACTCGCGTCCGTCGTGACCACAGCCCAGGATGGGGGCAGGAATGATTTCCCCTTCGACAGAGAAGTGGGAAGAAGCCACCACTGAAGGGAGGCCTTGGCTGCCCGAGAGGGAGATGTTCCTGTCGAGGGACGTCGACTTTCTGTCCCATTTGCGGAGAATGTCCCATTGAAGTGGACGCAGATGAAACTGCGCAAAAGGAACTGCCTCCATTGCTGCCACCATCTTCCCTAGGAAGTGCATGAGGCGCCTCAGGGGGTGCGACTGGGCTCGAAGGAGAGATTGCACCCCTGTTTGTAGTGAACGCTGTTTGTCCAGCGGAAGCTTCACTATCGCTGAGAGAGTATGAAACTCCATGCCGAGATATGTCAGTGATTGGGCCGGTGACAATTTTGACTTTGGGAAATTGATGATCCACCCGAATCTCTGGAGAGTCTCCAGAGCAATGTTCAGGCTGTGTTGGCATGCCGCCCTAGAGGGGGCCTTGACAAGCAGATCGTCTAAGTAAGGGATCACCGAGTGTCCCTGAGAGTGTAGGACTGCTACCACTGTTGCCATGACCTTGGTGAAGACCCGTGGGGCTGTCGCCAGGCCGAAAGGCAGTGCCACGAACTGAAGGTGTTCGTCCCCGATGGCGAAGCGCAGGAAGCGCTGATGCTCTGGTGCAATCGGCACGTGGAGATAAGCATCTCTGATGTCGATTGATGCTAGGAAGTCTCCTTGGGACATTGAGGCGATGACGGAGCGGTGAGATTCCATCCGGAACCGCCTGGTTTTCACGTGTCTGTTGAGCAGTTTTAGGTCCAGAACGGGACAGAAAGATCCGTCCTTTTTTGGCACCACAAACAAGTTGGAGTAAAAACCGTGACCCCATTGCTGAAGGGGGACAGGGATCACCACTCCTTCTGCCTTCAGAGTGCTCACCGCCTGAAGAAGAGCATCGGCTCGCTCGGGGGGCGGAGATGTTCTGAAGAAACGAGTCGGGGGACGAGAGCTGAACTCTATCCTGTAACCGTGAGACAGAATGTCTCTCACCCATCGGTCTTGGACATGTGGCAACCAGGCGTCGCAAAAGCGGGAGAGCCTGCCACCGACCGAGGATGCGGTTTGGTGAGGCCGAAAGTCATGAGGAGGCCGCTTTAGGAGCGGTTCCTCCGGCGGTCTTCTTAGGACGTGACTTAGACCGCCATGAATCGGAGTTCCTCTGACCCTTCTGTGGCCTGTTGGACGAGGAGAATTGAGATCTGGCTGAGGGCCGAAAGGACCGAAACCTCGATTGTACCTTCCTTTGTGGAGGTCTGTTTGGTTTGGACTGGGGTAAGGACGAGTCCTTTCCCTTGGATTGTTTAATGATTTCATCCAATCGCTCGCCAAACAGGCGGTCGCCAGAAAATGGCAACCCGGTTAAGAACTTTTTGGAAGCAGCGTCTGCCTTCCATTCACGTAGCCACATGGCCCTGCGGACTGCCACCGAATTGGCGGATGCTACCGCCGTACGGCTCGCAGAGTCTAGGACAGCATTCATGGCGTAGGACGCAAACCCCCACGCCTGAGAGGTTAAGGACACTACTTGCGGAGTAGAGGCACGTGTGACTGCATTAATCTCAGACTGACAAGCTGAGATAGCTTGGAGTGCCCATACGGCTGCGAATGCCGGAGCAAAGGACGCGCCAATAGCTTCATAGATGGATTTCATCAGGAGCTCTATCTGCCTGTCAGTGGCATCCTTGAGTGATGCACCATCTGCCACTGCAACTATGGATCTAGCCGCCAGTCTAGAGACTGGAGGATCCACCTTGGGACACTGAGCCCAACCCTTGACTACGTCAGGGGGGAAGGGATAACGAGTGTCATTAAGGCGCTTAGTAAAGCGCTTATCTGGAAAGGCTCGGTGTTTCTGGACTGTATCCCTGAAGTCGGAGTGATCAAGAAACCCACTCTGTGGACGTTTGGGGAACCTAAAATGGAATTTCTCCTGTTGAGAAGCTGACTCCTCAATCGGAGGAGCTGGAGGAGAAAGATCCAACACCTGATTGATGGACGCTATAAGGTCGTTTACTATGGCGTCCCCTTCAGGTGTATCAAGGTTGAGAGCGGTGTCAGGATCAGAGCCCTGATCTGCCCCCTCCGCTTCATCAGCCAGAGAGTCCTCATGCTGAGACCCTGAGCAGTGTGATGAAGTCGAGGGAATTTCCCAGCGAGCCCGCTTAGTCGGTCTGGGACTGCGGTCCGTGTCAGAGTCCTCACCGTGGGACCTATGAGTCGCCCCAGGAGCACTTTGCTGCTCCAACAGAGGGTGGCCTGGGGTCAATGATTCAACTGTGCCCGGGGTCAGTGTTACCGGTCTGGACTGCAAAGCTTCTAGTATTTTAGCAGACCATTTATCCATAGATTCAGACAGTTTGTCAGCGAATACTGCAAACTCTGTCCCTGTCACATGGACAGTGGCAGCAGGTGGTTCCACCTGGGCCGGGGGTTCCACCAGTGGCAGAGGCTCCGGCTGAGTGAGTGTCACAGGGGCCGAACATTGCACACAATGAGGGTAGGTGGAACCTGCAGGTAGTATAGCCGCACATGAGGTACAGGTTGCAAAGTAAGCCTGTGCCTTGGCACCCTTGCTTTTTGCGGACAACATGCTGTTGTCTCCCCTTAGAGCAATCAGTGAGGGTATATAGCCAAAAGCAAATAGTGCAGCCGTATAGAGTAAATGTATACAAAATAAGTATATAAATATACACTTCGGCACCCAGGGGGCCAGCACCTAGTAACAGGTGCGGCTTACCGACCGCCTGCAGCGGTTGTGTGACCACCAGATTCCCTGCCCGGGCCTCCCAGAGCTGTGGATCTCGGTGTTGTCTCCCCTCTGAAATTCTCCAGCGTCTGAAGTGCTGACAGGAATGGCTGCCAGTGTTCTGAGAGGAGGAGGGAGCCGTGGGCGTGCCTCAGAAAGTGCGGGAATCTGGTGCCCCACGGTGCTCAGTGAGGGGGGAGGAGGATACAAAGTATGCTCCATCCCTCAGCGCTGACGTCCAGTGCAGCGTCCCGCCCTTACCCCTGACTGGCAGGCCCGGGGGCGGGAGTATGCGGTACTAGGCCGCAAAAGCCGGGGACTATAGTTATAAGCGCGGCCGGCAAACAAGCGCGGTCAGCGCGGTAGTCCCGGCGCACTAACACACCCAGCAGCTGCTGCAGCGTCCATAACACAGGCGCTCTATGCGCCGTCCCCAAGGGGACACAGAGTACCTCAGAGTAGCAGGGCCTTGTCCCTGATGATACCCGGCTCCTGTCCAGCAGATTCCCCCAGGGGCTGTGGAGGGAGCACGGTCCCAGTGCCTGGTGACCGATTAGGATCCCACTTCACCCAGAGCCCCTAAGGGATGGGGAAGGAAAACAGCATGTGGGCTCCAGCCTCTGTACCCGCAATGGATACCTCGACCTTAACAGCACCGCCGACCAGAGTGGGGTGAGAAGGGAGCATGCTGGGGGCCCTGTTATGGGCCCTCTTTTCTTCCATCCGATATAGTCAGCAGCTGCTGCTGACTAAATTGTGGAGCTTGCGTGCATGTGTGCCTCCTTCGCACAAAGCATAAAAACTGAGGAGCCCGTGATGCACGGGGGGGTGTATAGGCAGAGGGGAGGGGCTTACACTTTTAAGTGTAATACTTTGTGTGGCCTCCGGAGGCAGAAGCTATACACCCAATTGTCTGGGTCTCCCAATGGAGCGACAAAGAAAAGTATTTCTAAAGATCTTTTACCATATGCTAATGAGCGAGGGGACTAGTCCCCTGGACGTTCGTTCCCCTTGCTAGTCGGCTCTATTAGCGTGTTAGTACGCTCCTGTGTGCGTGGTATCATGCTAATGAATATGCAGCGTCACAGGATAATCACACTCAACTCTCCGCTGCCATCGCGTCCGACACTGGATTTCGGCTCAGCGCGCACGACCTTGGAGTTTCGGTCATGCGCACTACTTCCGTTTGAAGCCAGGTCGCATACACCCGGCTTCATAGTGCGCATGATCAGAACTCCAGGGTCATGCGCACTTAGCCGAAATCCAGAATCAAGCGGCGATGGCTGCGGAGAGGTGAGTGATATCATCCTGTGATGCTGCGTATTCATTAGCATGATAGCACACCCACAGAGATGTGCTAAGATGCTAATGGAGCCGACTAACCAGGGGAACTGACGCCCAGGGGACTAGTCCCAGCGCTTAATTAGCATATGATATAAGATCTTTAGAAATACTTTTTCTAATTTTTTTTTTATCTATGCTACTAGATAGAGGGATGGTTAGGCAGGGATTAGCGATATAGACCCAGAACTGCTCGTGGTCCTGGGTGCATAATGGACCTGACAGGTTCCCTTTAAACCAAATTACTCTTATATAAAAGCGAATTTTCCCATAGGAAATAATTGAAATGCAGACAATTCGTTCCACAACATAATATAAATATTTACTGTATTTATACAAAATAATTACAGTAATAAATAATGTATTGTATTCATATAAAGATTACAGTACACTAATACAAATACTGTACAGTAAAAAACAAAACAAATTATACGGCACATTAGCTTCCAATAGAATTGTTGGTGTGCAGGAGATGCACTATAGAGGGAAAAAATGATGTATAAATATGACAACCTTTATGCTTATACAATATACAAAAAAAATACACCCCATATCTATTCTCCCCAAAATAAGGGCAGAACTAAGCCAAATGTGGGGTAGGAATACTGCCCAGATTACAGCACAAGCAATGGGCTGTACTGGTTTGCAGAAAGAACGTACAGTACTGTATCCACAAAGACATGCTATATAGTATACAGTTAGGTCCAGAAATATTTGGACAGTGACACACTTTTCGCGAGTTGGGCTCTGCATGCCACCACATTGGATTTGAAATGAAACCTCTACAACAGAATTCAAGTGCAGATTGTAACGTTTAATTTGAAGGTTTGAACAAAAATATCTGATAGACATTGTAGGAATTGTACACATTTCTTTACAAAAACTCCACATTTTAGGAGGTCAAAAGTAATTGGACGAATAAACCAAACCCAAACAAAATGAAGGGAATTTTGTTACTTACCGTAAATTCCTTTTCTTCTAGCTCCTATTGGGAGACCCAGACGATTGGGTGTACAGCACTGCCTCCGGAGGCCACACAAAGCAATTACACTAAAAAGTGTAAGGCCCCTCCCCTTCTGGCTATACACCCCCAGTGGGATCACTGGCTCACCAGTTTTAGTGCAAAAGCAAGAAGGAGGAAAGCCAAGAACTGGTTTAAACAAATTCACTCCGAAGTAACGTCGGAGAACTGAAAACCGTTCAACATGAACAACATGTGTACCCGAAAAACAACCAAAAATCCCGAAGGACAACAGGGCGGGTGCTGGGTCTCCCAATAGGAGCTAGAAGAAAAGGAATTTACGGTAAGTAACAAAATTCCCTTCTTCTTCGGCGCTCCATTGGGAGACCCAGACGATTGGGACGTCCAAAAGCTGTCCCTGGGTGGGTAAAGAATACCTCATGTTAGAGCTGCAAGACAGCCCTCCCCTATAGGGAGGCAACTGCCACCTGCAGGACTCTTCTACCTAGGCTGGCGTCCGCCGAAGCATAGGTATGCACCTGATAATGTTTGGTGAAAGTGTGCAGACTCGACCAGGTAGCTGCCTGGCACACCTGTTGAGCCGTAGCCTGGTGTCGCAATGCCCAGGACGCACCCACGGCTCTGGTAGAATGGGCCTTCAGCCCTGATGGAACCGGAAGCCCAGCAGAACGGTAGGCTTCAAGAATTGGTTCTTTGATCCATCGAGCCAGGGTGGCCTTAGAAGCCTGCGACCCTTTGCGCTTACCAGCGACAAGGACAAAGAGTGCATCCGAACGGCGCAAGGGCGCCGTGCGGGAAATGTAGATTCTGAGTGCTCTCACCAGATCCAACAAATGTAAATCCTTCTCATACCGATGAACTGCATGAGGACAAAAACGAAGGCAAAGAGATATCCTGATTAAGATGAAAAGAGGATACCACCTTCGGGAGAAACTCCTGAATGGGGCGCAGCACTACCTTGTCCTGGTGGAAGACCAGGAAGGGAGCCTTGGATGATAGCGCTGCCAGCTCAGACACTCTCCGAAGAGATGTGATCGCTACCAGAAAAGCCACTTTCTGTGATAGTCTAGAAAGTGAAACCTCTCTCAGAGGCTCGAAGGGCGGCTTCTGGAGGGCAACTAGTACCCTGTTCAGATCCCATGGATCTAACGGCCGCTTGTACGGGGGTACGATATGGCAAACCCCCTGTAGGAACGTGCGCACCTTAGGAAGGCGTGCCAAACGCCTCTGAAAAAAGACGGATAGCGCCGAGACCTGACCTTTAAGGGAGCCGAGCGACAAACCTTTTTCTAACCCAGATTGCAGGAAAGAAAGAAAGGTAGGCAATGCAAATGGCCAGGGGGACACTCCCTGAGCAGAGCACCAGGATAAGAATATCCTCCACGTTCTGTGGTAGATCTTAGCGGACGTGGGCTTCCTAGCCTGTCTCATGGTGGCAACGACCCCTTGGGATAATCCTGAAGACGCTAGGATCCAGGACTCAATGGCCACACAGTCAGGTTCAGGGCCGCAGAATTCCGATGGAAAAACGGCCCTTGGGACAGTAAGTCTGGTCGGTCTGGTAGTGCCCACGGTTGGCCGACCGTGAGCTGCCACAGATCCGGATACCACGCCCTCCTCGGCCAGTCTGGGGCGACGAGTATGACGCGGCTGCAATCGGATCTGATCTTGCGTAGCACTCTGGGCAAGAGTGCCAGAGGTGGAAACACATAAGGGAGCCGGAACTGCGACCAATCTTGCACTAGGGCGTCTGCCGCCAGCGCTCTTTGATCGCGAGACCGTGCCATGAAGGTTGGGACCTTGTTGTTGTGCCGGGACGCCATGAGGTCGACGTCCGGCCTTCCCCATCGGCGACAGATTTCCTGAAACACGTCTGGGTGAAGGGACCATTCCCCTGCGTCCATGCCCTGGCGACTGAGGAAGTCTGCTTCCCAGTTTTCTACGCCGGGGATGTGAACTGCGGATATGGTGGAGGCCGTGGCTTCCACCCACATCAGAATCCGCCGGACTTCCTGGAAGGCTTGCCGACTGCGTGTCCCCCCTTGGTGGTTGATGTATGCCACCGCTGTGGAGTTGTCCGACTGAATTCGGATCTGCCTTCCTTCCAGCCACTGCTGGAAGGCTAGTAGGGCAAGATACACTGCTCTGATTTCCAGAACATTGATCTGAAGGGTGGACTCCTGCTGAGTCCACGTACCCTGAGCCCTGTGGTGGAGAAAAACTGCTCCCCACCCTGACAGACTCGCGTCTGTCGTGACCACCGCCCAAGACGGTGGTAGGAAGGATCTTCCCTGTGATAATGAGGTGGGAAGAAGCCACCACTGCAGAGAGTCCTTGGCCGTCTGGGAAAGGGAGACTTTCCTGTCCAGGGATTTTGACTTCCCGTCCCATTGGCGGAGAATGTCCCATTGAAGTGGGCGCAGATGAAACTGCGCAAACGGAACCGCCTCCATTGCCGCCACCATCTTCCCGAGGAAGTGCATGAGGCGTCTTAAGGAGTGCGACTGACTTTGAAGGAGAGCCTGCACCCCCGTCTGTAGAGACCGCTGCTTGTCCAGCGGAAGCTTCACTATCGCTGAGAGAGTATGAAACTCCATGCCAAGATACGTTAGTGATTGGGTCGGTGACAGATTTGACTTTGAGAAGTTGATGATCCACCCGAACGTCTGGAGAGTCTCCAGTGCAACCGTCAAGCTGAGTTGGCATGCCTCTTGAGAGGGTGCCTTGACCAGTAGATCGTCCAAGTAAGGGATCACAGAGTGTCCCTGAGAGTGCAAGACTGCTACCACTGCCGCCATGATCTTGGTGAACACCCGTGGGGCTGTCGCCAGACCAAATGGCAGAGCTACGAACTGAAGATGGTCGTCTCCTATCACGAAGCGTAGAAAGCGTTGGTGCTCTGTAGCAATCGGCACGTGGAGATAAGCATCCTTGATGTCTATTGATGCTAGGAAATCTCCTTGAGACATTGAGGCAATGACTGAGCGGAGGGATTCCATCCGGAACCGCCTGGCGTTCACATGCTTGTTGAGCAGTTTTAGGTCCAGAACAGGACGGAATGAGCCGTCCTTTTTTGGCACCACAAAGAGATTGGAGTAAAAACCTTGACCTCGTTCCTGAAGAGGAACAGGGACCACCACTCCTTCTGCTCTTAGAGAATTCACCGCCTGCAGAAGGGCATCTGCTCGGTCGGGATGTGGGGAAGTTCTGAAGAACCGAGGCGGAGGACGAGAACTGAACTCTATCCTGTACCCGTGAGACAAAATGTCTGTTACCCACCGGTCTTTGACCTGTGGCAGCCAAATGTCGCAAAAGCGGGAGAGCCTGCCACCGACCGAGGATGCGGAGGGAGGCGGCCGAAAGTCATGAGGCAGCCGCCTTGGAAGCGGTACCTCCGGTTGCTTTCTTGGGGCGTGAGTGAGCCCGCCAGGAATCAGAGCTTCTTTGCTCTTTCTGAGTCCCTTTGGACGAGGAGAATTGGGGCTTGCCCGAGCCTCGAAAGGACCGAAACTTTGACTGCCACTTCCTCTGTGGAGGTTTGGTTGATCTGGGCTGGGGTAAGGAGGAGTCCTTACCTTTGGACTGTTTAATTATTTCCGCCAATTGCTCACCAAACAGTCTGTCTCCAGATAATGGCAAGCTGGTTAAACATTTTTTAGAAGCAGAATCTGCTTTCCATTCCTTTAACCACAAGGCTCTGCGCAAAACTACAGAGTTGGCGGATGCCATTGAGGTACGGCTCGTAGAGTCCAGTACCGCATTGATAGCGTAGGTCGCAAACGCAGACATTTGCGTAGTTAGGGACGCCACTTGCGGCACTGCTGGACGTATGAGAGAGTCCACCTGTGCCAGACCAGCTGAAATAGCTTGGAGCGCCCACACAGCCGCGAATGCTGGAGCAAACGACGCGCCAATAGCTTCATAGACAGATTTCAACCAAAGGTCCATCTGTCTGTCATTGGCATCTTTAAGTGAAGCCCCATCCTCCACTGCAACTATGGATCTAGCTGCAAGCCTGGATATTGGAGGGTCCACTTTTGGACACTGGGTCCAGCGTTTGACCACGTCAGGGGGAAAAGGATAACGGGTATCCTTAAGGCGTTTAGAAAAACGCTTGTCCGGATAAGTATTGTGTTTCTGGATGGATTCTCTGAAGTCAGAGTGGTCCAGAAAAGTACTCAATTTACGCTTGGGATACAGGAAATGGAATTTCTCCTGCTGTGCAGCTGCCTCCTCTGCAGAAGGGGCTGGGGGAGAAATATCCAACAGCCTATTGATGGCCGCTATAAGGTCATTTACCATGGCGTCACCATCTGGCGTATCCAAATTGAGTGCGGCGTCAGGACAAGACTCCTGATCACCCACCTCTGAGCCATCATATAGAGACCCTTCTCGCTGAGACCCTGATCCGCGTGATGACGTGGAGGGTCTCTCCCAGCGAGCTCGCTTAGGCGGACTGGGACTGTCATCGGAGTCAGAGCCCTCAGCCTGTGATGCCTGGGACCCCCTTGAATTACGGATTAATTCCAGCTGAGGGGGGCCGGGGAACATAGACACAGCGGTGTCCATGGTCTGAGCAACTGGCCTGGACTGCAAGGTCTCCAGGATTTTTGTCATAGTCACAGACATTTTATCAGCAAAGACTGCAAATTCTGTCCCCGTCACCGGGGTAGGGTTCACAGGCGTCTCTGCCTGGGCTACCACCACAATAGGCTCTGGCTGACGAAGTGCCACTGGGACTGAACATTGCACACAATGAGAGTCGTTGGAGCCTGCTGGTAGATTAGCCCCACATGCTGTACAAGCAGTGAAGACAGCCCGTGCCTTGGCACCCTTGCGTTTTGCGGATGACATGCTGTTGTCTCCTCAAAGCAATATAGGGTGTACAGCCAAGAAGCGACCTTACAGTGCAGTACACAAATATAACACTGTGGTACTAGTGGGGCCGCACGTATGTGCTGCTTACCGCCCGCTTAGCGCGGGTGTGTGGTCGCCAGAAACCCGTAGCCTGGGTCCCTCAGAGCCTGCGTCCGTTCTCCAGCCAGACTGCATGTGTATAATGGCTGCCGGCGTCCTGGGGAGCTGCAAGCTTGGGGGCGGGCCTAGGGCGTGCACAGAGAAAAAGCGCGAAGCCTGTGTCCTACTGTGCTCAGTGAGAGGGCTGGAGCATGTAAATCGTGCTCCAGCCCTCGGCGCTGCCGATTGAACAACGTCTCTCCCCTACCCTGATTGACAGGGTGGGGGGCGTTAACGAAGCGGAGCTAGGCCGCAGAAGACCGGGGACTAAAGTTAGAAGCGCCGCCGCCGTAAAAGCGCGGTCGGCGCGTCCCCGGCGCACTACAAGTCGCAGCTGCGCCGCCGCTCCAGGGGCGGTCGGCGCGGCGATCCACACACATAAAGTCCCCCAGTAATCTGCGGGGACTATAAGCCCAGCGCACAGCGCTACAGTCCCCGGCGCACTAGCACACCCAGCAAGCCTGGGGTGTGCGTGGCCTGCCATACGGGGACACAGAGTACCTGAAAGTTGCAGGGCCTTGTCCCTGAACGGCACTCCCGCTCCACATCCAGCAGGTTCTATGGGTCTGTGGATGGAGCCCGGCCTCAGGGCTTGGTGGCCGGTAAGATCCCACTTCCTCAGAGCCCCTCAGGGGGATGGGGAAGGAAAACAGCATGTGGGCTCCAGCCTCCGTACCCGCAATGGGTACCTCAACCTTACAAACCACAAGTGGGGTAAGAAGGGAGCATGCTGGGGGCCCCAAATGGGCCCTCTTTTCTTCCATCCGATATAGTCAGCAGCTACTGCTGACTAAACAGTGGAGCTATGCGTGGATGTCTGACCTCCTTCGCACAAAGCAGAAAACTGGTGAGCCAGTGATCCCACTGGGGGTGTATAGCCAGAAGGGGAGGGGCCTTACACTTTTTAGTGTAATTGCTTTGTGTGGCCTCCGGAGGCAGTGCTGTACACCCAATCGTCTGGGTCTCCCAATGGAGCGCCGAAGAAATTTTTATTTTCAATATTTTGTTGCGAATCCTTTGGAGGCAATCACTGCCTTAAGTCTGGAACCCATGGACATCACCAAACGCTGGGTTTCCTCCTTCTTAATGCTTTGCCAGGCCTTTACAGCCGCAGCCTTCAGGTCTTGCTTGTTTGTGGGTCTTTCCGTCTTAAGTCTGGATTTGAGCAAATGAAATGCATGCTCAATTGGGTTAAGATCTGGTGATTGACTTGGCCATTGCAGAATGTTCCACTTTTTTGCACTCATGAACTCCTGGGTAGCTTTGGCTGTATGCTTGGGGTCATTGTCCATCTGTACTATGAAGCGCCGTCCGATCAACTTTGCGGCATTTGGCTGAATCTGGGCTGAAAGTATATCCCGGTACACTTCAGAATTCATCCGACTACTCTTGTCTGCTGTTATGTCATCAATAAACACAAGTGACCCAGTGCCATTGAAAGCCATGCATGCCCATGCCATCACGTTGCCTCCACCATGTTTTACAGAGGACGTGGTGTGCCTTGGATCATGTGCCGCTCCCTTTCTTCTCCAAACTTTTTTCTGGTACAGGTTGATCTTGGTCTCATCTGTCCATAGAATACTTTTCCAGAACTGAGCTGGCTTCATGAGGTGTTTTTCAGCAAATTTAACTCTGGCCTGTCTATTTTTGGAATTGATGAATGGTTTGCATCTAGATGTGAACCCTTTGTATTTACTTTCATGGAGTCTTCTCTTTACTGTTGACTTAGAGACAGATACACCTACTTCACTGAGAGTGTTCTGGACTTCAGTTGATGTTGTGAACGGGTTCTTCTTCACCAAAGAAAGTATGCGGCGATCATCCACCACTGTTGTCATCCGTGGACGCCCAGGCCTTTTTGAGTTCCCAAGCTCACCAGTCAATTCCTTTTTTCTCAGAATGTACCCGAATGTTGATTTTGCTACTCCAAGCATGTCTGCTATCTCTCTAATGGATTTTTTCTTTTTTTTCAGCCTCAGGATGTTCTGCTTCACCTCAATTGAGAGTTCCTTAGACCGCATGTTGTCTGGTCACAGCAACAGCTTCCAAATGCAAAACCACACACCTGTAATCAACCCCAGACCTTTTAACTACTTCATTGATTACAGGTTAACGAGGGAGACGCCTTCAGAGTTAATTGCAGCCCTTAGAGTCCCTTGTCCAATTACTTTTGGTCCCTTGAAAAAGAGGAGGCTATGCATTACAGAGCTATGATTCCTAAACCCTTTCTCCGATTTGGATGTGAAAACTCTCATATTGCAGCTGGGAGTGTGCACTTTCAGCCCATATTATATATATAATTGTATTTCTGAACATGTTTTTGTAAACAGCTAAAATAACAAAACTTGTGTCACTGTCCAAATATTTCTGGACCTAACTGTATACCATACAATGGTATAGGGTATACAGTACATATGTACAGAAAGTTACCTCCAGTAGGGTTACACAGAGTGTGCCAGGGCGGGTCAGAGCGCGGTGAAAGGATGGAACTGCAAGTGTGCACGGTGAGTATTTGCTCTTCTTGCAAAGCATTGCTCTTAAACCAAGTTACAAATTTGTATAAATCTTTTCTTGTCTTGCAAAACGCTCTCAAACCAAGTTACTCTTAATCTAAGGTTCCACTGTATATCTATTAACTAGAAAGCCTCTATCCCTCGCTCACCTGGATGGTTTTATACAGCAGGCTCGGGTGGTTGCAGAGTTTCTTCAATGCCCCGATACACACGAGGTGAGGACTACCCTCCCCAGAGCCCTGCAGACAACACCGAACAAGACAGGAGCTCAAGAGCCTCTTGTAAAGATCCAGCTGGAACATATGGGGTTTGCAGAAGACAATACTTTCAATCTTTGGAGGGAGGAATTTATTAATGACCTCCTGGGTTCTTCGGAGAACAAAGAGACCGGTTAAACGGCCAAGTTCTGTGGCTCGCTCTTCTCCTAATTTCTTTTCTTCCTATATTAAGGGAAAATATAGTTTTAAGTCATTTGAAAAATACTAATCATTTACACAGATGTTAAGCGGAGTTTTTGGCTGTGCACAAACACTTTTTGCTAGAAAGGCCACTGACAATATTGGATTGCATGGTGCTGCTTGGATATCGAAAGATCAGCCATACTCCAAGAGGGAAATCTGCAGCAAGTGTCTCATCGCCTGCAGCGAGTGTCTCATCGCCTGCAGCGAGTGCCTCATCGCCTGCAGCGAGTGCCTCATCGCCTGCAGCGAATGCCTCATTGCCTGCAGCGAGTGTCTCATCACCTGCAGCGAGTGCCTCATCACCTGCAGCGAGTGCCTCATCACCTGCAGCGAGTGCCTCATCACCTGCAGCGAGTGTCACATCACCTGCAGCGAGTGCCTCATCACCTGCAGCAAGTGCCTCATCACCTGCAGCAAGTGCCTCATCACCTGCAGCAAGTGCCTCATCACCTGCAGCAAGTGCCTCATCACCTGCAGCGAGTGCCTCATCACCTGCAGCGAGTGCCTCATCACCTGCAGCGAGTGCCTCATCACCTGCAGCGAGTGTCACATCACCTGCAGCGAGTGCCACATCACCTGCAGCGAGTGCCTCATCACCTGCAGCAAGTGCCTCATCACCTGCAGCAAGTGCCTCATCACCTGCAGCAAGTGCCTCATCACCTGCAGCAAGTGCCTCATCACCTGCAGCAAGTGCCTCATCACCTGCAGCAAGTGCCTCATCACCTGCAGCAAGTGCCTCATCACCTGCAGCGCCCCCACATGGCACATTATACTGCTCTCTGAAATCTGCCTATGCCCAGGAGACATGCTGGGCCCCCCAGTGCCAGAAACACCATCTGCAGATGCTTTCCAGGGAAGGGTCATTAACAAGAGGACCTCCACTCTACAAAAGGGAAAGGGTAACTATAAAATGGTATAATCTTTTAATTGGGTTTTTAGGTTTAATTTTTTTTTTTTTTTTATCATTCAATTTTATTTTTTATATCACAATCTATATAGGAAAACTTACAATTTTCAAACTGACCGCTAAGCCTAATACTAACCTCAGAGCTTTATAGGCATGCTCTGCTCTTAGCACAGGCCGTTGTGCAGGTAAGGGTAGGCGGTGAGCTGTGACATCACCTATTGTGAAAAGTGAGGGGGGAATCTCCAGTCTGTACTGGAAACCTAGTGTCCATGCACGTATCCCAAACACTGACTTATCAGGGAAGTCCGTACTACTGTTCGGGTTCAGCCATTCGGATGATGATAGAAATTGTAAAAAAAAAAAAGGAAAGAAAGAAAGAAATTAAGGAGTAAAGCAGAACCGTTATACTTACCGACCTTCCCGTGATGCGGTATTGATGTTTTTTTTTTTTGCCAGAAGATGCAGATTATAGGACTATAGAGACGCAGACAACGTGTGTGATTCCAACCAATCACAGACGCTGTCACACAGGATGGGGGTGCGGTCTGACTGCAACCAATTACAGAAGCCGAGACTGACAGTGGGCGGGGGAAGCAGTAAATATGTATGAGAGTTAATGAGCGGACCAGGAAACAGCGTGACAGCTGTGCGGAATACGCGGTAAGTATAACTGTCCTGCTTTGCAGCCCCCTAGGCCTTTCTACCACCATTTTACAGCCAATGCTCAGGTCCTTATAGACTTACATGGGGTTCGGCATCTGGGCACATGTTCCGGTTCAAGTCCGGTCGTGAACCAAAAAAGAGAAGTTTGTTTACTTACCGTAAATTATTTTTCTTATAGTTCCGTATTGGGAGACCCAGACCATGGGTGTTTAGCTTCTGCCTCCGGAGGACACACAAAGTACTACACTTAAAAGTGTAGCTCCTCCCTCTGAGCTTATACACCCCCTGACGAGCAGACTCAGCCAGTTTAGTGCAAAAGCTGAAGGAGAATAGCCACCCACAAGTAAAAACAGAGCAAGAACCGGAACAACCGGAGACTCTGTCCACGACAACAGCCGGTGATAACAAGCAGAACAAGAAATTGCCAACAGGCAACAGGGAGGGAGCTGGGTCTCCCAATACGGAACCATAAGAAAAAGAATTTACGGTAAGTAAACAAAATTCTCTTTTTCTTTATCGTTCCTTTGGGAGACCCAGACCATGGGACGTCTCAAAGCTGTCCCTGGGTGGGAAATAAACAGAAAAACTAAGAAGTAGGCAGAACCTAACTTCACAAATGGGCGACAGCCGCTTGAAGGATGCGTCTGCCCAAGCTCGCATCTGCCGAAGCATGAGCATGCACTTGGTAGTGCTTTGAAAAGGTATGCAGGCTAGTCCAAGTGGCAGCCTGACAGACTTGTTGAGCCGTAGCCTGGTGCCTGAAAGCCCAAGAGGCACAGACAGCTCTGGTCGAGTGTGCCTTGGTCCCCGGCGGGGGAGGCACCTGAGAACACTGGTAGGCATCTGAAATGGTCGACCTAATCCAACGGGCTAAGGTCGGCTTAGAAGCAGAGAGGCCCTTGCGCCGACCTGTGGTTAGCACAAAAAGAGAAGTGCACCACCTAAGAGCAGCGGTGCGAGACAGATAGATCCGGAGAGCACGCACCAGATCCAGAGTATGCAACGCTTTTTCAAAGCGATGAACAGGAGCCAGACAAAAGGAAGGTAGGTTAATGTCCAGGTTAAGGTGGAAAGGAGAGACCACCTTAGGAAGAAAGTCCGGAGTCGGACGGAGAACCACCTTGTCTTGATGAAAAACCAAAAAAGGTGACTCCAAAGAGAGCGCAGCCAAATCAGAGACTCTCCTGAGGGAAGTTATGGCCACCAGAAAGACCACTTTCTGTGAAAGACGAAACAAAGAAACCTCCCTAAGAGGCTCAAAGGGGGGTTTCTGCAAAACCGTGAGAACCAAATTGAGGTCCCAGGGATCCAAGGGCCCCCGGTAAGGCGGAATGATGTGAGACGCGCCCTGCATGAAGGTGCGGACCTGAGCCAGCCGGGCGAGACGCTGCTGGAACAGCACTGACAGAGCTGAGACTTGTCCCTTGAGAGAGTTGAGGGATAGTCCCAGCTGCAGACCGGACTGTAGAAAAGACAGAAGGGTCGGCAAGGAGAATGGCCAAGGAGGATGGCCGGAAGAGCGACACCAGGACAGGAAAATTTTCCAAGTCCTGTGATAGATCTTGGCGGAGGAAGACTTACGGGCCCGAGTCATAGTGGAGATGACTTCAGGAGGAATACCAGAAGCCGTCAAGATCCAGGACTCAAGAGCCACGCCGTCAATTTGAGAGCCGCAGAATTCAGGCGGAAAAACGGACCTTGTGAGAGAAGGTCTGGACGGTCCGGGAGATGCCACGGCACCTCTACGGACAGATGGAGCAGGTCTGGGTACCAAGCTCGCCTGGGCCAGTCCGGAGCAATGAGGATGACTCGACGGCCCTCCATTCTGATCTTGCGCAGGACTCTGGGCAAGAGAGCTAGAGGGGGAAACACGTAGGACAGACGAAACTGGGACCAGTCTTGAACCAGAGCGTCCGCGGCGAGTGCCTGAGGATAGTGGGAGCGAGCCACGTAAACGGGAACCTTGTTGTTGTGACGGGATGCCATTAGGTCCACGTCCGGAGTGCCCCATTTGCGGCAGATTGACTGAAAAACTGCCGGGTGCAGGGACCACTCGCCACTGTCCACGGTTTGACAGCTGAGATAATCTTCCTCCCAGTTTTCCACGCCTGGGATGTGGACTGCGGATATGGTGGACTTGGAGTCCTCCGCCCATTGAAGGATGCGTTGTACCTCCAACATTGCCAGGCAGCTGCGTGTCCTGCCTTGGTGATTGATGTAGGCAACCGCTGTCGCATTGTCTGACTGGACTCAGATGTGCCTGCCCGCCAACAGGTGGTGAAAGGCTAGGAGAGCTAGAAGCACAGCTCTGGATTCCAGCACATTGATTGAAAGGGCTGACTCGGACGGAGTCCAAGTGCCCTGCGCTCGGTGGTGGAGACATACCGCTCCCCAGCCGGATAGACTGGCATCCGTGGTGAGGATCACCCAGGACGGGGCCAGGAAGGAGCGCCCCTGGGACAAAGAGAGGGGCCGAAGCCACCACTGAAGAGAGCTCCTGGTCTGTGGCGACAGAGCCACCAACCTGTGCAAGGAGGAAGGCCGCTTGTCCCAACAGCGGAGAATGTCCAGCTGCAGGGGACGCAGATGGAACTGGGCAAAGGGAACAGCCTCCATTGACGCCACCATTTGACCCAGCACCTGCATCAGGCGCCTGAGGGAATAACGGCGGGGCCTCAGCAGAGAGCGCACCGCCAGTTGGAGGGACTGCTGTTTGACTAAGGGCAACTTCACAAGTGCCGGCAAAGTCTCGAACTGCATCCCTAGGTACGTGAGACTCTGGGTCGGAGTCAGAGTGGATTTGGGGAGATTGACAAGCCACCCGAATTGGGCTAGAGTGGCGAGAGTGAGCGAGACACTCCGCTGACAGTCCACGTTGGATGAAGCCTTGACTAGAAGGTCGTCCAGGTAAGGAATCACTGCCAACCCCTGTAGGTGCAGGACCGCAATCATTGCTGCCATGACCTTGGTGAATACCCGAGGAGCTGTGGCCAACCCGAAGGGGAGAGCCACGAATTGGAAATGTTCCTCTCCGATTGCAAAACGTAGCCAACGCTGGTGTGAAACTGCAATTGGCACATGCAGATAGGCATCTCTGATGTCGATGGATGCCAGGAAATCCCCTTGGGTCATTGAGGCAATGACTGATCGCAGAGACTCCATGCGAAAATGCCGCACCTGAACATGCTTGTTGAGAAGCTTGAGATCCAGGATGGGCCGGAAGGAACCGTCCTTTTTGGGGACTAGGAAGAGATTTGAGTAGAAACCTCTGAACAGTTCCCGGGCGGGAACCGGTACAATTACTCCGTTGGCCTGCAAGGATGCCACGGCCTGTGAGAAGGCGGCGGCCTTGGAGCAGGGGGGAGTTGAGAGAAAAAATCTGTTTGGCGGTCTGGAAGAGAATTCTATCCTGTAGCTGTGGGAGATGATATCCCTCACCCACTGATCGGAGACGTGTTGAAACCACGCGTCGCCAAAGTGGGAGAGTCTGCCACCGACTAAGGACGTTGCTGGCGCGGACAGATAGTCACGAGGAGGCTGCCTTAGTGGCAGCAGCTCCTGCGGACTTCTGTGGACGAGCTTTTGGGCGCCAGTTGGATTTCTGGTCCTTGGCTGAGTTAGTGGACAAGGCCGAGGGCTTAGAGGACGACCAGTTGGAGGAACGAAAGGAACGAAACCTCGACTGATTCCTGCCCTGGACAGGTTTCCTGGTTTTGGTTTGTGGCATGGAAGTACTCTTCCCGCCAGTAGCTTCCTTAATAATTTCATCCATCTGTTCACCGAACAGCCGGGACCCAGCAAAAGGGAGCCCAGCAAGGTACTTCTTTGAAGAAGCATCTGCCTTCCACTCTCGAAGCCACAAGATCCTGCGGATAGCGAGGGAATTAGCCGAAGCCACCGCAGTGCGGTGAGAAGCCTCCAGCATGGCAGACATGGCATAGGATGGAAAAGCTGAAGCTTGGGAAGTTAAGGTAACCATTTCGGGTATAGATTCCCTGGCGAGGGAATGCATCCCCTCTAGAGAAGCAGAGATGGCTTTGAGAGCCCACACTGCTGCAAAAGTCGGGGAGAACGAGGCCCCCGCCGCTTCATATACGGATTTGGCCAGAAGGTCAATCTGGCGGTCAGTGGAATCCTTAAGGGAGGTGCCATCAGCCACCGACACAACGGTCCGGGCTGAGAGTCTAGACACCGGGGGGGTCTACCTTTTGGGGAATGAGCCCACTCCTTGACCACCTCAGGTGGAAAGGGAAAGCGGTCATCAGAACCACGCTTTGGGAAGCGTTTGTCAGGACAGGCCCTGGGCTTGGTCACAGCGGCCTGAAAACTGGAGTGGTTAAAGAACACACTCTTTACTCTCTTAGGCGAGGTAAACTGGTGCTTTTCTACCAGAGAGGGTTGCTCCTCTGACACTGGCGGATTTAGATCCAGTACAGAATTAATGGACGCAATCAAATCACTAACATCTGATTCACTTTCGGACAGATCAATGGGGCACATGGAGTTAACCTCCGAGCCCCCCGTAAAGGCATCCTCCTCGTCCTGCGAGTCAGCTCCTGAATCAGAGCCGCGGGACGAGGAAGGAGAGGGAACCCTGCGTCTCTTCTTAGAAGGACGGGGTCTGGGACCAGATGATGAATCCTCTGTGAGCTCCGGTCCTGAGAGACCCCTAGCAGCAGAGGCACCCTGTGAAAGGGGCTGATGCATGTTCAGCAAAGTCTTGGACAGAAGTCCCATGGAGTCAGCAAAAGACTGGGACATAGACCTAGAAAAGGTTCTGCCCAAGCCGGGGGTTCAGCCACAGGAGCAGGGGCAGCCTGAGAGACCACTGGGGGGTGAGACTCCAGGCTGAGGCACCGCCAGGTTAGAGCAGGCATCACAATGTGGGAAGATGCTCGGTTCAGGCAGCAGGAGCTTACATGCAGTGCATACTGAATAAAGCTTTGGAGCCTTGCTCCTCGTGTGAGACATGCTGCTGGAGTGGGGGCTCTGCCAGAGAATGACCCCCAGAGAGTATAATCAGAGGTCCACAACCGGAGACCGGTTGTGGCTTACCAGACCGCTGGAGCGGTGTTGTGTGCCCTCCAGATCCCGAAGCCCGGACCCCCAAGCACAGCACCTCAGCAGAGATGCTGCAGACCAGCTATGCAATGTACTGATCGCAGAGAGAACGCTGATAAAATGGCCGCCGGAGCGAAGAGAGGGGGCGGGGCTTGCTTGAGGAGCGGGATCTGGAGGGCCAAAGAGACCTACAGGGGAGGGGACACACACTGTAGTGGGAAGCGTCCCTCCCCTGTGTAGAACGGCCGCCGGGCGGAGCCGAGCCTGTCCCTCTGCATGAGTGACATGCGAGGGCAGTGAAACCGAAACTAGGCCTCCGGCGAAGCCGGGGCCTAAATTTGAGCGGAGCGGCCGGCGCGCAGGCACCATCGGCGCGGTTCTCAGGCGACAGCTAGAGAACCCGCCGGAAATGTCAGAAGACTCAATCAGCACACTCTCCCACAACAATAAAGTACAGGGACCCCCAATATATAAACGTCTCAGGTACTTAGCTTGCTGAGACGCAGGGTTCCAAGTCCCTGGGGATGAGTGCTCCGGTCCAGCAGGGTCCTGAAGGGCTGCGGATGGAGACCGGTCTCCTGCCAAGCATGGAGACCGTGCTGGCTCCCACTTCAAGCCAGAGCCCATGAGGGATGATGAAGGAGCACGGCATGTAAGGCTCCAAGCCTAGGAATCAACCTTACAACACCGCCGACACAGTGGGGTGAGAAGGGACATGCCGGGGGTCCAGACGTGGACCCCACTCTTCAATCTCGTTCCAAAAGGAATAATCATATGAGAATGCATGTGTGGATGTATGCCTCCTGAACACAAAGCGATAAACTGGCTGAGTCTGCTCGTCAGGGGGTGTATAAGCTCAGAGGGAGGAGCTACACTTTTAAGTGTAGTACTTTGTGTGTCCTCCGGAGGCAGAAGCTAAACACCCATGGTCTGGGTCTCCCAAAGGAACGATAAAGAAAACTCTGGCCGGACCCACCAAACCCAAACATATGCAGGTTCAACCATCTCGAATTGTGAATAGTGAATCCTGTCTGTAATGGTAATGAGAATAAGAAAACTGATGGCCCTTCCTAACAGACAAGTGTGAACAGGTGCATACTGAACATGAAATATACTAACAAATAAACAGCTGCACTCTGAGATGCTGAGGTATACAGACATTCAATATGGGAACTTGGATATACATTACTGCTAAGGAAATAAATGTACAAATTGAGGCACTTCATGTATAAAAAAGGCCAGTTTTATGTGAGCCCAGCAGCCAACATCAAGGCATATCTCGTATGCTGGATCCTTACCTAATGATTCCTCTACTTGGACTGAACAGCCTACAATTTTATGGGCAGGCAGAACCCTGCTAATAGGAAGTTAAAAATCACCTTAAGCAGATGGGAAGGACTGCTCAGTCAGAAATTATGACCCCATAATCCAAAATAAGAAAACTGATGGCACTTCCTAACAGACAAGTGTGAACAGGTGCATACTGAACAGGAAATAAACTAACAAATAGACTGCTGCACTCTGACACGCTAAGGTACACAGACATCGAATATAGGAACTTGGACATGCATTAGTGTTAAGGAAATAAGTTTAAAATTTGTTTTGTTTTTTTTTTGCACGTCAGGTTATTTTATTACGAACAACCCATAATAGGGCTGATGGAAAGGGGAGAAATAACTACAACCCCAAAAATGAAGAGCCCCAGAGGGGCAATTAAACAAACATAACAGGATTAAAAGGGAAAACTGAAGTGATCAGGTAAGAGGAGCGAATCAAAGACCATGAATAAGGAATAAGTAAAGGGGTGATGGCTACTGCCCGTATACACTCTCATCACTGTACGCAATATACAGGAAGCAGTCCTCTTCATGGTGTTCCTGGTAGAGTTGTCCCATGGTGGCGCTGGTTGGGGGGATGACGTTGTTGACGAAGAAGAACAGAGCGTCTTCCGCACGTAAGTGAATCCTTTTCCTGATGAGAAAGTAAAACTGGCCAACTGTAAGATCTGAGGGCACCAGATATTTCTTCTTGTCCAGATCTCCGATCCTCGTCTTTGGAGCCTTCTCAACAATCACCGGCACCCGGTCCGGGTACTTCTTACGGATCTTCTCTCCCTCTGACCGCCGCTTCTCGAACGTGTGCTCCTCTTTATAAACGAACTTCATGTCGGCGTCGGCGGCTGCGGCTGAGACTGACGGAGGAGCCAAAATTTGAGTTTTATGTGAGCCCAGCAGCCAGCATCAAGGCATATCTCGTATGCTGACTCCCTACCTAATGATGCTTCTACCTGGCCCTTTTTTGTGCGCCAAGTGTCTCAATTTTTACATTTAGTTCCTTAGCTGTAGTGCATTGCCAAGTTTCAATATTCAATGTCTGTATACCTTAGCGCAGGGGTTTCAAACTCGGCTGAGTATAAGGGCTGCACATAGAAAAGAAATAATTTGGGGGGCCGCATTCTTTTCAGGACAAAGTGACATTTTTATTGGTACCCTATTGTTATTCTATACACCTTTGGATCACTGTTTTTGAACATTTTTCGTTTATTATAAGAAATGTACAGTCTTTTTACGAAAATATATATATATATATATATATATATATATATATATATATATATATATGTATATATATATATATATATATATATATATATATATATATATATATATATATATATATATATATATATATATATATATATATAACATTGTTGCTGGTAATGGCCCCCTTCCTGTTCCCCTTCTTCTAGCAATGTGCACCATCCTGCTTCCCCATTCTGCAGTAACGTGCCCATCCTTGTCCTCTTGTAGTAATGTGTTCATCCTTATTTCCATCCCATAGTAATGTGCTCATCCTTGTCCCCTTCTTGTCGTAGTGTGCGCCATCCTTGTCCCCATCCTGTAGTAATATGCCCCATCCTGGTCCTCATCCTGTAGTAATGTGCCCCATCCTGGTCCTCATCCTGTAGTAATGTGCCCCATCCTGGTCCTCATCCTGTAGTAATGTGCCTCATCCTTGTCCCCATTTTGTAGTAATGTGCCTCATCCTTGTCCCCATTTTGTAGTAATAAGCCCATCCTGGCCATCATGCTGTAGTAATGTGCCCATCCTGCTCCCATTGCTGTAGTAATGTGCCAATCCTTGTCCCCATTCTGAAGTAATATGCCCATCTTTGAGCCTATCCTGTAGGAATGTCCCCCATCCTGTAGCATTGTGCCCATCCTTGTCCCCTCTTCTTGTAGCAATGGCCCATCCTGGTCCTGTTGTGCCATCACACACACACACATGTGCAGCCTCAGCAGGAAACACACACACACACACACACACACACACACCCCAAAACTTTATTCTCATTTGTCATCCGTTCCCTCAGCGTCTTTTTTCCTCATTGCTTCATATGGCCCGCAGGCATGTGGATCTGGTAACGATCGCAGCCACTGTCATCGCTTCATCTAAACTTCAGATGATCTTTTTGCTGCTGCCAAGCACAGACAAGTTTTCTATAACAGCCGCAGGCCAATCAGAGGCAAGCAACTAAAGTCAAACGCATCAGTTGCTTGCCTCTGATTGGCCGGCGGCAGAACTGAGTTGTGCAGAGAGAACTTGACTCTGCAGCACCGGCAAAACATTAATCTGGAAGTAAGCTCGGACGGCTGCGGCCCCTGCACCGGCCGCGAACGTGACCGGGTCCAAAGGCCTGTGGGCCGCAAGAAGCAGCCTGAGGGGCCGCTTGCAGCCCCCGCGTTTGAGAACTACTCTGCCTTAGCATCTCAAGAGTGCAGCTGTTTATTTATGATGGTAATTAGACTGCCGAAAAGGTATCTGTACAGAACAGGAAGCATGACCCTTATATTAGGCTTAGCGGGCGGAATGAAAATTGCATGTTTTTTTGTTTTGTTTTAATTACAGTGATATAGAAAACTGTAAAAGAAAAAAATGAATATATTATCAAACTTTATAGATGAGTGAATAAATTCTCAGGACCGTGTCTCAGCGGCCAGATCAGTATGCTGGATGGGAGCCCTGTAAATCCCCTCCCGCCGGCTGGCATCCCCAGCTCCTGTTGTAAGTAGCCGGGCTGTGACCAAGGATGCAGACAGGAGGAGGTTCACCGAGCTCCCGAATTTCCCATAGACTGTGCCTGATATCAGAGGTGTGTATCTCACATGTTAATAAGACGGAGGTACAAGTTCACAGACAACGTTGTGCAGCAGCTGGGGATAAAGCAGACTCTTTACCAAATCCAAGACAGATAATTTGCACTAACCAGAATGATTGGCATTAAGTTGTCCCCTGCTATAAGTAATACGGAGGATTATATGCCGATATGAGAAGCCAATATCTGAATATACGCACATTGTCTGCTGAAGGCTCCCGGGATCTAATTATTGGTTCCTCATATATTTTTCTGTACGTGGAGAGAGAGCCAAGAATTCCTGGATTTACAAAGTCTATCAATGCATAAAACTCCTGGAGGTCGTTCTGGACCGGAGTACCTGCGAGAAAGCAAAGTACAAGTACGTAAATCTATGTATATTCTGCAATGGAAGTGATAAATACTAACGAATAAAAAAATATAAGGTTGCGTTGTCTTTCCCCATCAAATCCTAAAACGTGCGATTCAGATATTTAGGGGAGGTGGGAAATAGGTACAGAATCCCACAAAAATGTCTGTTATTTCACCCTTCTTTTCTGCTCGATTTCTAAAACTGAACATGGACAAAACAGAATTCATTATCTTTCCTCCTATTCACTCAATGCCCCCAACCGACCGATACATCAATGTCAATGGCTGCTCACTCTCCCCAGTCCTGTGTGCTCGCTGCCTGGGAGTAACTCTAGACTCTGATCTCTCCTTCAAGCCACACATCCAAGCCCTCTTCACCTCCAACTCAAAAATATTTCCCGGATCCGTACATTCCTTTCCCAAGAAGCTGCAAAACCCCAAGTGCATGCCCTCATCATCTCCCGTCTGGACTAGTGCAACCTCCTCCTCTGTGGCCTCCCTTCTAACAGTCTCGCACCCCTACAATCTATTCTAAGCTATGCTGCCGACTAATCCACCTGTCCCCCCCGCTACTCCCCGGCCTCTCCTCTCTGCCAATCCCTTCACTGGCTTCCTATTGCCCAACGACTCCAGTTCAAAGCCCTAACCATGACCTACAAAGCCATCCACAACCTGTCTCCTCCCTACATCTCTGATCTAGTCTCCCGGTAATTACCTGCATATAACCTTCGATCCTCACAAGATCTCCTTCTCTGCTCCCCTCTCATCTCCTCTTCCCACCATCGCATCCAAGATTTCTCCCGTGCCTCCCCCATACTCTGGAATGCTCTGCCACAACACATCAGACTCTCGCCTACCTTGACAAGCTTTAAAAGGAACCTGAAGACCCTCCTCTTCCGACAAGCCTACAACCTACAATAACCCTCAGTCTGATACAACGCCGCACAATCAACTCTACCCTAACCTACTGTATCCTCACCTATCCCTTGTAGACTGTGAGCCCTCACGGGCAGGGACCTCTCTCCTCCTGTACCAGTCTGTGTCTTGTATTGTTTATGATTATTGTATTTGGAATGAAATAAATGGTGCGATAAATAATAATAATAATAATAATAATAATAATAAATACGGCCAAAATGACTGCTTCCACAAAGGTGTAGACCTGAATAAGACGCCTATATTATGTATCCAAATGCACTGGCCCACAGCACCATAAAAAAGCAACACATAAATAAAAGGCGTAAGGCAAAAATCTGAGACAAAACTACGTCTTAATTATGACATCTACAAGAAAATACACAGATGATATCAGTATAAAGACAACATAAGATCACGGGAATAGAGATCTACAAGGCTGGAAAACGGTAAAGGATGGCAGTGCATAACCACAAGGACAACGATAAAACAAATATTTGCTTGCTGTGAAAGAAACAGTATAGCAAATAAAATAGAGCCAAGGGATATAAGGTAATAATCGACTCTTCAAATGTGTGAACCTACCAGAAAGGCTGAAAACACTCAGAAAACAATGTAGTAAACACCCTTTAAAGAGGCAAATTAAAAAAGAGTTACCACCGCACGTTTCGCTTGGAACGCTTCATCTGGGGGTCTGCCTTTTATAAGATACAATATATTTATTTTGATGTTTTAGTGTTACTCTTTTTTTTAATTAATATAGATGGTCGATTTGTTTTCAATAAAATATTTTTTTCACATTTATCTATTTGTGTAATGGAGTTAGGGATAGTGCCTTAGCTTTTTTAGTAACTAGTCTTCAGGGGATTTCATTATCCCATACTGACATGTGTTTTCATATCGTAAGTATACCCTTCTAGTATACAGGTTATAGGTATGAACACAAGCCTTTTAAAAAGGTCTATGGATGTCAAAAAATCAACGTCCCCTACATTATTCCTTCACGTCACCCACAATAGCCAATATATAGAGCAAATAGCAAGCAGAAGCTCTCAATCTGGTAGATTCAGTCCATCAGATGATACTGTACAATGACAACCATGTAAATGAATGTCCGCACGTACTAAAACCTTCAACTTTCCCATAGTGGGGGCAAATTTGGGGAATCAAAACAGGCAACTGAAACCTACGTGCTGAGGAAGGGGGGGTAGCTCTCATATTAGAGGGTTTGCCTTTGATGAGACAACCACTCCAGAACCTATATTAGTGAAGAAGGCCCAGGCTGTCAAAAAATGGACAAAGAGACATTAAGAAATTGTGAATAATGCATTTTGCGAGTTTATATAGAGAGGAACGGGGGAAACCTACCAGACAGGATGATCCTTCTGCTGCAGGACAAGCCGCTGAGCGCTGACGTCGTCTTTATGGAGCTGTTCTTTAGCCGATGGCCCTCGTCACAGATGATGAGGTCGAAGCTCAGGTTCTGCAACTGTTCCAGGGAGCGCAACAACATCTCGTAGCTGATGATCAGCACCGGATACAAAGGAGAACCGAGGAATTCCTCCACTTTGTGATCCTAGAGACACCGACACAAAACGCATCCTGGCCATAGATAAATACGCCGTACTCAGAGTGCACAAAGGAGAAAAGGCTCCCGGCCATTCCCTAAGCTACAAATTAGGGTGCCCTGTCTAAGGATGCTCCAGCCTGAGCGAAGCGTGGATTCAATATGAAGACTATGGACCGGATTTATCATTTCTGGGGATTTTTAAGTCACTTTTCTTTTTTTTTTTTATCTGGCGGCATTTGTTTTTCGTACTTAATTCTTCATTGTGGGACACAAGGTTCATGAATTTTCAGCAAAATCAAAAATGCTCTTTAATTTTACCCTTTTTTTTCTCTCGACATCTTAAAGGGAACCTGTCAGGTAATTTGTGTTCTAAGGCTAGTTTCACACTTGCGTTGTGCGGCATCCGTTGCATTGCATTGTGTGACGGATGCAACGGATCGTACAAAATAACGCGATCCATTATAGTTATTTTTTCTTGACTTTACATATCTGGGCATGTGCAGTTGTGTAAAGACGGTTGCGTTAACGAAATCCATCAACTGACGGATTCTAACGGAATCCGCCACCATAGGCGTCCATTATAAAGACAACGGACGCCGACGGAATCCTGCCGGTTGTGTTTTTTTGACACTCCACCAAGCGCAGAAAAACGCTACATGCAGCGCTCCATCCGCTAGGCGGATGCAACACGGTGTCGGCTGCAACGCAAGGCCATCCGTTGCTATCCGTAGCTAATAGAAGTCTATGAGGAATAAAACTGTTTCCTGCAACGGTTACCATAATTCCTCAAGGCGGCGGATAGCAACGGATGCCATTCAACGCAAGTGTGAAACTAGCCTAACTTAGTAGCAGGGTGATATGTGGCCTAGTAACCCCTTCCTACCCATCCCTGTGTTGTAATAATGTGTAATGTGAATGTATAAAAAAGTGTTTTCTTACTTATGTGTTCGCTAAGTACATGAGCAGGGGCTCTAGCCCCATGGGTGTCGCATCGCCCTGTGGGCGTGAAACCATGGATTTACATGAGCGATGTGACTGTCACTACTTCAGATCCCGCGTGCGCGCGCTTACCATTCCTGCAGCCTTGCTTGCTTCTCGTCTTCAGAGGCGCTCTGCACATGACCGGAACCGCAGGAGTCTTCTGAGCATGCGCAGAGCGCATTTGGAGACAAGAATCAAGCAAGGCTGTGGGAATGATAAGCGTGCGCACGCGGGATCTGAAGTAGTGATGGTCACGTCGCTCATGTAAATCCATGGTATCACGCCCACAGGGGCGTGATACCATGGAAAACATGCGAACACCCACAGGGCGATGCGATGCCTATGGGGCTAGAGCTTCTGATTATTTACATAGGTAATAAAACACATTTTTATACATTCACATTACACACAGGGATGGGTAGGAAGGGGTTACAAGCACACACATCACACTGCTACTAGGTTAGAACACAAAAGACCTGACAGGTTACCTTTAATATCAAAACGTTGCGTGCTCCGTTAAACGTCAGAAAATGTGTGCAAACATTCCAGGTGTACATGAAATCACTGCAGGGAGGGAGGCCGGAGTATTTACACCAAAAATCTGCAACTTTTGATTTGAAGGCTGCGTGCCCACAATCAGTGTTTCCAGCGTTTCGGATGTAGCGCGCCGAGTCCAAAACGCTGCGTTGTACAGTACAAGCACAGTGGATGGGATTTCTAGAAATACCGTGCCCACTGTGCTTGTTTTTTTCCGTAGCAAACACTGACCTGAGGAGCGTCTTTCCAAGCCGCAGCCGGTCAATTGTTTGTTGCCTATTCTATTGCGTCCTCCGCTCCGTAGGGAGAACACAGCGAGAAGACCGCAGCGCACCGAACCATGATTGTGGGCATGAGCAGCTGCGGTCTCCTGCGGAGGAGACATGCAACCCCGCAGGTCAGGACCCGCTTCGTCCAGAACGCAGTAAGTCCTGATCATGGGCACATACCCTAAGAAGTTGCAATTGATGACTCTATGGAGACCTGAGACCTCAGCCACAATGATAAACAGGAAATGAACAAGTGAACACGTTTAAAAAAAAAAGAGAAAAACACAAATTAAAAAAAGAAAAATGCGCAAAAAGTAGCCAAAATAAAAGCACAAATGCAATAATGAATCAGGGCCCTGACTTTCTATTGAGATGAATGGCTCAAAGTGTAGTGTAGAGTGAGGAACTGAAAAGTCATATATACAAGTCTGAGCAACGATGCCACGTAATGTATCTGTATTTTGGGGGTGGGGGGGGGGATTTCATGTTTTTCTCTTGTTGGCTAGAGTGGAAATATCAACCACAAAAGTAGATTTCCTGATCTTAAAAAAACAAAAACAAACAAACAACATTTTTTTAAGAAAAGTATCATGGACTGTACATGTTGTCTGTGGGTGACTAACATATCGCCTGTTTATGTAGGGTACGTACGCCTCGTACAGAAAGGGGACTATTATAGGGATTAAGTAGTACCTGATCCACGGCAAACACTCTCATTCGCTCTATTCCCAACCACTTCTGAAACTCTTTCCTCCAGTTCTTCACCAGGCTCCCCGGGGTCACAATCAGAGCCTTCTTCAGGACAGGTTTCCCTCCATAGGGACCTTGACGTAGAAGAGTCCAGATCAAGCAGATACACTGAAGCGTTTTTCCTAAGCCCATCTCATCAGCGAGGATTGCTCCACATTGGCCACTGACTCTGTAAAAATAAATTATCAATCTGATGCTCAATCGAGTCTCAAGCTGTGGCGAGAGCACACACTTATCATTACTGATTTGTCTTCAGTACATTGAAGGGGTTATCTGGGACAATTTTATTTTTTAACTATGGGCTTAAGAACTAACAGGCAGGTAAGCTGCTAACTACTTGTCTGTTCCACCAAGCGCCGGAACAGAAGGGTCACAGACTGCTCCTGTCAGCGATTCTGCTGCTTGACGTCACAGAGTAGGTCTTCCTCTTCCTGGCTGTTCTGTTGATTGCTGACATAAAGCTGATTGACAGCCGGCGGCTCCCCGCAGTTAGGTACAAGGGAGCTGTGAATAAGCATGACATCAGTAGTCACGTCCCATCGACAGAGCAGAGCTTATAGAGGTTTTCCACCACTTTAACAATGATTGCCTGTCCTCAGGATAGGTCATTAATGTCTGATCAGCCGGGGTCTGACACTCGGCACCACCGCCAATCAGCTGACCTTGGTGCCGGTAGCCAGAAATGCTCAGATCCAGAGTTGCCTCATCTTCTGATAGTGGACGGGTACTGCACATCCGCCTCCTATTGATCTGAATAGGAAGCTGATGAGCAATACCCAGCCGCAGCTACTATCAGAAGACAGTAATTCCGAAGCGGAGCATTTCCAGCTGCCTGCTGCCACCGGGACCAAGTGCAGCTGATCTGCAGGGGTGCGGGGTATCGGACCCCAGCCGATCAAACATTGATGACCTATACTATGGATAAGCAATCAATATAAAAGTAGTGGACAACCCCTGTAAGAGAAGCAGTGCTCTGTTGACGTGGCATCACCAGGAGCCGAAGAATCACACACTGAAGCCATTTGAAAAACGCTGCAATTCTCAAATTGTCAGGAAAAAATAACAATGCGTGTGCAGGCGATTTCTGAGTCTCACTGGTCTGATGACCTCTGTCACTAAACTGTGAGTCATGGACAATCCCTTTAAGTTTTGAGTCCATAGTGCATATTTTCAGACAAATCCAGCCCTTTAATTGTGAGAGGGTGAGAGTGTATTAGTGACCTTTATCCACCGTGAAATGCTGCAAACGCTTATTTACTGTTCATTGTATGCATTATTACTGACCAGCCACAAGAGGCCGCTGATTTGAATCTACATTCGAATGTTTGGTTGCTATAGCAACATCTCAATGAACTTCTCCACTGGACTTAGAGGTCTGAGGAGGCGCTGTGTGTGAGCTGCAGGGAAAGCGAGAGGTGTGCGTAACGGAAAGGAGCCGCCGCAGAAACACAAGTGAATTGAGAGATTTGTGTTAGCGTTTAGCGACGAGGACCGCAATGCCTTTGCCGGAGATCACCATTCTCATGGGAGGATCGCAAAGTCTCTTGTTATGGCAGCTGGACACCATAGTACACGGGTACGGTAGGCTGGGTCCAGGACTGTGTGCACACTACACTATATTTTGGTACCAACAACGCCTATCTGTTCTGGATAGGCCTGCTATATGCACACAGTAACACTTGCCGGCTCTGCTGTGTCAGTTTACAGTTACATTAAAAATCTTAAAGGGACAGTGCCACACATTTGCATTGACTGTTGCTCTCCAACACTGTGCTGCTGAGCTGTGTGGTTTGCCTTCCCACTTTTACTATCTGCCTTCTCTGTGAGGCTTCAGAAACTAAGGGTATTCAGTGGTTTATGGGATTTGTTAATGTTTAGGTGGATAAGTTGTAAGCTCCTGTGCTGCACCACTGGTAGGGCATGTACACACACACACACACACATACACACTGTGAGACTGTGACCGGGGTTATCTATGACGGCCGGTATGTCTCACCCAGGTTGTGCTCACTCCATGATAGAAAGTGAACCCACTATAGGGTTAATGCTGTTTCCCTACAGACTGAAGGAAGGGTTAAATAGAATCAGGAACAAGGGCAGGTGTGCCGGGTGTGGGGAAGTGAACAGAACTCCCTGAGTTTTCTGCTGGAGAGGCACCTGTATTGTGTTATGGACTTTTGTTTTGGACATTAAAACCGTGTGCTGTGAACCTTGATGCCTGGATCCCGTGTCTTCTGCTGCGCAGCCGACCGTGCTACCTCACATATGGTGGAGAATGCGGGCATCACAGCCGGTGAGGTGTAGCATCCATCCCTGGTGACCCAGCAGCGCATGTCCTGGATTCGAGCGGCTATACTACAGCCCAAACCAGGCGACGCCATGGAGGACATACTAAAGCATTTGGCTCAGGCTAATGCACAGCAACAACAGACCAATGCACACCTGCTCCAATCCTTGCAAGTGCAGGAAAAAAAATTCCAAGAACAGATGGATCAGGCCAATGCACGTCAGCAGCAATCCTTGCAAGTGCAGGACAAAAGGCACCAAGAACAGATGGAGCAGGCCAATGCACGTCAGCAGCAAGCCTTGCAATTGCAGGAAAAAAGGCACCAAGAACAGATGGTTCTCCTGGCCAAGTCGATCCGTGCCGGACCGGCAGCAACAACCCCGGGACCGGGTGATGACGGCAGCGTCCGGAAAGCGGTGAGACAAGCGTTGCAAAAGATGACCCCGGGGGACGATGTGGAAGCGTTCCTGGCGGTGTTTGAGCGGGTGGCCGAGCGGGAAAAGCTGCCGACCCCCCAGTGGGCTGAGGTATTGTCACCCTATCTGACGGGGGAACCCCAAAAAGCGTACCTGGACCTCGGTACCGAGGACGCCATTGACTATGTGACCCTAAAAGCCGAAATACTGGCACGGTTGGGGGTGAATACCTATGTACGGGCTCAGCGGGTAAATCAGTGGTTCTATGAGGAAGCCAAACCCGTACGCTCCCAGGCCTATGACTTGTTGCATCTTGTAAAAAAATGGTTGCAGCCTGACACTCTGAGCCCGGCGCAGATGGTGGAAAGGGTAGTAGTGGATCGTTTTGTGCGCACTTTACCCGTCACCGTTCAACGGTGGGTAGGACAGGGTGACCCGAGTACCCTGGACCAGTTAGTGTCCCTGGTAGAGCGGCATGTGGCTACGCAGGACTTGATACGGGACACTGAGACTTTGCGTACCGCCCGTCGGTCCGGCCCCTCCAAGCCTAGGGCCAAGGACCCACCGCCGACAACGGTGCAGGAGTCCCCTACCGTCCCGCCTGAGGCCGCGGCCGCCAATCCTGAGGTCCGGAAGGTTCTGTACCCTAAACGACAACCCGTCAAGGGGGTTTCCGTCCCCCTTAGATGTTGGCGGTGCCAGCGGGTGGGACATATGGAAGCCCAGTGTCCACTCACCACGGAGCCCATGGATTGTGGGGTTACCCGGCGGGGTTCAATGTATGCTCAGGTGGTGTGTACCGCTGACCTGGTCTCCCCAGAGACGGAGCCCCACTTGTGCCAAATACAGGTGAATGGATGTCCGGTTACAGGATTGTTGGATTCCGGAAGCATAGTGACCCTTGTGCGATCCACCTTGAGGGCTAAAGTAAAGGCCACAGGACGTACCGTGGGGGTGGTTTGCATACATGGGGACCGCCGAGACTATCCCACGGGGATTGTCACCATCACAGCACCTTGCGGTCAGGTGCAACATGAGGTGGGACTTCTTAACACTCTTCCTTATGACGTGATCCTAGGAAGGGATCTGCCCTATTTTTGGACTTTATGGAAGGGACCCCCTAAGTCTCCTCAGATATTGGTCAGTCCGGGACCTGAGCCCTACAATCCTGAATCCGGGACACCTGCCGTAGGGGTCCCCATGATAGGGACAGAATGTGAACCCGATAGGTCGCCCCTAGAGGTATTGGCAGGAGAGGCTGAGACGGTCGAACCCATCCCGGAGTTGGAGGCGTCCCCGGATACGTTTGGGACTGCCCAACTCCAGGACCCTACATTAATACATGCCCGGAGTCAGGTGACAGTAATTGACGGGGTGGCACAGCTGCCCGGTGCCCAGGTAAGGTACCCCCATTTCGCTCTTAAGCAGGATTTACTCTACCGGGTAGATGAAATACGGGGCGTGGGGGTAGAGCAGTTGGTGGTGCCCCAGCCGCATCGTCGGCGGGTCCTCGACTTGGCTCATAAACACCTGATGAGTGGCCACCTGGGGGTCAAGAAAACGCAGGAGCGAATATTGCAAAGGTTCTATTGGCCCGGAGTCTTTGGGGAGGTAAAACGGTTCTGCGAAACCTGCCCGGAGTGTCAGCTTACCGCACCCCTGACCCATTTTCGCAGTCCGTTGGTACCGTTACCCATTATAGAAGTCCCTTTTGAACGGATAGGGATGGATCTGGTGGGGCCCCTCGTAAAGTCCGCTCGAGGGCACCAACACATCCTAGTGATCGTTGACTATGCCACCCGGTATCCCGAGGCGATACCTCTCAGACATACTGCAGCAAAGCTTATAGCTCGGGAGTTGTTTGCTGTGTTCTGCCGGGTGGGGTTGCCCAAGGAGATCCTTACGGATCAGGGGACCCCATTCATGTCTAAAGTGACCAAAGAGCTATGCCGGCTACTCCAGATCAAGCAGTTGCGTACGTCTGTGTACCATCCTCAAACGGACGGTTTAGTGGAGCGTTTCAATAAAACCCTGAAAACCATGCTAAAAAGGGTGATTTCAAAAGACGGGAAAGACTGGGATATGATGCTTCCCTATTTGATGTTTGCCATCCGTGAGGTGCCACAGGCATCCACGGGGTTTTCGCCTTTTGAGTTGTTATACGGGCGACATCCCCGGGGATTGTTGGACCTGGCAAAGGAAACATGGGAGCAAGAGCCCACCCCCCATAAAAGTGTGATTGAACACATTTTGGGTATGCAGAACCGCATAAGCGCGGTCATGCCAATTGTGAAGGAGCATTTACAGGAGGCTCAGGCCGCGCAAAGCGGCCGCTACAATAGACAAGCCACCGTGCGGACCTTTAAACCCGGGGATCGGGTGTTGGTATTAATCCCCACGGCGGAGAGTAAATTCCTGGCTCAGTGGCAAGGCCCCTACGAGATAAAGGAAAGAGTCGGGGTGGTTAACTATAAAGTATTGCAGCCCGGTAGGCGGAAACCTGAACAAATATACCATGTCAACCTATTAAAACCCTGGCAGGAACGGGAAAGCCTGATGGCTGTTTTTTCCCCATCTCCCTCCCCTTCGGGTCCTTCACCTCCGGCTCCAGCGACCTCCGGAGAGGACGAACCGGAAGTAAGGATTGGAGAAGCCCTCACCAAGACTCAGAGGCGAGAGGCCAGACGGTTGGTTCAGCAGAACCCCGATGTCTTCTCCGAGCTGCCCGGTAGGACCAGTCTGATACGACATGATATTGTCACCGAGCCCCACCTGAAGGTACGCCTGAAGTCATACCGGGTACCGGAGGCTCGACGACAAGCCATATCGGAGGAAGTAAAGACAATGTTACGCCTGGGGGTCATCGAAAAATCCCGGAGTGAATGGGCTAGTCCGATCGTCCTAATACCAAAACCCGATGGCTCCTTAAGGTTCTGCAATGACTTTAGGAGATTGAACGAAATATCCAAGTTCGATCTCTACCCCATGCCCAGAGTGGATGAGCTGATTGATAGGCTGGGACAGGCGCGGTATTTTACCACGCTCGACCTGACCAAGGGGTACTGGCAGGTGCCACTGACGGAGTCCGCCAAGGAGAAAACCGCTTTTGTTACGCCGGAGGGTCTCTTCCACTATGTTGTCTTGCCTTTTGGGTTACATGGCGCTCCAGCCACGTTCCAGAGGTTGATGGACTTAGTGCTGGAACCCCACCAGGCGTATGCATCAGCGTACCTTGATGACATCATTATTTACAGCTCCGAGTGGCAGACCCACTTGGAACAGGTACAAGCGGTGGTGGACGCGCTTCGAACAGCCGGACTGACAGCCAATCCCAAGAAATGTGCATTGGGACTCACGGAAGCCCGCTACTTGGGCTACGTGATAGGCCAAGGAGTGATTAAGCCCCAAATTAACAAGGTTGAGGCGATCCAGAAGTGGCCTAGACCCCTGACCACGAAGCAGGTTAGGGCCTTCCTGGGTATCGTGGGGTACTACAGGAGGTTTGTAAAGGATTTTGCGAGACTATAAGCCCCCTTGACGGACCTTCTCAAAGGCAAGAAGTCCGTCATGGTGCGCTGGACTCCGCAGGCCGAGGACTCCTTCCGGGCCCTGAAGGAGGTCCTGTGCGGACAGCCCGTTCTGGTCAACCCTGATTTCCGGAAGGAGTTCATAGTACAGACTGACGCCTCGGAGATCGGTCTGGGGGCAGTGCTGTCTCAGGTGGTTCAGGGGGAGGAACACCCCGTCACCTTCTTAAGTAGGAAGCTCACCCCTCCCGAGCGGAATTATAGCGTAGTGGAGAAGGAGTGCCTGGCGATCAAGTGGGCCTTGGAGTCCCTACGCTATTACCTGCTGGGACGGCAGTTTCGCTTGGTGACGGATCACTCTCCACTGGTCTGGATGAGGTCCGCCAAGGAACGGAATGCCCGGGTTACCCGGTGGTTCCTTTCTCTGCAGAACTTCCGGTTTACGGTTGAACACCGGGCCGGTAGGTTGCAGGGCAACGCCGATGCCTTGTCCCGCGGGCCGTGTTTGATGGCTGGAGTTCAACCCCGCGCGCTTGAACTGAGGGGGGGGGTATGTGAGACTGTGACCGGGGTTATCTATGACGGCCGGTATGTCTCACCCAGGTTGTGCTCACTCCATGATAGAAAGTGAACCCACTATAGGGTTAATGCTGTTTCCCTACAGACTGAAGGAAGGGTTAAATAGAATCAGGAACAAGGGCAGGTGTGCCGGGTGTGGGGAAGTGAACAGAACTCCCTGAGTTTTCTGCTGGAGAGGCACCTGTATTGTGTTATGGACTTTTGTTTTGGACATTAAAACCGTGTGCTGTGAACCTTGATGCCTGGATCCCGTGTCTTCTGCTGCGCAGCCGACCGTGCTACCTCACAACACATACACACATACACACACACACACACACACACACACTTGCTCCTGCTTCCCAGAGGTATTACCAGGTATTAGGCGACTGTTCAGACAGTCCCTTGGTTAGGCAAAGGTTGGTGAGAAGGCGACAAATATTGCCATTTTGGGTGGCGCAGCCGGCATTAGGCCTTGTATTTATATTGTTCTGTTTTATGCATGTTTTTTTTCTGTTCTTGTAAAGTACAGGAATCATTTATCAATCCAACTGCCTAGAGTCGCTTTCCTGGCACGTGGTGTTGCTGTATACTGGAGAGCCCACCCTGTACATGACTTAAAAATATACTGTGAGGAGCCCACAATCTCACAAATAAGGGACTGTCTATATGACAGTATCTATATTACTTTGTGAGAATACAATATATATATTTTTCTATATGCTTTTCTATAACCAAGCTTCCTTTTGTATATGAGTAACAAGATGGAGCCTGTTCCTGATTATTGCTGCGTATCAGGAAGCAAGTGTGTGCACACCAAAGGCTGCAGCTGATGTCCAATACAAGGGAACAGAATGAAGATTTTGATGATAATGATGACTGGCTGCATCTGTGCAAGTTCGGATCCATGACTGGTAAGCTACGTCATAAGGACCCTGTGAGTGATGGCTGAAGAGGAAATCCCAAATATGAACATAAGCATCATATGTTTTTTGCATGTAGTTCTAATAAAACCAATGCCATACTGCTAGGAATTCTTCTAAGGGATCAACCCACTATTACTCTATAAAAAAAAAGCTTGTGTATAACAAATAAAGCACAACTGGTGTGCACCTCATAGTTACATAGTTATTTAGGTTGAAAAAAGACCTAGGTCCATCTAGTTCCCCCTTCCTCCACCAGTTATACATTTGGTCACTAAGTCATTTATAACCAACAATGTTGTGTGTAATGAGGAAATCATCCAGCGCTTTTTTAAAAGCTGTTATAGTATCTGCCATTACTACCTCTTGTGGTCGGCATTCCACAGTCTGACCGCTCTAACTGTAAAGAACCCTTTCCTATTTAGCTGTCGGCATCGCTGTTCTTCCCCTCGCAGTGAGTGCCCCCTGGTCCTTAGTATTGTCTTTGGAAGAAATAAGTCATGTGTCAGTCCTTTATATTGACCACACATGTATTTATACATATAAATGAGATCTCCTCTGAGACGTCTTTTTTATAAGCTAAGCATATCTAACTTTTTCCACCTGTCATCATATGGTTGGCCTCCATTCCTTGTAGTAGTCTAGTTGAACTGACAAACTTTTGAATGTCCTTTTTAAAATGTGGAGCCCAAAACTGAATCCCATATTCCAGATGTGGCCTTACAAGTGATTTATAGAGGGGTAACAATACGTCGGGATCACGGGATCTAATCTCTCTTTTTATACACCTACTTTCTACTGAGTGAGGAGTTTATACCATCAATCTTAGTGTGGTCTGAATTCCTCCTGCTAGCGCTCAGTAACTTTCGATTTGATATTCAGCAGACTCTCAGTGTATGTGCGCACATTGCGTTCTGCCATGACAAATATTCCGCAGTGTTTTATCACTGTATGTGAGTTTCCAAACTCTGCCGAAAAGCTGCGTTTTGGAAGTATTTTGAATGCGGAATGGATACAGAATTCACCTGTTCTGGATGCTTGCTCTGTCACAGACAGAGAGTGAAAGCATCCAAAACGCACAAAAGATGTGACATGTTGCTTTTTAGAACGCAGCGATTCGGCCACAAATTTCAGCATGCAAATCGCTGCGTTCTAAAACGCAACATGCGGATGGAATTTGCACAAGTCACATAGACTTTGATGGGTATGCAAAACGAATGCGTTTACGCTGCAGTGCAAAGTGCTACGTAAACGCATGCAAAACGCACACGTGCGCACATGGCCTCACTGGAAGGCCATTTCCCGAAACTGTAGAATCTTCCCTATCAACTTCATTTGGACCCAGACACCCAGATCTAATATTTGCGATCTTATTGGCTTTTTTTTTTTCTTTACTTTTCTGCTGGCAGATTTTGCAACAAATTCATCAAAATGGTGCATAATTACTACTTGACACAAATGTAGAGATTTTTATTTTATTTTTTTGCTTTTCTTCGGTATGTACAGTACAGACCAAAAGTTTGGACACACCTTCTCATTCAAAGAGTTTTCTTTATTTTCATGACTCTGAAAATTGTAGATTCACATTGAAGACATCAAAACTATGACTTAACACATGTGGAATGAAATACTTAACAAAAAAGTGTGAAACAACTGAAAATATGTCTTATATTCTAGGTTCTTCAAAGTAGCCACCTTTTGCTTTGATTACTGCTTTGATACTGCCTGAAAAAGCACTTCAAAACTGCAACAAGAAATGGACATAATGCACAGCAAGGTGAAAACCCCACATTGCTGTGCACATGTTCTGTCTGAGATCACTTATTTTAAACACTTAATGGTTCGAAAGCCGTTTGAAGACGTGAGGCGCCCATTCTTCTTTATACCCTGGTGAACGATAATCCGCGGACGAACATGTTTCTTGATCCGCAGCGAATCACGGCCTGTACATACACAGCAATGATGGGGACAATGGTCTATACAGTGGCGTTCATAGTGATCCTACTTTTTTTTCCCTAAAACTTTGCCTCTTACCTCATGCCCATAACACACTCGTAAAGAAACAGAATCCCTTCTTTTTGATGGGGCCGGAGATGGACTGCCAGGTATGGATCCACAACCACGTCTACAACAGGACAGCCGGCTTTATTGAACACCTGCTGGTGATGTTTCGATGGTCTCGGCATAACTATGGAGTCTTTAATGAAATAAACAAGATCTACTTAGAAGAAGAAACAAATAATGCCCCTCTCTCCTGCCCAAAATTGTGTAAGAGCGATTTCCATGCATCATATACACTGTGTGCGGAATTATTAGGCAAATGAGTATTTTGATCACATGATAGTTTTTATACACATTGCCCTACTCCAAGCTGTATAGGCTGAGAGCCAACTACCAATTAAGTAAATCAGGTGATGTGCATCTCTGTAATGAGGCGGGGTGCAGTGTAATGACATCAACACCCTATATAAGGTGTGCTTAATTATTAGGCAACTTCCTTTCCTTTGGCAAAATGGGTCAGAAGAGAGAGATGACGGGCTCTGAAAAGTCCAAAATTGTGAGATGTCTTGCAGAGGGATGCAGCAGTCTTGAAATTGCCAAACTTTTGAAGCGTGATCACCGAACAATCAAGCGTTTCATGGCAAATAGCCAACAGGGTCGCAAGAAGCGTGTTGGGCAAAAAAGGCGCAAAATAACTGCCCATGATGAATTGAGGAAAATCAAGCGTGAAGCTGCCAAGATGCCATTTGCCACCAGTTTGGCCATATTTCAGAGCTGCAACGTTACTGGAGTATCAAAAAGCACAAGGTGTGCCATACTCAGGGACATGGCCAAGGTAAGGAAGGCTGAAAAATGACCACCTCTGAACAAGAAACATAAGATAAAACGTCAAGACTGGGCCAAGAAATATCTTAAGACTGATTTTTCAAAGGTTTTATGGACTGATGAAATGAGAGTGACTCTTGATGGGCCAGATGGATGGGCCAGAGGCTTGATCAGTAATGGGCAGAGAGCTCCACTCCGACTCAGACGCCAGCAAGGTGGAGGTGGGGTACTGGTATGGGCTGGTATCATCAAAGATGAACTTGTGGGACCTTTTCGGGTTGAGGATGGAGAGAAGCTCAACTCCCAGACCTACTGCCAGTTTCTGGAAGACAACTTCTTCAAGCAGTGGTACAGGAAAAAGTCGGTATCGTTCAAGAAAAACATGATTTTCATGCAGGACAATGCTCCATCACATGCATCCAACAACTCCACAGCGTGGCTGGCCAGTAAAGGTCTAAAAGATGAAAAAATAATGACATGGCCCCCTTGTTCACATGATCTGAACCCCATAGAGAACCTGTGGTCCCTCATAAAATGTGAGATCTACAGGGAGGGAAAACAGTACACCTCTCGGAACAGTGTCTGGAGGCTGTGGTGGCTGCTGCACGCAATGTTGATCGTAAACAGATCAAGCAACTGACAATCTATGGATGGTCGGCTGCTGAGTGTCATCAGAAAGAAAGGTGGCTATATCGGTCACTCATTTTTTTGGGGTTTTCTTTTTGCATGTCAGAAATGTTTATTTCTACATTTTGTGCAGTTATATTGGTTTACCTGGTGAAAATAAACAAGTGAGATGGGAATATATTTGGTTTTTATTAAGTTGCCTAATAATTCTGCACAGTAATAGTTACCTGCACAAACAGAAATCCTCCTAAGATAGCCAAATCTAAAAAAAAAAACCCCTCCAACTTCCAAAAATATTAACCTTTGATATGTATGAGTCTTTTGGGTTGATTGAGAACATAGTTGTTGATCAATAATAAAAAAAATCCTGTAAAATACAACTTGCCTAATAATTCTGCACACGGTGTAGAGGTATCGCAGCCCCCAGCAATCTAATATACTTAATTTGTCGCTTGCTGTCAATAGCAGCATTTGTTGATGACATGTACAGGCTGAAAATGTATCCAGATCGGGTGCATCCCAAATATCACTGTAACAAGCCGCAAACCTGCGATCAGCACAGGCTGCATCTATATTTGTCCTGTATGGAACAAATCTGTTTGAAACCATCTTTATTTTTAGCCATAAATCTACAATTTATGTGTTCATGTACCAAGGACATTTTTTTCTTACCTAAAAGGGAATCTGTCAGCAGGTTTTTCCTATGTAATCTGAAAGCAGCATGATGTAGGACCGGAGACCCCGATTCCAACGATGTGTTATTGACTGAGCTGCTTGGTGTCGTTTCAATAAAATCAGTGTTTTATCAGGAGATTATCACTAGAGGACTAATTGTCTTGTGCTATGTAGTCCTCCTGCTCTGTGTAACCTCGCCGCCACCCCTGATTGACAGCTTTCTGCCTATGCACAGTGTACACAGATAGCTGCCAATCAGTAGTGGGGGCAGGGTTATACAGAGCTAAACATTCTGATAGTTCTGCGACAGATAAAACAGAAATTTTAACAGCCCAGTAAAGTAACACATCGCTGCAGTCAGGGTCTCAGTCACGCTGTGATTACACAGCAAAAACCTGGTGACAGATTCCCTTTAATTTTTAAATCAAATATAAAGCAAAAAAAATGTGTTTCATTAACAATTTTTGTAGTTTGTCTTCTATAGCCACTATAAATTGTTAACTGCAGGAGTTAACTGAGAATCTGTCAGTGAGCTCATCTTGTGGTCCAATAGCAGCATTTCTTACTCCTTTGTCCTTTTTTTAGCTCCTCTCAATTAATTTATGATTGACATAAAAAGCCAAACGGTGCAAAATGTTTAATTTTAACTCAATTGCAAAAATAATTTTTAGTCGCAAATACAATTATCCCCGAAAAGGGACAACCCCTTTAGAGTGAAGTCATATTGGTAACTTTTAGGGGTGCATACTTGGTGCGCAGGGGTCGTGGCGAGGTTTGCAGTTATGGAGGTCTCTGGAGGTGTTGGTTTCCTTGTTTCCGTCCTTCAGTGGGTTGGTGAAGGGTTTTAGTGGGATGTGATCTGATGGAGTCTGGGTGGACACCATCACTGCTGAGTGAAAGCATCTGCCGCTGGTGAAATCTTCTGCCGAGATTGTACCCATCACCTCAATCTCCTTTCCACCAATCATCAGTGTGTGGCCTTCATCCAAGCTCTCCAGGTCCTTCAGCTTGTATCCCGACCCTGTGAAGAACGCCATAATGTATGTAAAGATACAATACAGGGGATGGAGCGCTGAGGGTTTCCATCATCAATCATACGAGTCTACGGCAGGGAGATCTTTATCCACCTATATCCACCAAAGGTTCTTCATTCACAGTCAATTCAGCAGAGAGGATGATCTAAACATCTTGGAGAACTAACCCCAGATCTTCTATGGATGCATTTCTCCCCTGAGGCTTCAGTCGCCACAGAGGTACTGCACCTCAGCCAGAGATGTGGTAACCTATTCCCAGGTAAGGAGGGTGTCACAAACCGGTATACACACAACACAAACACTCAATTAGCAACACCCCATCAGACCAGGGTTATAGCGGCCTGCTGGGAGGTGGAGTCTAGTTAGTGGGAGCAGACTGCAGAACGTGGGTCAGTCGAGTAGGAGCAGTGGAGGAGTGAAGACCTGTGGTCTGGAGCTGCAGAAGAGTGGCCCAGGCACACGACAGAAAGGGTCCTAGAGCCCACGGGAAGCGATCATACTCCCGTGGCCTCGTTCCACAGACGACATACCGGAGTGGAGGGACTTGGCTGCAGAAAGGGACCAACCCCTCAACTAGTGGAGAACTTCAAGACTCTGTTAGCAAACTGGAGGCTGAGGTTACTTCAAGTGCCGAAGCCAAATCCACAGACACAGTGAAAAGGTGACCACATAGGGCCAAGGAATAGAGCTTCAAGCCACCCTACAGTGTCCGCGGCTCGGGGCTCTGTGTGTGCAGGCGCGGGATAGGTCAGCGCAGGAAGATGACCAGGGAAGGATCACAGAAGGGTGTACCGGGTTGTGTCTCCGAACTATCCAGGATTGGCTAGAGCCCATCACAGCAGGACTCAGGACCCCGAGGGCAGCATTTGTCGTGCTAACCTGGAACTCTTAACTGTAAGTAAAGACCTTGTGACTGCATCCCTGTGTCGTCCGGTTATTCCCTGCACCTCGACATTACGGACTACTACTCCCAACAGCCGTGGGGCCCAGCTCTACCCGTGGAGAGCGATTCCAACCCTGCTGCGCACCACCGACCCCAGGGAACTGAAAAGCAGCGGAGGCACCTATGTTGCCGCATACCACAGGTGGTGTCACAACATCTCCCCTGTAAATATTTCCCCACCATCATCAGTCTTATATTAAAACGACACCCCCGGGGTCACAGAACCGAGCCCTGTCGCCGTGTTATCCACCGAGCAGAACAGAGCCGGCCCGGTAACGAGTAACCCCGAGGCCCCGGTGTGGCAGATGAGGTTTGTGCAAATCCTTCGGTCTCTTCCTGCAATATAGTAGGTAGCAGTGAAGCCCTGTGGAGGGGCCTTACATGTTTAGGGCTGCATTTTAGCAAATGAAGAATCATTGTGTCTTAAAAGCTAAGAAATACAGGCAGCTATTTAGCCGTCAAGCAATGCCATCAGGGAGGCGCCTGATTGGCTCCCGATGTATTCTGTAGCAGGACGTCTCCAAACATACAGACAATGTGATTAAGAACAAGGAGTCCTGGAAGCGATGGTCTGGCTGTAGGGGTGTCGTGTTCTGTGGACTAGCTGGTAGAGTTGGTGCTCCCCTCTGAACTGTGTAGCTAGACTTGCCCTGCCCAAAAAGTGCGGGAAAAGGAGAAAGAGCGGAAGAAGAGCTTAGAGCGGGCACAGGAGAAGTCGGGTCACCTGAGGAGTGTCCAAAAAGGGCAGTTAGAAGGGAAATGCAGTGCCGGGCTGCAAGAGAGACTGCAAGAGGGACCACGGTAGAGCAGCGAGAGCTGTCGCGCAAGTGCCGGACTGGAGGTCGGTGATTCCGGAGACGGGAAGAGACGCCATCTGGGGAAGTCAAGGAACCCCCGGGTCTGTGGGAAAGAAGGGAATTTTGTTTACTTACCGTAAATTCCTTTTCTTCTAGCTCCTATTGGGAGACCCAGACAATTGGGTGTATAGCTTCTGCCTCCGGAGGCCACACAAAGTATTACACTTTAAAAAGTGTAACCCCTCCCCTCTGCCTATACACCCTCCCGTGCATCACGGGCTCCTCAGTTTTGGTGCAAAAGCAGGAAGGAGGAAACTTATAAATTGGTCTAAGGTAAATTCAATCCGAAGGATGTTCGGAGAACTGAAACCATGAACCAAAAGAACAATTCAACATGAACAACATGTGTACACAAAAGAACAACAGCCCGAAGGGAACAGGGGCGGGTGCTGGGTCTCCCAATAGGAGCTAGAAGAAAAGGAATTTACGGTAAGTAAACAAAATTCCCTTCTTCTTTGTCGCTCCATTGGGAGACCCAGACAATTGGGACGTCCAAAAGAAGTCCCTGGGTGGGTAAAAGAATACCTCGATAAAAAGAGCCGAAAAACGGCCCCCTCTTACAGGTGGGCGACCGCCGCCTGAAGGACTCGCCTACCTAGGCTGGCATCTGCCGAAGCATAGGCATGCACCTGATAGTGTTTCGTGAAAGTGTGCAGACTCGACCAGGTAGCCGCCTGACACACCTGCTGAGCCGTAGCCTGGTGCCGCAATGCCCAGGATGCACCCACGGCTCTGGTAGAATGGGCCTTCAGCCCTGAAGGAATCGGAAGCCCAGAAGAACGGTAGGCTTCAAGAATCGGTTCCTTGATCCACCGAGCCAAGGTTGACTTGGAAGCCTGCGACCCCTTACGCTGGCCAGCGACAAGGACAAAGAGCGCATCCGAACGGCGCAGGGGCGCCGTGCGAGAAATGTAGAGCCGGAGTGCTCTCACGAGATCTAACAAGTGCAAATCCTTTTCACATTGGTGAACTGGATGAGGGCAAAAGGAAGGTAAGGAGATATCCTGATTGAGATGAAAAGGGGATACCACCTTAGGGAGAAATTCCGGGACCGGACGCAGAACCACCTTATCCTGGTGAAACACCAGGAAGGGGGCTTTGCATGACAGCGCTGCTAGCTCAGACACTCTCCGAAGTGATGTGACTGCCACTAGGAAGGCCACCTTCTGCGAAAGGCGTGATAGAGAGACATCCCGCATCGGCTCGAAAGGTGGTTTCTGAAGAGCCGTTAGCACCCTGTTAAGATCCCAGGGTTCCAGCGGACGCTTGTAAGGTGGGACTATGTGGCAAACTCCCTGCAGGAACGTGCGGACCTGCGGAAGCCTGGCTAGACGCTTTTGAAAAAATACGGATAGCTCCGATACTTGTCCCTTGAGAGAGCCGAGAGACAAACCCTTGTCCATTCCGGATTGAAGGAAAGAAAGGAAAGTGGGTAAGGCAAACGGCCAGGGGGTAAAACCCCGATCAGAGCACCAGGATAAGAAGATCCTCCAAGCCCTGTGATAGATCTTGGCGGACGTTGGTTTCCTGGCTTGTCTCATAGTGGCAATGACATCTTGAGATAACCCTGAGGACGCTAGGAGCCAGGACTCAATGGCCACACAGTCAGGTTGAGGGCCGCAGAATTCAGATGGAAAAATGGCCCTTGAGACAGCAAGTCTGGTCGGTCTGGGAGTGCCCACGGTTGACCCACCGTGAGGTGCCACAGATCCGGGTACCACGACCTCCTCGGCCAGTCTGGAGCGACGAGGATGGCGCGGCGGCAGTCGGACCTGATCTTGCGCAACACTCTGCGAGACTAATACAACAGCACTTTACACTTCCATTGTATGAGCGTGGTTGATTTGTTGTTGTAGATCTCAACACTGATATTTCTGTCGCTCATTAATATTGATATGTGTTCTGTTTGAGCCTTACATATACGGGTAGGCCTCGGCTGACAACTGCGAGACATTATAAATTTTTTTTTTTTTTTTTTTTTTCTCTCTCTCTCTTCTTACCGTGTTTCCCCGAAAGTAAGGCCCTGTCTTACATTAATTTTACCCCCAAAAGTCCCACCCTGCCTTACTTTCGGGGGAGGCCTTACATTGGAAAAAAAAATGACAATCCTCCCCCCTGCAGCCTCCCCATTGTTTGAGATCCGGCATCCCACCCCTTCCTCCCCCCTGCAGCCTCCCCATACAGTGGTTCTGCCCCCCACTCTGCCACCACACACACTGACACATACGGTACCGGTACAGCCCCACACGGCACCCACACACATATCGTACCGGTACCGTACACACACACACACACACACACACACACACACTGACACATACAGCCCCATACGGCACCCATACACATAACACACACACACACACACACACACACACACACACACACACACACACACACACACACAGAGTTTCGGAACTTACCGAAATCGGAGCGAGCCTGCAGGCGGTGACGTCGCGGCTGATTTCGGCCAATCAGCTGCAGGCGGTGACGTCGCGGCTGATTTCGGCCAATCAGCTGCGAGCCGGCTGACTGGCCAATCGCAGCTCGAGCTGAGGGCCAATCAGCTGCGAGCCGGCTGACTGGCCAATCGCAGCTCGAGCTGAGGGCCAATCAGCTGCGAGCCGGCTGACTGGCCAATCGCAGCTCGAGCTGAGGGCCAATCAGCTGCGAGCCGGCTGACTGGCCAATCGCAGCTCGAGCTGAGGGCCAATCAGCTGCGAGCCGGCTGACTGGCCAATCGCAGCTCGAGCTGATGGCCAGCAGGGAGCCTTGCGGGGGCCATTCACCGGAGGCGGACCACGGGTGGCACGAGACTGGAGAAGGCCTGGATGGAGCGAGGGAACAGCGGCAGCGGTAAGTTCCTGTACTTTCCCCAGGGACCCCCACCCATAGGCGGCCTTACATTCCCCGGCCCCCCCGCTACCCTGCCTTACAATCGGGGGGTGCCCTACATTGGCGGACCCCCCCGAAACCCCCACCCTGCCTTACTTTCGGGGGGGTCCTACTTTCGGGGAAACACGGTATACCTGTGGGCAGTGTCCTTTTTATATGTCTTGCTTCCTATAATGTGTTTTGACAAACGAATGTGATTATCTACATCTATAAAGTGGGGTTTTATTGTGTCTATTGATTTTCATGTCCATTTATGGGGAAAAAAAGAAAAAAAAGAAAGAAAAAAAGATATGTATATTTATCTATATATAAGATTTTCATACCTAGATGTTAATTGATATATATATATTTTTTTCTGTATTTTATCTGGATGGATACCTATGTAATTTAAGGTTAGATAAATACTTCATGGTCTTTTTGTACTTTCCTCTTGTGAATTTGTGATTTTACCTGAGCAGTGTATACTCCCCTATATAATTAATTTATTGAGAACATGTGAGTTACTTCGCTGCTCAGGAAAAACATTTATAAATATCCTCTTAATCTTGTACTGACTATGACCTGAGGAAGGCGTTCCGCCGAAACGCGTAGTAGTATACATCTGCCATGCATCAGTGTGAACAAGCCGGTGTCTTTACTTGAGAAATGGATATATATTTTTAATCGAGTTGATATAAATAAAGAAGCATTTTTATTTATCCCTTTGGAGTCCAGCTGGATTTTTCCACTGCTTTCTTCAATCCTGAACTAATGCGTCCGCCGCCAGAGCTCTGTGATCTTGAGACCGTGCCATGAATGCCGGGACTTTGTTGTTGTGCCGAGACGCCATGAGGTCGACGTCCGGCGTTCCCCAGCGGCAACAGATCTCTTGAAACACGTCCGGATGAAGAGACCATTCCCCTGCGTCCATGCCCTGGCGACTGAGAAAGTCTGCTTCCCAGTTTTCTACGCCCGGGATGTGAACTGCAGAGATGGTGGAGACTGTGGCTTCCGCCCACAGCAGAATCCGCCGAACTTCTTGGAAGGCCTGACGACTGCGTGTGCCGCCCTGGTGGTTGATGTACGCGACCGCCGTGGCGTTGTCCGACTGTATGCGGATCTGTCTGCCCTCCAGCCACCGATGGAACGCCTTTAGGGCTAGATACACTGCCCTTATCTCCAGAACATTGATCTGAAGGGAGGACTCTGTCGGAGTCCAGGTTCCCTGAGCCTTGTGGTGGAGAAAAACCGCTCCCCACCCTGACAGACTCGCGTCCGTCGTGACCACAGCCCAGGACGGGGGCAGGAATGATTTTCCCTTCGACAAGGAAGTGGGAAGAAGCCACCACTGAAGAGAGGTTTTGGCTGCCAGTGAAAGAGAGACGTTCCTGTCTAGGGACGTCGACCTCCTGTCCCATTTGCGGAGAATGTCCCATTGAAGTGGACGCAGATGAAACTGCGCAAAGGGAACTGCCTCCATTGCTGCCACCATCTTCCCTAGGAAGTGCATGATGCGCCTCAAGGGGTGTGACTGGGTCCGAAGGAGAGAGTGCACCCCTGTCTGCAGCGAACGCTGTTTGTCCAGCGGAAGCTTCACTATCGCTGAGAGAGTATGAAACTCCATCCCGAGGTAAGTCAGTGATTGGGTCGGTGTCAATTTTGACTTTGGGAAATTGATGATCCACCCGAACCTCTGGAGAGTCTCCAGAGCATGGTTCTCACGTGTCTGTTGAGCAGTTTGAGGTCCAGAACGGGGCGGAATGATCCGTCCTTTTTTGGCACCACGAACAAGTTGGAGTAAAAACCGCGACCACGTTCTTGAATGGGAACGGGAATCACAACTCCTTCTGCCTTCAGAGTGTTCACCGCCTGAAAAAGTGCATCGGCTCGCTCGGGGGGCGGAGATGTTCTGAAGAAACGAGTCGGAGGACGAGAGCTGAGCTCTATCCTGTAACCGTGCAACATAATGTCTCTCACCCATCGGTCTTGGACATGTGGCCACCAGGCGTCGCAAAAGCGGGAGAGCCTGCCACCGACCGAGGATGCGGTTTGGGGAGGCCGAAAGTCATGAGGAGGCCTCCTTGGAGGCGGTTCCTCCGGCGGTCTTTGGAGGACGTGACTTAGACCGCCATGCAGAAGAGTTCCTCTGGCCCTTCGCTGACCTGTTGGACGTGAAGGATTGGGACCTGGCTGAGGGCCGAAAGGACCGAAACCTCGATTGAATTTTTCGTTGCTGAGGTCTGTGTGGTTTGGACTGGGGTAAGGACGAGTCCTTTCCCTTGGATTGTTTAATAATTTCATCCAATTGCTCGCCAAACAAACGGTCGCCAGAAAATGGCAAACCGGTTAAGAACTTCTTGGAAGCAGAGTCTGCCTTCCATTCGCGTAGCCACATGGCCCTGCGGACTGCAGGACGGCGTTCATGGCGTAGGACGAAAAGGCCGATGCCTGAGAAGTCAAAGACACAACTTGCGGAGCAGAGGTACGTGTGACTGCATTAATCTCAGACAGACAAGCTGAGATAGCTTAGAGTGCCCACACGGCTGCAAAGGCCGGAGCAAAAGACGCGCCTATGGCTTCATAGATGGATTTCATCAGGAGCTCTATTTGCCTGTCAGTGGCATCCTTGAGCGATGAACCATCTGCCACTGATACTACGGATCTAGCCGCCAGTCTAGAGACTGGAGGATCCACCTTGGGACACTGAGCCCAACCCTTAACTACGTCAGGGGGGAAGGGGTAACGTGTGTCATTAAGGCGCTTAGTAAAGCGCTTGTCCGGAAATGCTCTGTGCTTCTGGACAGCATCTCTGAAGTTAGAGTGATCGAAAAACGCACTCCGTGTACGTTTGGGAAACCTAAACTGGTGTTTCTCCTGCTGTGAAGCCGACTCCTCTATAGGTGGAGTTGGGGGAGAAAGATCTAGCACCTGGTTGATGGACGCTATAAGGTCATTTACTATGGCGTCCCCTTCAGGTGTATCAAGATTGAGAGCAACGTCAGAATCAGAGCCCTGCGCTGCGACCTCCGCTTCATCCTCCAGAGAGTCCTCATGCTGAGACCCCGAACAGCGTGATGAAGCCGGGGAAGGTTCCCAGCGAGCCCGCTTAGCCGGTCTGGGACTGCGGTCCGTGTCAGAGTCCTCGCCGTGGGACCTAGGTGTCACCCCAGGAGCACTCTGCTGCACCGACCGAGAGGGGTCTGGGGGCGATGAACTCACAGTGCCCGGGGCCTGTGTGACCGATCTGGACTGCAAGGCTTCTAGTATCTTAGCAGACCATCTGTCCATAGACTGAGCCATGGATTGTGAAAGCGACTCAGAGAGTTTCTCAGCCAAAACTGCAAACTCTGTCCCTGCCACCTGGACAGTGGAAGCCGGCGGTTCTACCTGAGCCGAGGGTCCCACCAGTGCCCGAGGCTCCGGCTGAGTGAGTGCCACAGGGGCCGAGCATTGCACACAGTGAGGGTAGGTGGAACCTGCAGGTAACATAGCCGCACAAGAGGTACAGGTTGCAAAATAAGCCTGTGCCTTGGCACCCTTGCTCTTTGCGGACGACATGCTGTAGTCTCCTCTGAGAGTGATCACTGAGGGTATATAGCCAAAAGCAAAACAATGCGGCCGAACAGAGAAAATGTATACAAATTATATATATATATATATATATATATATATATATATATATATATATATATATATATATATATATATATATATATATATATACACTTCGGCACCCAAGGGGGGCCAGCACCGGGTAACCGGTGTGGCTTACCGACCGCCCAAAGCGGTTGTGTGTCCACCAGATTCCCTGCCTGGGCCTCCCAGAGCTGTAGAGCTCGTTCTGAAATCCTCCACCGGCAGAAGTGATTGTAAATATGGCTGCCAGAGCTCTCAGGGGAGGAGGGAGCCGTGGGCGTGACTAATAAAGTGCGGGAATCTGGTGCCCCACAGTGCTCAGTGAGGAGAACACCTAAGTATGCTCCAGCCCTCACTGCCGACGTCCAGTCGACCGTCCCGCCCTTACCCCTGACTGGCAGGCCCGGGGGCGGGAGTTATGGTACTAGGCCGCAGAAGCCGGGGACTAAATTTAATAACGCGGCCGGCAAACAGGCGCGGTCGGCGCGGTAGTCCCGGTCGTCACAAAAAAACAGCAGCCGCTGCAGCGTCTGTAACACAGGCGCTCCATGCACCGTCCCCAAGGGGACACAGAGTACCTTATAGATGCAGGGCCTGTCCCTGATGATACTCAGTCTCCTGTCCGTCAGATTCCCCAAGGGGCTGCGGAGGGAGCCCGGTCCCAGTGAATGGTGACCGGTTAGGATCCCACTTCTCCCAGAGCCTCTAAGGGATGGGGAAGGAAAAACGGCATGTGGCTCCAGCCTTTGTACCCGCAATGGGTACCTCAACCTTAACAGCACCGCCGACTTAGTGGGGTGAGAAGGGAGCATGCCGGGGGCCCTGTTAGGGCCCTCTTTTCTTCCATCCGATACAATCAGCAGCTGCTGCTGACTAAAATGGGAGCTTGAGTGAATGTGTGCCTCCTTCAACACAAAGCATAAAACTGAGGAGCCCGTGATGCACGGGAGGGTGTATAGGCAGAGGGGAGGGGTTACACTTTTTAAAGTGTAATACTTTGTGTGGCCTCCGGAGGCAGAAGCTATACACCCAATTGTCTGGGTCTCCCAATGGAGCGACAAAGAAATAGCTCCTGCGCACAGGCGGACCATCCGAGCATTGAGCTCCCAAGATTGGACTTGTCCCCTCTCAACACTACTAAGTCCTTTACCGGTGTGCACACCCAATAGGGTGTAGCGCAGGCCTCAGCAGTCAGGGCACGGTAGCCACGTGGCCCAAGTAGCAGAGGCCAGTTAGGTTGCTAATGTAATGTAGTGGTAAGTAAATTCTCCTTGTAAAGTTTTCTGTTGTTGTGATACTTGTAATAGTTCGGGCAACACAGGGTCGGTGCAGCGCAGCTACAATCTGCAGTGTGTGTTAACTATACTGTTACCAAACTATACTTCACCTTGATTTACACATATATTCCCTGTCCGTTAATAAAGCTGTTCCCTTGTTTCTCCACCCTCGTCTCCTGTACTGTAACTGAACTCTGCCTGGCGGTGGTACCTTTGCCACCACAACGGGGCCCCACAGAGCCCTGATCTCATCTTCATCTGTCTGTCCGACTGGGATTACATGAAGCGACATAAGGATCAAACACAGAAGATCTGGGGTTGGTTCTCCACGATGTTTGTAACAACCCTCCTGCCGAGTTCCTTCAAAAACGGTGTACAAGTAACTAGAATTGGGAAAGGCAAAGAATGGGAAGACGAAATATTGATGTGCCTTACATTTCCCTTTGTTCATTCACTTTGCATTTTGTTAATTGATAAAAATAAACTAATAATACGTCTATAATATAAAGCATTCCCACTGTGCAGCATTTTTTGGCACCTGTCAGTGCGGTACATCACAGTATTGGAAATATTTATCCACTTTTAAACACATTTTCTTACTTTAAGAATGAGAATAATATCTGTAATATCATTAATACCCGCCCTAATCTGTAATATCATCAATACCCGCCCTAATCTGTAATATCATCAATACCCGCCCTAATCTGTAATATCATCAATACCCCATCTAATCTGTATCATCAATACCCGCCCTAATCTGTAATATCATCAATACCCACCCTAATCTGTAATATCATTAATACCCGCCCTAATCTGTAATATCATCAATACCCATCCTAATCTGTATCATCAATACCCATCCTAATCTGTATCATCATCAATACCCATCCTAATCTGTATCATCATCCTCTCTCCTCTTATACCAGTCTGTTTTATATTGATAATGATTGTTGTACGTATACTCTGTTTCACTTGTAAAGCGCCATGGAATAAATGGCGCTAAAATAATAAATACCCGCCCTTATCAGTAATCTATATATATAATTGACTTATTCTGTCTGTCTGTCTGTCTGTCTGTCTTGCTCCAAAATTGTTATGGGGAGATAAGGTATGCACACCAGTGACTATGTAAGGGGAATACATGGAATAGCAGAAACTGCTGTGTGAATACTGACTTGAAAAATCCAATAGCTATATGCAAGAGTGAATATGTGAAAAATGGAACCTGCATTACTGCCATGAACATATGAATCAAGAGAAATTTAGCTACTGAATTGATCAATGCAATAGATCCCCAACACTACGCCAAAGTATTTCTCTACGTTGGGGTCCCTAGGTTGTGTGTGTCCTCTCATGCAGTTAAAAAAACTTACCGTGTATGGGAAGCTGAGACCCAGGCTATTTTCCCATACACGATAAGTTTTTTAACTGCATGAGAGGACACACACAAGCTAGGGACCCCAACGTAGAGAAATACTTTGGCGTACTGTTGGGGATCTATTGCATTGATCAATTCAGTAGCTAAATTTCTCTTGATTCATATGTTCATGGCAGTAATGCAGATTCCATTTTTCACATTTTCACTCTTACATATAGCTATTGGATTTTTCAAGTCAGTATTCACACAGCAGTTTCTGCTATTTCCTGTATTCCCCTTACATAGTCACTGGTGTGCATACCTTATCTCCCCATAGTGATGTTTTTTTAGGTTTTTGCACCCAGTTCAGACTTAGAATAGTGTTCCAAACGTTATTCCTTATTTGCTCCAAAATTGTGTCCTTACCGTGACATGTCCTTACGGTGACAAACAGCGGATTGGCCGCTGTGCTCGCCTCGGCTCCTCCCCCCGCACGGATTGGCCGCTTGCCTCGCCTCGGGTCCGCCCCCCCCGCACGGATTGGCCATGTCCTTACGGTGACAAACAGCAGATTGGCCGCTTGGCTCGCCATGGCCCCGCCCCCCCCGCACGGATTGGCCGCTCGGCTTCACGGATTCGCCATGGCCCCTCCCCCCCGCACGGATTGGCCACTCGGCCTCACGGATTGGCCGCTCGCCTCGGCTCCTCCCCCCGCACGGATTGGCCGCTCGCCCAGGCTCCGCCCCCACACGGAATGGCCTCTCGCCCCGAGGTGACCGCATCAAAGTCCTGCAGCGGCGGAACACACACACACGCACACACATAAGAACAGACACACACACACACACACACACATCAGATCACACTCACTCTCACACACACCTCACACACACATCAGATCGCATCCACATACTCAAAACATCCCGTGATATCGCTTGCTTCTCGGCGGCGATACTGTGCAGTGACCTTCCAGGACCTGTCGGAGGATCACATGGCCGGAAGCATGTGGTATCCCCAGATGTTGTGATTGTGTCAGCGCGTATGTGCGATATCGTCAGTGTGTGTGTGTGTGTGTGAGTGTATGCGATCGGATGTGCGTGAGTGTGTTCTGATGTGTGAGTGTGTGTGTGTGAGTGTATGCGATCGGATCTGTGAGTGTCGGCAGAGGAGCACAGCTGCTGGGACCGCCCACCGGTGGGCACAGGGAGAAGTGGTGTGTGTGTGAGTGTATGCGATCAGATGTGTGCGTGTTTACTGTCTGATGTGTGACTGTGGAGCACGATGGGGGGTGCGCAGCATGGGGGATGGAGCACAATGGGGAGTGCGCAGCATGGGGGATGGAGCACGATGGGGAGTACGCAGCATGGGGGATGGAGCACAGTGGGGAGTGGGGATGGAGCACAATGGGGTGTGCGCAGCATGGGGGATGGAGCACGATGGGGGGTGCGCAGCATGGGGGATGGAGCACGATGGGGGGTGCGCAGCATGGGGGATGGAGCACGATGGGGGGTGCCCACCTCCCCCCAAAACACACACACACACACACACTGCCACACACGCACTGCACAACACACCACACACACACTGGGAACCACAAACACTGCCCTACACAGACACCCACACACACAGACAACGCCGCACACACACAACACCCAACACACAAACAACGCGGCACACACAAATATACGCACATACCGCGCAACACACACATTGCACAAAACATACCTCCCCCCAAAACACACACACACACACCCCACACACACACAAACCGCGCAACACACATACACAACGATACAGACACACAGCGCTCCACAAATAACGACACACAACGCAACACACATACAACACCGCTCTCACCCCCCGCCACACCCAGACAACACCCAGAACATGTACAGCCCCTACACAAACACTTGGTAACTACAGACAACAACATCTATATATATATATATATATATAAACAAAAATCATACATTAACTACACAATACATAAATACTAGAATACCCGATGCGTAGAATCGGGCCACCTTCTAGTATAATCAATAACTGCCCTACCTTTTCCAATATCTTTACCCTCCATGTCCTTTAAGGTCACCGATCTCCCTCTAGTAATGAGAACAGCATCTCCTTCCCATTTCTTGTGCTTTTTCTTGGACGCTTTGCACCAGACCACACTGAGGTACTTCGCTGGGCAGCGCGGCTCTTCCTCCTCACCTCTAGGGTCTGTAAGTGGATTCGTCACTCGGAGAGGAGACGTAAACCCTAAGGAAATAATAGACTCCGCAATTAACAACTGAAGACAATCATTATAAGGCCGGCATTACACAGTGTCAAGCGGTGGCAGTGTTATATATTGCTATTTAATATTTCACCTGTTTTGTTTTGTGTGTACACACACACACACACACACACACACACACACACACACACACACACATACATACACACATACATATATATGTATTATATACATATACACTAGCTGTACTACCCGGGTTAATAACTGCTGTTAACAAAATAGAATGTATAACAAAAATGTATTCTGCACACAAAAACCACAAAACAAATAGATATAAATGTACCGTAATTATTAAAAGGCAAAAACTAAGCTAATGAAATATATGTTGTGAAATGCTTCTAACACCACAGATATTCCACACAGATTTAACTAAATTGGCCAAGTAATGTGCTCCGTCTGTCTCTTTCCAAGTCTGTCTCTTTCCCAGTCTGCCTCTTTCCTCGTCTGCCTGTCTGTCTCTTTCCCCATCTGTCTCTTTCCAGGTCTGTCTCCCCGTCTATTTGTCTGTGTCTTTTCCGGTCTGTCTCTTTCCCTGTCTGCCTGTCTCTGTCTGTCTCTTTCCCCGTCTGTCTCTATCAAGGTCTGTGTCTATCCCCATCTATCTTTGTCTGTCTCTCTGGCTGTCTCCTCCTTCCCTGTCTGCCTGTCTGTCTCTTTCCCTATCTGTCTCTTTCCCTGTCTGTCTCGATCTCTGTTTCTTTCCCTGTCTCTGTCTCTCTCTATACGTCTCCCCACCGAGACGTTATTACCTCACATATAAGCTTCTTATACTATTACTGTCTTTTGTTCCTATAGCAACCACTCACAGCTCCTACTAATAACCTGTAGTTCCAGGCTCCATTTACTTTAATGGAGGCATGTTTTTTGGAGCTTAACTGTAAAACAAGGGGTTAAATTTTCCTGTCTGTGCAAAAGTTCGTGATTGTAAATGCAACGGTGCGGATACACTTTTCGTTTCAATTTTTCCCCATTATGTAGATAGGGGCAAAATTGATTGGTAAATTGGAACGCGCGGGGTTAAAATTTCGCCTCACAACATAGCCTATGACGCTCTCTAGGTCCAGACGTGTGAGTGTGCAAACTTTTGTGGCTGTGACGGTGCAGATGCCAATCCCGGACAGACACAGACACACACACACACAGACACACACACACACACACACACAGCTTTATGTATTAAGATTTATATAAGTATAGGCATTTATCACATTTATGCCAAATCCTCTAGATAATTTTTTTTTACTGTCTGTTTACATTGAAAAACTCATTTTCTGTTGAAGGATTATAGATCAGTCGTTCTGTGCTCGTTACTCACCTGACGGATGATGATACTAATACGATCCCGGTGTTCCCATACAGCATCTTCACTGTATACAGCTGACAATGTGCAGCCAATAACAAGGCTGTATGCGCCAGTATACACTATTCCATCACCCTTTTTGCTCACTCGAGATTGCTGGCAAGTTTACATGGGATGATTGATGGGGGAAAAGCGCTCATGAAGCTTTTAGTCTCTTGATAGCGCTGGCTGAGCAATTCTCTGTACGAGAGGCCACTTTTTCAATGGTGACTGCCTCCATTTGTCCATATTTTAGTAAGATATTTCGCCATTACCTTTTGATCTCCTCTACTTTTTACCAGTTATGTCGGAACATTTCTATTTCACTGTTAGTACTGCCTGTTAAGGACAACAAACTGGGCAAGAAAAACGATTTTTATCAATTTGGGCGTTCGGGGGAAAAGATATTGACCTCCATGATTGCCACCACCTTAACTTACAAATGTAATAAAAATACTGAAGCACAAAATGATTCAGCTTTCAGACCGTCCACCATTTCAGCACCACAGCTACGATGGTCCGTTTCGGTTCTGCAGCAACGACATCATGTACTAGGTTTCTGGGATCGATTCAGAAAATCAAAAGGCCTAAGCAGCAAATGAATAATGAGACCAGCGACTGGCTGCAGTGGTCACATTGAGGGTGGAAGACACCGGGGAAATATCAGTACGGACTAGAGTCTGTGCAAAATGATTTGTAGGGCCCAGTGTGAGGGTAGCCTGGGCTATAGGTCGTTTGTCCAAATGTAATAAGATCATCTGTGTATGTAAATAATCAAAGTATAGATGTCGTTGCATAATGATCTGTGTGTCTATATGACAATCGCACAGACGCCATAATATGATTCGAAGATGTGTGTACAGTAGGGCTATGTGCGCACGTTGCGTAAATTCATGCAGTTACGCTGCGCTTTGTAGCGCAGCGTAACTGCATGCGTCCTGCGTCCCCTGCACAGTCTATGGAGATTGTGCAGGGGCCGTGCGCACGTGGCGTCTCAGAGCGCAGCGCTTCGGCTACTGCCGAAGCGCTGCGCAAAAAGAAGTGACATGTCACTTCTTTCCTGCGCTTTGCCGGCAGCTCCTGCTCTGTCTATGGCAGGAGCTGCAGGTAGAGCGCATGGAATCGGCGCTCACTACGGACATTTCTGCAGCGATCTAAAGCGCACATGTGCTCTCCAGATCGCTGCAGAAATATCTGCAGGGCTAGTACGCAACGTGCGCACATAGCCTAAGGGTACCTTCACCCTTTAGCGATGCAGCAGCGATCCGACCAGCAATCTGACTGGTCAGGATCGCTGCTGCATCGCTACATGGTCGCTGGTGATCTGTCAAACAGGCAGATCTCACCAGCGACCAGTGACCAGCCCCCCAGCCAGCAGCGATGTGCAAGCAACGCTGCGCTTGCACGGAGCCGGTGTCTGGAAGCTGCGGACACTGGTAACTAAGGTAAACATCGGGTATGGTTACCCGATGTTTACATTAGTTACCAGCGCACACCGCTTAGCTTAGCGCTGGCTCCTTGCTCTCCGAGCTACAGTACACATCGGGTTAATTAACCCGATGTGTACAGCAGCTACATGTGCAGAGAGCCGGAGCCGGCAGCACAGGCAGCGTGAGAGCTGCGGAGGCTGGTAACTAAGGTAAATATCGGGTAACCACCTTGGTTACCCGATGTTTATCTTGGTTACAGCTTACCGCAGCTGCCAGATGCCGGCTCCTGCTCCCTGCTCGCTTCATTTGTAGCTCTCTCGCTGTCACACACAGCGATCTGTGTGTCACAGTGGGAGAGCGCCTTTGAAGAAAATGAACCAGGGCTGTGTGTAACGAGCAGCGATCTCGCAGCAGGGGCCAGATCGCTGCTCAGTGTCACACACAGCGAGATTGCTAATGAGGTCACTGCTGCGTCCCAAAAAGCGTGACTCAGCAGCGATCTCGGCAGCGAGCTCGCTGTGTGTGAAGCACCCCTAAGGTGTTAACGGAGATAATGAAGCCAGAATGAACAAAGAGCTATTTAGAAAAGAATCTGTTATCAGTTAGTTCTCACCATGTGAAATGAGGGATGTGAGATGTGGGAAGTTTGACTCCTCGTTCTTGCTCAGCAATGTGTTAACGAAGTATTCAGTAAGCAAAAACCAGTCTGCTGACGTACTGTATGAATATTGCTGGATATCTCTAACTAATCAGGGACAATGTTGACTTTTATAACTGTGTGTATTTTATAATATACGGACCAAAAGACCATTAAGCTTCTCCCGAATAGAGACACGTCTGTGTGGTTATTGCTCCTCAGACATACATCTGCACAGATTTGATTTGGACTCAGTCTCTGTGACCCAATTTGCGGGTTTTCCCTAAATTCCCAACCTTGACACCAGTACATTGTCCACGTCAGTAATCTGTGGCCGCTACATGGCAGCACCCACAGCTCTTTATTATGCACCTTGGTGTGATGCACCAGGCCGGCTAATAAAGACCCGCAGAAGCAGGCAAGAAGTTCTCAGGATTTCCATCGAGCGACCACAGATTGCTTCAGTGGCAAATAGATTTGCTCCAACTTTAGCAGGGACCACCAAAGCGGCAGTGCCAGAATAGCGGGGGGATTTAAAATAGGCATTATTGCTGTTTTATTAAGTTTTAATGGTGCCTACTGCTATGCAAAGATGCCAGGTATCCCTTTCATGAATTTTTTTTATGTTTTTTTTTCCCCAAAATTAAACAGATTGACCAAAGTTCAGCTGGCAACACTGACCAATCAACTGGAGCACTGAATGCCCTTCTTTTTACAGGAAACAGCGCTGTACATTATGTAGTGGTCATCGTGGTATTGCAGCTCAGTCCCATTCACTTGAATAGATGTGTACCAGGCATAGACCCTACTAAATATACATAGTGCTGTGTCAAAGGATATGTAGCCCTCAGCAGAGCATCACAGCCCCTACAAAGAAAGCCATGCCCTCGCCAGGTCCTGGACAAACTCACTGAAATATGGAAGCATTCATTGCAAAATAGGCACATTTTAATCTGTACTATGGAGGTAACGTATTACATATCACTCATGTGAAACTGGCCTAAAGCTCCAAGGCAATAATGAAGCTACACACATAGGTCCTCGACAGCAGCATAGAAGCAATGGACTAGGCTGCACTTTTTTCTTGCAAAAAAACTTTATAGCAGTGTACAAAATCTGGTGCATACAGTAGTACAGGCATTAGGCCTGAGCCACACGGCATGAATATCGGAGCGAGTGGAATGTGAGAAAACATCACATTCCACTCGGACCAACATTAGCCTGTGTCTCAGCACCCATAAGCGATTATTTTCTCAGCCCTAATCGGACCGAGAAAACAATTGCAGCATGCTCCGGGTGCAATGCAAGACTCTCTCTTGCACCCATTCAAGTCTATGGGGCAAAACATCACACTGCACTCGCAGAACACCGGCGTACCGCAAATGCAGGGCGAGAATGGCAATAGCCGGCAACGGAGGAGAGAGGGAGATCAATCTGGCTCGCCCCGCCCCTCCTCAGAGCCAGCCCACTCCTCCTCAGAGCCGGCCCGCCCTGCCCTTCCTCAGAGCCGTCCCTGCCCCTCCTCAAAACCGGCCTACCCGCCCCTCCTCAGAGCCAGCCCACCCCACCTCGCCCCTCCTCAGAGCCGCCCCCCCACCCCGCACGATCAGACCTCAGTTGCAGTGACACTCTCGTATGACACTCGACTCCTGCTGTGCTGCCAGTGTGAGCCGAGTGTCATCCAAGGATCGCACTAGTCCCCCGTGTGGCCCCGGCCTTAGTCTAAATATTATTACAGCACCTTACACCATTAACCCATGTCCTTGGATACAGCTGTGATTTGAGGAAGAAGGGAAGGATTAAAAACAAAAAAATCCAACACAGTAAAGACACTGTTATTACCTGTTATTCATTATGCAAACATTTTTATTTTTTGGGGGAAAAAAAAAAAAAAGTGACCTTCACACTGGAATTTTCAGATTGTCAAAAATTTTAAAATCACAATTTAAAAAAAATAAAAATAAAAATGTATAATACAAGAAGTCTGTTCTTATCCCTGGAATGACTGACAAAGATAAAGTAGTTTACAAAAAAAAAAAACATGAAAAATGAAAGATTTTTTTGATGTTTTTTGATATAACGCAAAAAAAAACAAAACAAAATAATCAATAAAATCAATGCTGCAAAAACAACAATAGTTCTAAATTGTATTAATTTTGCCCGTGAGATACAAGAAGGGAATTTTGTTTACTTACCGTAAATTCCTTTTCTTCTAGCTCCAATTGGGAGACCCAGACAATTGGGTGTATAGCTACTGCCTCCGGAGGCCACACAAAGTATTACACTTAAAAGTGTAAGGCCCCTCCCCTTCTGCCTATACACCCCCCGTGGGATCACGGGCTCCTCAGTTTTAGTGCCAAAGCAAGAAGGAGGAAAGCCAATAACTGGTTTAAAAACCAAATTCAATCCGAAGGAATATCGGAGAACTGAAACCATTCAACATGAACAACATGTGTACCCGAAAAAACAAAAAGCCCGAAGGAAACAGGGCGGGTGCTGGGTCTCCCAATTGGAGCTAGAAGAAAAGGAATTTACGGTAAGTAAACAAAATTCCCTTCTTCTTTGTCGCTCCATTGGGAGACCCAGACAATTGGGACGTCCAAAAGCAGTCCCTGGGTGGGTAAAATAATATCTCGTGATAGGGCCGTAAAAACGGCCCTTTCCTACATGGGGGCAATCGCCGCCTGAAGGACTTGTCTACCTAGGCTGGCGTCCGCCGAAGCGTAGATATGCACCTGATAATACTTGGTAAAAGTGTGCAGACTCGACCAGGTAGCCGCCTGGCACACCTGCTGAGCCGTAGCCTGGTGCCGTAATGCCCAGGACGCACCCACGGCTCTGGTAGAATGGGCCTTCAGCCCTGAGGGAACCGGAAGCCCAGCAGAACGGTAGGCTTCAAGAATTGGTTCCTTAATCTACCGAGCCAGGGTGGATTTGGAAGCTTGCGACCCTTTACGCTGACCAGCGACAAGGACAAAGAGTGCATCCGAGCGGCGCAGTGGCGCCGTGCGGGAAATGTAGATTCTGAGTGCTCTCACCAGATCCAACAAATGCAAATCCTTTTCACATTGATGAACTGGATGAGGACACAAAGAAGGTAAGGCGATATCCTGATTGAGATGAAAGGGGGATACCACCTTAGGGAGAAACTCCGGAATCGGGCGCAGAACCACCTTGTCCTGGTGAAACACCAGGAAGGGAGATTTGCATGACAGCGCTGCTAGCTCGGACACTCTCCGAAGAGACGTGACCGCTACTAGAAAGGCCACTTTCTGTGAAAGGCGAGAAAGGGAAACATCCCTCATAGGCTCGAAAGGCGGCTTCTGGAGAGCGATTAGAACCCTGTTCAGATCCCAGGGCTCTAACGGCCGCTTGTAAGGAGGGACGATATGACAAACCCCTTGCAGGAACGTGCGTACCTGAGGAAGTCGTGCTAGGCGCTTCTGAAAAAATACAGATAGCGCTGAGACTTGTCCTTTAAGGGAGCCGAGCGACCAACCTTTTTCCAAACCGGATTGCAGGAAGGAAAGAAAAGTAGGCAATGCAAATGGCCAGGGAGAAACTCCCTGAGCAGAGCACCAAGATAAGAATATCTTCCACGTCCTGTGGTAGATCTTGGCGGAGGTTGGTTTTCTAGCCTGTCTCATGGTGGCAATGACCTCTTGAGATAATCCTGAAGACGCTAGGATCCAGGACTCAATGGCCACACAGTCAGGTTCAGGGCCGCAGAATTCAGATGGAAAAACGGCCCTTGAGACAGCAAGTCTGGTCGATCTGGTAGTGCCATAAGGTGCCACAGATCCGGGTACCACGACCTCCTCGGCCAGTCTGGAGCGACGAGGATGGCGCGACGGCAGTCGGACCTGATCTTGCGCAGCACTCTGGGCAACAGTGCCAGAGGTGGGAACACATAAGGTAGCCGGAACTGCGACCAATCTTGAACTAAGGCGTCCGCCGCCAGAGTTCGGTGATCGTGAGACCGTGCCATGAAGGCCGGGACCTTGTTGTTGTGCCGGGACGCCATTAGGTCGACGTCCGGCATCCCCCAGCGGCGACAGATCTCCTGAAACACGTCCGGGTGAAGAGACCATTCCCCTGCGTCCATACCCTGGCGACTGAGGAAGTCTGCTTCCCAGTTTTCCACGCCTGGGATGTGAGCTGCGGATATGGTGGATGCCGTGTCTTCCACCTACGTCAGAATCCGCCGGACGTCCTGGAAAGCTTGCCGACTGCGTGTTCCTCCTTGGTGGTTGATGTATGCCACCGCTGTGGAGTTGTCCGACTGAATTCGGATCTGCTTGTCTTCCAGCCACTGCTGGAAGGCTTGTAGGGCAAGATACACTGCTCTGATTTCCAGAACATTGATCTGAAGGGTGGACTCTTGCTGAGTCCACGTACCTTGAGCCCTGTGGTGGAGAAAAACTGCTCCCCACCCTGATAGACTCGCGTCTGTCGTGACCACCGCCCAGGATGGGGGTAGGAAGGACTTTCCTTTTGACAATGAGGTGGGAAGAAGCCACCACCGAAGAGATTCCTTGGCCGCCTGAGAAAGGGAGACGTTCCTGTCGAGGGACGTCGACTTCCCGTCCCATTGGCGGAGAATATCCCATTGTAGTGGACGCAGATGAAACTGCGCGAAAGGGACTGCCTCCATTGTTGCTACCATCTTCCCTAGGAAGTGCAAGAGGCGTCTCAAGGGGAGTGACTGGCCTTGAAGGAGAGATTGCACCCCTGTCTGTAGTGAACGTTGTTTGTCCAGCGGAAGCTTCACTATCGCTGAGAGAGTATGAAACTCCATGCCAAGATATGTTAGCGATTGGGTCGGGGTCAGATTTGACTTTGAAAAGTTGATGATCCACCCGAAACTCTGGAGAGTCTCCAGCGCAACGTTCAGGCTGTGTTGGCATGCCTCTTGAGAGGGTGCCTTGACAAGTAGATCATCCAAATACGGGATCACAGAGTGACCTTGAGAGTGCAGGACTGCTACTACTGCTGCCATGACCTTGGTGAAGACCCGTGGGGCTGTCGCCAGCCCGAAAGGCAGAGCTACGAACTGAAGGTGTTCGTCTCCTATAACAAAGCGTAGAAAACGCTGGTGCTCTGGAGCAATCGGCACGTGGAGATAAGCATCTTTGATGTCTATTGATGCTAGGAAATCTCCTTGAGACATTGAGGCGATGACGGAGCGGAGGGATTCCATCCGGAACCGCCTGGTTTTCCCGTGCTTGTTAAGCAGTTTTAGATCCAGAACGGGACGGAAAGACCCGTCCTTTTTTGGCACCACAAACAAATTGGAGTAAAAACCGTGACCTTGCTCCTGAAGAGGAACAGGGGTCACCACTCCTTCTGCCTTTAGAGTGCACACCGCTTGCAGAAGAGCATCGGCTCGGTCGGAAGGTGGAGAAGTTCTGAAGAATCGAGTTGGAGGACGAGAACTGAACTCTATCCTGTACCCGTGAGACAGAATGTCTCTCACCCAACGGTCTTTGACCTGTGGCAGCCAAATGTCGCCAAAGCGGGAGAGCCTGCCACCGACCGAGGATGCGGAGAGAGGAGACCGAAAGTCATGAGGAAGCCGCCTTGGTAGCGGGTCTTCCGGCTGTCTTTTTTGGGCGTGACTGAGCCCGCCAAGAATCTGAGCTCCTCTGATCCTTTTGAGTCCTTTTGGACGAGGAAAATTGGGACCTGCCCGAGCCTCGAAAGGACCGAAACCCCGACTGTCCCCCCCTCTGTTGGGGTTTGTTTGGTTTGGGCTGGGGTAAGGATGAATCCTTACCCTTGGACTGTTTAATGATTTCATCCAATCGCTCACCAAACAGTCGGTCACCAGAAAATGGCAAACTGGTTAAGTACTTTTTGGAAGCAGAATCTGCCTTCCATTCCCTTAACCACAAGGTTCTGCGTAAAACCACGGAGTTGGCGGACGCCACTGCCGTACGGCTCGTAGAGTCCAGGACAGCATTAATCGCGTAAGACGCAAATGCAGACATTTGAGAGGTTAAGGATGCCACCTGCGGAACAGATGTACGTGTGACCGTGTCAATCTGTGTAAGACCAGCTGAAATAGCTTGGAGTGCCCATACGGCTGCGAATCCTGGAGCAAACGACGCGCCGATAGCTTCATAGATGGATTTCAACCAGAGCTCCATCTGTCTGTCAGTGGCATCTTTAAGTGCAGCTCCATCTTCCACTGCAACTATGGATCTAGCCGCAAGCCTGGAGATTGGAGGATCCACCTTGGGACACTGGGTCCAGCCCTTGACCACGTCAGGTGGAAAGGGATAACGTGTATCCTTAAGCCGTTTGGAGAAACGCTTATCTGGATAAGCGTGGTGTTTCTGGACTGCCTCTCTAAAGTCAGAGTGGTCCAGAAAAGTACTTAATTTACGCTTGGGATACCTGAAATGGAATTTCTCCTGCTGTGAAGCTGACTCCTCCACTGGAGGAGCTGGGGGAGAAATATCCAACATTCTATTGATGGACGCTATAAGATCATTCACTATGGCGTCACCATCAGGAGTATCCAGATTGAGAGCGGTCTCAGGATCAGAATCCTGATCAGCTACCTCCGCCTCATCATACAGAGAGTCCTCCTGCTGGGACCCTGACCAGTGTGATGAAGTCGAGGGTCGCTCATAGCGAGCTCGCTTAGGCTGCCTGGGACTGTCGTCCGTGTCAGAGCCTTCACCCTGGGATGCATGGGACACCCCCGGAACCCGGAGCTGTTCCAACTGAGGGGGACCAGGGAGCAATGATTCAACAGTGCCCATGGTCTGAGTTACTGGTCTAGACTGCAAAGTTTCTAGAATTTTATTCATAGTCACAGACAAACTATCAGCAAAAACTGCAAACTCCGTCCCCGTCACCTGGACAGTATTCACAGGTGGTTCTCCCTGGGCCACCTCTAGCAGAGGCCCCGGCCGAGCAGTTGCCACAGGGGCCGAGCACTGCACACAGTGGGGGTCAGTGGAACCTGCCGGTAGAGTAGCCTCACATGCGGTACAAGCAGCATAGAAAGCTTGTGCCTTGGCACCCTTGCTTTTTGCGGATGACATGCTGTTGTCTCCTCTGAGCAATCTAGGAGGGTATATAGCCAAGAATCACCAGCGACCGTACAGTGCAATGTATAGCATGCAAGCATAAAAATACAAATGTACACTTCGGCACTAGTGGGGTCAGCACCAGAGGTGCCGCTTACCGCCCGCTCAAACGCGGGTGTGTGGTCGCCAGAATCCCGTGTCTGGGTCTCCCAGAACTTGTCTCCCCTCTCCAGCTCAGACTGCACACAGGAATGGCTGCCGGCGTTCTGTGAAGGGGGGCGGACCGTGGGCGTGCCTCAGACAAAGTGCGGGAAACTGGCGTCCCACTGTGCCCAGTGTGAGGGCTGGAGTATGTAAAGTAGACTCCAGCCCTCTGCGCTGATGTTCTGTACAGCGTCCCGCCCTTCCTCTGACTGGCAGGCCTGGGGGCGGGAACGAAACGAAACTAGGCCGCAAAAGCCGGGGACTCGAGTAATAAGCGCGGCCGTCATATATGCACGGCCAGCGCGGAAGTCCCCGGCGCACCACAAGTCCCAGCCGCGCCGCAGCGTAAACTGACAGCAGCGGCCGGCGCGGCAGTTCCCAATACATTAACTCACTCAGCAGAGCTGTAGTGAATAGTGGCACAAGCGCGCAGCGCTGTTGTCCCCGGCGCACTAACACACCCAGCAATGCTGCAGTGTGTCTGCGCGCGGTCTGTACGGGGACACAGAGTACCTTGACGTAGCAGGGCCATGTCCCTGACGATACTCAGCTCCATATCCAGCAGATTCCCCAGCGGCTGTGGATGGAGCACGGTCTCAGTGCCTGGAGACCGGTAAAATCCCACTTCACCCAGAGCCCTAAGGGGGATGGGGAAGGAAAGCAGCATGTGGGCTCCAGCCTCCGTACCCGCAATGGGTACCTCAACCTTAACAAACACCGCCGACAAAAGTGGGGTGAGAAGGGAGCATGCTGGGGGCCCTAGTATGGGCCCTCTTTTCTTCCATCCGACATAGTCAGCAGCTGCTGCTGACTAAACAGTGGAGCTATGCGTGGATGTCTGACCTCCTTCGCACAAAGCATGAAAACTGAGGAGCCCGTGATCCCACGGGGGGTGTATAGGCAGAAGGGGAGGGGCCTTACACTTTTAAGTGTAATACTTTGTGTGGCCTCCGGAGGCAGTAGCTATACACCCAATTGTCTGGGTCTCCCAATGGAGCGACAAAGAAAAGGGAGTTCTCTCTGCTAAAGTATATTGTGACAAGCCAGGTGGCAATGCCCGGCCACAGGTCTCCGGACCTGAATGAGGAGGCTCGGGTGTATATCTGAGGCCGCTTGTTCAGGTCTGGAGGCCGTCCATCAGGCCGGTGATTGTGGCCGGACCGCTCAGTGGTCATGTACTGTACCGGTGCACAGTACCTTCTAATAGTGCAAGTGACCTGATCAGGATCGGCAGATATAAGGTCATCAAACCTTTAAAATTAGGTTCTCATATCACAAACCGTATCTGGAGCAGTGCATTGTGGGAACACACAGAATGAAGCATATTAGCGGTATTAATAAAAATAAAGTTACTATCCTCCATCCGGTGATGATCACGTCGATATTAAACACAAGAGGCTGCACTGCTAAGAAATTCTGCTGACAACTTGTTCCTACATCAGTCAGGTGCAGCGTTCTTCTCAATATCAAATATGGATCCAAATCATCCACATTAGGCTGGAGTCACACTTACGTGTGACTCGTGCGAGTATCGGATCGCACTGCCCGGACCGGCCGCGGCTCTCCTGACAGGAGCAGGTCAGCATCATAGAAATACATACAGCGGAGCCGATCCGGGAAGAAAAGAAGCCAGCTGGTCGGGGCAGTGTGATCTGATACTCGCGAGTAACACGCAAGTGTGACCCCGGCCTTAACCTGAAGAGGACCGTGATCAGAAGGGTACAGGTCCTCAGGATATCAGTGGTGTGGTCTAAAGCTTTGGGCCTGTAACATCAATGATCCCAAGGTAAAAAAAAAAACCTTAGATGGGAACTGTAGTCTCAAAGACTGCAGAGATCAATAGTACTTAGAGACACTTAAAATCTGCTCAACTGACTGTCAAGCACAGTGGGGAGTCACATTACACCTCCTATTATACTCTATGGAGAAGGGGAGTGAGAAAACAGGAGGAGAGATCGTGCTGAGCTTTCTAACAAGTCTTTTACCTCACTCCACAGCTGGATTCACATCCACACTGCTCAGTAGTGCAGTATAATGGCCACTACACTGCCTCAGTGTGATCAGTCTCTCTGTGCTGTGATGTGTCTGGGAGACCTCATTGTAGCCAGTCTCTTCCCACCAGCTCAGAGTCGATTACAAAGAGCAATACTGCATAGGGGAAAACTGATGAAAATTAAAGATACAAGTCACATAGTGGTCAGTGATTGTGTTATTCATGGTGTACACAGCTTATGAAAAAGGTATTTGAAAGTATAGTTGCCCTTAAAAAGTTTACCAAAACAATTATAGTATAGTAATAGACCCGATTAGAGTTTCTGATTTAATAGGTGAAATCTTGTCAGGATCCTCATCCTCGGAATGGAGAGATGTTATAAAGATCACCTCTCTTTGGAGAACCTGTCCTCTATTAGGCCACTTTCACATTGCGTTCTGACCTGCGTTCAGCGGTCCTGTCGGGCCTCCCACCTAAACCCCCCCTCAAAACAGGTTTCGGAAGCATGCACCGGACGGGGCCATTGACTAGAATGGTGCAGAAACAGAGGACCAAAAAGTCTTTAAAATTTGCCCATATAACTTCATATCCCTAGATCAAATGACTCAAATAAGCACCGCATAGGAAATACAAAATAGTATATTTTATTAGTTATCAAAAACCAGGGCACAGGGATAGAAAAACATGTGAAACACAATGTACATACAGGACAACGACATACGGTGAGTGAAAAGATTCCACACATCCACCCCTAGGTACATAAATCAGGGCTCAATTATGTTGCTCCAAGAGCAATAAATATATAATCACCGACATAGGAACAATCACCCATATGGTTACCTAAAAAAGCTTTCCCATAAGGGATAATGAAAGCCATAAGTTAGGGATCAGGCTGGGGGGAGTTCCACTGCAGGATGCAGTGTCAAATACAACCGAGCACCCATCTGCAGAGCTCGCCTAGCTGTTAACAGCGTGCCGGGGTGGGTGCGGGGAAAGTCCCAACACGTGTTTCGCGATATGTGGGCAAATTTAGACTTTTTGGTCCTGTTTCTATATCATATGTATTTGTTGCCGTTTACTCTTATAATGAGGACCACATATGCCTCTAATTTGGTTTCACTATAATGGTGCAGACTGAGTCACTGTGGGCTCTGCCGTGCACCATTTTCTGGCGCAAGCGCTTTCTGAAGGCGGACACCCAGACACAGTCTACTACATCTAGGTAACTGACACCAAAAAGCGTATACTCACAAAACGGTGCAGGACAGAGAACACAGTGACTCCATCTGCAACATTATAATGAATGGCCCCGTCGGCGCAGGCGTCCGAAACCCGTTTTGTGCGGGATTCAGACAGAAGCCCCGATGGGACCACTGAACGCAGGTCAGAACGCAATGTGAAAGGGGCCTTACAGACACAACCCACTGATTTTAATGTATACTTTGTAATGCTTAATTTTCCCACTAGAGGCACTGCAGGCAAACTGAACACTTACTGCCTGTTTTCCACCATATCTGATCACTAATATGGGTTCTGCAAACCAGAGAACTCTTTAAAGGGAACCAAACATCCGCATTTTCCTATATAAGGTGCAGCCAGTGCAGTACTGGCACTATCAGGCAAATTGTGTACATACCATTAGGGTGCAGCTCGGGTGTTTAGGCTGTGAAATTCAACTTTATAAAGTTTGAAAATTCATGCACATTTTGATTGACGTGTGCACCTCGATGCTAATGTCCGGGCGGGATATGCACGTGTATCCCCCCCTCCTGTTCTTCCCTCCCTCTGGAAGTATGTAAATTTCTAATCTTCAGTTACATGGCGTCGGTTAGCGCCTGCGCATAGCGCTCATCTCCGGCGCCATGTTTCTGAAGCCCACAGTATTATGGTGCATGAGAGGGCGGCGCATGCACCCTCGCTTCTTCAGATCTGTTGTGACTGCGGGAGTGCGCGTGGTCACAACAGGACTGGAGAACAGCTGATCTTACCGATTAGCTGCAGCAGACATCTGCTACGATATCGTCTGCTGCAGCTAATCAGGGTAAGATCAGCTGTTTTCCAGTCCTGTTGTGACCTCGCGCGCTCCCGCGGTCACAATAGATCTGAAGAAGGCAGGGCGCATGCGCCACCCTCTCATGTACAATAATACTGTGGGCTTCAGAATCAGAAACATGGCGCCGGAGATGAGCGCTATGCGCAGGCGCTAAATCCGATGCAGTGTAACTGAAGATTAAAAATGTACATACGGCCAGAGGGAGGGAGGGAACAGGCAGGGGGGGGGGGGGGATACACGTGCATAACCCGCCCGGACATTAGGAGAGTGGTGCACACGTCAATCAAAAAGTGCATGAATTTTCAAACTTTATAAAGTTGAATTTCACAGCCTAAACACCTGAGCTGCCCACTAATGGTATGTACACACTGTGCATGATAGTGCCAGTACTGCACTGGCTGCACCTTATATAGGAAAATGCTGATGTTTGGTTCCCTTTAATGCATTAAATGCACAATTCCAGCGTTTTGGTTTTTTTTATTGTACTATTGGAGTGATGCTTTATATCTACGTCCGCTGCCTAATCCTGACTCTCCGGCGTCTTCATCTGTTGCCAGTGATTTGTGACCTGTCAGCAGCTCCAGCGTTTCATTGAAGCATGTGGCGGCAGTCACAACTCTATACAACTCAGAGCCTCGTTTTAGCTCTCATAGACTTGCACTGAAAGCTTGTGATGCAACGTCTGACTTCCAGCCAGTCAGAAGTTGCAGTCACAAGACTGTGCTTCGGGACTGGAGCAACGCTGAAAAGGATGAAAACGGAGGGAGAGTATAATAAGAGTATACCACTCCAGCGCTGGAAAAAAATAAAAACAAACATTTAAAAAAAAAGCTGAAGTGGTGCTTTAAATGGGTTTGGTAGAATTTTAGCAGCAAAATATACATTTCTACCATTGTCCACGTCATTGGAAATCAGCGGCGCCGGATAACCCGTTTAGCATTTAAACCCTGTTGACGTCTGATGTGTCCTACGCTCTCCGAGACTAAGGCTCTGTGCGCACTAGAGCTTTTTACCCGCGGATTTGCCGCGGAAATTTCTTGAGAAATGTCTGCAATCTTTGTGCAGACATTTCCCAGCAAATTCTATGGTAAAAAAAAAAAGCTGTGCGCACTGGTGCGGATTTTTCTCCAGAAATTTCCTTGAGAAGAATTTCTCGAGAAACTTTCTTGAGAAAATGAACATGTCCATTATTTCCGCAGGTACCCTGCGGATTTCGGCAGTACAGCCTGCAAAAATCCGCAGGGAACCACCCGCGGGAAAATCGCGGCAATTCCGCGGCTAATCCGCGGCAAATCCGCGGCAAATCCGCATGCGGATTTGGTGCGGATTTTTTCCGGAGGTCCGGAAATCTTTCACTCCCAGAAGTTTCTCAAGAAATTTTCTTGAGAATCTTCACATTTCTAGTGCGCACATAGCCTTAAAGTCCCCGTCGCAGAACATCACAGTCTGATAGATCTCCGCAATCACCAAACACACAAGGTGCAGGGTCTATAAGTTACTATACTCCGGCAGGTCCCTCCTTAATTTCAACACTTTCAACTTCTCGACTTTGATTTTAGCTTTCAGCAGCTCCTCTTCTAGATGCTGCCTCCTCTTCAGACATTCCCGCTTCTCCTTAACGTAAAGTCCATATTGCTTCTGGTTGTGTAAAATGAGCTGATGCTCTTTTTTGACCAACTGCAACGTCTCTGGACTGCAAGCGCAGGTCGTCCGCAGGCGCGAGCAGTTCTGACTGAAGCATTCCTCTATCCTGGGCAGTGGCGGAGACATGGACAAATTCATATCCACGGAGGAGAGGGAAGGAGACAGCGATCTGTCCAAGTTCTGGTCAAACTCCAGCTCTTCAACCTCGTCAGAGGCCGCCTCCTCTCGCGGAGCTACCAGCAAAGACGGGGGCGGCTTCACGTCGTCGTTTTCCTGCTCCAGCTCCACGGTGACCGCAGAGACGTGATCCGGTAACGGCGGTGGCAAGAGATTGATTGTCGATTCCAGCTTTAGAGGTTTCGCTTCGCTGAAATGAAAAAGGAGAAAATTCAATTTTTGCCATTTTTTTTTCTTCTTCGTTTTAGCAATATTATAAGAGTATAATTGTATCTAGAATTGTGCTGTCTGCGTCAGACCACGCGTGGTTAAAACCGCCTCCGCTCCATGGATTACATAATTGGCAAGTGAAACACCCCTGCGCAGGCAACAGTCACGTAACACCAATCAGTATAATTAAAGGGGCTGTCTTATTACAAAAACCCCTTTCAAAATGTATTTGCCCCCACGGTGATCAGCTAATTTTGCATGAGAACTGTAGCATCACATGACGGCCAATGGAGGAATGGCCATCTATGTAATACAAGAAAGGCACGAGAGCAACTCTCCACTTTGGCTCATAGATAGGGGTGGTCTTGAGCAGTAGACCCCCCCGGATGACCTCCATTTGCACTAACAGGGTATGTTAAAAGTAGCTGTCTGCATGAGACAACCCCTCTAAAAAGGGTTTCCCACTCATATTGGTGACCTATCCAAAAAGTTCACTTAGGCCCCTTTCACACATCAGCAAAAGCACAGTCATTTAGTGAAAAAAACATCTAGGGCTGGATCCGTTTTTTCCTCATTGACTTGTATTAGTGACTGACTGCAATGATGGCCTCATGTTTCATCCGTCGTGCGAAGGATCTGTGGTAAAATGTTTGTCCGTGCGATGGAGCCGAGGGCCACATGAATTTTTGTCTGCGTCGAAAAAACGGACAGCGACGGATCCGTCGTTTGTTATAATGGAAGTCTATGGGTGCAGGATCCGTTGCAATCAGTCAAATGTGGATTCTTGCGACGGATCAGTTTTTTTTCAACCGAGCATGCTCAGATGAGGTGTCAAATAATTTGTGGTCAGAAAAATCAATCTCTCCCTCAGGATGGGTTCATATACAGTAGGTTTTTAATAGAACATAACCTTTCATGTGAAAAAAATGTGGTACAACGGATCTGGGTTTTTTTTTTTTTACAGGATCCGTCACATCAGTTTTACCACAATCTGAGACAGATGCGTTACATCAGTCACAAAACGGATTGTGACCGATGGCAAAAAACTGATGTGTGAAAGAGGGTTACATATTAAACAACTCCGCAGACCCCGCCGATTTTGTAGGCATCGGCAGAACATCATTTGCCTAATGTTTTACAGACAAATGATGCCGAGCATTGACAAGTTGGGAGATACAGCCGCAGGCCAGGTTTTGTTAAGCCGACAGCTGTCATAGGTCTATGGAGGCCTTTGAGCAGAAGTCAATTTTCCCCCTCTTATCTCCACCCTCGCCTTTTTGATTGACAGCTCTGGCTTCATAGCACAAGAGATAGATAGAAAACCAGCAGCTGGGAAAGTGCACTTAAATGTTTGGCCCCTCCATAATGCTTTGTTTGAACGGTCATTCTGTGCCAACATTGGCCTTTTAATGGGGTCTGCTGTAGATCAGCTACTATTATTAGTGGACTGATGCATGGACCGGCTGTGGGTCTCCTGACCCCAACTGGACAGCCTCAGGCATATACGAGGCTCGTTCAATGGCCGGTCTGCTCTCACACCACACAGAGGTGCAAATATATTCCTATAGGAAGGGCAGCTATGTAGGATGCATGGGCACCTTTACCGTAAAAAGAAGCTTGGGGGTCTGCAAAGAGCATGATGGGCTCACAGCCTGGTAAGCTGGCCATTCACATTAATGAGAAGTGAATGGAGAGAGCCACATGCACGAGGGGCTCCCCATACTGGAGATGGGGAATCCGGAGGTGGACACTCATCTATTAGACATTTAGGATATTCCCTGAATGTCTTCTGTGAGACAAACCCTTTACTGTTGGCTGAACCCGCTGACCATTTTGTGTATGGGGCCTCTGAATCTCCACTGATGACATGTCAGGGGAGGGAAGGATCGGGCATTTGGATTTCAACATGCTCGATCCTCATGTTACCACCACTACATGGGGCTTGTATAACAACATGTGGTCATACAAGGCCCTGGGTTGTTGCTTTTTGTTTTTTTCTAATTTGAGGGTTTTTTTCTGTCCCCCAGCTGCAGTTTGATAAAAAATGATGTCAGCACTGCAGACAATCACATCACAGACAGCCGCGGTAGAGACTCCGTGCTGGACCTGGAGAGTATGAGAAAAGCACAGTTTGGGTTCTTAAACCTATTTCCAGCCAGGGAACAAGGGTTTTTCCAAACCATAAAACCCTCTTAATGCAAAATTGCAGGGAGGCTAATCAGCCAGAGGTCTACCTTATGTGCTTTTAGGAAACAGAAGTACAGGGGCGTGAAAATCTTTGCATTTTATAATCTGTGGGGGGTTTGAATGTCAAGACGGACCTATCAGTGAAAGGGTTAAACTATCCTCATACGGGATATAGAGGATATGGAATAAAGTACAGTGCATATAGAAGATACGTGCACCACCATGATTCTCCATACGGCAGGCAGCAGCCTGTATGTGAATTGTACGCCTTTCCAGATAGAACAGGATAGACATAATCCTGGAGCAGCGACGCCGCGGACCCCCCTGTCCTACCCCCATCCCCTAACAGCAGCTGTGAATAGCAGCAGCGCTGGGATTGGCCGGCTCCGCCAGCTTTATATCCTAGGACTGGAATTTCAGGTTTGGCTCCTGGGATCTGCTGAGTGCGGCTTTTCAGCCACTATCAGGCCTTTTAACCCCTTCTGCTCGTCTTCATTTGCACATGAACAGTAGCAGCTTTGTACAGAAAACAGGAGCAGCCCCTGTCCTAGATTACCCCATACTATATTGCCAGGCATATCTGACTACCCCGAGGGGCGGTCATCCAGCTTTTCCACTATTCCTGCGACTGCACATTGGGGCTATGTGAGGCTTACACACGCTCTGCTCATGGAGGGGGCGACTGATTGCACCATCTCTGCCCCTTATAATTGTGCCATCAATTCACCAGCAAACCTACCTGTAACCAGTATTAGAAAAACATGGCTGCTTTTCCCACCAGGAATAGCGCCACACCTCTCCATAGGTTGTGACTGGTATTGCAGCTTAGCCTCAATTAATGGAGCCAAACTGAAATACCAACCATACAACCCATGAACAGGTGTGGCGCTGTTTCTAACAAAGCAGTCATGTTTTTCAATCTGGAAAGGCAAATTTAAGAAGGAGGAATGGAGGGGAGAGGGGGTGGGGGGGGATCCAAATCAGAAATTAATTCAGGACTGGTTATTAGGCCTCTTTTCCACTTGCCATTTTCATGTGTGAGTGCGATCCAATAAAACATCAGACCGCACTCGCACCAGTGTTAATCAATGAGGCAGTTGCCTCTTGATTATGTTGAATTTGGCAGCGAGTCTCGAATCACGCACCCCCATACAAGTCTATGGGAGCGTGTAAAACATAGCACTGCACTCGCATGTTATGCAACTACAGTGCGGTGTATGCAGAGACAGAAAACAGAGGAGATGGGAGAAAGTGCTCCCGACATCTTCTCTGATGCTGAGATATGATCGCAATACCAGATCACAGTCGCATGACCCTCGGCCGACGCTCGCAGGAGAGGGTCATCAGCATATCGCTTCCGATACTCTTGCATCGGAAACTGCACGCAAGTGGAAAAGAGCCCTAATGAGGAAAACCTCTCTTCCTGCTGGATTCAATTCTTGCTATGGGTCAAAAACTTGCAAAACTGTATGACCATCAAAAGGGATGGTCCAAAATCAGAGAAACATGGCTGCTGTCACCTGAAATCAGCGCCGCCCATCCCCAGGTTATGTAGGGTGTTGCAGCTCTGACTCATTTGCTTTGATATAGCAGAGCTGCAGTACCACATGCAACCTCTGGACACGGGTGGTGCTGTGTGAGGAAGCCATCAGCCATATTGTTCTAAGGGTGAGGCTAATTCTTATAGCCACCAGCGAGGGGATGATAGGGGCGCGAGATCGATACAAGCTCCTGTAATGGCTGATGGTGGGACCTTAGGAGCCCATTTTTTGGTATTTATTACTGCTGTGCATGTTTCGGTGCCATATGGTAATACTTTTGCCAAGTTTTCATACATACGGCCATCACAGCAGTGTACAGATCGGCCGCAGCCTCCTGACCACAACTCATCAGCATGAGGCTGGTGAGATCAGGGCGGGCGGATCGGCCACATCTACGTCCCTTTCCTTCCTACCCAAAACTGGTTCCCCAAAGCCTTCAATGGAGGAGAGGAAAAAAAAAAAAAAAAAAAAAAAAAAAAGGAGTCTGCCCATTTTAGACAATTATGTCAAAAGTGTGATATTTTGGGTCAGTGGGGCCTCCCCTCCCTCTGGCTGTCAGTGATTGGCCGCATGGGTCAGGTGATCACGTGCCTGCTCTGCGGCTCCCCCTGGCGGCTCTCCCCGGCACTGCGCCCCGGCACTTACTTGCAGGAGCCGTTGACGACGTTGCTGAACTGCGGGATGATGTCCAGCAGGCGCTTGGTGGCCTCGGTCAGCGTGCTGTCGGCGCCCGCCTTGCTCTGCAGCAGCTCCTGCTTGCCGTGCTCCTTCAGCCGCTTGTACAGGGTGCGCAGGCCCTGCGGGGTGCGCGGCGGCCGGCCCGGGCCCATGGCGTTGTACTTGTCGGCGATGATCTCCCAGCAGTTGTTCTTCTCGATGATGACGGAGTGCTTGTTGGTGTGCTCCTCCAGGACGCCGATGTACGGCCGCACCAGCTCCAGCAGGTCCAGCTTTTCAAACACAGTGAAGTTACACGATCGCGCCTTCATGGCTAGGCCGCACAGCACACCGCACAACACGCAGGCTTAACTAGGTTAGTCCCGCTCAAGCCTACGCCTACGGGGGGGAGGGTTTATTACAATTCCTCCGGCTTAGGCCGGCGCGGGTGGAGGGAGTCAGTCGGGCCTACCCGTGAGCCGTGTGCCGCACTATGAGTGCCGCTCCGGACTCCCGGGTCACGGCGGACACTGCCCCATCATTTATTACCGCAGGCACGGGCGCAGCGGCCGGCGCTGGAGACCTACCCACAGCGCCGCCCGGCGCACACTCCCTGCCGGGGCCCCGCCGCGCCTGGTGCTGGCTTTGCCTCATTTGCATAATGCCAGTCCTGCAGCCAATCAGTCGCTGAGACACTTAGGTCACGCCCAAGGCTCAGACTGCGCTGTAAGCTCGGCCTCGCCGGCTGTGCATGCCGCGGGGCATTGTGGGCCAGGCTCTGCTCACAAGGGCCATAGCAACCAAGCCTAGCAACGGACGGCGCCTGGGCTGATAACAGAGAACAACAGATTTAACGAAACTATCAGCCATCGCAAAAAACCCAGGTTGTTTCATTTTTTGTTACAGCCTTCCAATAGCCTTTTATTTTTTCCATCTTACCCTCAACATTTCAGAATAAGGTCTTAGTTGTTGGAAACGTTCCTGTTTAATTCAAAGGGATTGTCCAGTTACAGGAAAGCGGGATGAAGTAAAGTAAACATGGGAGGTTCTCACCCTTCCTGGGTCCAGTGGCGGCATCGGTCCTGTGACATCCCGAAGACTGCGCCAGCCAATCTGGGACGGGGATGGGGGCACTGCGCAAATGGGGGGAATGGCGGCACTGCACGGGTGAAGGGGAATGGCGGCACTGCATGGGTGAAGGGGAATGGCGGCACTGCACGGGTGAAGGGGAATGGCGGCACTGCACTGGTGAAGGGGAATGGCGGCACTGCACTGGTGAAGGGGAATGGCGGCACTGCGCAGGGGGGGGGGAATGGCGGCACTGCACGGGTGAAGGAGAATGGCGGCACTGCGCAGGGGGGGGGGAATGGCGGCACTGCACTGGTGAAGGGGAATGGCGGCACTGCACGGGTGAAGGGGAATGGCGGCACTGCACGGGTGAAGGGGAATGGCGGCACTGCACTGGTGAAGGGGAATGGCGGCACTGCGCAGGGGGGGGGAATGGCGGCACTGCACGGGTGAAGGAGAATGGCGGCACTGCGCAGGGGGGAGGGGGAATGGCGGCACTGCACGGGTGAAGGGGAATGGCGGCACTGCGCAGGTGAGAGGGGGAATGGCGGCACTGCACGGGTGAAGGGGAATGGCGGCACTGCGCAGGGGGGCGGGGGGAATGGCGGCACTGCGCAGGGGGGCGGGGGGAATGGCGGCACTGCGCAGGGGGGAGGGGGAATGGCGGCACTGCGCAGGGGTGCGGGGGGAATGGCGGCACTGCACGGGTGAAGGGGAATGGCGGCACTGCGCAGGGGGGAGGGGGAATGGCGGCACTGCGCAGGGGGGCGGGGGGAGAGAATGGCGGCACTGCGCAGGGGGGCGGGGGGAGAGAATGGCGGCACTGCGCAGGGGGGCGGGGGGAGAGAATGGCGGCACTGCGTGGAGCTCACTGATTGGATACAAAATTTACATAGATTTTTTTTCTAATAAAACTTATTAAGCCACCTACAGTGCGTTGTGTGTTGTTGATGGAGCTGTGTGACGGCCTGTCCGGGGAACCGGAGTTGTTGCTATTAGGACTTAATAGTTTACTACGTTTTTTTTTCCCTTAGGGACAGAACATCACCGCAAAACAAGCTCTGGCAGGTCAGCGTGCCGCGCACAATCCAGCATGCCACATATTAACAGTAGAAAGACTTCTACAAATAGACCAGGGTTACCAATTCATCTCAAAATTGGAGACATTGGAAAACTGTAATAAATTATTTTGGTTAGTTAACCCATCCCGGCACCACCACCACCCATAGTTCCCAGCACCACCACCCCGTGGATCAGCCGTTCCCGGCACCACCACCCCATGGATCAGCCGTTCCCGGCACCACCACCCCATTGATCAGCCGTTCCCGGCACCACCACCCTGTGGATCAGCCGTTCCTGGCACCACCCCGTGGATCAGCCGTTCCCAGCACCACCCCGTGGATCAGCCGTTCCTGGCACCACCCCGTGGATCAGCCGTTCCCGGCACCACCCCGTGGATCAGCCGTTCCTAGCACCACCACTCCACCGCTGAGCTGCTCCTGATGGCACGGGATAGAATTACTCTTTTGGGGAGCTATACAGCTCTGTTGATGGAAACGTTGCCAGTGTGCTGTGGATCCAACTCCTGTTAATTCACATAAGGGGCTGTTATGTGTTACCCAGCCATGGCCACTATAGAGACGACAAAGCTGTGTAACCCCGAAACAGAGCATTTCCGATCGACGGTGGCATCGGGAACAGCTCATTGGCAGGGAGACAGGAACAGCTCACCGATGCAGGGGGCCGGGTGTCACATCTGCACCGATCACATATCCTGACAGCTTATCAATATTAACACCATCAAAGGGAATAGGTCACCAGGTTTTTGC